>NC_047104.1:43261439-43903439 GCF_902500255.1 Thalassophryne amazonica
CCACTGTGCCACTCCCCCCCAAGCTCGGCCATGCGGCAGAAATGCTGCTGCAGCCCCCACACACTTATTGCCTCAATGACAGGCTGTTTCAAAGCTTAGCGTTCATAAACAAATCAAATGTATATGTGTGGTTGTTTTCATTCTGATGTGTATCATTATTATGTTCAACTAGTAATAATTGTGGATTAATTGCTGTATTTTTGTTTGAGGTAATTGGGTGTGAAGATGAATTGCCATTTTAGGGATCAATAATGTTGTTTGAATCTTGAATCATAATCTTTGTATTGAAATTTGGTACAAGTATATATATATATATATATATATATATATATATATATATATATATATATATATATATATATATATATATATATATATATATATATATATAATCTAAACATGGGCAATGCCAACAGCAGGCCACTAAATTTGGAGACATTGTGCATTCATAAAAAATATGAGTAAAATGTAAAAACAGTCAAATGAGACAATTATTTTACTTGCTAACTAATGAATAAAATCAATAATATTGAATATAAATTAAACTGCATATTTAAAATAAATGTTATAATTTGGTAATAAATTAATCTATGCCAAATACTTGAATAATAATTTAAACCAAAACACTAAACTGTGATACTGTCTACTGTATACTGGTATTTGTGCCTGATATCTGACTGAGACCTGATTTGGTCTTGGTTTGAATCTGCGTAAGACCTGATTCTGACCTAATATTGTTCTGTTTAAGATCTTGTGTTTGTTCTAGTTTTGTCCTAGTTACAACTAGTTTAGTGATTTAGGCAAATTTCAATTGACTACCCGAAGAGCCAGACACTTTTCTAGGTGGTACTTAAGTTTATGAACAATTGCTTAACAAGATTATTCTTTCTTGTAATGTCATGTATTAACCTTCCAAATGCCCTGCTCGGATGTTTCTTTGCAAGCCATTCATTCCATTCTATTACAGCAAGGTGGTCAGAAGGCAAAGTGTCAGTTCACCCCTAAGCCTCTAAACCTGCTCTTTGTATGATCTTGTGAATGTTCAATGTGTTTTGCATGTGCACCTGTGTTTGGGTCCACATAGCACTTGCTGTGGTTAATTGTGTGATGGTGGGTGTAACCTAAAGTACTGAGTCTGGGGTATGCAGACTTCAGATGATGAGCAATCAAAGAGACTATGCCTCCTGGACCTTTTCTCCACAAGACACCAAACATCTCAAAGACCCACTTTTTTTCTTCCATCCACCAGTCATTCATCCTCTTCTGTACCGAAACAAAAATGAAATATATATGTTAAAAAAGAACTTTTTACTCCATTATTTTGCTCAATGTTACACTGGGTGTGAAACAGCTAATTGGATTAATTGTGATTAACACTCATCTTCAACCGCTTTTCCGGGTTCAGGTCGTGGGGGCAACAGCTCCAGCAGGGGACCCCAGACTTCCCTTTCCTGTGCCACATTGACCACCTCTGACTGGGGGATCCTGAGGCGTTCCCAGGTCAGTGTGGAGATATAATCTCTCCACCTAGGCCTGGGTCTTCCCCATGGTCTCCTCCCAGATGGACATGCCTGGAACACTTCCCTTGGGAGGCATCCTTACCACATGCCCGAACCACCTCAGCTGGCTCCTTTCAACGCGAAGGAGCAGTGACTCTACTCCGAGCTCCCCATGGATGACCGAACTTCTCACCCTATCTCTAGTGGAGACACCAGCCACCCTCCTGAGGAAGCCCATTTCGGCCACTTGTACCCGCGATATAGTTCTTTCGGTCATGACCCAACACTCATGACCATAGGTGAGAGTAGGAACAAAGATTGACCAGTAGATCGAGAGCTTCACCTTTTGGGTCAGCTCCCTTTTCGTCACAACAGTACGGCAGAGCGAATGCAATACTGCCCCTGCTGTGCCAATTCTCCAGCCAATCTCACGCTCCATCGTCCACTCAATTGTGAACAAGACCCTGAGGTACTTGAACTCCTTCACTTGGGGCAAGGCTGTATTCCCTACCCGGAGTTGGTAATCCATCGGTTTCCTGCTGAGAACCATGGCCTCAGATTTAGAGGTGCTGATCCTCATCCCAGCCGCTTCACACTCGGCTGTGAACCGATCCAGTGAGTGTTGGAGGTCACTGGCCAATGAAGCCAACAGGACCACATCATCTGCAAAAAGCAGTGATGAGACCCTGAGCCCACCAAACCGGAAACCCTCCTCCCCTCAACTACGCCTCGATATCCTGCCCACGAATATCACAAACAGGATTGGTGACAAGACACAGCCCTGGCAGAGGCCAACCTCCACCGGAAATGGGTCAGACTTACTGCCGAGCACCCGAACACAGCTCTCGCTTTGCAAGTACAGGGATTGGATGGCCCTGAGAAGGGACCCCCTCACTCCATACTCCTGCAGCACCTCCCACAGTATCTCCCAAGGTACCCCATCATATGTCTTCTCCAAGTCCACAAAACACATGTAGACTGGGTGGGCATACTCCCGGGCACCCTCTAGGATCCTTGTGAGAGTAAAGAGCTGGTCGGTTGTTCCATGACCAGGACGGAACCCACATTGTTCCTCTTCAATCAGAGGTCCGACTATCGGGTGAACCCTCCTTTCCAGCATCCCGGAGTAGACTTTAATCGTGATTAATCGATTACTGAAATAATCGTCAACTGATTTAGTAATCGAATAATTGTTAAATGGAGTTTCTGTTGGGAAGGTGTCGTAGCACGGACCCACAACAGGGGGCGCAAATGATGGACAATGAATAAGCCAAAAAGTAACAATTTAATGTTGTGATAATACACAACTAAATTCACAGTAATTTGCACAGTCAATTGACACCAGGTGACGTGTGGGCAGGCTCGAAGATAGAAGACCCCCGACGAGAGAGAAGCCGCGTCCCACACGGCTTCCACCACCAACGGTCTGAAGAACACCGGAGCCGCCAAGTCCCGAGTCCCCAGGTGGCCTCTGTCTTCGGCTGTCGACCCTGGTACTGCTGGCAGAAAGCAGAGATAAGATGAATGAGTGTGAGTCCGCACACTCAGTAATCCACAGTCTATACACAGTTAGGAGGGAGCACCTCCACCTCCAATCACACACTCGTGCAGCTCCTGGTTAACCACTTATCTGGGTTGGAGTGTGAGGCGAAGCCGTCGCTGTCACACCAAACGCCAGTCCCGCAGACAAGGCAACACTCCAGGAAAATGGCTGCAACAGAAGTTCAGATTGTTACACAAAGTGTCAGTCAGCAGAGAAATTACCTCTTCAGTAGTTGCGATTTCTCGGCGAGGAGGTGGAGTTGCAGTCCGGCTTTTATGGTGGTGATGATGATGATGAACGAGTGACAGCTGGTACAGAGGATGAATGACAGCTGTCACTTCTTCTGGGTCTGGCGCCCTCTCGTGCTTGGAGCCCGCACTCCAAGCAGGGCGCCCTCTGGTGGTGGTGGGCCAGTAGTACCTCCTCTTCAGCGGCCCACATAACAGGACCCCCCCCTCAACGGGCACCTCCTGGCGTCCGACCAGGCTTGTCCGGATGTCTTGTGTAGAAATCGGCCAGGAGGGCCGGGTCCAGGATGACGCTCCTCTTCACCCAGGAGCGTTCTTCAGGTCCATACCCCTCCCAGTCCACCAGATATTGGAACCCCCGGCCCTTACGACAGACGTCCAGGAGCCTGCGGACTGTCCAGGCAGGCTCCCCGTCAATGAGCCGGGCAGGAGGCGGCATAGGTCCCGGAGCACAGAGGGGCGAGGTGTGGTGTGGCTTTAGACGGGAAACATGAAAAACAGGGTGAATCCGCAGTGAAGCCGGGAGTTGGAGCTTCACTGCGGCCGGGTTGATGATCTTGAGAACACGAAATGGACCAATGAACCTGTCTTTCAGTTTCGGGGAGTCGACACACAGAGGGATGTCCTTGGTCGAGAGCCACACCTCCTGCCCGGGCTGGTATGTGGGGGCCAGGGAACGCCGGCAGTCCGCATGGGCCTTGGCCCTTGTCCGGGCCTTTAACAGGGCAGAGCGGGCGGTCCGCCACACCCGGCGGCACCTCCTGAGGTGGGCCTGGACCGAGAGCACACCGACCTCTCCCTCCACCAGCAGGAACAATGGGGGCTGGTACCCCAAACATGCCTCAAAAGGGGAGAGGCCGGTAGCAGACGAAACTTGGCTGTTATGGGCATACTCGATCCAGGCCAGATGGTGACTCCAGGCCGCCGGGTGCACGGAGGTGACACAGCGAAGGGCCTGCTCCAGCTCCTGGTTAGCCCGCTCTGCCTGGCCGTTTGTCTGGGGGTGGTACCTGGACGAGAGACTCACGGTGGCCCCCAGCTCCTTACAGAAACTCTTCCACACCTGCGAAGAGAACTGGGGACCACGATCTGAAACAATGTCCGATGGTATCCCATGCAGCCGCATGACGTGGTGGACCAGGAGGTCTGCTGTCTCCTGGGCCGTCAGGAGCTTTGGGAGGGCCACGAAGTGGGCCGCCTTGGAGAACCGGTCCACTATCGTGAGAATTACGGTGTTGCCCTGGGACGGCGGGAGGCCCGTGATGAAGTCCAGGCCGATGTGAGACCAGGGGCGATGAGGCACCGGCAGGGGTTGGAGGAGTCCCGAAGTCCTCCAATGGTCTGCCTTGCCCCTGGCGCAGATGGTACAGGCCTGGACGTAGTCCCGGACGTCGGTTTCCAGGGACGCCCACCAGAAGCACTGCTGGACTACTGCCACGGTCCTATGCACTCCGGGATGACAGGACAGCTTGGACCCGTGACAGAAGTCCAATACGGCAGCTCTTGCCTCTGGTGGGATATACAGTCTGTTCTTGGGGCCGGTCCCCGTGTCCGGGCTCCTTGCCAGGACCTCCCGGACGGTCTTCTCCACGTCCCAGGTGAGGGAGGCCACGACAGTGGACTCGGGGATGATGGTCTCGGTGGGGTTCGACAGCCCCGCTTTGGCTTCTTCTTCGTGCACCCGGGACAATGCATCTGATTTTTGGTTCTTGGTCCCGGGGCAATACGTGATCCGGAAGTCAAAGCGCCTGAAGAACAGAGACCAGCGGGCTTGCCTGGGGTTCAGCCGCCTGGCGGTCCGGATGTACTCCAGGTTCCGATGGTCCGTGAAAACCGTGAAAGGCAACGATGCCCCCTCCAGCAGGTGTCTCCACTCTTCAAGAGCCTCCTTCACCGCGAGGAGCTCCCGATTGCCGACGTCATAGTTCCGTTCAGCTGGGGTCAACCTGCGGGAAAAATAGGCACAAGGATGGAGAACCTTATCAGCCTCCATGCTCTGGGACAGCACGGCTCCTATCCCTGAGTCAGAGGCATCCACTTCCACTATGTACTGGCGATCAGGATCAGGCTGCACCAGAACTGGTGCAGTCGAGAACCGGCGTTTCATCTCCTGGAACGCGGCTTTGCACCGATCCGACCAGGTAAAGGGGACCTTGGTGGAGGTCAGGGCAGTCAGGGGGCTAACTACCTGACTGTAACCTTTAATGAACCTCCTGTAGAAATTTGCAAAGCCGAGGAACTGCTGCAATTTCCTGCGGCTTGTTGGTTGGGGCCAATCTCTCACCGCCGCAACCTTGGCCGGATCAGGGGCGACGGAGTTGGAGGAGATGATGAACCCCAGGAAAGACAAAGAAGTGCGGTGGAACTCGCACTTCTCGCCCTTCACAAACAGCCGGTTCTCCAACAACCGCTGTAGGACCTGACGTACATGCTGGACATGGGTCTCAGGGTCCGGGGAAAAGATGAGTATATCGTCCAGATATACGAAGACGAACCGATGCAGGAAGTCCCGCAAGACGTCATTTACCAAAGCTTGGAATGTCGCGGGGGCGTTAGTGAGGCCGAACGGCATGACCAGGTACTCAAAGTGACCTAACGGGGTGTTGAATGCCGTCTTCCATTCGTCTCCCTTCCGGATCCGAACCAGGTGGTACGCGTTTCGAAGGTCCAATTTAGTGAAAATTTGGGCTCCATGCAGGGGCGTGAACACTGAATCCAACAGAGGTAACAGGTATCGGTTGTGAACCGTGATCTCGTTCAGCCCTCTGTAATCAATGCATGGACGGAGTCCGCCGTCCTTTTTACCCACAAAAAAGAAACCAGCACCCATCGGGGAGGTGGAGTCCCGGATGTAGGTCTCCATTGATTCGCGTTCCGGACGTGAGAGGTTGTACAACCTACTGGACGGGTGCTCAGCGCCCGGGACCAAATCGATGGCACAATCGTACGGTCGGTGCGGGGGAAGAGTGAGCGCCAGATCTTTGCTGAAAACGTCAGCAAGATCATGGTACTCCTTTGGCACCGCCGATAGATTGGGGGGGACTTTAACCTCCTCATTAGCCGTCGTGCCGGGAGGAACCGAGGATCCTAAACACTCCCGGTGGCAGGTTTCGCTCCACTGCATCACAACCCCAGACGGCCAATCTATCCGGGGATTGTGCTTCACCATCCATGGAAATCCCAAAATCACTCGGGAGGTAGAAGGTGTTTCATGGAACACGATCTCCTCCCTGTGATTCCCAGACACAACCAAGGTCACTGGCTGTGTCTGATGTGTGATTAATGGAAGCAGGGTGCCATCTAGTGCTCGCACCTGCAATGGTGCCGGCAGAGCCACCAGGGGGAGCCCTACTTCCTTTGCCCATCTGCTATCTAGCAGATTCCCTTCCGACCCCGTGTCTACCAGTGCTGGGGCGTGAAGGGTTAAATCCCCACAAAGGATCGTTACTGGGATTCGTGCAGATTTGCGGGGTTTCCCCGCGTGCGTGTTATGGCCCACCCTTAGCCCAGTTTCTAAGGACGGGCGTTGTAGTTTTGACCGTTTGGGGCAGTCCTTCTGCCGGTGCTCACAAGAGCCGCAGATAAAACACTCCCCACGGGCCAGCCTCCTTTGTCTGATGTTTGTTTTCACTTTGGCCCTGCTCGTGTCCATAGCCTCCTCAGCAGGGGGAGCTGTAGCCACACAGAGCTCTCTGGCAGTGAATCGTGGGGACGACGTCACCTTTTCGGAACCGGAAGGGGGAGGGACGGCTCGTGCCCGGTCACGCCCCCCAGCCTGCTCTCGACGATGCTCATTTAAATGGTTGTCTAAGCGTATAACTAAATCGACAAGCCCGTCAAAATCCCGCGGTTCCTCCTTAGCCAGCAAGTGCTCCTTCAGGACCAGAGACAGTCCATTTACAAAGGCGGCGCGGAGCGCAACGTTATTCCAGCCAGACCTCGCTGCCGCGATGCGGAAGTTGAGTGCATCTGACGCGTACATGACAGGGCACTGTGAAAAGACGAGCGAACACTGCATGAGGAAGTCTGCGCACGTCTCAACACAGCCCCCGTACGGTTCCGGAGGGCTTATGTATGCTTCAGGGGACGGTGGGGGCGGTCGTTGAACGACCAGTGGAACGTCTGTTACAGGCCCAGGACCAGCCAGAGGAGTGGATGCAGCAGCGCCCTGATCGCGCGCTTCCACCCTGGCGGTGAGAGCCTCCACCCTCCGGTTAAGGAGAACATTCTGCTCGGCCACTAACTCCAGCCGAGCCGTGCGCTCCTGGCTCTTCCATTGGCCATTCAAGCTCGGGTTGACGCCCCTCGGAATCCATGACGATGGCCGAGAAATCCTGTTGGGAAGGTGTCGTAGCACGGACCCACAACAGGGGGCGCAAATGAACGGACAATGAATAAGCCAAAAAGTAACAATTTAATGTTGTGATAATACACAACTAAATTCACAGTAATTTGCACAGTCAATTGACACCAGGTGACGTGTGGGCAGGCTCGAAGATAGAAGACCCCCGACGAGAGAGAAGCCGCGTCCCACATGGCTTCCACCACCAACGGTCTGAAGAACACCGGAGTCGCCAAGTCCCGAGTCCCCAGGTGGCCTCTGTCTTCGGCTGTCGACCCTGGTACTGCTGGCAGAAAGCAGAGATAAGATGAATGAGTGTGAGTCCGCACACTCAGTAATCCACAGTCTATACACAGTTAGGAGGGAGCACCTCCACCTCCAATCACACACTTGTGCAGCTCCTGGTTAACCACTTATCTGGGTTGGAGTGTGAGGCGAAGCCGTCGCTGTCACACCAAATGCCAATCCCGCAGACAAGGCAACACTCCAGGAAAACGGCTGCAACAGAAGTTCAGATTGTTACACAAAGTGTCAGTCAGCAGAGAAATTACCTCTTCAGTAGTTGCGATTTCTCGGCGAGGAGGTGGAGTTGCAGTCCGGCTTTTATGGTGGTGATGATGATGATGAACGAGTGACAGCTGGTACAGAGGATGAATGACAGCTGTCACTTCTTCTGGGTCTGGTGCCCTCTCGTGCTTGGAGCCCGCACTCCAAGCAGGGCGCCCTCTGGTGGTGGTGGGCCAGCAGTACCTCCTCTTCAGCGGCCCACATAACAGTTTCCAGACTCTAAAACATGCCATTTGCTAAGAGAACAAACCACAAAGAGCAGCCAAAATGCTACAAAAATATATACATTTCACCTAAAATGAAAACCCCTCTTTGTCTGTAAATATGTTCTATCCAGAATACCTCAGATAGAAGAGTTTTAGTTTCATCTGGTTTATATTCTGTAAAAAATCTCCTATTTACACACATTTGCTATTTGATTATTAATACGTTAATTGACAGAATAGTTGACAGATTAATCGATTAGCAAAATAACTGTTGCAGAAAATCTTATTTTCAAGAAGAAGAGCATACAGAAAAAAGTGATGAATACATTTTATATTCAGTAAACACCATATATAGGAAAATAACTTTATTAACTGTACCATGATTATAACAATAAAACACACACTTTAAATGTTTCACTTTGTGTGTACTGGTCTACTGGATATAAAATTGCATGGAACTACTGAATGACAATACATTTTCCACAATATAACTTTTTTTGTGATATACACTTGTAATTAATATATTTGGATGTAAAATTTCGAGTAAATCAGTATGTCATCCAGATAGACAAAGACAAAATGGTTGAGGTAGTCCTGGAGAACATCATTAAATGCATGGAAGATGTTGGGAGGGTTAGTTAGAAAAAAGGGCATGACCAGGTACTCAAATTGACCCAGGGGAGTGTTGAATGCAATGTTCCACTCATCACCCTCCTTGACATGTACCAGATGGTGGGCATTCCTGAGATCTAATTTGGTGAAAACTGTGGCCCAAGCGGGCACCTATTGCGGGCCATGATGGCGTTCAGTCCCCAGAAATCAATGCAGGGGCGCAGTGTACCATCCTTCTTACCGGCAAAGACGAAAGCTGCCCCCAGCGGGAACAACGAGGGTCAAATCAACCCAGCTGCCAGTTAGTCCCGGATCCAAGTCTCCATTGACTCTATCTCTGGGTGCGAGAGCTTGTTCAGGCAACTGGACGAAAACGTCACACCCAGGAGCAAATCAATGGTGCAGTCATAGGGACGGTGAGGAGAGAGTGACAGAGCGCGATCCTTGCTGAATACTTCAGCCAGCTCATGATAGACAGGTCCAGGGGTGTGCGGACCCACTCCCTGACTTTGATGCTGGGTGGCACAGATGAACAAAGACACCCGCTGTGTCAGGCTTCGCTCCACTGAGTGATGGCCCCAGTCAGCCATTAGACCCAGGGGTTGTGCTTGACTACCCAGGGGTGTCCTTAAATCAGTGGGGACATGGAAGAAAAAACAAAAAACTGAATAGACTCCCTGCAATTACCCGACACCACTAACGTGACCGGCTCAGTCTGGTGTGTGATGACAGGCAGGGATGGGCTGTCTAATGCATGCATGGAGAGGGGTGACCAGAGTGCCTTAATTGGAATACATTCATCAGAAATTACCTTGTGATCTAGAAAATTACCTTCCGCTCTGGTGTTGACAGTGCAGGGGCAGATAGGGACTGATCTTTAAACAAAATGGTTGCCGAGATTTGGGTATGACCTGGTTGTTCACCCGTAAAGTTTATCTGGCTCACCTCTAGCCCAGCACCTATGGGAGAGTGGGGTTTGCTTGGCTGAACAGGGCAGCTGGTAAGAAAGTGGCCTTTAATGCCACAATAAAGGCACTTCCCAGCTTCCAGCCTCCTCTGTTTTTCATGAGGGGTCAATTTGGCCCTGCTGAGCTACTTGCGTTCACCAGCAGGGGGAGCTCTGGGGCTGGAGAAGGTGGACTCATTGGAGCTTGAGAAAGAAGGACCGGGTCCATGCCATGGAGGTATCTGAGCAGGAGTAACTCAGTCAGCTCTCTAACTCTCCCGCTGGCATTCCCTCAAGCGATTGTCCAAATGAATAACAAGTGAAATGAGCCATTCTAGCAATTCTGGCTCATCCCAGACTGCCAGTTCTTCTTTTAACACCTCCGACTGGCCATTGATGGACACACTACACAACGCTGTGGGATTCCATTCAGCTATCATGGCTAAAATGCGGAGTTAACCAAATACACCGTGGTGCTATGATGCCCCTGGAGTGACAGCAGCCACTGGGAGATGGAATGCCTTTTAAGAGAGTGACCGAACACAAGATGGAACTCTGTGGAAAAATCAGCGAAAACATGAAATAAAGGGGAGTCGGAACTCCAGAAGGCAGTAGCTCATTTAAGGGCCTCCCCCCAGAGCAAATTAACAATATAAGAAACTTTGCTGGCATCGGTGTAATAATGTGAGGGACACTGTGAAAAAAATAAAGAACACTGCCTCAGAAATGATGTGCACATGTCAACAATACCAAAAAAGTGGTCTGCGTGACAAAATTATGGATCAGGGTTCAGAGTTGAGGGAACAGGTGTCTGGACTAATGAAACAGGGGGTGTGGCAGGTAAAGAAACTGGTGCAGTAGTCAAACGATGCAACAGGCTTGATGGATGAGGTCTGCTATCGCTGGATAGATGGATGAGGTCTGCTACTGCTGGCCAGAAACTCTTGTTACATGTAGAACCCAAGTGGATTGGAGGACCCAGAGTGCAGTCAACTGTAATGGACAAATAAATAGGATCTATTGTACAAAGATTTGCAAATATGCAACAGAATTTGGAAATGTAGAGGTGGCCTGGAGCATGGAGTCCCAGAGTGGGCAGCTGTTGTAACAGGGAGCCACAGTCCAATGGAACCAGAACCAGTGATGGTGAATGGGGCAGCTCAGAGGATGATGCAGACCCAGAGCCAGGGAGCAAGGATGAAGTGATGAGGATTACCGGAGCCAGGTGGCCACCCATGGAGCTGACAAGGTGCAGAATCACTGTGGAGGAGGAGAAGGCACAGGTGAGTGGTGGTGTGAAGAGCACAACAAGAGTCGGAATGCGCAACAGCTCAAAAGGATCAGACAGGTTGCATAGGTAAAAGGCACAAAGATGCTGCATAGGAACGCACAAAATACAAAACTATACTGAAATGTATAGGGCCAGATACCATGTTGTGATAATTGAGCTTCTGGCAAAGGTGGAAGTGTTAGCCAAGAGGAACAGGCAAGCCAAACAGAAAGTGACACTGAAAAAAGACACAGTATGAGAGCTGCTTGGTAAACTACAGAGGACACAAAGATACTTTATTGCACAGCACTTATGTTAAAGAAGCTCCTATCAAACTCCCCTGGTATGACATGTCCATGGCCACCCACATCTGATGACTTAAATGAGACTGAAGCAAAATCTGTTGTGCCACTTGAACTGTATTGCTTGGATTGTAGGCATTTCAGAGGAACCCACACTAGCATGTTATGTTATGATTCTGAGTCTAGACACAGCTTCAGCTAGTAGAGGGCAGAGACAAACACAACATGCTGCAAAGGAACATCACAGTGTGGTTATTAAGAGCCCTGAAACTGATGTGACAGTCATTGCTTTAAGATTGGAGAAAGATCTACCATGTAGGTTGCACTTTCACACAAGAGTTGCCAACAGAACAAGGATCATTGACTTAGCCAAGGTGGCCTCAGCTCTTGGCACTTTTTCTTGGTTCACCTTATGGCCAATGACTCATTAACACACGTTGTGTAAAATGGATTTTTGGCAGTTCAGTATTTCATCCACCTTAACAAATACTATATAAAGCATAAATAGTCTTGTCTTTAGAAGTGTTCACAAAAAGACTGAATTAGCTATTAGAAACAGCCTTTATTATTGATAAAATAAATACTTAGAAATAGTTTGTTCATGGTTAGACGCAGAGCATTAATTAGTGTACTAGTAAATTACTTATTAAGTATGAGTCATTCTTAATTACTTATTTGTTACAAATTTAATTGCATATTTATTCATACTTAATTCAGGCTAAATAAGGTCTACTTATTATAAAGTGCAACCCAATTTTTCTATTTGCTTTTATGTGAGCACTTGCTGTAATGAAATGTAAAGGTCTTGCTTTTGTTTGCTTTTGTTCCTTTGTGTTTTGTGTTTTCAGTGGAAAGTGTGATATTGAGCTTCATGGCATTACCAGTAAACGGCTGACTTTAAAGTGTGATGCATGCTGAATAGAAAACAACATTTCAGCCTCTAGCTGCCACCTTATCGTGGTGGGGGAGTTTGCGTACCCGGATGATCCTAGGAGCTATGTTGTTGGGGGCTTTGTGCTCCCTGTAGGGTCTCCCAAGGCAAACAGGTCCTAGGTGACGGGTCAGACTAAGGGCAGTTCAGAACCTCCATGACCAGTAAAAGATCAAGGACCGTGACGTCACCCGGTATGGCGGAGCTGGGGTCCCACCCTGGAGCCAGGCCTGGGGTTGGGGCTCGCGTGCGAGCGCCTGGTGGTTGGGCCTTAGCCCATGGGGCCCGGCCAGGCTCAGCCCGAAAGAGTGACGTGGGCCCGCCCTCCTGTGGGTTCACCACCTGCAGAGGGGGCCATGGGGGTCGGTCCATGCTCACAGCCCCTGGCTGTTGGGACGTGGAATGTCACCTCGCTAGGGGGGAAGGAGCCTGAGCTTGTGCAGGAGGTTGAGAGATACCGACTAGAGATAGTCGGGCTCACCTCCACGCACAGCTTGGGCTCTGGTACCCAACTCCTGGAGAGGGGCTGGACACTTCATTTTTCTGGTGTCGCCCACGGGGAGAGGCAGAGAGCTGGGGTCACATTGCTTATTGCTCCCCAGCTCAGTCGTCAAGTGTTGGAGTTCACTCCGGTGAACGAGAGGGTCGCGTCCCTACGCCTTTGGGTCGGGGACAGGTCTCTCACCGTTGTCTCGGCCTATGGGCCAAGCAGCAGTGCAGAGTACCCGACCTTCCTGGAGTCCCTGGGAGGGGTACTAGATAGTGCTCCAACTGGGGACTCCATTGTTCTCCTGGGGGATTTCAATGCCCATGTGGGCGGCGACAGTGAGACCTGGAGGGGGGTGATCGGGAAGCACGGCCTCCCCGATCTGAACCCGAGTGGTGTTCAGTTGTTGGACTTCTGTGCTAGTCACAGTTTGACCATCACGAACACCATGTTCGAGCACAAGGGTGTCCATAAGTGCACATGGCACCAGGACACCCTGAGCCAGAGGTCGATGATCGACTTTGTAGTCGTATCATCTGACCTTCGGCCATGTGTCTCGGACACTCGAGTGAAGAGAGGGGCAGAGCTGTCGACTGATCACCACCTGGTGGTGAGTTGGATCCGCTGGGAGGGTAGGAAGCCGGTAAGACCTGGCAGGCCCAAACGTATCGTGAGGGTCTGCTGGGAACGACTGGCAGAACCCTCTGTCAGTGAGGTCTTCAACTCCCACCTCCGGGAGAGCTTCTCCCAGATCCCGGGGGAGGTTGGAGACATTGAGTCCGAGTGGACCATGTTCTCCACCTCCATTGTTGATGCGGCTGCTCATAGCTGTGGTCGCTAGGTCTCTGGTGCCTGTCGTGACAGCAATCCCCGAACCCGGTGGTGGACACCGGAAGTAAGGGATGCCATCAAGCTGAAGAAGGAGTCCTACTTATCTTTGTTGGTAGGTGGGACCCCAGAGGCAGCTGACAGGTACCGGCAGGCCAAGCGTGCCGCAGCCCGTGCGGTCACAGAGGCAAAAACTCGGGTCTGGGAGGAGTTCGGGGAGGCTATGGAGGAGGACTATCGGTCGGCCTCGAAGAGATTCTGGCAAACCATCCGACACCTCAGGAGGCGGAAGCAGCACTCCACCAGCACTGTTTACGGTGCGGGTGGGGAGCTGTTGACCCTGACTGGGGATGTTGTCGGGCGGTGGAAGGAGTACTTCGAGGATCTCCTCAATCCCATCGTCACATCTTCCGAAGAGGAAGCAGAGACTGGGGACTTGGAGGCGGACTCATTCATTACCCAGGCCGAAGTCACCGAGGTGGTTAGAAAGCTCCTCGGTGGCAAGGCTCCTGGGGTGGATGAAATCCGTCCATAGTACCTTAAGTCTCTGGATGTTGTGGGGCTGTCTTGGTTGACACGCCTCTGCAACATCGCGTGGCGATCGGGGACAGTGCCTCTGGATTGGCAGACCGGGGTGGTGGTCCCTCTGTTTAAGAAGGGGGACCGGAGGGTGTGTTCCAACTATAGGGGTATCACACTCCTCAGCCTCCCCGGTAAGGTCTATTCCAGAGTACTGGAGAGGATAATTCGACCAATGGTTGAACCTCGGATTCAGGAGGAGCAGTGTGGTTTTCGTCCTGGTCGCGGCACACTGGACCAGCTCTACATGCTCCATCGGGTGCTCGAGGGTTCATGGGAGTTTGCCCAACCAGTCCACATGTGTTTTGTGGATCTGGAGAAGGCATTCGACCGTGTCCCTCGGCTCACCCTGTGGGGAGTGCTCCGGGAGTACGGGGTCCGGAGTCCTTTGCTAAGGGCTATCCAGTCCCTGTACGACCGCAGCAGGAGCTTGGTTCGCATTGCCGGTAGTAAGTCAAACCTGTTTCCAGTGCAGGTTGGCCTCCGCCAGGGCTGCCCTTTGTCACCGGTTCTGTTCATTATTTTTATGGACAGAATTTCTAGGCGCAGCCAGGGTGTAGAGGGGGTCTGGTTTGGGAACCACAGAATCTCGTGTCTGCTGTTTGCGGACGATGTGGTTCTGTTGGCTTCGTCAAATCAGGACCTTCAGCGTGCACTGGGGTGGTTTGCAGCCAAGTGTGAAGCGTCCGGGATGAAAATCAGCACCTCCAAATCCGAGGCCATGGTTCTCGACCGGAAAAAGGTGCTTTGCCCTCTTCAGGTCGGTGGAGTGTCCTTGCCTCAAGTAGAGGAGTTTAAGTATCTCGGGGTCTTGTTCACAAGTGAGGGACGGATGGAGCGTGAGATCGATAGACGGATCGGTGCAGCATCTGCAGTGATGCGGTCGCTGTATCGGACCGTCGTGGTGAAGAGAGAGCTGAGTAGGGGGGCAAAGTTCTCAATTTACCGATTGATCTACGTTTTGATCCTCACCTATGGTCATGAGATTTGGCTCATGACCGAAAGAATGAGATCGCGAGTACAATTGGCCAAAATGAGTTTCCTCCGCAGGGTGGCTGGGTGCTCCCTTAGAGATAGGGTGAGGAGCTCAGTCACTCGGGAGGACCTCGGAGTCGAGCCGCTGCTCCTCCACGTCGAAAGGAGTCAGTTGAGGTGGCTCGGGCATCTTTTCCGGATGCCCCCTGGACGCCCCGGGGAAGACCCAGCACACGCTGGAGGGACTACATCTCTCAGCTGGCTTTGGAACGCCTTGGGGTTCCCCCAGAGGAGCTGGAGGAGGTGTGTGTGGATCGGGAGGTCTGGGCGGCTTTGCTTGAGCTGCTGCCCCCGCAACCCGACTCCGGATAAAGCGGAAGAAAATGGATGGATGGCATTTCAGGCAGGTAGAAGTGCAGCCACACATCCTGGATGGTATTGTTTGAATACTGTTACACTAAAGAACTGAGCAATTCAGTGTATTCATTATAAGGATATGAAGTCCCTGAACTGTCTCTGTAAATTTTATGAATATTATACCACAATCGAGGAACAGTGTAAGAAATGTTTGTCACTTATGCGACACAATCTTGAAATATTCATGATCATAACTGTGTCAGTCATTCTTCTGCAACCTTGCTTCTCACTCAAACTCAAAATTGAAGTGTGTCATTGCCATCCTTTCCTGCCTTGAGCAGCAACTAAAAAATAATAATAATCAGATCCTTGTGTTTGAAGGGAATACCATTTTAAACACGACAAAGTAGAATTCTATGAACAGCATAATATACAGAGCTTCTGTTTATTAATTAATTCACATTTTGCATGACATTTTACAAATCTGTTTCTTCAGGAACAAGCCAGGATTGGAGTTATTAAAAAATCTTGCCAGGAGTGAAATAATAGAGGAAATTCATTTCCAGGTCCACAGAGCATTTTTCAGCTTTTTCACATAATTGTCTTGTTGAATTACACCACCTGAGCCCTGACGGCAACACTATGCTACAGACAGAAAACAAAAATCCAAAATACTGGATATTTCTTTGATATAGCAGAGCCTTGATGAAACATTTATAGTAATTTGTGATCTTTGCAGAAACAATTCCTACCCTGACTACAGCGCTTGAGAAGCTGAGTATTTGAGTTTCTAATGATCCCAGATCAAGATAAAGATTCAGGCTTTCCATGACTTCCATACAGCTGTGTTTCTGTATGCGGTGATGGTGCTGAACTTGTAGTTATTGTTCATGTCTCTGGGATGATTGTCTTTGAGAGATGTCTGATCTAAGGTCAAAGTCTTTTGGAATGTGGCGCTTTCTGCCTTACTGTGTGGTTGTGAGACCTGGATGTGAACAAGTGACAAGAGGTCATGCCTTTATCTGTTGTAATTGTTCACTTCAGAGGATCCTTGGATCTCAGTGCTGCGTTTGATACCGGTATCAAACGCATATGTATATTTTGCTCGACAGGTTGGAGAATCTTTTTGGGATTACTGGAAGTGCCCTTGCGTGGCTGACGTCATATCTGTCCAGTCATTCTCAATGTGTCTTGTATAATAACACCACCTCTAGCCTTAGTGACATATGATTTGAGGTTCCACAGGGTCCGTTTTAGGCCTCTTGCTTTTCTCCCTGTATGTAGCACCCCTGGGCGTATACTGCAGAGTTTTGGGATTGCCTTTCATTGTTACGTTGATGATACTCAGTTGTACATGCCGATAACTGCAGGAAATCTCACTACCATCAAATCCCTGGAGGCATGTCTTCTATCAGTGAGAAGTTGGATGTAACTTCCTACTTTTAAACTTTGATAAGACTGAAATGATGGTTCTTGGTCCAGCGAGACATCGGCATCAGTTTGACCAGCTGGCGCTCGGCCTGGGTTCGTGTGTCATATATCATACGGACAAAATGAGGAACCTTGTGGTAATTTTGATCCAACACTGTCTTTTGACCTCCACATCAGGGATGTTACTAGGACTTCTTTTTTCCATCTGTGAAATATAACAAGGATCCGCCCCATCCTGTCTATGGCTGATGCTGAGTCCCTGATTCATGCTTTTGTTTCTTCTAGATTACATTATTGTAATGTTCTATTTTCAGGGTTACCGCAGTTCAGCATTAGGGGTCTTCAGCTGGTTCAGAATACTGCCACCAGACTTTTGACATCCATTTTGGCATCTTTGCACTGGCTCCCTGTCTCTGTGAGAGCAGATTTTAAGGTTTTGTTATTGACTTATAAAGTTGTTCATGGACTGGCGCCATCTTATCTGGCTGATCTGGTGGAACTTTACATGCCAACTCGGGCTTTGTGGTCGCAGGACTTCTCTGTGTTCCCAGAAGAAGTCAGCAGGTCAAAGAGCCTTTTCTCATCGTGCACCCACCCTGTGGAAGAGTCTTCCTGTGACTGTGAGGCAGTCAGAGTCCATGGACATTTTTAAGTCAAGACTGAAAACCTATTTTTATTTTCTTTCTTATGAATAGTTTTTATTTTTTATCTGTTTTATTCTTTTACTTCTGTTTTTAAATATGTATTTTAATTTTTTTTTTATTCTTTTTTATTCTTAATTTATTTAAATTTTATGTTGAATTGTTCCATGTAAAGCGAATTGAGATGGCTTTTGCTGTGATTTGGTGCATTATAAACTAATTGAATTGAATTGAATTGAATTGGATACTGCTGGAAAGACTTTGTGCCAAATGAATGGTTACTTTGGGAGATGAGAAATGCAGCGCATCTGGAAAGTATACACAGAGCTTCACTTTTTCCACATTTTGTTTAGTCCAGCTGGTCCTGTGTGCATGTCAAAACACTTGTCCTGTGGGCGGCGCCGCAGAACAGACACCATGTCATGTGGAACAGAGATGTGACATTCAGATCGCGCGCTGTGTGTTTTGATCTGACAGTCCATTTCACCTGGGACAGCCTGTCAATGTGTCACCGTGCACTCACTCGCTGCAGCCCATTGCAACACTGATATATGTTTTTATGTATGTCCACGTGAGGACAGCAAGCAGACACACATCACTTCAAGCATCACAGTGAACAGTTGTTAGGTCATGTCCATCAAAACACGGTACGTGTTCTCCAGCCGTGACGTCCACAACCGGAGATCTCAACAGCTGCTGCTGTCGGCGGCCACACCCATGTCTTTTCAGCGCACACACACCAACGTGTCACTCTCTGTTTCTGTGTTATGTGATCATTTGTTTGTTATTTGTTATATAATTGTGTATATAGCGAGTGTAGTACTTATTAATATACCTGTTCTGACTGTGGTCTCTGTGTTTTTAATGTGACATGTCGTGTGCGCTGAGCCGTCATTTGCAGCTGTCAGAGAGTCTCTGGCTGGTGATCAGCTGCGAGGCGACTCGCTGTGCTGTGTGCACTCATATGTGGCTGGCCGCTTCCCATCTGTACATACATGTCAGCAGTTTATACAAGTGCGCTCCCACCCCCCCACATCCCCCTGGCATGCCACATGTGTTGTGGATGGAGGGGAGGGTGCGTGAAACACATGCACGCCTCATGTATTGTGGGGGGGGGGGGGGGGGATGCAACACACACACAGCACGTGTTGGGGGGAGTTGATACCCTGGCATGCCATGTGTGTTGCTTGGCAACTCCACAGTCGTGGGGGCACTTAGACAGATTTCACATCCAGCTCAAAAGTGGTCGTCTGTTCACTATTTTCATGCTAACAGTGTGAATGGCCACACATTTTTAAGTGTCCAGCAAGGGATGTTGGATGTTTGTGTGTGTCACCTGGAATTTGGCCACTTGCTGCAAGAGGGATTGAAGAGGCTCTCACAGGACATGCTCTGTCTTTCGTCTGCTGGTGTGTGCGAATAGTTGTAGGTGTACGAGGTGTTAGAGGTGCCTGTGATTTTTCATGAATGGCATGCAATTCCTCCATCATGCGCCAGTCGGCTTCAATTGTGTTATGTGTGAAGGGGCCCTTATTTGGCTCCTGTTCACTTTGCTTTTGTCTGACTGCACACTCTTCTCTGGTGTTCAGGGTTTGGGTGTGTCATATCCCTTCTGTTTGCCACACCCCTCCCCCGTTCCAGATTGTGCTCCCACACCTGTGTCTCATTCTCTAAACTACCACCTGTCTTATTTAAGCCTTTTGAGCTCAGCACCACCCTACCAGTTTGTTGCTATCATTTGTATTCACATTCCAGCCTTGTTGTCTAGTCCTGCATTTGCCTTGCCGTGTCTTGACCTTGCCTTGTTTTTCAGATCTGCATTTGCCTCAGCCCTAGTACTTTGTCTCTCCATGTTACTGAACCTTGCTTATTTTTGACCACGCCTTTATCTTTACGCATACCTATACCTCTGCATTGCCACCTGCCAACCTGTGTACCAAACCACTGTTTTGCTACCAGATGAAGGCTTTTTGATTCATCCTTCATCTTGGTTGAGAGTCTGCATTTGTGTCCACCACCTTCTATGGCACATGTCCACCTATCCTGACAGCATGTCACTGCATGTGAATGCATGTCATTGTGCGCAGGCCATCTCAACAATTATGACGAGTTGTTACATCTATAATACACATAACTTTACAGATACATTATCTAACGTATAAGAAGGAATGAAACTGCAACTGTTTTACCAATCCAATACAACATATATTATAAATAATTAGCTTTGAGACAAAATTCCAAATGCGCACAACATGCACAAGACAATCTGCAGCTGTAGATAATTTCTCTGTGATTCTGGGAGTGATGAGAGAATGATTTCATCAGCCAGGTTTTGCGAGCAAATGCATTATCGGCTACAAAATGATTAATTTATATAGTGTGGTGTCAAGCGTGACAAAGCATGGCATCCAGCGGGACAAAGTGGGACACAGTGGCACAAGGAATTTCACGAACGTGCAGGGATAAAATGTGTGCAAATGTCAAGGTGTCTTTACAGCCTCTTTCCAATTCCCCTCAAAATTCTACTAACAACACCCCATAATGAAAACATGAAATTTTAAATTTTTGCTAATTTATTTAAAAGCAAACAAACAAACAGAAAACTAAGAAATCACATCATTCACTCACTCATCTTCAACCACTTATCTAGGATCAGGTCGTGGGGGCAACAGCTCCAGGAGAGGACCCAAACCTCCCTTCCCCGTGCCACACTGATCACCTTTGACTGGTGGAGCCCTGGGCGTTCCCGGGCCAGTGTGGAAATGTAATCTCTCCACCTAGTCCTGGGTCTTCCACTGGGTCTTTCTTTCAGATGTATTGATGAATTAAAAAAAGATGGATGTGCCTGGAACAACTCTCTAGGGAGGAGGCCAGGGGACATCCTTACCAGATGCCTGAACCTCCTCAGCTGGCTCCTTCAACGCAGAGGAGCAGCAGCTCTGTTCCAAGCTCCCCAAAGGGAGACACCAGCTATCCTCATAAGGAAACTGATCTCGGCCGCTTTTAACTATGATCTAGTTCTTTCGGCCATGATCCAACCCTCGTGATCATAGGTGAGAGTAGGAATGAAAACTGACCAGTAGATCGAGAGCTTTGCCTTTTGGCTCAGCTTCGTTTTGTTACAACAGTACAGTAGAGTGAATGCCATACTGCCCATGCTGCACTGATTAGCCAGCCAATCTCATGCTCAATTGTCCCCTCACTTGAGAACAAGACCCCGAGGTACTTGAACTCCTCACTTGGGGCAAGACCACATTCCCTACCCAGAGTAGGCAATCCTGCTAAGAACCATGGCCTCAGATTTAGAGGTGCTGATCTTCATCTCAGCCGATTCACACTCAGCTGTGAACCGATCCAGTGAGTGTTGGAGGTCACAGGCCGATGAAGCCAACAGGACCGCTTCATCTGCAAAAAGCAGTGCTGAGACCCTGAGCCCATCAAACTGGAAACCCTAATCCTCTCGATTATGCCTCAATATACTGTCCACGATTATCACAAACAGGATTGGTGACAAGGAACAGCCCTGGCAGAGGCCAACCCCCACTGGAAACGAGTCCAACAAACAAAGCTCCTGCTTTGTGAGTAGAGAGATTGGATGGCCTTCTCCAAGTCCACAAAACACATGAAGACTGGAGGGGAATACTCCCAGGCCCCCTCCAGGATCCTTGTGAGAGTAAAGAGCTGGTCAGTTTTTCCACGACCAGGACAGAACCTGCATCAGCATGTATGCTGCTGTAGGCGTGCTATTGTTGGAATTTTTGTTGTTTTTATGTGACACCTTGGTCCTGGAGAAATGGTGTTTCGCTTCGTTGTGTACTATATATTGTTGTGCATGGTCAAGATGACAAACTACTACTACTACTACTATTATTCCTCTTCAATCAGAGGTTCGACTATCGGCCAAATCCTCCTTTCCAGCAACCTGGAGTTGACTTTACCAGGGAGGCTGAGTAGTGTGATGCCCCTATAATTGGCACACACTCTCTAAGAAATCCCGTGTACATAAGTATTCACACCCTTTGCTCAATACTTTGTTGATGGACCTTTGGCAGCAATCACTGCCTCAAGTCTTCTTGAATATGATGCCATAAGCTTGGCGCATCTATGTTTGGGCAGTTTTTCCAATTCCACCTTGCAGCACCTCTCAAGCTCCATCAAGTTGAAAGGAGAATGTCAGTGCACAGCAAATTTTAGATTTCTCCAGAGATGTTCAATCAAATTCAGGTCTGGGCTCTAGCTGGGCCACTCAAGGACATTCACAGAGTTGTCCTGAAGCTACTCCTTTGATATCTTGGCTGCGTGCTTAGGATCGTTGTCCTGCTAAAAGATGAAGCTTCATCACAGTCTGAGGTCAAGAGGGCTCTTGAGCAGGTTTTCATTCACGATGTCTCTGTACATTACTGCATTCATCTGTCCCTCAATACTGAGTAGTCTCCAAGTTTCTGCCACTAAATAACATTCCCACAGCATGATGCTGCCACCACCATGCTTCACTGTAGAGATGGTACCTGGTTACCTGCAAACATGACGTCTGGCATTGACACCAAAGAGTTCAAGCTTTGTCTCATCAGACCAGAGAATTCTGTTTCTCATGGTCTGAGAGTCCTTCAGGTGCCTTTTAGCAAACTCCAAGTGGGATGCCATGTGCCTTTTTACTAAGTAGTGACTTCTGTCTGGCCACTCTACTATAAAGGCCTGATTGATGGATTACTGCAGAGATGGTAGTCCTTCCAGAGGGTTCTCTTCTTTCCACAGAGGAATGCTGGAGCTCTGACAGAGAGATTATTGGGTTCTTGATCACCTCCCTTACTAAGGCCCTTCTCCCTCAATCCTTCAGTTTAGATGTGCGCCCAACTCTAGGAAGAGTCCTGGGGGATCTGAACTTCTTCCATTTATGGATGATCGAGACAGAGATGACAGAGATAGATTTATGCCCAGTGGAACCTTCAAAGCAGCAGAAATATTTCTGTACCCTTCTCCTGATCTGTGCCTCAAGACAATCCTGTCTCAGAGGTCTACAGACAATTCCTTTGACTTCATGCTTAGTTTGTGCTCTGATATGCACTGCCAACTGTGGGACCTTATATGTATACAGGTGTGTATGCATACAACTGTGGGGGGGTGGGGGGGTGGTTATGGTTAGGGTTGGGGGAAGGAGTAGGGTTTGGTTATGGTTATGGTTAAAGTGAGGGTTGTGGGTGGGAGTAGGGTTAGTAATACTGAGTTAAAAAAAAAAAACCCCGTCACGAAAATTTGACTAATTTCGTGACGGCAGCACAAAAAACAAAAACAAAACAACAACAACAAAAACATGAGACTGGGCTGAACATCTCAAAGATGATCAATGGAAACACAATGTATCTCAGCTCAATTTTGAGTTTCATGGCAAAGGCTGTGAATATTACGTACATGGGATTTCTTAGTTTTTCATTTTTAATACATTTGCAAAAAAAAAATCATAAAAACTATTTTCACGTATTATGGGGTATTGTGTGTAGAATTTTGAGGAAATAAATGAATTTCATCCATTTTGGAATAAGGCTGTAACATTAAAAAATGTGGAAAAAGTGCATCGCTGTGAATGCTTTCTTGATGCACCGTATCCCTAGCATTGTGAAGGAACTTCATCTATGACATTTTGCCAGTGTAGCATGCTTATGTAGGCATGGTATAATGTGGATACCTCAGCATTGACGAACCCAGCTGGTGAAGACCACTTGTAGACAGATTGGAACTTTCAGACTGGTTGTCTGCTTGGGAAGTTGCCAGGACCCAAGGCATCTGCCATAATGTGGTGAATATGGCAACATGTGGCACCAGTATTTTCTCCCAGACCTGTTCTGATCTTATATGATACTTTGGACACAAAATACTCTTATCATAAGCCTATTTTCATCATCAATGGCTGTTTAACCAGAAAATAAAGGATAACATTTACTTTCCCTTTCAGAAATTAAATTAAAATCATTAAGCACACTCACCTAATTTAAGAGAAACCCGAGGGATACAAACTAAATCAATTAAATGACGTTGACTTGTTTTCAGACATCACATCTTAAGACAAGTGAGGTGAGACAAATTACTCTGGGGACACATGCAGGCACATGTAACGTACAAAAACGAGATGCTCAGAAGTCACAAACACTTGCATCATTTGAATGGTGCCACTGGGCTTTTTCAGAATTACTGGCACAAACCAAACATTCAGATCTCATAAGGAGAGCAACAAGAGGATTCAATCCGCAAGGCGCACTTGATCCCTCCCATCAAACAAGCGTTTGTTCAGCCAAGAAGGAGGAAGTCAAAAAGCTTCACATCTTTGGTGCTCCAGGGACTGCATAAAGGTGAGGTGTAAAGGTGTTTTAAAAGAAAGGAGAACACGGGGGCTTTGTTTGTGTGAGTGCATTCTGATTTCACTTTTGAATAGTGTTAAATAGCAGACATCAACTTGCAGTGGAAATTTGTCTGTACTTCTGCTGTCTACACTAGTGGCAGAGCAGCAGGATCTGCTCATTGACATGTTCAGTCGGCTTGATTGTTCCTTTATGAACCCAAACAACTTTATGTGACAAAAACAAACATTGCAACTCACCCAAATGACCTGTTAAGTGCACTCCATGCAGAGTGATCCATTTCCATTTGATGGAGAAGCTGAAAGTGCTTCACACTGACGGCTCACGTTCTCATATACGCTCACACATTGATATCATTCAAGGTGGTGCAGTGCACACCAGGAGTCATTTGGGGATTAAGGGCTCTGCTCAAGGACATCTTGCTGATTTTGCTATCTGGTCAGGGAGTTGATTCAATGACCCTGTAGTTATTCATAAGCCCACTTCACTAAGCTTTAGGCTACCTATTGTAATGGAGGAAAAACAGTGTAACTGTAATACATTTTGCTGTCATTTGCTGCAATAGTATCACATGCTGTGTTGCTTTCAGCACTGTGCAAACAACCAAAATTGGTGGAATGTTTGAAGCGTAAGCAAGGATAACGTGAATTGATTTTTGAGAAACAAAAAAACAACAACAAAAAAAAAAACAGTTAAAAGTCAAGGTGACATGCCAAAACCAAAATTCTGGCCCAATGTTTATACCTATGGACTACTGCTTAAAGATAGCTCAATGGCTACTAACAAATAATAATAAAAAGTTGTATATCAACATTTGTGCTGTCACAAACCTAGACCTCGCATGATTAAAGTGGATATGACACTTAAAGACAACATAGTCTTATTACATGTAACAAAGGTTATATAATTCGGTCAACCTAAGCGTTTTGGGAAAATGGACGCAGTTCTGCCGTTATATATAACATTTGAACGTCCCACCACTGAAAAATGTGCATGCCCCCTGACCAGCTTCCCGCTGAGCACCAAGCCTAAAATACGTCACTATGTGTAGACCGTATCGGCTCGCGCGCCTGGCGGCCATGGTTAACACTTTTTTAGCGGCAGAAACTTTGATTAAACACAGCTCTCAGGGACTTGTTTGTCGATATGCCTGACCAGTGTGTCGCAGCATACTGCACAAACACAAGGGTGAAAGGTTTTAGCCCTTTCAAGTCCAGGCAGATTGATCGAAAGCTGAGGTGTTGTGTGATGCATGAAATGTCCGGCTGCCGCTCCCTCCGCTCGTACACCCGCATTTGCTCCCGACAGCAGACACATTCCTCTACCGTCTCCATGTTCTCGCACCGCTCACAGGAACAGATAAAATGTCAACCCCAAATAATATGTTCACAATAATCTTGAAATGGTCAAGGAACTTACGTAGTAAACATGGCGGCAGCATGTAAACACGGCGGCGGCATGTAAACACGACGGCGGCAACACGGCGGCGGCATGTAAACACGGCGGCGGCATGTAAGCATGATGGCGGCATGTAAACACAGCAGCGGCATGTAAACATAACGGCAGCATGTAAACACGGCGGCGGCATGTAAACACAACGGCGACATGTAAACACAACGGCGGCATGTAAACACGGTGGCAGCATATAAACACGGCGGCAGCATGTAAACACGACGGCGGCATGTTCAGTGTTGTTTTCGGCGATCTTTTTCAAAACCTTTGCCGTTTATTTCCTATTCTTTCATGAAAATAACGTAACTAAACACAGATGAATGCAATGCCAGGCAGTCAAAAACGGCAAAACCTGAAGGTAATGACGGTGGTCCACAAGTAATAGCTACACTATCACGGCTCCGGAACAATAAAAAGGCAGTAAACAGACGCTCAAATCGAAAATGCTATACAGCAATTAGAGTATTATAAACAGCAACAACAAAAATCAAAGCCTACCTTACCATTCCATATTCTGCAGCCTTTCAAAATCCATCGGAATTGGCACGTCTCTTGCCTCTGCTTCGGCTCCACCATAAACACCGTCGGCATTATTTTCGCTGCCAGAATACTCCTGGTTTGAATGTTCGTCCGAAAGATACGGCTCCAATCTGTAGGGTCTAATCACTGCTGCCACATCCTCAGGATCCGAGTCAGAAATAATCCACACTTGAAGAGGAGTCAGAAAAGTTCTTGATCTCGTTACTGTCCATGCTGAGGTCCATCTGTTCCTGTTGTTAATCTAACAGACAAAGACGGGACTCTACATTCTGTGACGTCACGGCATCACGTGACCGCTGATGGAACGCTACCAGCGCGCTTTCCAAGAAACACACTTTTGAGAAACTGTACAAACTTTCTCAGTGATAATAATTAAAACCACTTTCAACTTACTATACTGTATGTATATTTTGATATTTATATCAGTTTTACCTAATTTTTAGGTGTCATATCCACTTTAAAATGTCTCATTTAAGGTCATAACTGTTTCAGTCAAACTATTTGGAGTCAAAATGGATTAAACATGGTAGAAGGGTTGAGTGTTAGTCAAGAATAAAGTGTGTGTGTGTGTGTGTGTGTGTGTGTCGGGCGGGGGGGGGGGGGGGGGGTGCTGAATCCTACTGCAGCAGTTTAGCACATATAGACAGGCAAACTCATTCACGATCTCACTTATGGTCAATTTCAGAGTTTCTAATTCACCTAAGCTGCATGTCTTTGGAAGTGGAAGGAAGGTGGAGCACCCTGAGGGAGTCCATGCAAGAACATGAGAAAGAACATACAAAGTCAACACAGAAAGGACCACTTTGGATTCAAATGTAGGACCTTCCCCTGTGAAATGAAATATACGGCTGGAATGACTTTGTGTCCTATGAAAGGTTACTAAGGAAGACCCAGATGAGGCATATCACTTATATCATGAGAGAATGCCAGAGACAACATTCCAGCCATTTGGCACGTTTCTCTGTTCGTGATCCAGCATCAGTGTTGAGGACATCAGAAGCTGGTAAAGACCAAGTGGATAGCTACATTTCATATGGCTGTGACAGATAAGGTGGGGTGGGGAGGGAGGGGGTAGACCATTTTTCTGCCTGGGTGGTTGCTATCCAGGACCCAAGCAGTTTTGCAGTGTGGTAGATGCACTGAAAAAAGAAAATACTTGAACCAACTTAATTGTCAATTGGTAACATCTGAATAAATTAGGTTCTTTGAAATTAAGTTAATAATATATATTAAGACATGTGTTAATCTAACTTTAATTCATTCAGGTGTTACCAATTGACAAAATTCTGTTAAGTTGGTTCTTTTATCAGTAAAACCATGCTCCAAGACTTGACCTGACTCGACTTTTATGAACCCCCCTAAACCATAAAAGTATTTCTTAATCTTAACAAATGGGTAGTTACATACATGACAATTAGCCATAGCATTAAAACCACGTGCCTAATATTGTGTAGGTCCTACTTTTGACTCAAACAGCCCTGACCTATCTGGGAACTCCACTAGAACTCTTAAAGAGCCTAGACTTTACCATCAGATCCTTCTGTTGGATTGGAGCACATGAGCCAGCTATTGATCCCTATGCCCATCAATTAGCCTTGTCCACCCAGGACCCTGTTGGCGGTTCACCGGTTTTCTTTCCTTGGACGTTTGATTGGTACTGAACCACTACAGACCAGGAAGTTCCCAACAGAGCAACAATTTTAGAGATAGCCAAAAGAACTTGAATCTTGTCAAAGTCAATCAAAACTCTACACATCCCCCATTTACTGTTTTCAACACATCAATTTAAAGGACAAATTATGAACTTGCTGCTGATTATATCCCACCCAGTGTCAGGTGCCACTGTAATGAGATAATCAATGTTATGGCTGATCAGTGTATATGCTGAACAGGCTCACTAACACGTTTATGTTATGCCCAAAGGCACAATTTGTAAAATTCATTTGAAAATGATTTGTATATGCATAATGAGACATATCCAAGTTGCACATGCTGCCATGTCACATGGGGAATGTATTCTGTTAAAAAATGGCTCATCTGTTTGTCTTCAGATGCATGCAATGTTTTAACATTCACCCTCCGTTACTACCAAGGGCACAGCTACCCTGTATAAGTGTTTCTGTGAAGGCAACATTGACAAGTCCTTGAGAGCCATTCTTAATAAACTATAAAATAAATGAATAAATATACCCTGTTCCCTTTTGTCCCAGCTGTACAGCTACTATTAACTTGATTTTCCCTTGTGGTGAAGGCTCACAAAAATGTGAGCATAATGTTAAGAGCAAATCGACAGCTACTACAAAACAAAAGACAGAAAGGGTGGAATGAAAGACAGATCGAAGGAAAGACACACATACACACAGAGGGGAGAAAGACGGTAGGTACTTTCAGATGGTAATTTGTATGCACAGCACAGGATGCAGCACTCAGGAGGCCCCAGCTACAAATTTCCCCACATTTGTCCACATTTATAGGAAAATCAGAAGCATACATTCAAATTAAACAACAGAGACAATGGAAAGATGCTTGTAGGGATTTGTGTCTTGTGCACAAATAAATACCAAATGAATGAGTGAAGAATGGGTGACAAGACATGTATATATCATGATACTTAATCTTTTTGTAATGCTAATTTCAGAGTTTACCTGAATAAAAGTACAATGATTGTGCAAAGAAGACAATTGTCCCAGCACTCCCCAACAGCCCTGTGTGCCACAGGGTCACAGCATTTTCACTTTTTATTGTCATTTAAATAACTACGGATTTGTCCAGAATGGCTCCAAACATGTCCTCCAAAACTGAGGCCATGGTTCTCAGCAGGAAACCGATGGATTGCCTAAGTGAAGGAGTTCAAGCTCCTCTGGGTCTTGTTGATGAGTGAGAGGACAATGGAGCGTGAGATTAGCCAGAAAATCGGCACAGCAGGGACGGTATTGCATTCATTGTGCCATACTGTTGTGATGAAAAGGGAGGAGGTGAAGCTCTCGATCTACCGGTCAGTCTTCGTTCCTACTCTCACCTATGGTCATAAGGGTTGTGTCATGACTGAAAGTACTAGATCGCGGGTACAAGTGGCTGAAATGGGCTTCCTCAGGAGGGTGGCTGGTGTCATCCTTAAAAATAAGGTGAGAAGCTTGGTCATCTGTGAGGGGCTCAGAGTAGAGCCGCTGTTCCTTTGTGTTGAAAGGAGCCAGCTGAGGTGGTTCAGGCATCTGGTAAGGATGCCCCCTGGACACCTCCCTAGGAAGATGTTCCAGGCACATTCATCTGGGAGGAGTCCCTGGAGAAGACACCGGACTAGGTGGAATGATTTTATCTCCACACTGGCCTGGAATGCCTCAGTATGTCCCAGTCAGAGGTGGTTAATATGGGTGATGAAAGGGAAGTTTGAGGTCCCTGCTGGAGATTTTGACCCCATGACTCGATCCTGGATAAGTGGTTGAAGATGAGTGAGTGAGTGGTTCCAACCACAATGTAGGTGCTGTACAAAGCCCTGTTTTGTGAGTCAAAGCTGTTGAGTTTTCAACCCTTTATTAGTTCAGGTATTTTTTTAAATAAATTAAAAATAATTTAATCAAATTACAGAAAATTACAACCATTTTACAGTTAGCAACCCTGAGGCCAGGTGGGTGGTAATACAGTGAGTACTTGTTAGTTTGTGAAATTATATACACAATAGAAATATGCTACCAGGTTTAAAGTCTTAAATACGTATACTGAACAACATTTGGTTTCACATGCACAGTGTTGCAAGAGGAGTCCAAAGAATGGCAGTCTATCAAGCTAAATTGTCAAAGAATGAGAGTAGCACTGACAAAATGTGTATAGTGCAAATAAAAGGTCTTTATATTTTATTGTTTTATGAAAACAAGTCAAACTTCAAAAGATTTGGCTTTCATGCAGTGGACAGTGGCACTGTCCTTGCTGCAAGAGATTAGGATTTGAGTCCATACAAAAACTTCAGTTAAGAATGACCCATTAATCTTACTGGATTTATTACTCTGATCGGACCTATTACTCTGACTTGATCAACAAAAACAAGCATAACTCAAAGTTCTTGTTTGACATGGTGGCAACACTTATTCATGGATAACCACCTGTAGTTCGCTCTCCTTTTACAGCACAAGAGTTCAAAATGCTGCTGCCAGACTTTTGACACAAAGCAGAAAGTTCGACCACATTACACCCATTTTGGCATCCTTTCACTGGCTTCCTGTCCCAGTGAGATCAGATTTTAAGGTTCTGCTACTAGTCTATAAAATTGTTCACAGACTGGCACCTCCCTACCTAGCTGATCTAATTAAACCTTACGTACCAGCCCGAGCTTTGCATTCTCAGGATGGAGGACTACTTTGTGTCCCTAGGGTGAATAAGAAGTCTGTGGGTCACAGAGCTTTCCCTTATCATGCCCCTGCTCTGTGGAATGATCTCCCTGCATCAATAAAACAGTCAGATTATGTGGAGACTTTCAATTCCAGACTTAAGACACACTTATTTTCCCTTTTGTACTGCTAGCATACTGGCAGTACAAAAGGTACTGTACGCTTTTTACTCTTTTAATTCATTTTATTAGGAAATGGAGCGGGCTGTGGCCCCAACTTTACCTAAATTCTGGGTCTTTTAGTGAAGCTTAGGGCTAGTGGCTGGCGATCACCTTAGTATTTCCTGTTGTTTAATGCTGACAAATTATACTGTATTTCTTGTCTTTCTGATGCCTGATTCTGTTTTTTCTCTGTTTAACGTGCAGCTCCACCCAGAGATGGGTGTGGTATTTGTGCTGGCGACCCTCCTGTCCTGTGCACCAACAGCATTTCATGTATATTTGTTTTGTGAATTGTTTTGTAATTTATGTCTGTAGCGTGGCCCAAGCAGAGGGTCACCCCTTTGAGTCTGGTCTGCTTGAGGTTTCTTCCTCAGAGGGAGTTTTTCCTTACCACTGCTGCTCTGGGTGTTAGTAAGGTTAGACCTTACTTCTGTGAAGCGCCGTGAGGCAACTTTGTTGTGATTTGGCGCTATATAAATGAAAATAAATTAAAATTGAAATTTAAGAATCTTTAGGCAAGGCTCGTAGTGCTGTACAAGCATAACTGTAAACATGAGCGAGAGACATAAGTCTAATACTACTCAGGCTCAGACAAGCCTACTTGTAAATGTGACCAAAAGACATAAAATTAATGGCAATCCTACCTTGACACAATGAGCAAGAGGCATAAAATTTGTACTATAACTACTCGGACAAGCCTACATCAAAACAGACCAAGAATCAAGTCCTTCTGTTGTATCAGACAACACTGGCTAGCCTTCACTTGCCATGCCCTCAATAAGTCTTTTGCCACCCATGACCCTGTTGCTGGTTCACCGGTTTTACTTTCTTGGACATTTGGTGGGTACTGACTGGAATACCAGGAAGGTCCCAAAAGAGCTGAAATTGCAGAGATAATGGATTTCAGTCATCTAGTCATCACAGTTTGAAACTGTGGTATCTGGAAGGTTCTGAAGTGCAGTAACTTGGGTTACCTGCAGGGCAGCTAAGCACCCGTATGAAAGGCTGTGACTGCGCACAGCCAGATGTAGACGTAGGTTGACAGTGAAAGGAAACCTGTCTGCTGTAAACACTGTGTTCTGGTACTCACTTGTTGGCTTCCTTAGCTAATATTCAAACAGACATCTGTGACACAACAGAACCTTGTCAAAGTCATTGAAAACTTGGTGTATTTCCCATTTTGATACTTTCAACACATCAATTTTGAGGACAGAATGTTAACTTGCTGCTGGCTATATCCCACCCAATGTCAGATGCCACTGTAATGAGATAATCAATGTTATGAGCAAGAGAAATAAATCAAATGTCATTTGTCTCAGACAAGACTACCTCGAAACATGAGTAAGAGACATAAAATGAATGCCATTCCCGTTCAGACTTCACTTCTTTCCATGTCAGGTGTTGGGGAACAAAGAGAACTTAATGGAAAATGGGCTGCTGGACATGACATTCATGGACACAGACGGACTATGTACTGTATATGTGTATCTCCAAGAAAATGAAGAAGGAACATAGTAACATCATAACCATAACTGAGCTTGTGAGATACGACGTTGTATACTGTCAACACTTATTCCTCAGCCCCTCCTGTAATGCGAAAATTTGGTGAAGTGGAACATGCTATTTTGGTCTTGTTCATGGAATATGTTTACACAGCAAATCAATGGCCACACCGTCAAACAAACATGATCGCTGAGCAAATATTTGAGCATGCAGAAAGACTGCACCCAGGTCTGCAGCACTGAGCATACAATCCCTAAAACCCAGGAATAATTAGCTTACTGTGCTGTTTGCCTTTTGATTTATTGCAAGCCCAAATGTACCACCTGTCACATTAGTGAAAGGATGGAATCTTTTGAAGCTCCACGTGCTTCTCTACAGTTTAGCAGATAGTCAGTTAGCTGACAAAGGCTTTCTGAAATTTTGCATGACCTGCTTTATGCTGTGTGGACAGGTATGGCTTGTGCTTATAGAAATGATTTCAATATAAGGAAAATCTCTGTCAGGGAACTACAAGTCAGTCCTGAACAGGTGGACCAAATAGCTCAGTGCAATAAGAGTTGATACCAAAACATAGACTTAGGCTCAATTCCCAATCATGCTACTTGTCTGTGTCCTGAGACAAAACACTTTACCTGTATTTTTATGTGGGTACTGACCTTGGCCTGCAAAGTATTCTGCAATGTACTGTCATCCTGTCTGGGGGAGCTGTAAGCTTTCAATCCCTCCATTCGACCATATGCAGGTACAACCCCAATTCCAATGAAGTTGGAACGTTGTGTAAAATGTAAATAAAAACAGAATACAATGATTTGCAAATCCTCTTCAACCTATATTCAATTGAATACACCACAAAGACAAGATTTCAGACTGATAAACTTTGTTGTTTTTGTGCAAATATTTGCTCATTTTGAAATGGATGCCTGCAACACATTTCAAAAAAGCTGGAACAGTGGTATGTTTACCACTTTTCCTTCTAACAACACTCAATAAGTGTTTGGGAACGAGGACACTAATTGTTGAAGCTTTGTAGGTGGAATTCTTTTCCATTCTTGCTTGATGTACGACTTCAGTTGTTCAACAGTCCGGGGTCTCCGTTGTCGTATTTTACACTTCATAATGCACCACATATTTTCAATGGGTGACAGGTCAGGACTGCAGGCAGGCCAGTCTAGTACCCGCACTCTTTTACTACGAAGCCACTCTGTTGTTGTGCAGAATGCGGCTTGGCATTGTCTTGCTGAAATAAGCAGGGACGTCCCTGAAAAAGACTTTACTTGGATGGCAGCATGTGTTGCTCCAAAACCTGGATGTACCTTTCAGCATTGATGGTGCCATCACAGATGTGGAAGTTGCCCATGCCATGGGCACTAACACAACCCCAATACATCACAGATGCTGGCTTTTGAACTTAGCACTGGTCATAATCTGGATGGTCTTTTTCCTATTTTGTCCAGAGGACACAACGTCCATGATTTCCAAAAATAATTTGAAATGTGGACTCATCAGACCACAGCACACTTTTCCACTTAGCGTCTGTCCATTTCAAATGAGCTCGGGCCCAGAGAAGGAGGCGGCATTTCTGGATGTGGTTGATGTATGGATTTCGCTTTGCATGGTAGAGTTTTAACTTGCACTTGTAGATGTAGCAATGAACTATGTTAACTGACAATGGTTTTCTGAAGTGTTCCTGAGCCCTTGCGGTAAGCTCCTTTACAGAATGATGTCGGTTTTTAATGCAGCACCTCCTGGGGGCTCGACAGTCAGGGGCATTCAATGTTGGTTTTCGGCCTTGCCGCTTACGTGTAGAAAGTTCTCCAGATATTCTGAATCTTCTGATTATATTATGGACTGCAGATGATGGAATCCCTAAATTCCTTGCAATTGAACGTTGAGAAACATTGTTAAACTGTTGGACTATTTTTTCACGCAGTTGTTCACAAAGTGGTGAGCCTCACCCCATCTTTGCTTGTGAATGGCTGAACCTTTTGGGGATGTCCTCTTATACCCAATCATGACACTCACCTGTTTCCAATTAGGTGTTCTTTGAGCATTCATCAACTTTCCCAGTCTTTTTTGAAATGTGTTGCAGGCATCCATTTCAAAATGAGCAAATATTTGCACAAAAACAAAAAAGTCTACCAGTTTGAATATTAAATATCTTGTCTTTGTGGTGTATTCAATTGAATATAGGTTGAAGAGGATTTGTAAATCATTGTATTCTGTTTTGATTTACATTTTACACAACGTCCCTACTTCATTGGAATTGGGGTTGTATAATCATCGGCACCATTGTCCTGTTTTGGGCTTATTCCATTTTCTTTTAGGAATACTGCAGTCATTAACCTAATGACATCTTGGATTTGAGTTACTGCACTCAGTGTGAGCATCATATAAGTTCAACAAAGAGCAGAAACCAACAAATACTGTTACAAAGTGTGCAAAAATGAACAATAATGACGCTCCATGGGTCGACGAGTTAAAGATTCATATTCAGCTTGCTTTCTCATTTGGTTCACTCTTGGTCAGTTTTACTGATTGTCTCTATTTGGCATTCATGACCCTTCATGTGATTGATGTGAAGTGTTCTGGGCTTCTGATAGCAGGCAGCATGTGGCGATGGTGCTCAGAAATAGTCACAGGCTTGTGCATTGGCTCCTGAGTGGGCTTTGAGGAGGTAAAGGCCCCAGATTGATTGCAATTGTTAATCAAGAATCAGTTCGATGCACTCCAAAACAGCAGCACTTGACAGGAGAGCTATGCATCATCACTTCCATCCACAGCGCAGGGAATGACTTTCTGGCAGTTTGGTATTAATCACAGGAGGCACGCTGAAGTTGCAGCTTGTTGGCTAATCTGCATTGGCTGCTTCATTTGTGGTTTGCAAATATTGTCTGTAATAAATGCTTTGTTCATGTTAATTTTCTGCTTACTCGTATAATAAAAGATTTCCTGGGAGCGGCATATCTGTAGCCTCCTGCAGACACGTGAGGTCCAAAAGTCACAGTGAACATGACATCAACATTAATTTCCAATAACCTACTATACCTACCTATAACAGGTAATGTTGCACATTGTAGGTGATTGTTAAAAGTTGTTATACACTGTATTTTCTCATTAACCCTCACTCTACCATGCTATTTTACAACTTAATCTTACTGTGTGGGGTTCAATCTTAAAATCTCAGGATTTCTTACTTGTACAGTACAAATAAAGCAATAAACTCAGAATATTTATCTCATGAACGATCATTTTCCACATTGTGCAAGTAGCAAGTGTACTTCCACTCATGTGCACCCATGGGGGTGTTGCTTTTAAAATGAGGTGTGGTCAGTTATATTGAACTTGTACATTGCCCGTGGGAATCCACGACCTCTAGGTTGTTGTGTTTATAAAATAGGCAGCTGACATTTTTCAAGGGTGGTAATAAATTACGCGCAAAGTTTCTATAATGAGTTGGAATGATGTGTAAATCCAGAATGTTTTTAGAACCTTAGTCCTCAACAGTTTATAGAGGAACAACTCAACCTTTTTATGTCCTGTGAATTACATATTTTTAAAATGTTAATTTACTGTCTTAAAGTATTCATAAATTAAGGTTATTATTATGTAGGTTATATAAGGTTGTTATTATATACGCACTATTGTTTGTTATTATTATTATTATTATTATTATTATTATCTGAACTATTATTATTTTATTTTATTATTACTTCTATTTTGTCATTTGATTTGCAAATGACTCACAATGGACATAAGTGTTTTCACTTTCTTGTGTCAACCATGTATTTTTAACATGTACTTGCATTGAACTTACTAAATAAAGTCTTGCACACATACACATACATGTACACAGACACCACATTGCTTTTAATATATAGATGATTTACCACCCGCTGCTGGAATGGCATGTGAGTCCAGCATGTAATTATCAACATCCATTGATCAGTGTTGTTAGCTAATAGCGGTAGTTTCTCCAAAAATAGTAGTCCTATCAACATTCAATTTTGGCAGCATTCATCCTTGACCAAAGATAAGCATACCAAATGGCAAATGTTAACCCTCCCCAGTTTGTCCATCACCAAAGTTATACACACATCCGTACATGCATGCAGGCCACTTCGTTTTCATATACTGTGGCGAACTGCGCGGAAGAACAAAAACCGAGCCAGAGGCTCTTGTTTTTTTTGTTTTTTGTTTGCATTCTGCAACCAAGCAGGTGCTGCTACGTGTTTTTACACACCCACTTACAGAGACATTGGCGGAAGACATTAAACACAATACACTTCCCACTCATGGTAAAAGTAACATGACACCTAACTAAACTGACTAAACCAATTGAACTACAAAAACACAATGAATCAATAATACAAACAACAATGTTAAATTAACATGAACCACAACATTTAAAACCCCAAAACCCAGATTTCCCATGCTGCATTGCAGCACAATGTCCATTGTTCACTGGTTACCTCAAATCCCTAATTTTACCAAAAATATTAGTCTTGTCAACTTTCCATTTTTGCAGCATTCATCCTTGACCCAAAATACATAAGCACACCAAACAGCAAATGTCAGCTCTCCCCAGTTTCTCTGTGATCTAAGCCAGGGATGGGCAACTTGTTCCAGAAAGGGCCAAGAGGGTGCAGGTTTTCTTTACAGCCACTGACTCTACCAGGTGATTTAATTGATTAACTGATTCCATCTGCTCAAAGTGGGAACAAGTTGCCCACCCCTGATCTAAGTCATACACACGCAGGCATGCATACATGCACACAGAAGCCACTTGGCTATTATAATTGGCATCCTCTACCTGTGTGGCAGGTGGAATGTAGTCAAGTCTGGACTTATCTTTACTGAACTACTACTTTGACATGGAGTTGGCTGGGGGCTACATTCTGTAGACTGGTGTCTGCAGGGCTTTTGGAACAGATGTTTAAAGACTATTGGCACTCTCCATGAGAGGAACATTGACCATTTTGAAAACTGAAACTGAAAAATGCCTGGATGCTTGTTTCGGCAATCTTTGCTTGGCTATGTTAGACATTTCTCTCTTGTACTTTATTGATTTTTGTCATTGGTAGTATGGCCAAAGCCAATGGTCACCCCTCTGAGTCTGGTCTGCTTGAGGTTTCTTTTGACAGTCAAAAAATTATGGAGTTTACCACCTATGTGCTGCTTGCTCTTTGTGGGGTGGGGGAGTGTTGATAAGGTAGGACTGTACCCTTGTGAAACCCATTGTGATTATGTTGCGAATTGGCACTATATAAATAAATGTAATTGGCACAAATTTAATTCTATAATCAACAAAAATATAAACGCAACACTTTTGGTTTTGCTCCCATTTTGTATGAGATGAACTGAAAGATCTAAAACTTTTTCCACATACACAATATCACCATTTCCCTCAAATATTGTTCACAAACCAGTCTAAATCTGTGATAGTGAGCACTTCTCCTTTGCTGAGATAATCCATCCCACCTCACAGGTGTACCATATCAAGATGCTGATTAGACACCATGATTAGTGCACAGGTGTGCCTTAGACTGCCCACAATAAAAGGCCACTCTGAAAGGTGCAGTTTTGTTTTACTGGGGGGGGGATACCAGTCAGTATCTGGTGTGACCACCATTTGCCTCATGCAGTGCAACACATCTCCTTCGCATAGAGTTGATCAGGTTGTCAATTGTGGCCTGTGGAATGTTGGTCCACTCCTCTTCAATGGCTGTGCGAAGTTGCGACGACGAACTGGAGTCAGGTCGAGACCCCGATGAGGACGCCGAGCATGCAAATGAGCTTCCCTGAGATGGTTTCTGACAGTTTGTGCAGAAATTCTTTGGTTATGCAAACCGATTGTTTCAGCAGCTGTCCGAGTGGCTGGTCTCAGACGATCTTGGAGGTGAACATGCTGGATGTGGAGGTCCTGGTCTGGTGTGGTTACACGTGGTCTGCGGTTGTGAGGCTGGTTGGATGTACTGCCAAATTCTCTGAAACGCCTTTGGAGACGGTTTATGGTAAAGAAATGAACATTCAATACACAAGCAACAGCTCTGGTTAACATTCCTGCTGTCAGCATGCCAATTGCACGCTCCCTCAAATCTTGCGACATCTGTGGCATTGTGCTGTGTGATAAAACTGCACCTTTCAGAGTGGCCTTTTATTGTGGGCAGTCTAAGGCACACCTGTGCACTAATCATGGTGTCTAATCAGCATCTTGGTATGGCACACCTGTGAGGTGGGATGGATTATCTCAGCAAAGGAGAAGTGCTAACTATCACAGATTTAGACTGGTTTGTGAACAATATTTGAGGGAAATGGTGATATTGTGTATGTGGAAAAAGTTTTAGATCTTTGAGTTCATCTCATACAAAATGGGAGCAAAACCAAAAGTGTTGCGTTTATATTTTTGTTGAGTATACATATAATTCCAGATGTATACGTAAGTAGTCTGGGGCACAGGTGGGCTTTCGCCCCTGGACCTTCCTTCGTTGGGGCCTGTTCAGTGAAATATTTTATATTTTTCATTGAATATCTTGCCATTGTTCACTCCAAGTGCAGAACTAACACAGAAAAAAAAAATAATGAAGGAAAAGCTCTTAAATTAACTGTTTGTTAAAGCTTACGATCCAACCCTCCATCCATGCATACTGTGTAACAGATAATAATATTTTATAATGATGTTTTCTACATGAATTTTTATTATGGCTTATGCAACTCTGCTGGAGGCAATTTATTAATCTATTTCAGTGCAAATATTCTTGCTATTATTCACCATAACAACACAAGGGCAGACCCTTGTCCATTAGTTGAGGTACCAACTTGTTTCAATAAACAAAGCTTGAGTGGCTGACCTTTATTTAATTAACACCTGGCAGTAAGTGGCTCCTCCTGAGCCTTCATGAATGTTTAATCAAAATACTGACTCCCCGTCTGTTTCACAGCAAAGTGCCTCATCTCTCTCTCTCTCTCTCCCTCACCCTGTCGTGCTTATCACACATAGTGTACGACGCTAAATGCAAATCCTGCCAACACATCTCCTGACACAAGTCCACTACATAATCTGTGACTTGCATTATCAAGCAAGTTTACACAAACAGCACCAATGGATGCACAAAAGAGACGCCTACTGCTGCAATCACTGATGTAACTGAGCCTTGCGCCCACATCTGTTGGGTGCAAAGTGAGCAGACACATCTGGCTGCTGCAATCAAATTTGAGACATGCATACAGAAGATGCTCACATAATAACACAATGTGGGGAAAAACAAGTCGAGGACAACAGTTGTTTCTGAAAAGTAACATTTATGTTTATCACCTGAATGGTTAGGGTGTAATAATAACAATAATAATCTAATATACAACCCCAATTCCAATGAAGTTGGGACGTTGTGTAAAATGTAAATAAAAACAGAATACAATAAATACACCACAAAGACAAGATATTTAATGTTCAAATGTAAACTTCATTGTTTTTTGTGCAGATATTTGTCATTTTGAAATGAATGCCTGCAACACATTTCAAAAAAGCTGGGACAGTGGTATGTTTACCAAATTAGCTCGGGCCTAGAGAAGGCAGCAGCATTTCTTGTTGTTGTTGAGGTATGGCTTTCACTTTGTATGGTAGAGTTTTAACTTGCACTTGTAGATGTAGCGACAAACTGTGTTAACTGGCAATGGTTTTCTGAAGTGTTCCTGAGCCCATGCAGTAAGATCCTTTACACAATGATGTCGGTTTTTAATGCAGTGCGCCTGAGGGATTGAAGGTCACGGGCATTCAATGTTGGTTTTCGGCCTTGCCGCTTACGTGTAGAAAGTTCTCCGGATTCTCTGAATCTTCTGATTATATTATGGACTGTCGATGATGGAATTCCTTGCAAATGAATGTTGAGAAACATTGCTCTTAAACTGTTACTATTTTTTCATGCAGTTGTTCACAAAGTGGTGATCCTTGCCCTCCTGTTATAACCACTCATGACACTCACCTGTTTCCAATGAACCTGTTCACCTGTGTAATGTTCTAAACAAGTGTTCTCTGAGCATTCAACTTTCCCAGTCTTTTGTTGCCCCTGTCCCAGCTTTTTTGAAATGTGTTGCAGGCATCCATTTCAAAATGAGCAAATATTTGCACAAAAACAAAAAAAAGTCTATCAGTTTCAATATAAATATCTTGTCATTGTGGTGTATTCAATTGAATATAGGTTGAAGAGGATTTGCAAATCATTATATTCTATTTTTATTTACATTTCACACAATGTCCCAACTTCATTGGAACTGGGGTTGTACATTTCTCTGTTGAATCCAAGCGCTTTTTATCAATGAATTATCTGTAGCATTTTGCATGAAGCCCAGCATCTTCTGGAATATTGTCAAAGTCAATAGTGACACAGTGTTTATATGTTGCAGCTGGTCCTTCTCTCACCACTCAAACAAAACTATTGTTCAACGCAGTTTCTGAACGTTTGCCATTGTTTTTCCCAAAAATCCTGTATTTCTTCCTTTTTAACAGATATCAGGTGCATATAATATATTTCTGAATGCTTTTTAAACATTTTTGCTGTGTTTTCCTCCTCTAAACTGTGAGAAGAATGCATCATGGTTGCTGCCATCTTGGATGTTTTGTGTTCTCTTATTGGACTAGTAGGATACATGTGACTCAAATCACGGCAAGCATGACAACAATCAGTCCCGGTGCCAGACAGATTTGCGGGAGGGGTCTTTCAGCTGTCGGGGGAGTACATTATTTTAGGCCAGAAGTTGAAAGTCCAGTTTAATCAGGTGTATCTCCCTGAGATATTTAAAAATTTGAACTGTTGAATATGCAATTATAATGTTGTTTGAGAAGGAAAGAACAATCTTCTCATGTCTGACTCATGGGAACAAAGAGCAGGGCTGTAGAGCAAGAACAGGGTACACACATGTGAGCACAGTTTAAATGCACCTCTAATATTGGGCTACTCAATAGGATTTAAAAAACTTCATGCACCTCCTTTATATTTTTATTTTTAAAATACAAAACTAAAATTGTTAGTGGGTCAAAGACAAAGTAGTGGAGTCAACACAACAGACAAAGGCAGCAGTGAGGGCAGCAGTGTTTAGCAGCTTGACCGTGTAAAGAGAGAAACAACTGAGTCTTGGCAAGGAAATCAGGTGAAGTACGTCTAAATTGAATGGGTGCCATAAATCTGGGATGTGAAGAGACACTCTCACAACTGAAAAGAGAGAGGCGGCCAGGGGTGTCAGGAGAATGTTCAAGTGCTAACTTTAAGGGCCCCTTCACACATATTGCGCGATTTGGTTGAATACGGCGAATTAGCGCACCACAAAACATCACGCCAACAGGCAGGCATGCACGATCCCGGTGTTAGAGTTCACGCACGTGACAGTGTCTTTTGAGCAGGAACACAGTGTGAGGTGCACCACATCGCGCCGCTTATGTGGAATTAAAAAAAAAAAAAAAAAAAAACAGCTGGTACCTGTTTATGCGGGGAAAAAACAAAAACATACCACCCATGGCACTCTAACCTGCACCTTCCAAAAGCTCTGATTGCCAGTCAGAAACTTTACGACTGAGCTACAGAGCTGTTGTTTTAAAGCTTTGGGAATCTGCCTCATATCAGGAAGGACATAGAAGTATTACAAAAACAAACAAAAAAAAATCACACATCATATAAAAATACTGCATTTATCAACTGAGCAATACAAATATGATCTGTCTGTTCCTCTGTAGATGACCCATGGTCACAGACATACAGTCGTGAAATGACATGAATGAGAAGCAGTGTGATCTGATCATGTCCACATCTGCAGGTCCAGTGCGCCCAGTCGCCCCACGCACGTGTCTTGCCTGACACGCGTGTCTTGTGGACGGTGCGCCGCAGCACAGACGCGTCATGTGGAACAGAGCTCACGTGGGTCACGTGACAGTTATATCACCTGCTGCGTGTTCTGATCTGTCGAACGTCTCAGCCTGGGGGGAAGCATGTCAATGGGCTGCAGCGTGCGCACGCTCACTCACTGCAGCCCATCACCACGGCAATATGTTTTTATTTATGTCCACGTAAGGGCAGCAAGCAGACACACTTGTGTCACAGTGGGCAGTTGCTAGTTCATGTCTGATCAAACACAGTACGTGTTGTCAAGCTGGGATGTCCAGATCCACAGATCTCCACAGCTGCTTCTGTCCGCGGCCACACCTCCTGTTACTTTAGCGCACACACCAAAGCCACAGTCCTGGGGCACTTAGACAAATTTCACTGCCAGCACAACAATGATGGTCTGCAGACTGTTGTCATGTTAATGCTGTGAATGGCCACACATTTTCTAAATGCTAAGCGAGTGGTGTTAGATGTTCGTGCGTGTCACCTGGAATTTGGCTGACACCTGCTGCGAGAGGGTTCTATGGGCTCGCACAGGGCAAAGTCTGTCTTTCAACCACTGGTGTGCGCAAATAGTTGTAGCAACAGGTGTATGAGACGTTCGAGGCAGGGACGATTGTACACGTTATGCACACAATTCCTGCACTTCGACCAAACTTCACACTATGTGTGAATGTGTGAAGGGGCCCTAAGGTTTTCTATTAGAGATAGGTTTATGGTTGGTCCTGTAATGAACAGCCTGTGTGAGAAACAGCTCATGCTTTTCTACCATTCTACCATTGAGAGCATCCTTGTGTACGGCTTGACTGTGTGGTACACTGGATGCTCTGCAGCAGACAAAAAAACAAAACAAAAAAAAAAAACAATCAATGCAGAGAGTGATTAACACAACTCAAATATCTTCGGCTGTGCACTTTCTTCTCTGGAGGAATTGCCAAGTCTAGATTGCACTCCAAGACCCCACTCACACTGGGGTTTGCAATCCAGCTTAAGCTAGATTCAACATGGATTGCTTCCTAGCAAGAGAGCATTGAGACTTATTTTTCATCCTAACAGGCCATGTTTAGACTGGGGTTTGCAATCCAGCTGCAGCTACATGCTACACCAGACTGGAAATTTTGTGTTCTGTGCTATTTTGCATGGAAAGTAAACACCTAACAATAAGCTAATGGATTTTATCCCAGCGACGTCTTTGACTCAAGCCTAATTCCTTGACAATGTAACAAAATGTATCTGGTTTTTCACAGCTTGTCATTCGTGGCTATTAAGTTTATTTTCTCTGTGGTTATATTTTCTGATGAAATGTGCACCAAAATGCAGGAAATGGCACCTAAATATTTGTTCACAAATGCATGCTTCCTGCCCACCTTTAAAAAAATTCTGGATCTGCCCCTGAATTTTCAGAGCGACTTTTCATGTGCAGGCTGTGGATTTTTGAGGTCATGTCAAATCATACAGATGTGTTTTTTATTTTTTTTATTTTATCTAGCTCTTATTTTGTGCAAGTGCAGATTTTGTGGGGAAAACTGCACGAGGAAGAACTTCTCCCCATAAATAAAATTTTCCAATCTGGACCCTGTGACGGTTTTCTGACATCTGAATGAACGTGGGTGTGTGCATGTTTCTCCACATAGAAAATGTTTTACTGGAGAAGACACAATGTGCACGGACGTAGTCTAGCGTCCCGAGCTCACACCTCCACACGCGTCCGAAGTCAAGTGATGCGTACGTGTGTGAGGTGCTGCAGTTGATGGATTATTTAACTGACTCCTTCAAATAAGTAAACGTGAATTTGTGTGATATTTCAGAAAAAGAATTTATAACCTCACAAAAGTTTACTAGCTCACGTCATGAACCTGCAGTCTGTGGCTGCAGATAACATCAGTTCTGCTGTGACGGTTTTATGACTGACATCAGAACAACCGTGTGTGTGCGCGTGTGTGTCTGTCACACAGAGACAATATTATTATGAATGATCTACAGTGGGGTAAAAAAGTATTTAGTCAGTCCCTGATTGTGCAAGTTCTTCTACTTAGAAAGATGAGAGAGGTCTGTAATTTTCAACATAGGTACACTTCAACTATGAGAGACAAAATGTGAACAAAAAAATCCAGGAAATCACATTGTAGGATTTTTACTAATTTATTTGTAAATTATGGTGGAAAAGAAGTATTTGGTCAATAACAAAAGTTCAGCTCAATACTTTGTAACATAATCTTTGTTGGCAATGACAGAGGTCAAACGGTTCCTGTAAGTCTTCACCAGGTTTGCACACACTGTAGCTGGTATCTTGGCCCATTCCTACATGCTGATCTCCTCTAGAGCAGTGATGTTTTGGGGCTGTCGATGGGCAACATGGACTTTCAACTCCCTCAACAAATTTTCTATGGGGTTGCGTCTGGAGACTGGCTCGGCCACTCCAGGACCTTGAAATGTTTTTTACGGAGCCACTCCTTCATTGTCCGAGCGGTGTGCTTGGGATCATTGTCATGCTGGAAGACCCATCCATGTTGCATCATCAATGCCATCACTGATGAAAGGAGGTTTTGGCTTAAAATATCATGATACATGGCTACGTTCATTCTTCCCTTAACACAGATCAGTCATCCTGTCCCCTTTGCAGAAAAACAGCAGCAAAGCATGATGTTTCCACCCCCATGCTTCACAGTAGGTATGGTGTTCTTGGAATGCAACTCAGCATTCGTCTTCCTTCAAACACGATGAGTTGAGTTTTTACCAAAATGTTCTTTTTTGGTTTCATCTGACCACATGATATTCTCCCAATCCTCTTCTGGATCATCCGTATGCTGTCTGGCAAACTTCAGATAGGCCTGCACATGTACTGGCTTAAGCAGGGACACACACCTGGCACTGCAGGATTTGAGTCCCTCTCTGTGTAGTGTGTAGCCTTTGTTACTTTGGTTCTAGCTCTATGCAAGTCATTTATCAGGTCCCTCTGCGTAATTCTGGGATTTTTGTTCACTGTTCTCATGATCATTTTGACCTCACAGGATGACATCTTGCGTGGAGATTATCAATGGTCTTGTATGTCTTCCATTTTCTTACAATTGCTCCCATAGTTGATTTATTCACACCAACCTGCTTGACTATTGTAGATTCACTCTTTCCAGCCTGGTGCACATCTACAATTTTCTTCCTGGTGTCCTTCTACAGCTCTTTGGTCTTGGCCTTGGTTGAGTTTAGAGTCTGATTGTTTGAGGCTGTGGACAGGTGTCCTTTATACAGATAAGTTCCAACAGATGCCATTAATACAGGTAACAGGTGGAGGACAGAAGAGCTTCTTAAAGAAGAAATTACAGGTCTGTGACAGCCAAAAATCTTTCTTTTTGTTTTTGACCAAATACTTATTTTCCACCATAATTTACAAATAAATTCTTTAAAAATCTTACAATGTGATTTCTTGGAATTCTTTTCTCATTTTGTCTCTCATAGTTGAAGTGTACCTATGTTGAAAATTACAGACCTCTCTCATCTTTCTAAGTAGGAGAACTAGCACAATCAGGGACTGACTAAATACTTTTAACCCCACTGTATATTGGAAATTTGTACATTTTTTTTGTGTGTTTTTTTTTTTTTTTTTTTTTTTGTGGTTGGTGGGTGATTGACAGGCTTATCTGTCCAGGGTGGGCCCAACTGACTCAGAGGGCAGGCACGGCACCCTAAGACCCGCCCATAACGCTGGGCCTGACAACAATATTATTACACAAGTAAAGTAAGCAGGACTGTCTTCAAACACTGATTTGATAAAAAACTACAGGTTTACAAAAGGAGAACTTATAACTGAGTAAAAAGATTGCATTGTCTGATTTGTCAGAACGGGATGAAACGATACGACTTTCACAGCCTATTTGCACTGGATAAGAAAATGGAATTGAAATCAAATTTCATTAATAATGATAAAATGGAATGTGTTACTCTATTTAACTTGTGTTTTATTTTTGTGAAAAGTAATCACACTTCAACCAATCTTCGTGCTTTTCGCAACATTATAAAGAAACACAGTGTATTGAATTCTATATGCAGATTCGAAAATAGTGTACTGATCATTTGAGTCCACTTAAACTAATAAGCTGCATCCATGGCTAATTATGAGATGTTCAGATTTTCTTTTAACTGAATAAAGACAGCACTGAGATATTTGTAGCAGCGCTCGTAAATGCAGAGGCACACAAGCACCATGACAGGAATTAAAATTTAGGATTGATGTGGCACACTTCTGCAAGTACTTCATCACCTTGCAATACCTGGACAATGAGTATTTCCAGGGGCCATGGAAGCAATCTGTGATGATAACAGGGTCACACAGTCCTGTTTCTGGGTATGTTTGAGGGTGAAGGAGGCTGCCAAGAGCATTACCTACACTATGCCATGCTACCGCTGTGATAGAAACAGAAAGTGTAGTTTGCCAAGCTTCCTGAGCCAGCATGGTGCGACTCCAGCTCAGATTCTGTGTGCCAGTGGAAATGTGCCGCCAGGGTCAGTCTGCACACTGACCTGAACTTTGTAAGTCAAAGCACCACCACACTGTTGGGGGGAAAAAAGCATCACTTAAAATATCCAAACTTAAAGGACCTGTCTCGAGCTGATGTTGAGGAACTGGTCCATGTATTCATCTCCTACTTCCAAAGCAAACAGTGAAACGTGAGCCCTTCCATGCTGCAGTGCAAGGACTATGCTTTTTGTCATTGTGCTCTCTGAAACACACTGTCTACTGACCTGAAATCAGTTATATGTCCAAATTTAAAAGGAAACCATTTGTATTTGTGTGTGTGTGTGTGTGTGTGTGTGTGTGTGTGTGTGTGTGTGTGTGTGTGTGTGTGTGTGTGTGTGTGTGTGTGTGTGTGTGTGTGTGTGTGTGTGTGTGTGTGTGTGTGTCCATGCATGAATAGGGTTGTGTATTTGAACTTGTTACTTTATGGTAGAGAAGCTTGAATCTTCGACTGGACTGGGTTGCTTGACACGAAGACGTTTCACTTCAAATCGCAGAAGCTTCCTCAGCTAAAATTCTTGCTCTGGTAGTCTGACTTCTGTCTTGACCCAAGGGTTGCGTCGAGCAACCCAGTCAAGCTTCTCTACTATGGAAACCACCTGGACAACTGAGAGCCTTCACAGAAAAATTGTTACTTTATGGTATAGTGAGTTTTTTTTTTCTTTCACCCAACTACAGGGGTACTCATAGACCATCTATGTGTGAACAAATTAGCCCCAAGACTTTTTATCCATCTTGGAACAAACTTGATGGGCTTAGTGGAATTTGGTGGGCTATAAGCCCCTTTACACAGAAAGCTTGTGCATAACGCGTTGGTGGCAACCACTGGAGTGTGAAACGCCTGCAATGTCAGCGACTGCTAACATGTGTGGTGCGTATGTAGTGTTAAGTGGCGTTTAACCGCCTACTGTCTCATCAACTTTGTCTCTGTGCTGCCCCCCTGCCCTTTTTCATCAAAGATTTGGAGTTTCTGTGTGATGACTGAAGTTGAGTGGCGAGTGTTCTGAACATTACCAAAACACTCTCCACACCCTAGAGAGTGCCGCAACTGTGTGCAACTGTGTAACATGCTTGTGGTAGATTGTGGCACATTTGGTGGCAAGTGCCATATGCCACAAACACACCATCTGTGTGAGACGGGCTGTAGATACAGTGCATCTGTAGTGTCTTCGCAGCACTTCCCTTTTTCCACATTTTGTTATGTTACAGCCTTATTCTAAAATGGATGAAATTCATTTTTACCCTCAAAATTCTACAAACAACATCCCATAATGAAAACATGAAAAAACGTTTTTTGGAAATTTTTACAAATATAGAAATAAAGAAATCACATGTGCATAAGTATTCACACCCTTTGCTCAATACTTTGTTGATGTACCTTTGGCAGCAATTACAGCTTCAAGTCTTCTTGAATATGATACCACAAGCTTGGCACACCTATCTTTTGGCAGTTTTGTCCATTCCTCTTGCATAGCCATTTTCAGATCTCACCTGATATGTTCAGGTCCGGGCTGTGGCTGGGCCACTTATTCCAACATGGATGACATGGATGCTTGGTTTACTTTGCAAACCAAGCATTCAACACAGTCCAGCTATTCCATTTATTAATCCTGTTAGTTCAACCAATAACTTACACTACTTTTTATCAAAATTGGAGCAACTTTAAGTCCTGTACAAACTGAAATTGACCTTTGTCACAATTAATGTTTGTACCCCATAACTGCATAGCATTCAGTCATAGATAGTCCAAGCTATACCTTTTTGGAATGTTTGTGATCAGACACATAATGTGTTATACGTTTCAATATGATTGGAGCATTTTTAAATTTGACCCCTATGTAATACTTCATTGACCCCTACCTGGACGCCATATTGGATTTTCAAATGGCCAGCACATTTTTCTCAAACACTGATTTATGAAGAACATTCATGCCAAATGTGATGCTTATATCACCAAGTGAACAATTCTGGCCAAAAGTCATACTTATCTGGAAAAAGTGAAGTGATGTGAGTAGTTTCCAGATGCAATGTACCATTTTTTTTTGTTACCCTAAACACAAATCCATCCATCCATCTATTTTCTTCCACTTTATCCAGAGTCAGGTCGCGGGGGCTCCAGGGGAACCCCAAGGCATTCCCAAGCCAGCCGAGAGACGTAGTCCCTCCAGCGTGTCCTGGGTCTTCCCTGGGGCCTCCTCCCAATGGGACGTGCCCGGAACACCTCTCTAGCGAGCCGTCCAGGGGGCATCTGGAAAAGATGCCCAAGCCACCTCAGCTGGCTCCTTATGATGTGGAGGAACAGCGGCTCGACTCTGAGTTCCTCCTGAGTGACCGAGCTCCTCACCCTATCTCTAAGGGATCGCCCAGCCACCCTGCGGAGGAAACTCATCTCGGCCGCTTGTACTCGCGATCTCATTCTTTCGGCCATGAGCCAAATCTCATGACCATAGGTGAGGGTCGGAATGTAGATCGATCAGTAAATCAAGAGCTTTGCCCCCCTGCTCAGCTCTCTCTTCACCACAACAGTCTGATACAGCGACCGCATCACTGCAGATGCTGCACCAATCCGTCTGTCGATCTCACGCTCCATCTGTCCCTTGCTCGTGAACAAAACCCAGAGATACTTAAACTCCTCCAAATCTGAATTCATATATCAAGTTTTGATTGGCTACATGACCATTTGACATTGGGTGGCCTTGAAAGGTCAAATAAATTAAAATGGTGTAAGGTGTATGTGTTAATCGAGGATAAAGTGCTTTAATTTTGGACAGAACTGATCAAATGTCAAGGGCACACAGAACTATATACAATGAAATAATCTGCATGAATCTGTGTCAAACAAAGAATGTGTAGCTGTTGCACTGAATGCCCTTATTAATTTATGATACTTTTCTATTGCAATTTCATGTTGCTGTGGACATTTGACTTGAGAAACAGGTCCAGTTTTACAAGACACACATGTAACACAACTATTACGGTAGAACCAAGGCATGGTTACGACCCAAAATGCAGGGAGACTGAATGAAACCAATTAACAACTTATTGTGGAAACAGATGAATTAAATATTGCACAGGAGGAGACGCCAGAGCAGGGAAACACCGACTTTACCAGAAAGGTTTGTAGACTGAGAAACAGGACCAGGCAGCTGCGATGGAACTGACAGGAGGCTGAAAAGCTGAAAGCACAGGAGAGAGAATTGTCAAAAAACAGGAAAACACGGAGTTGCGAGAGATAGTCAAAGTATACATCCAAGTTAGAGGGCTGAAACCAGGTACCACTAGGCAGAGCTGAGTTTCTGGCGATTGTGGAGAGACAGGACCGGGGTTTATGTACAGGTGCCATTGATTAAGGACAGGTGAGACAACCAGCTCCGTGACTCGGTGCCTGAAGACACAGAGGGAGAGGGAGCAGAGCAAACACCAAGGAAGAAGAAGAACGACAACAACATCATATTAAGCAATGGCAAGTCCAGATTATTTGCAATCTCCATGTACACTTTTGTGTGCGCACGTGCCAGTGAGGATCTCAAAATCATCAGCCACACCCATAGGTTGATTGATTGGCATTCCCATAATGCACTCCAGATTGTTTGGCATGTAGTTAGTATGTCACACTGGGAATTAGCAGCATGTTTGTTCTAACCTTTGTTTGTCTTCCTTTCAAGGAGATGCTGAGAGTGAAGTTGAAAAGTTTTATTTGCATCTGCCAGAAAAACTCGCTTGCCAAGGGAAAAAAAACATATAAATAAATAAAAAAATAAATAAAACTTCCCGAAAAGCTTTTCCAGACTCTTAAAATAAACTGGACTGGGGCCAGAGATCAGAAAGGACAACTGTGAATATGTTTTGAAATAAAGTTAAGTTGCATGTAGCAGTGATCCAGTCTGTTTCTGAAAGGAAAACTGTTGTTTTGGTTCATCCGATGCAGGACAAGTTTGTCATACAAAGTACATGAACAAATCAGAGATGAGTTAGAGGGAGAGTGTGTGATGAACAAACAGAAAAATGATTATGAATTTGGAGTTAATGAGTTCTGAAAAAAACAATGCAGAATTATGCATAGTGAGACCTTCAGGTTTCATGCAAATATAAATGAGTTAGAAGGGCATTTGGAGAACCCTGCAAAGGCCAATAGTCTGCTCTTCCATTAACTGATTTTCTACCCCTGTAGAGCCCAAGGAAAACATACTCTGAAGGATGAGTGTATCCTACAACTTCATAGATATTAACATTTGAAATATGCCTGAATTTGTCTGGTTAAAATTTCATGCAATATATCTGTAGAGAAAGTAGAGCAAAACTTTTAAAAAAGAAGCCCTATTTTGCAATTTTAAGGAAAGTAAGAAAAAATCATCTTACTTGAACTGGATCTTCTCCAAAACTGAGTTTCTCGCTGACCTGTGAATATCTGCATAATAATTAGATCCGGTTGTACGAGGTCTGTCCAAAAAGTAACGGACCTTTTTATTTTTTCAAAAACTATATGGATTTGAATCATGTTCGCTTGCATCAACCAAGCTTGAACCTTCGTGCGCATGCATGAGTTTTTTCATGCCTGTCGGTTACGTCATTCGCCTGTGGGCAGGCTTTGAGTGAGCACTGGTCCAGCCCCCTCGTCGGATTTTCATTGTCAGGGAAATGGCTGAGAGACTGCCGCTTTGCTCCATGAAAATTTTTTCAGAAACTGTGTGAGACAGCCAGGTGGAAACCATTTGAAAGATTCAGATGGCTTTCGGTGAAGATTCTGTCTGCGTCACACGGATTAAGGAGTGTTAAAACCTTTTTAAAGACGGCCCACAGTGGCGGAGGGCGTGCGGCGCACCGAGCAGCCATCGACAGGCTGGAACGACCAGATCATTTCCAAACTGAATGCTGTGTTGATCCGGGACATCGTGTGACTACCACAGAAATGGCAAGAGAGCTGGACATAGCATTTTTGTGGCACATTTCACTGTTACAGGAGATTTTGTAATAAAAGACCTGCGGAGGAATTCGCGCGTCGGCATGGAGCCGCTCATGGCGCGCAACAAAAAAAACACCTCTGTGTTGGAAACCATTCGGAAGAGTCAGGCGGCTTTCGATGGCTTTTCAGTCGAGTGAGTATCCGAGAAATTGTGTAACAGCTGGACATGCCATAACATGTCCTGTGAGACTTCCAACATGGAGGTGTTTTTTTTGTTGCGCGCCATGGGCAGCTCTGTGCCGACGCATGAATTCCTCCGCACGTCTTTCATTACAAAATCTCCTGTAACAGTGGAATGTGCCACAAAAGTGCTATGTCCAGCTCTCTTGCCATTTCTGTGGTAGTCACACGATGTCCCGGATCAACACAGTGTTCAGTTTGGAAATGATCTGGTCGTTCCAGCCTGTCGATGGCCGCTCGGTGCGCCGCGCGCCCTCCACCGCTGTGGGCCGTCTTTAAAAAGGTTTTAACACTCCTTAATCCGTGTGACGCCAACAGAATCTTCACCAAAAGCCATCTGAATGTTTCGAATGTTTTCCAACTGGCTGTCTCTAACTGTTTCTGAAAAAATTTCATGGTGCAAAGTGGCAGTCGCTCTGCCATTTCCCTGACAATAAAAATCCGACAAGGGGGTGGACCAGTGCTCACTCAAAGCCTGCACACAGGCGAATGACGCAACCGACAGGCGTGAAAAAACTCACGCATGCACACAAAGGTTCAAGCTTGGCTGATGCAATCACACGTGATTCAAATCCATATAGTTTTTGAAAAAAATAAAAAGGTCCGCTACTTTTTGGACAGACCTCGTAGAGAAACAGTGATTTCTAAACAGATTTTATTATGCCCCCTTTGCAAACCAGAGATATGAGAGTGTCTGTTACAGTTGAGGACTGGGTTTGGATATTTGACCCAAATGCAGGGAGCAAGTAAGGCAGGCAAAGTAAAATCTAGAGCTGACCGACGGGACAGACAGGACAACAGGACTGGGACTGGAACCAGGGAATACGAGCCTGCGAAGCTGCTGGAACTGGAATAACTGCTGGAGAGAACAGAATGGCAGGTGCAATTGTGCAGGTGCATTTGGGCACGCATCTAGAAATAAAAAGTAAAAACTAAACTGAAATAGTTTATTCAGATTTTCAGTTCAGGATGAAAGTTCAGTTCACTTAGGAGTTCAGTTCAGTTCATTCAGGAGTTCAGATCAAAGTTCAGTTCATTCAGGAGTTCAGATCAAAGGTCAGGATCAAAGTCTTTGGTTTGTTCAGAATTTCAGTTCAGATCAAAGTTCAGGATCAAAGTCTCAGTTCTACACGACACACACCAAAGGCGTGCATATGTGGCAGACAGATGAAGTCTGAAGGCTGCTCCTAGTGCTAAGGCTCAGGACGTGCAGAGCACACTGCAAACTGCAATACAGCTGGGTCAGAATTCTCTGGGTGGTTATACCCTGAGAGTGGACCACAGCTACATTCACAGAAAACTTCAGCAGCAACAGTGGGGGAAATAAGTATTTGATCCACTGTCGATTTTTCAGGTTTTCCCACCTACAAAGAATGGAGAGGTCTGTAATTTTTATCGTAGGTACACTTCAACTGTGAGAGACAAAATCTAAAAAGAAAAAATCCAGAAAATCACATCGTATGAGTTTCAAATAATTAATTTGCATTTTATTGCATGAAATAAGTATTTGATCCCCAACCAACCAGCAAGAATTCTGGCTCTCACAGACCTGTTAATTTTTCTTTAAGAAGCCCTGCTATTCTGTACTCTTTACTTGTATTAACTGCACCTGTTTGAACTTGTTACCTGTATAAAAGACACCTGTGCACGCACTCAATCAATCACAATCCACCCTATCCACCATGGCCAAGACCAAATAGTTGTCAAAGGACATCAAAGACAAAACTGTAGACCTGCACAAGGCTGGGATGGACTACAGGACAACAAGCAAGCAGCTTGGTGAGAAGACAACAACTGTTATGATTATTTATTAGAAAGTGGAAGAAACACAAGATGACTGTCAATCTCCCTCGGTCTGGGATTCCATGCAAGATCTCACTTCGTGGAGTAAGGATGATTCTGAGAAAGCTCAGAACTACACAGGAGGACCTGGTCAATGACCTGAAGAGAGCTGGGACCACAGTCACAAAGATTACATTAGTAACACACAATGCCGTCATGATTTAAAATTAGGGATGTCCCGATCAGGTTTTTTTGGCCCCGATCTGAGTATCTGCCGATACCAAGTCCCGATCCGATACTTTAAAAAACTGAATGAACAATGAAGAAATGCTAAATATATAATAATTTCATTTTAATCACCTTATTTTATTATTGATCACTTAAACAGTGCACTTCTCCTTGAGGTAGCTTGAACAATCAAGTAATAATCAGACTTAAAAAATGTGCAAATTTCAATGTTATTTTATTTGTCTAAAAATAAATGTCAAAGGTTCCTTATGTTAAACAAGAAATGATCTAATCTGAAATAACAGGTGGTTTTAATTTATAGATGAAAGGTTTCTAAAGAACCATTTATTGATTTAGCTATTTTAATTACAAGTGTTCTAAAATTTTAAAACAGTAATCAGAAATTTTGAGGTAACAAACAACAACAAAAAAAAAATTTCCAAGGATTTTTCTTCAGACACGTGGTTTCTGCACTGATCTGTGGTTCAAATCCCCGCCTCACTGGAAAATCGCTAAGGGCCCTTGGGCAAGGTCTTTAATCCGTTATTGCTCCCGGTGTGTAGTGAGCGCCTTGTATGGCAGCACCCTGACATCGGGGTGAATGTGAGGCATATATATAAAGCGCTTTGAGCGTCTGATGCAGATGGAAAAGCGCTTTATAAATGCAGTCCATTTACCATTTGTACAGATCAGTGGTTTCTGCCACTAGTCTTCCGTGTTTTGGCCCGACGCATCGTTCCTATTGGACAGTGCGAAGCTACGTCACAGGTCAGAGCGTCGAAAGTTCAAAAGTCAAAAGAAACTTTGCGCGCAACTCCCCCACCTCTGTCCAGTTGAACTTACGTTTTTTTTTCTTTTGTTCAATTAAAAAAAAAAAGATTGGGTTGAACTTTGACTGCGTCAGCCGGCCGACAAGCGGCAATGCGTGCTCCCAACAGAAGCATCACGTCAAAAGCCGAGCTAAAGCGACGCTTCTGACGCATCTGACACTTCCGACGTGTGAAAGGCCCATTAATCTGCAATAATGAGCCTGAAATAGCGCTAATCAAAATAATGAGGATAAAATATATATCGGATTCCTGATCGGGATGCAACGTCCAATTTTGATCAAGTCTGAAACCACGTGATCAGATCGGGACATCCCTATTTAAAATCCTGCAGGGCAGCAAGGTCCCCCTGCTCAAGCCAGCACATGTCCAGGCACGTTTGAAGTTCACCAGGGACCATCTGGATGATCCAGAGGAGGCATGAGAGAAGGTCATGTGGTCAGATGAGACCAAAATAGAGCTTTTTAGAATCAACTCCACTTGCCATGTTTAGAGGATGAGAACAACCCCACGAAAACCGTCCCAACCGTGAAGCATGGGGGTGGAAACATCATACTCTCGGGTGCTTTTCTGCAAAGGGGACAGGTCGACTGCATCGTATTGAAGGGAGGATGGATGGGGTCATGTATTGCGAGATTTTGGCAAACAACCTCCTTCCCTCAGTAAGAGCATTGAAGCTGGGTCGTGGCTGGGTCTTCAGCATGACATTGACCCCATACACACAGCCAGGGCAACTAAGGAGGGGCTCTGTAAAAAACATTTCAAGGTCCTGGAGTGACCTACCCAGTCTCCAGACCTGAACTCAATAGGAAATCTTTGGAGGGAGCTGAAACTCCAAACCTGAAAGATCTGGAGAAGATCTGTATGGAGGAGTGGACCAAAATCCCTGTTGCTGTGTGAAAACTTGGTCAAGAACTGTAAGAAACGTCTGACCTCTGTAATGGCAGACAAATGTTTTTGTACCAATTGTGAAGGTGTGTTTTTCTTGGAGATCAAATACTTATCTCATGCAATAAAATGCAAATTAATGACTTAAAAATAATACAATGTGATTTTCTGGATTTATTTTTTTTTAGATTTTGTCTCTCACCATTGACGTGTACCTACGATAAAAATTACAGACCTCTACATTCTTTGTAGGTGGCAAAACCTGCAAAATTGACAGTGGGTCAAATACTTATTTCCCCCACTGTATGTGCAGTCCCACTCCAGACTGTTGTTAAATCTGATCACTGAAGACACAAAATAACTTAACAGTTCAGCCAGCGGAGATGCTAGATTACTGCGCACCTCATTCCTGAACAGCGCAGACTCGCACAAACTCTGATAACTGAATAATAGTCGATATAGCTGGACAGCGCAGAGTTGAACGGACTCTGAAGATTAACAGCATATAATGCTAAACGCTGCGTGTGAAGACACACCAGGCAGACAGCAGAATACATCTGGGTTGAAGCAAAAGGTGTGACCGTGGAAAAACACAAATGATCCACTTTAAATAACTGAAGTAATATTAAGAGCTGGAGCTCACACTGCAGGAAAAAAAAAACACGATCGATAACTTTAACCTTACGAACTTTAAAGCTCACAAAGAAATACACGGTCAATTATGTCTTAACCAGAAAACTTGCAGAGAAAATGCAATGCTGCAGATTAAGCCTGGAAGCTTGTAACAGAACAAAACAGCACAGCTGAAAATGTTCTGAGCATAGAAGCTCAACTCGACACGTTACTTTCTGAGCATGGGAGCTACAGTGGGAAAAACACAATAAGTTACGTTCATGAGCGTGGAAAATCACAGCGGAAAAATCACAATGGAATGTTTGGAGCATGGAAGCTGCCTGCTGGAAGATCACAGCAGGTACGCACTGAGCATGAAGGCTCATTGCGAGAAAACATACGTTTACTGAGAACGGAGGCTCACATCAGGAAATACACGCCAGGTGACATTAGCTCCATAAATGGCAAAGGACGCCACAGACAGACAAGACAGAAGACCAGGTTACCAGCTGGGTGCGATGTTGGAGCACAGCTGGAACCCGGTGGCAACCCGATTTCAACCCTGAGGAACACAGAGGTTCTCCTGGAGGTTCGCAGAGATTCTGACCCCGAATCAGTGGAAGATCTGAGGTGAAAAACTGGTGGTGATGAGATGACAGTCAACTGTGAAGCACCGATCTGCGGGAAATGATGATCAGCTATGAGACGTTGCTCCAACAGAGCCACATGCAGTCTAGACAGGAGGGGTGGAGCCCTAACGTAAAGATGCCGAAAGACGCCGCTCAGACAGCTCCCATGTGTTATCTTGACAGCAGGGAGACAAGCCATGACGTCACCAGCAGCTGACACACTGACCAAACAGAAAACTTGCCACAGTCAGCTTCACCTAGAAAGAGAAAGAGCAGGAACCAGACAGACCCAACAGGAACCAGGGCCAACCCCAACAGTGTCCTTGTGATGTTAATCAAAGCCCAGAAGCCAAGATTTACAGCAAAGTCAAAAAATCAGATCTTTGTAATGTCATAAGGCTCCGATGACACAAACATATCCTGCCATGCAGCATATCAGCTAACGAGATGCCACCGTGAGGCGCGTGCATCGGCGGGCTCTCCTCACACTGAAATAAATAAAGCCACATATCACCTTTGCAATACGGTCACCAATACTTCAGTGCTTCCTGGACAGAGGGACACGTGGAGCCAGCTCATGTGATCATGATACGAGTACATCAGGTCATTCATGTAAAAAATAAAAGGAAAAAAAGTCATCCATGTCAGTTCATTACTTCCTTGTGTACACCCAGGAGGAGGATAACTCTTGTATTGTCCTGTCTTTATGACAGGAATTAAATATTAAAAAGTGCGATTATGTTTGTTGTGTGTGTGTGTGTGTTTTGTTTGTTTTTACAGTGAGAACAGAATCATGGCCAGTAACATGATTGTCTTACATTTAAACAGTACACTCATTATTGTTATTGTTTTGTGCCTTCACATTTCCGTTGATTTATGCACAGCATAAATAATGTCCAGCATGTAATCGCTCCTGCTGCTGGCTGAGTGCGATGTCATCCTCACACTGTGTTCCACACAGTTTCATGCACGCTCGTGTGCTCATGCATGGCACTGTGTCTCAGGTGGAACGCTGTTTTGTGCATGCGCGTATGTGACATGTGTATGCACCTTACTTGTCTGAAGTGCCTTGAGGCACCTTTGTTGTGATTTGTTACTATATAAATTAAATAAACTGAATTGAAAATAAACTGAATTGAAATCTGTTATATCTGCACGTGTAACTTTGTTTGCCAACTTACTACAACTTTTTTCACTTGTTGGCCCGACAGCTCACCTTCCTCTGTGCAGGTGCTCTCAGGAGCCAGTAGAAATCACAAGTCCAGTGACATGAGCGCTTACTTTTCCTACTCATAGACAGCTCTCTTAGAATCACAATTCAGCTGCAGGCAGTGCTACCTGAGACATTTGTCTGTGTGCAACCTTTGTGTCCTCACATTTCTAATTGCTCTTGGCACAACTGCCCACAGACATACAACTTTTTATCAGCACATATTTGAGAACTGGTGTTTCTTGGTGACTGAGTTTTAAACAAGCCTTGAAATTGAGCCTCGGAAATTAAAGAAACTGACAAGCTCATCTCAAGTCATAAGTAACTTTAAAACCACATATGTTGACAGAGTGAAGAGAGTGAAGAAGAAACATCTGTTTCATTTAGTTTCATGCAAAATAATTTACATAGGGTTGTGTGCACTTGAGTTGACGGTTGCCACAAGGGGCCACATTTCTAAGTAAGGTATATAAGGAGTTTATTAGACCATATTTTCTGTGACCTTAGTCCGTTGACCAAGCTATACACCAAAATCTAACCGGCTCCAGGTATCTATCCCACCAAGCTTGAAGTAAGCCATTTTTGAGTTATTTTGTCCACAGACACATAAAGACACACAATAGTGAAAGCAATACCCTGATTCTGAGCTTCGGCAGTACTCAGGTTAATAACCTGAGTACTGCACAAGCAGCAATTTGATTTGATGTGTCTGCTCCAAAGTCACACAATACATGCAAAAGTACAACTGCATTGCAAATATCCACAACACAACAGAAGTAAGAACAATACCAAATGTGTTTCTGCCCGGAGGACTTTAACTGATGTACCTTTCAGCAGAGGTGGGACAAAGTCATTGTCAAGTAATTCTCAAGTCATCAATCTGCAAATCCCAAGTCAAACTTGCAAACAATTGGTGGTCACTGTGACTTGAGACTTGACTTGGGACTTGTTGATTCATGACTTGAGAGTGACTTGATGATGACTTCGTCCCACCTCTGCCTTTCAGTTCATCATAAATAACACAATAAATTTAAATTTTAGCCAGCTTAAGAGTAAAATTATAAATGAAGTAACTGTTTTTGATGAACTACTTGTTCTTGATTTGATGTAGATGTTTTTATGTACTTGTATTTTGTGCATTGATTGTGTTAGCTTGATAGGCAAGTGCTGTGGCCTCTCTTGCTGATTGCATATGACTGTAACTTAGAATTTTGAGAAAAGTGAAGGCTTACCTCCCAGCGTGTGATTTTGAGTGAGTTATTAATTTGCTTATAACATCTCGTTTAGATTATTGTAACTCACTCTACTGTGGACTGGACCAGTCGTCTGTAAAGCGTCTGCAGCAGGTTCAGAACGCTGCTGCACGACTGCTCATGGGGATGAGGAAATGAGAGCACATCACCCCTGTGTTGGCCTCGCTCCATTGGCTCCCAGTCACATTTAGGATTGATTTTAAGATCCTGCTGCTTGTGTTCAAGTGTTTAAATGGTTTGGCTCCCGAATACCTCTCTGAGCTTTTGACTCCTTATGTTCCGGTCAGATCAGTGAGGTCAGAAAGCCAGCTTTTATTAAATGTGCCCAGATCTCAATTAAAAACCCGAGGTGATCGGGCTTTTTCGGTGGGTGCGCCTAAACTCTGGGACAGTTTGCCTATGCACATCAGAGCTGCTCCATCTCTAGAGTCTTTTAAATCTGTTCTTAAGACTCATTTTTATGCTTTGACTTTTAATACAATTTAAGCTGTGTGTGTCTGGTTTTATGTGTTTTTGTATATTTTGGAATTTTAATGCTCTGTTTTGGTGGTATGGTTTTTGATATTGTTTTTACTGTGAAGCACTTTGGGCAGCTGCTGTTGTTGTAAATCTGCTATATAAATAAAATTGACATTGACATTGACATTGTATTATAAGAATTGTAGAAATTCACATTCAAATAAAAGTTTGTTTTGTTATCAGACTTATAAATAAATAAATAAGAATCACTGGAAGCTCAATCAGCTGGAAGCTGATGTAGGATTTTCATCAGTTTCCCTGATGGAAGTCACTGAGGTAGTCAAACAACTCCACAGTGGCAAGGCCCCGGGAGTTGATGAGATCCATCCAGAAATGCTGAAGGCTCTGGGTGTGGAGGGATGTTCTTGGATGAGACATCTCTTCAACATTGCATTGAGGTCTGGGACAGTGCCTAAGGAGTGGCAAACTGGGGTGATGGTCCCCATATTTAAAAAGGGGGACCAGAGAGTGTGTGTCAACTACAGGGGCATCACACTACTCAGCCTCCCTGGTAAAGTCTACTCCAGGGTGCTGGAAAGGAGAGTTCGGCCGATAGTCAAACCTCTGATTGAAGAGGAACAATGCGGGTTCCATCCTGGTTGTGGAACAACTGACCAGATTTTTACTCTCACAAGCATCCTGGAGGGTGCCTAGGAGTATGCCCATCCAGTCTACATGTGTTTTGTGGACTTGGAGAAGGCCTATGATCAGGTATCCTGGGAGATACTGTGGGAGGTGCTGCGGGAGTTTGGAGTGAAGGATCCCTTCTCAGGGCCACCCAATCTCTGTACTCGCAACGCGAGCGCTGTGTTCATGTGCTCGGTAGTAAGTTGGACTAGTTTCCAGTGGAGGTTGGCCTCCGCCAGGGCTGCGCCTTGTCACCAATCCTGTTTGTGATATTCATGGACAGGATATCGAGGCATAGTCAGGGGGAGGAGGGCTTCCTGTTTGGTGGGCTCAGGGTCTCATCACTGCTTTTTGCAGAGGACGTGGTCCTGTTGGCTTCATCAACCAGTGATCTTCAACACTCACTGGATTGGTTCACAGCCGAGTGTGAAGCTACTAGGATGAGGATCAACACCTCTAAATCTGAGGCCATGGTTCTTAGCAAGAAACTGATGGATTGTCTACTCCGGGTAGGGAATACAGCCTTGCCCCAAGTGAAGGAGTTCAAGTACCTCAGGGTCTTGTTCATGAGTGAGGGGATGATGGAGCGTGAGATTGGCCGGAGAATTGGTGCAGCAGGGGCAGTATTGCATTCACTCTACTGTACTGTTGTGACAAAAAGGGAGCTGAGCCAAAAGGCAAAGCTCATCTACTGGTCAGTCTTTGTTCCTACTCTAACCTATGGTCATGAGGGTTGGGTCATGACCTAAAGAACTAGATCGTGGGTAAAGGTGAAATGGGCTTCCTCAGGAGGGTGGCTGGTGTCTCCCTTAGAGATAGGGTGAGAAGTTTGGTCATCCGTGGGGAGCTCGGAGTGAGTCGCTGCTCCTTCGCGCTGAAAGGAGCCAGCTGAGGTGGTTCGGGCATCTGGTAAGGATGCCTCCTGGGCGCCTCCCTAGCGACGTGTTCTAGGCATGTCCATCTGGGAAGAGACCCCAGGGAAGACCCAGGACTAGGTGGAGAGATTATATCTCCACACTGGTCTGGGAATGCCTCGGGATCCCCCAGTCAGAGGTCAATGTGGCACGGGAAAGGGAAGTCTGAGATCCCCTGCTGGAGCTGTTGCCCCCGAAAACCCCAACCCGGAAAAGCGGTTGAAGATGAATGAATGATAAAAAGAATCAAATCAATTTATTTATATAGCACCAAATTACAACAAACAGTTGCCCCAAGGCGCTTTATATTGTAAGGCAAAGCCATACAATAATTACGGAAAAACCCCAACGGTCAAAACGACCCCCTGTGAGCAAGCACTTGGCGACAGTGGGAAGGAAAATCTCCCTTTTAACAGGAAGAAACCTCCAGCAGAACCAGGCTCAGGGAGGGGCAGTCTTCTGCTGGGACTGGTTGGGGCTGAGGGAGAGAATCAGGAAAAAGACATGCTGTGGAGGGGAGCAGAGATCAATCACTAATGATTAAATGCAGAATGGTGCATACAGAGCAAAAAGAGAAAGAAACACAGTGCATCATGGGAACCCCCCAGCAGTCTAAGTCTATAGCAGCATAACTAAGGGATGGTTCAGGGTCACCTGATCCAGCCCTAACTATAAGCTTTAGCAAAAAGGAAAGTTTTAAGCCTAATCTTAAAAGTAGAGAGGGTGTCTGTCTCCCTGATCCGAATTGGGAGCTGGTTCCAGAGGAGAGGAGCCTGAAAGCTGAAGGCTCTGCCTCCCATTCTACTCTTAAAAACCCTAGGAACTACAAGTAAGCCTGCAGTCTGAGAGTGAAGCGCTCTATTGGGGTGATATGGAACTATGAGGTCCCTAAGATAAGATGGGACCTGATTATTCAAAACCTTATAAGTAAGAAGAAGAATTTTAAATTCTATTCTAGAATTAACAGGAAGCCAATGAAGAGAAGCCAATATGGGTGAAATATGCTCTCTCCTTCTAGTCCCTGTTAGTACTCTAGCTGCAGCATTTTGAATTAACTGAAGGCTTTTCAGGGAACTTTTAGGACAACCTGATAATAATGAATTACAATAGTCCAGCCTAGAGGAAATAAATGCATGAATTAGTTTTTCAGCATCACTCTGAGACAAGACCTTTCTAATTTTAGAGATATTGTGCAAATGCAAAAAAGCAGTCCTACATATTTGTTTAATATGCACATTGAATGACATATCCTGATCAAAAATGACTCCAAGATTTCTCACAGTATTACTAGAGGTCAGGGTAATGCCATCCAGAGTAAGGATCTGGTTAGACACCATGTTTCTAAGATTTGTGGGGCCAAGTACAATAACTTCAGTTTTATCTGAGTTTAAAAGCAGGAAATTAGAGGTCATCCATGTCTTTATGTCTGTAAGACAATCCTGCAGTTTAGCTAGAATCAGTGGGCTGGTGCAAACCCTGTGCACTATGAACAAACATGACTTCCCATTATGACTTCATCCTGACACCACCAATACCAATCAATCACATATATTTTTCTGATCAATTTAAACTTCAGGTGATCTCTCTTCCCCTATTAGTTGCACAGATATAGGACATATGTTTTTGCATTATGTTTTTGTTGAGATTGACCTTTTGATCCTTTTGAATCCTGTTGAGATATCTGCCCAAGTATCATTCCCACCAGGTTCAGGGAAAATCCAAGAAGATGATTTTGTTTTTTGTTTTGTTTTTAATTCCAGTACCCCTCTTTACCAGCATGCAGGCCCTGAAATTCAGCAGGAAAAGGATGCTGTAGTAAAGCCTGGAAAAGCATCTCAAGGCAGCATATGGTGATGTTCATGGGATCCATACTTTCAGAAAGCCTTTGATTTTCAATCAGCGTTATTTTTATTATGACACATTATTTGTTCATTGACTTTTGGCTGCTGAAAATTTGAGGTACTGTGGATAAAAATCGTAATTCCTTCACAGAATTGTATTTTATTCTGAAACCTCCTTGAATTAAACCTGAAAGTAAACATTATATTAATGCACACTGACAAAATTACCAAAATTGGGTAACTGTCCAAATACTTATGGACCCAAATTTAACTCCCTGTATACGCTAAATAAAGACAGTCAATCAATAGCACTGCCAAGAGTCAGTGTGGGAACATTCTCATCATTCCTCTCTGACTTGTGTGTGAAATGATGTTCATGGTGATCAATAGTACATTAAATGAAAGGTGGGAAAGGGGTGGGCTGTCAAGTTTTTCTCCTCTTGGCTGAACAGTTGTGGGAAATATCCTTGTTAGGTATTATAATAACTAATTACAATATCTGACGCAGTTACAGTACAGTCTGTCTCACGTGGATTCCATCTGTTTCTTGCGGTAATCTAACCATGCCCCGTGCTGTCCAGTGCCTGGATTTCAACATAGACCTGCAGCAAACACACACCAGGTTGCACTACAAATGAGAGGCGTTATCAACATGGGGGTAAAGGCAGCCACCCAGGAAATGATCTTACATTGTTTAAGGAGTCAATGAATTCCTTAAATTCCTAAAGATTCTGAAAACCCCTCTCACCAGTCCAGTGGCAGGTGCCTGTATCCCAGCAGTGCCATATGGTTTTCCTGGCACATAACTCGCCTCCTCTGGACTCTACCAACATGTGCTCATAAACAAACCAAAAAGTGGTTAAGGTCCCCAAAGAAGAAGAAACGAGGGGGAGCTGCAAGGGATGTTCAGGCACACACATGCATCAGTTCCACCACGCAGATGTATGCAAACGCACATTCTTTTCCTGTGCAGACATACCAATACGAGTACAAACAGTAAGAAGAGCATTTTATAGGGCGCAGGTGGGCATTGGATTGTCCGAACATCATGAAATGATGGATTGGGTTGTATGTGATTGAATCATTTCCTCAGGAGGCAGAAGGGACAGTGATAGAGAGAAAGCAGGAAGACTGATGGAGCACGGAGGGTTGCAGGGGGGTGGGGTGGGGGGTCCTGCTGGGCAGGGTTATGAAAGGACATAAGATTGGAAGTGACTGGAGTAAGTGAGAGGAGCTCAAGTGTACAGACTGTAGATGTACATTTATATCAACAGCATCCAGTATGTTTATTATGTGGAATTTATCAAATAGCCTGTAAATGTTGAGTTTGAGGTGATTAATATAAAGAAAACACCATTTGACCACCTCCCTTCAAGGTGTCTTGCATGGTGTTCAGTCAGTTTATCAAAGTGAGCCTCAGAGATTTACATTAAAGTATTTATCCATCCATTCATTGGATGGATACATATCCGTGCTTGAGTTCATCCTCTTAGGGGAGATACAGATGCTTATCCCAGTGTAAATGGATGTAGGTGGGAGACATGGACAAATTTTTAGTCCATTTCAGTGCATTAAGACATTGGTTCCCACATTTACCTCCAAAAACTTCTAATGGCATTTTTGCCTATTCAATGTTGACAAGAAGCAGTGAGAAGTGAGAGTTTTAGCATGCCCCTTCAGTGACTGTCACACTGAGGAAAGGTATTAGTGATGGATATGAAATTTTGATATCAGTTTATGTACAATTTTGGCCTATACAATTCATTTTCTCATTAGCTGAATGTGTTCTTTGTGAGTTAATGCAAGTTAAAACGAGATTGGCATCAAATTTGTGCATAATCAAAATTTTGAGCGGACATCAGATGAACAACCTCCCATGTGCTTCTATGTTTACTTTTCAGTGCTTGCTTTGCTTCCCAGTGGATGTCTGGTAGACATTCATTATCTGTTCGGTATCCATTCATAATCCGTTCCTGTCCTTCAGTAAAGTTGAGAAATATTTGGTATTTATCCGCTCACTGTCCGTTTTATAAGTTACATATCCTGTATTTATCTATCCATCAGAACCCCAAATCCACTGAAGGCTGATGGATTAAGCCATTTTTATTTCAATATGTTACTAATCCATGTACTCAATTCATCATAGTGTGACAAAACCTTTAAGGCCCAGTCCCACTGGGGAGAGGATAAATTGCGCATGAATTGAGCATACAAATGTTGGGCGTTCGTTGTCGTCCGCAACAAAAGTGGCCAGACGTCTCAGTATGAATTACGGATATATTAATAATGTACAGCGAATATATGACAAACAGTCATGGATGTATAAAGCATGTATTGAGCAAACGGATCGGACACATTACGATTATTATAGATGTGTTGACAATGCATTGTGCACGTGTTGTGCATGCACGGCATCTGCACTGCGATCATAAATGAACTGCACTCGGGCCTTTTGGCATCACTATTCACACCAACACCACAGCCTCTGGAGCAATTGCTGGACTTGGACAAGTTGATTGGAGTAAACAAGCAGTGAACAGGGCGAGTGGTGACGTCAGCGGATCGCATCAGAGTGCAGCTCGTCTGAACGATTATACCAAGAAGTTAAATCTGTTATAAACATAGGAATAAATACTGTAACAGCTGCAGACAAGAAAAAGAAATACGTAACTGTTTCATCAAGCCCTGACAATGTAAACAAGTCAAATAATTATGTTTTTAGATGGATCAAAATGCTTTCTGCAGCTTGTTACGTGCACGTGTGTGCACGTGCATGAACGGCTCAGGCTGCAGCCTCCTTTGTGATTCAGGAAGTGATTAGAGCCGTTTTCAATGGCAAATTTGCAGAAAACATCATTAATATAATATACATAACATATATGTTATGTATATTATATTATATTATATATGTTTTATATATATATTAATATAATATATATATATAACATAATCCGCCACAAAAAAATTATTTTATATTCGCAGTGTCCAGCACAGAGAGCGTGGCAGCCGGTGGAACAAAGAATGGCATCCAGCTGTGAACACAGCGGGTGGGATCGTCAGGACACAGGTCGTGCTGCTGCGTGAAGCAAAACATGCTCCTGTCAGTGTGCATTTATGTTGTTGAATGGCATTTTTGGGGATCCATAACTACATCTGTACGTTTCCACAGCTGGACTGGCACTGACTGGCAGGTATGTCGATGTCTGCCATGGCACTTTGGGTTTATGTGGAGTGTTTGTTCATTCGCAAATTGTCCGCAAATCAAATGCAAAGCTGACGTAATACAACGGCTTTATTCGTGGCCACTCTGTATGCAGTCACTACATCTTATTTTAGTTTGTGATGTGGATGTGATAGGCATGCAATATATCCATTTTACACACTGTCCCAGTCCGCTGCCAAGCTGCAATACCCTGTCAGTTGCGGATATCAGCGGATAACAGCGGATCTACAGTGCATAGATTATGTATTGAATATGTATTTGTGTAACACGGATGTCATCCACAGCCAAAATTGTGTGCAGATCAAAAATCCTGGCAACGGAAAAACGTGCCTCTGCGGATAATTGCGGACGTGTGTGGTTGGTTGTCGGCCAACTCATACAAGCATGTTTCACAGATATTACTGACGTTTAGCAAATATGAACCAATCCTGTACGCAATTCATACGCAAATCTTCCTAAACGCCAGTGGGACCGGGCCTTTAGGTTCACATTGTATCACTGTTTATCATGAGATGGTGTTAGCATTCTAAGTCAATACCAGACAGAATATCATTGTGAATCCTTTAATTGAAAAATATAGGCTAAACTGAAAAATACCATCAGTCCAGTTTAAGCCTTCTGTTGACTAAATGTACACTAAAAGTGTGCATCATAATCATACATCACAAATAATGCTCTGTTGAGCCGTTTTGAAAAGGATCAGTTCAGACAATCTGTTATGTTATGTTAAGTTGGGACATGCCTATCTCGGCTTTCAATGCTTACCAGCCAAGTGAGTATAAGATAAATTGTGGAGAGCTGGGCATGTCCCAACATGTCCCCTGGCACTCCGAAACGGAGGTGTTCCTTTGTCTCACTCGATCAGCGAATCGGTCCTGACGTGTGAAGCCTCTGCGCGGCTTTCCATGACAAAATCTCTTGTTAAAAGTGAAATCTGCCAGAAAATGGCTGATGTCCAGCTCTTGTGATAACCAGAGAAATTGCTCACGATGGTCCCGGCTCCACACAGCCATCCGTTTAGAAATGATGTTGTGTTTTCTGCCTCTCGATGGCGGCTCGGAGCGCGACGCGCCATGCACCATTGTGGGGCGTCCTTAAAGCTGTAGTAACAGTCCTTATTCTCTGTGAAGCCCGTAAAATTTTCACCGAAAGCCAGATAAATTTTTCAAATGGTTTCCAGCTGCTTGTCTCTAACAGTTTCTGAAAAAATTCTGATGGAAAAAAAGCCCAAATCATTCCACCATTTCCTGACAATGAAAATCCGAAGAGGGGTCTGGACCACTCCTCCCACAAGGCGTGCTCACAGGCGAATGACGCAACCGCCAGGCATGGAAAAACTCACGCATGCACACGAAGGTTCAAGCTTGGCTGACGTAAAAACATATGAATCAAATCCATATACTTTTTGAAAAAAATAAAAAGGTACGATACTTTTCTCACAGACCTCGTATGTTGTTTATTACCCTGATTGTGTAAATATCACTTATATGCATGCTGTCCATTTTCTTGAGTTGCTTAGGTGGGTAGGGAGAGTTCCCATGGGATAAAAAAGCTTTTCAACCTACCATCCCTGGTTCTCAAAACCAGGCACCTAAGTGGCTCTACTCTACTCTGCTATTGTACTCTTTTTAAAAGATATTTAGATATACCTTAGTATGCACTAGTAGAGTTCTCCCTTAGTATTGGAATGTATTATAGAAGACATACCATACTGAATTTTCATGGAAGGAAGGCGGACCAAATGACGGAAGGAGACGTGCATGAGGCCACAGAGCTAAACCTGTTCTTCAACACGTTTGGCTACATGGACTCTGCTCACCATTCCCACAGCTCCTCTCATTGCTCCCCCTCACCTGTGCACTTACCTTGCACCCCTATTATTACCACCCCCTCCTCCCACCAACCTTCCCAACTCCCCTCCCTCCACTACACCATCATTCTCCTCAATGCCTCCACTTGCTCCTGCCCAGACACCTCAGCCCTCCTGCCCCATCTCAACCAGGACCCCCCCCATCCTCTCCCATCACCATCATCGATGAGGATGTGAGAAGAGAATTTAGTTGCCTGTGTCCAGGAAAGGTTGTGCGTCCTGATGGCCTCAGCCCCAAAGTGCTGAAGGGATGTGCTATCCAGCTGTGTGGGATTTTCCAGCACATCTTCAACTTGAGCCTGAGCCACATGGTTGTTCCTAAGTGGTGAAAAACCTCATGTCTGTTTCCTGTGCCCAAGAAGAAGAACCCAAACACACTTAACACTTAATGACTACTAACCTGTGGCCCTAACATCACATGTAATGAAATCACTAGAGGGACTCATCCTGAGGCACCTCCACACAGTTGTCTAATCATTGCTGGACCCCCTGCAGTTTTTATACCAGCCCAACAGGGGAGTGGAGGATCTTGTCATCTTCATGCTGCAAGAGCTTATTCTCAGCTGGAGGAGGCAGGCAGCAGTGTGAGACTCATGTTCTTTGACTTCTCCAGTGCATTCAACACCATCCGGCCTGACCTGCTCAGTGACAAACTACTTGGCATAAAGGTGGAGGCTTCACTGATGGCCTGGATTACCAACAACATCACAGGCCACCCACAGTATGTGACACTTCGGGACATTACATCCGACACCATCAAGAGCAGCACAGGAGCACCACAGGGGATGGTCCTGTCTTCCTTCCTGTTCACACTCTGCACCTCAGACCTCAGGTGCTGGTCACAGTCCTGCCACCTGCAGAAGTTTTTGGATGACTCTGCCATTGTGGGCTGCATTGGCAGTGACCAGGAGGCTGAGTAAAGGAGTATGGCAGACAGGTTTGTAGAGTGGTGTAGACTCAATTACCACCAGCTCAACATATCTAAGACAAAGGAGCTGGTGGTGGACTTTAGAAAATGTAAGACCTGTCTGAACATGATTACCATCAATAGAACAGAGGTGAACATTGTGGACTGCTACAAGTACCTGGGCATCTCCATAGACAACAAACTGGACCAGACTATAAACACAGATGCTGTGTATAAGAAATGCTTCCTCAGGATGTACTTCCTCAGGATGCTCAGATCTTTCAATGTCTGCAGAAATATGTTGCAGATGTTTTATCCCTCTGTGGTCCACAGCGTCATCTTCTACACTGTAGTGTGCTGGGGCAGCAGGCTGAAGGCAACTGACATGAACAGACTCAACAAGCTCATCAGGACAGCTGGCTCTGTCCTGGGGGTTGAGCTGGAGTCTGTGGTGGAGATCTCAGAGAGGAGGATGCTGAGGAAGTTGCTCAGTATCCTGGACAACATGTCCCACCCCCTGCATGCCACACTGACGTCCTGTCAGAGCACCTTCAGTCACAGTCTGAGACCACTGAGGTGCACTACAGAAGGCCATAGCAGGTCTTTCTTACTTGTGGCAATCAGACTGTATAATCCCTCCCCCCGCAAGATGAATATGTAACAGAGTTATTCCGAGTGATTCAGTTATTCAGAGTTATGCGCAATATTGTCAAACATCTTGTGCAATATATCTTCCAGTCATTTTTAAAAAAAATTGTGGCACTTACTGTAAAAAAGATTGATTTCTGTTTAATACTAACACTTTCTGTAATTGTGGATTTATCGTTGTTGTTTACTGTATACTGTTTCTGTACAAAATAATTTCCTTCAGGATAAATAAAGTTGATCTTTATCTTTATCAACCTAGGCAGGGGAAGTAGCCTGTGATAAACTAGCATTACCTCCAGGAGTAGTTGTAGAATCTGATTTACTTCACACCACGGAATCCAAAGATAGTCATTGGCACAACGGGTCTCATGGCTAATATACGACTTCGAATAGAATGCTGCTATCCAGTATAGATGATCGTTCTATGCCGATGTGACTCGCATTGCGGTCAATATAGATACTGTTTTCAAACTCACCTCTGATGTTGTGCCAGGTTATGCTGCTGAGGAATTTATGTTCAATGTGCATATCACAGTATCCAAAACATCTTGCTGCTGCTCCTTGAAGCAGAAACAAACAAAATGAGCTGTTTGAGGTTCTGGCTGCAAAACTTTGAATGAAACACTTTATGGTTCACATCCCATGACTAATGCAGTAGGTTGTGTTACTCTGCACACCGTGACTGACAGCCAGACAAAGTAAGAGAAAAAACAGACAAATCAAGTGTCGCACACATCAAAAGAGAGAAAAATGAGATGACAAAAGAGGGAAAACATCCATAAAGTTGTTCTCGAACTCTTTATTGAGGTTATATTAGTGCAATCTATCAGTGATGTACTGGAAAATCTATAACCCTACAGTCGAATTTCACCCCTGTGTGCTGTTCCCCTTTATGAAGTGCAATCTCATAGCAGGACTGCATGCCTCTACGGAGCTCATTTTTCAAGCAGTGTGACGTGGAATAGCCGTGTCAGAAACACAGAGGCGTTGACTAGAGGGGGCCCATTCTTATGCTATTTATCCGTCAGAACGCCTTGTGACACTGCTGAATCACCCACACACTGTTAAATAAGAATCTGTACCATCGCAAACTCAATTTGTGATTAAGTGCATCTGCTGGGAGGTAAAGCTTGTTTTGGAGAAAGATTTACAGCGAGAAAATGCAATCTGTATCAGCTTCCTGGGTTTAGACTTACATGGTGAAATTTTAATAAATGTTTCTTGGTATAGGCTGTGTGAGGGTAAGCGCGTCCACAGATATGGTACCTGACGAGCGGGGTGTGCCATTTATGAGATTTAGATCATCCATTCTTATTTTACTCCCACATTCATTTTCTGACACTTATCTGGGTCACAGTGACAAGAAACCAAGCAGCTTCTCTATTCTCACCCAAGTCCTCAAACTCTTCCTTGGGGATCCCAGGGCATTTCCCATGCCAAATGTAATCCCGGAAGCATGACCCCAGGCCTACTCTGAGTTAGATGTGCATTGAAAATCTCCGAAGGGAGACAACCAGAGGGCATCTTCACCAGATGCCTGAATCACCTCAGCTGGCTCCTTTCGATGTGAAGAAGCAGTGGCTCTGCTTTGAGTTCCTCTTGAATTTTTCAAGTTTCTCACCATGTCCCTGAGTGTAAGCCCAAATACCTGATGGCGGAACCTCACTCCTACCACTTGCATCTTTGCGTCATTACCCAAAGCTCATGACCATATGTGATGATAGGAGCATAGATTAACTTGCAAATCAAGAGCCTTGCTTTCTGGCACAACTCTTTCTTCACCACAAAGGTCTCTGACAGCATCCTTAGGACTTCAGGTGCAGTCCCAATCAGTCTATCAAGCTCACGTTCTATCTTAGCCCAAATTATGAACAAGGCCCCAAGATACTTGAACTCTTCCACTTGAGGCAATGATTCTCCCATGACCAAGACAGTACTACCCACCCAGAATCAGATAAGTGCCAAAACTTTAAAAAGCAAAGCAACTATGGATCACTGACCCTGAAGGTGTCAACATACAGCTTGTGTGAGTTGACAAAAAATGTCCAGTGACAAAATGCAAATTATTGTTGTGTCGTAACTTAACTTTTGTTCAGCCTTTGTGAAGTTAGATGCAAAAATGTTGAAATTGGCCCTATCCTGCAATGATAAAGAATCCTTAAAAAATTACTGGATCCGGATCGTGTTCCGTATCATTACCAAAATTTAATGACTTCTAAGTTAGGCCAAGATACACCCCTGGTAAAAATTTCATTGAAATCCGTTGAGATTTTTTTGGGTAATCCTGCTAACAAACCAACCAACAAACAAACAAACGGATGCAACCGAAAACATAACCTCCTTGGTGGAGGTAATTACAAATAATTATGGTGCAGGAGCAAGGGAGGAAAAAAGCAGGTAGAAGAGGGATGAGCCGCTCAAAAAATAGCCTCTCCCGGTCCTCGTAGCTGGTAGGCACTCGGATAATCGGCTTTTAGCAGCCTTTGTCCTCACCACAAACATGCCTCTATAATCCTCATTGGTCCTTGTAGTAACTCGTACATAAGCTGCCCCATGCTGTTGTTGCTAAATTTTGAACAACTTGAAATTAGCGTCATGCTCAGAGCTGAGCCTCGTTTACTGAATATCCTGCCTCTAAGAGCCTCTCAGAGCCACTATTCTCCCATGATAGTTAAATACCTCCTCTCACAGTAAAAAAATTAAAAAAAAAAGCTGCGTGGCTCATTGTTCATCCTTCATTATTTGGTGGGACCAGGACTTTATTCATGGCGTTATTATTCAGTGGGACCAAAGCTTTACTGGATAGCTTCTCTTTTATAAACCATTCTGGCCCGTCTGGCACCAACAAACATGCCACATTCAAAGCCACTTAAATCCTATTTTTCCCCATTCTGATGCTCAGTTTGAACTTCAGCAAGTCATCCTCACCTCATCTAGGTGCCTAAACGCATCTAGTTGCTGGCATGTGATTGGCTGGTTAGCAATTTGTGTTAAGCAATTGAACAGCGGTATCTAATAAAGTGCAGAATGCCATCTCTACCATGGGCTAAACAACTGAAACTATATAAGCCTACAGACCATTTTAAATGTCATTAAAAGTGCCTGGTAGCATGGAAACAGTCCCTATAGAAATGTATATGCTTACGTTAGTAAAAGTGAAATAAATGTACTTACCTTATACCCTCGTCACACATAGCCAGAATCACGTGGAGTGCGTTGGACTTATGAATCAACACACATCCGAAAGGTATGGGATTGTAGTTCCAAACTGTTCTGACCACCATCTGCGGAAGTCCATACAATTGGTCAAAATCGGCCGGCGACCCTGAGTGTGATGCACATGTTCATAATTCTCCGGGCACCATCAAGATGGGACACCTATCCAATGGCGGTCCATGTGTTCTAACCATAATTTACATATTCCGATGATGGCAAAATGGAATCTGAAACAATTTGGGCGCATACGAGGGAATCTCGAGATAGGTCTGGCATAGTATGCCTGCCGGTATGACCTGCAGTGCCAAGTATAATAGTGGAGTGAAGCTGTCCAGTGGCAGGCACGCGCACGTGCACCCATGCACGCTTAGTGGCCCATGCAGCATTATGCACACACACACACACACACACACACACACACACACACACACACACACACACACACACACACACACACACACACACACACACACACACACACACACAAGTGTGCATGAGGAAAACATTGCTCCAGTCTGCCATCCAGACATTTGGAGATCGGGCAGTCTGCAGCGCGTTTTATGGACATCTGACAGCAGTCTGTATCATCCACCTGCTATCTACATACGCTTTGGATGCCATCGTGCAGGTATGGATGAGGCACTCCGGATGTGCTCTGACAGAGCTGGCCATGCCTCTTTTCCTCCCGACTGCGTCGGATTATGGCAATATTTGCTGTGTCCGGGGTGCTTCCAGCACATTCTTGCTATGTGTGATGGGGCTTTAGTCTTCTTTCCATTTAGCAATCTGAGTCTCCACTAAGTCCGTACAATTTGATTACTGGTGAGGGGTTTGTTCCTGTTGTAAGCAGAAGAAGTAAGTAAAGAGTGTGTTATTAATATTAACATATATCCACTGAACAACGTCAAATTACCTAACCTTTTCCCAGTGGTGCCTATGGTGTAGTTATGAAGTGTCTACTAACATACGAGTGACTGTGTTCACAAGAAAAAAAAATGCTCATTAATCTGGCAGTATATCCAGAAAAAACTCTGCAGTCTAATCTTATTTACAGTATAATTATCATAATTCATGCATCATCTAATCTTTTTATATATATATATATATATATATATATATATATATATATATATATATATATATATATATATATAGTTCGTCTTGAGACTGCTCCTATCTTGCTTAGGGTTTGTTGATTGCAACATGAACCTTTTCTTTGGGAAACATATGTGAACCACTTCTGCCACCATTCTTCTCCAAGGTGAGCCTGCATTATTTGAGAGGTAATCTATGTATTATAAATCTAAAATGGGCTAATGCTCAAAAAAATAGACTACTTTTCATCATTAATATACAAATACTAGAGCTTTTAGTGAAATTCTATTGTATGTTAAATGACCCAATGATGACCAACCTGTTGCTTATACACCTTCAGACTTGAAGGTGAGCCAGAATGCTGTTGGAATGAAAATTCATCATATTTTCTGAAACAGTCGAAGTGCATTCTAAAACTTCTGACTGCATTCTGTGTATTCCAAACAGTCAGGCCCATTTCTGTGGCTGGCCGAATGTTCTGCTCATACTCAAAACATTTGAGGTGCAGTTGACTTGTAGAAATATTGAATGGCATTTGAAGTGTATTCTGACTGCATTGTTACTATATTCTAAATATTCCTATAGCATCCCAAGAGCATTCGAAACATTCGGATCGTGTTCAAGGGGAATATCGAAATGGTCGGTCACTGCAAATCCTGTCAGAATGCCCCAAATGTACAACAAATGAGCCAGATTGCATCTCGAGTGAATCCCGATTGCCTTCCAGCCAGATTTGGGTGGCAATCAAACCGCACTTGTACGGCATTCTTAGTGCATTCTTAGACCCCATCACACATAGCAAGAATGAGCAGGAATCAAGCAGAATTAGCCGGAATAGGGAAAAAACCCAAACATCGAGGAGCAATCGGGAGGAACAGATGCGTATGACTGCAGGATGACCACATAGAATGGGGGCAGAGCCAGTCAGGACTGAGATGCTCAACCGCAGCCCAAATGTTGTTGGACAACAGCACGTAGACACACGGACTACTGTCAGACTGCACCAGAATCATAACTAAAGCGCTCAGACTGCCGGACGGATGCGTCCAAGTGCTGTCACTCACTCACTCACTCACTCACTCACTCACTCACTCACTCACTCACTCACTCACTCACTCACTCACTCACTCACTCACTCACTCACTCACTCATTGATTTGCTTGTCCACTTGTTCCCTCAAGCGCACTGACGTCTAGGGATGGGTATTGATAAGGTTTTATCGATATCGATGCCATTATCGATTCTGCTTATTGATCCGATTCCTTATCGATACCTCGTGAATTTTGTACTAAAAGTAGGCTTTACAGGTTTTTTATGTATTTCCTTGAGTCTTAAAGTAAATAAATATGAAATTAGTCACTGTATCCTTGATCTCTGGACATAAATAAAAATAAACAAAACTGTGTTTCACTTTGAAGTTATTAATTCAGACTGAATTCTATCGTTCTATCTTGACTTGTCAGAGAGCCGCGCAACGTTTGGAGCTGTGTGAACACAATGGAGGATGATTCTCGTTTCTTTCTCGCAACGAGACAGGAGTCCCAGTTAGTAACTTTAATCCGCACAAAAGTGAATCACAACTCATATTCAGGGATGAAAGTGGTGAAAAACAAAAAAAGCTGAAACCCAAAATTACCCCCCAACACCACCTGCACGAAAATGTTTGAATTCTAGAAGCTCTGAAATGCAATCTGGGACTATTCCAGACAATAAACTGGAGTGAGTGCTGAATCCATTTAGTGAAGGAAAAAAAAATACAACTTTCCTTATTCGGATTCATTCCAGTAGTATTCTGCTCTTACTAGGATGCAGCAGTTTCTAGTTTGGCAGATAGTTCTGGAGGAAATCACTGAAGAAATGAACAAACTGAAAATATGGTTTGACCAAAACAAACTGTCATTAAACTTAAATAAGACAGGGATGAAATGGAGGTGTGAGAGTCACTAGGTGTTCACAGGAAACATTTATTTCTGTATGTATTTATTTATTTATGTTAGTTGCTATTATATATTTTCTGTTGTGTTTCTATTCAGGTTCTTTTTGTCTCTTTCTCTAAAATTGTATATAGATTATTGATATATAGAATATTAATATATAATAATAATAATAATATATAATCTAATATATAGATTATTAATATATAAGCAAAAATACATTTAAGGAATATTACAATTTGAAAACAAATGCACCCGAACGTGATGACGGCTGCAATTGCTAAATGCTAACTTTTAACATTGAAAATGCCATAGGCATGCTAACACGTTAGCATCGCTCCCGTTTTTAAGTTATAAAATACATCTATCAACTGTTTCAGAAGACCATAACAGGTCGGCTTAACATAGAAAAGGTAAATAATACTCACAGACGTATGCTCTTTAGGGTTTTAGCGGGGGAAAATTAAGCGAAAGAAATAAATGAAGCACTCGACCGAAGCATTGCTTCAATCTGCGAACCACGCTTTGATTGGTTCAAGGTTCAAAGCAAAGCTGCGCTGCAGAAAAGTTGATTAAGGACCCGCTGCAGGGTCTGTAATCAATGTAGAGAAATTATCATTTTCCTGACAAACACCCGCCAAAACAATGGCCACTCTGAAGGACCGATAATGGAATCGTTAAGCACAAAGCTTATTGATGGCGGTGGATCGAATCATTTCTTAACGATACCCGAAAGGAACCGGTTCTTGATACCCATCCTTACTGACGTCTGAGCAGGACATTGCACGGCCAGGATAGAGATGTTGGTCCCACACAGGACAGACTGTCAGCACTGTGCTCACGGACACAACACGATGACGGCGATGTGATATGACACCATACGAATATTGACAACCCCAATTTCAATGAAGTTGGGACGTTGTGTAAAATGCAAATAAAAACAGAATACAATGATTTCCAAATCCTCTTCAACCTATATTCAGTTGAATACACCACAAAGACAATATATTTAATGTTCAAACTGATAAACTTTATTGTTTTTGTGCAAATATTTGTTGATTTTGAAATGGATGCCTGCAACATATTTCAAAAAAGCTGGGACAGGGATATATTTACCACTGTGTTACATCACCTTTCCTTCTAACACCACTCAATAAGTGTTTGGGAACTGAGAACACTCATAATTGGGTATAAAAGGAGCATCTCCAAAAGTCTCAGCCATTCACAATCAAAGATGGGGTGAGGATCACCACTTTGTGAACAACTGCATGAAAAATAGTCCAGCAGTTTAAGAACAATGTTTCTTAATGCTCAATTGCAAAGAATTTAAGGATTCTATCATCTACAGTCCATAATATAATCAGAACATTCAGAGAATCTGGAGAACTTTCTACATGTAAGCAGCAAGGCTGAAAACCAACATTGAATGCCCGTGACCTTCAATCCATCAGGCGGCACTGCATTAAAAACTGATATCATTGTGTAAAGGATCTTACCGCGTGGGCTCAGGAACACTTCAAAAAACCATTGTCAGTTAACACAGTTCGTTACTTCATCTACAAGTGCAAGTTAAAACTCTACCATGCAAAGCGAAAGCCATACATCAACAACATCCAGAAATGGCGCTGCCTTCTCTGGGCCCAAGATCATTTGAAATGGACAGACGCGAAGTGGAAAAGTGTGCTATGGTCTGATGAGTCCACATTTCAAATTGTTTTTGGAAATCACGGATGTCGTGTCCTCCAGACAAAAGAGGAAAAAGATCATCCAGATTGGTACCAGCGTTAAGTTCAAAAGCCAGCATCTGTGATAGTATGGGGTTGTGTTAATGCCCATGTTATGGGCAACTTACACATCTGTGATGGCACCATCAATGCTGAAAGGTACATCCAGGTTTTGGCGCAACACATGCTGCCATCCAAGCAACGTCTTTTTCAGGGACATCCCTGCTTATTTCAGCAAGACAATGCCAAGCCACATTCTGCACATTTTACAACAGCGCAGCTTCATAGTAAAAGAGTGCGGGTACTAGACTGGCCTGCCTGCAGTCCAGACCTGTCGCCCATTGAAAATATGTGGTGCATTATGAAGCGCAAAATACGACAACGGAGACCCCGGACTGTTGAACAACTGATGTCGTACATTTAGCAAGAATGGGAAAGAATTCCACCTACAAAGCTTCAACAATTAGTGTCCTCAGTTCCCAAATGGTTATTGAGTGTTGTTAGAAGGAAAGTTGATGTAACACAGTGGTAAACATACCACTGTCCCAGCTTTTTGGAAATGTGTTGCTGGCATCCATTTCAAAATGAGCAAATATTTGTACAAAAACAATAAAGTTTATCAGTTTGAACATTAAATACCTTGTCTTTGTGGTGTATTAAATTGAACATAGGTTGAAGAGGATTTGCAATTCATTGTATTATGTTTTTATTTACATTTTACACAATGTCCCAACTTCACTGAAATTGGGGTTGTAGATTGCAGCGGGGTTGCATTCAGACTGCACATAGACTGCCATCTGATGTGCATCCAATTTGTTTTCCACGTGTAAAACATTCAAAGCAGCCGCGCGAATGGGCCTGCCCACGTAGACTGCTCCGAGACCACTGTCCAACGTTTTCAGACTGCACCTTGACACTTTTTGGATGTGGGCCGATTTGTCATTCTGACTCCATTCTGCCTCATGTGTGCTATGAGTGACGAGGGTCTTAATATTCATACTGCATTCTAACAGCATTGTGGGTATTCCTACTGTGTTCCAATTGCATTTGAACTGACTTTGAAAGCTAATACACACGGATGCATGCATTATTTGAGTCAGGTTTGGGGCACATTCTGTGTATTCAAATGGAATTCTTACATAGCTGTAAGAATGTGTTTCTGTTCAAAAGACATTCTCTGTGAGTTTCTCTGTGAATTTTCAGACCTTTTGTCTGACTTAGTGCTTAGCTCAGATAAGATAATTATAGTGGGCAATTTTAACATCCACACAGATGCTGAGAATGACAGCCTCAACACTGCATTTAATCTATTATTAGACTCTATCGGCTTTGCTCAAAAAGTAAATGAGTCCACCCACCACTTTAATCATATTTTAGATCTTGTTCTGACTTATGGTATGGAAATAGAAGACTTAACAGTATTCCCTGAAAACTCCCTTCTGTCTGATCATTTTTTAATAACATTTACATTTACCTGATGGACTACCCTGCAGTGGGGAATAAGTTTCATTACACTAGAAGTCTTTCAGAAAGCGCTGTAACTAGGTTTAAGGATATGATTCCTTCTTTATGTTCTCTAATGTCATATACCAACACAGAGCAGAGTAGCTACCTAAACTCTGTAAGGGAGTTAGAGTATCTCGTCAATAGTTTTACATCCTCATTGAAGACAACTTTGGATGCTGTAGCTCCTCTGAAAAAGAGAGCTTTAAATCAGAAGTGTCTGACTCCGTGGTATAACTCACAAACTCGTAGCTTAAAGCAGATAACCCGTAAGTTGGAGAGGAAATGGCGTCTCACTAATTTAGAAGATCTTCACTTAGCCTGGAAAAAGAGTTTGTTGCTCTATAAAAAAGCCCTCCGTAAAGCTAGGACATCTTTCTACTCATCACTAATTGAAGAAAATAAGAACAACCCCAGGTTTCTTTTCAGCACTGTAGCCAGGCTGACAAAGAGTCAGAGCTCTATTGAGCTGAGTATTCCATTAACTTTAACTAGTAATGACTTCATGACTTTCTTTGCTAACAAAATTTTGACTATTAGAGAAAAAATTACTCATAACCATCCCAAAGATGTATCGTTATCTTTGGCTGCTTTCAGTGATGCCGGTATTTGGTTAGACTCTTTCTCTCCGATTGTTCTGAGTTATTTTCATTAGTTACTTCATCTAAACCATCAACATGTTTATTAGACCCCATTCCTGCCAGGCTGCTCAAGGAAGTCCTACCATTATTTAATGCTTCAATCTTAAATATGATCAATCTATCTTTGTTAGTTGGTTATGTACCACAGGCCTTTAAGGTGGCAGTAATTAAACCATTACTTAAAAAGCCATCACTTGACCCAGCTATCTTAGCTAATTATAGGCCAATCTCCAACCTTCCTTTTCTCTCAAAGATTCTTGAGAGGGTAGTTGTAAAACAGCTAACTGATCACCTGCAGAGGAATGGTCTATTTGAAGAGTTTCAGTCAGGTTTTAGAATTCATCATAGTACAGAAACAGCATTAGTGAAGGTTACAAATGATCTTCTTATGGCTTCGGACAGTGGACTTATCTCTGTGCTTGTTCTGTTGGACCTCAGTGCTGCTTTTGATACTGTTGACCATAAAATTTTATTACAGAGATTAGAGCATGTCATAGGTATTAAAGGCACTGCGCTGCGGTGGTTTGAATCATATTTGTCTAATAGATTACACTTTGTTCATGTAAATGGGGAATCTTCTTCACAGACTAAAGTTAATTATGGAGTTCCACAAGGTTCTGTGCTAGGACCAATTTTATTCACTTTATACATGCTTCCCTTAGGCAGTATTATTAGACGGCATTGCTTAAATTTTCATTGTTACGCAGATGATACCCAGCTTTATTTATCCATGAAGCCAGAGGATACACACCAATTAGCTAAACTGCAGGATTGTCTTACAGACATAAAGACATGGATGACCTCTAATTTCCTGCTTTTAAACTCAGATAAAACTGAAGTTATTGTACTTGGCCCCACAAATCTTAGAAGCATGGTGTCTAACCAGATCGTTACTCTGGATGGCATTTCCCTAATCTCTGGTAATACTGTGAGAAATCTTGGAGTAATTTTTGATCAGGATATGTCATTCAAAGCGCATATTAAACAAATATGTAGGACTGCCTTTTTGCATTTACGCAATATCTCTAAAATCAGAAAGGTCTTATCTCAGAGTGATGCTGAAAAACTAATTCATGCATTTATTTCCTCTAGGCTGGACTATTGTAATTCATTATTATCAGGTTGTCCTAAAAGTTCCCTAAAAAGCCTTCAGTTGGTTCAGAATGCTGCAGCTAGAGTACTGACGGGGACTAGCAGGAGAGAGCATATCTCACCCGTGTTGGCCTCTCTTCATTGGCTTCCTGTTAATTCTAGAAAAGAATTTAAAATTCTTCTTCTTACTTATAAGGTTTTGAATAATCAGGTCCCATCTTATCTTAGGGACCTCGTAGTACCATATTACCCCATTAGAGCGCTTCGCTCTCAGACTGCGGGCTTACTTGTAGTTCCTAGGGTTTGTAAGAGTAGAATGGGAGGCAGAGCCTTCAGCTTTCAGGCTCCTCTCCTGTGGAACCAGCTCCCAATTCAGATCAGGGAGACAGATACCCTCTCTACTTTTAAGATTAGGCTTAAAACTTTCCTTTTCGCTAAGGCTTATAGTTAGGGCTGGATCGGGTGACCCTGGACCATCCCTTGGTTATGTTGCTTTAGACGTAGACTGTGGGGGGGTTCCCATGATGCACTGTTTCTTTTTGCTCCATATGCATCACTCTGCATTTAATCATTAGTGATCGATCTCTGCCCCCCTTCTCGGCATGTCTTTTTTCTGGTTCTTTCCCTCAGCCCCAACCAGTCTCAGCAGAAGACTGCCCCTCCCTGAGCCTGGTTCTGCTGGAGGTTTCTTCCTGTTAAAAGGGAGTTTTTCCTTCCCACTGTGGCCAAGTGCTTGCTCATAGGGGGTCGTTTTGACCGTTGGGGTTTTTCATAATTATTGTATGGCCTTGCCTTACAATATGGAGCGCCTTGGGGCAACTGTTTGTTGTGATTTGGCGCTATATAAGAAAAAAGCTGATTGATTGATTGAAAAGTCCCTCCCGACTGTGGTATGAGCTTTGATAAATTTTTTCCATTCTGGCTGATTCTGCTTGATTCCTGCAAATTCAAAGTGTGACAAGGGTACTATAGTAGTAGATACATGCATCAAAACTTTCCAGAATCTCATGAGCTCAGCTATTCTCCAGAGAGTAACAATGGTATAAATAGTGTCTACATGCACACAGATATGCACATCATATATCAGACTGACAAGAAATTGGATGAGACGATTCACCACTTTCCACACACACCACAACAATTTCCATTTCTTTCCACTCCTGAGTGTGGATTGTAAATTTACGTAAATCAAGTTTGGCAGCATGCCATGGCACCTTACACTACCATTTCTACCATGTCCTGGATGCACCCACCCAGGCAGATGACTGATCCATCTCCAAATCTAGAAAGTAACCATCTATGGGCCACAGCCAGATGAATAATGACTGTCCTGTGGTCTTCTCAAGACTGAGGCTCCTACATGTGTTATCATACACAACAAAATGCATCACATGGCTGAAATGTCATATTTGGTGTTCCTCACAAAGCAACTCATAATCCCCATCTTCATTTCCCTATGCAAGTACTCCTTATCACACAAAGTCATTCCAGCTGCTCCCAAGGATTCTCCAGAGATGAAGTGTCTACAATACTCAAATCAATTTGCTCAAATAAAACATGCTGTTCATTTTGACTGACCCCAACCCAGATGTGGCATCAGTCAATCAAAACTCTGGCTTGTCAGGGCTGGTGGTGGGCTGAAACCGGAAGCAGTGGTAGACCAATGCAGACTCACAGGCATGGTTGGTTTAGTTGAATAATAGGCTTTATCTTGAAACCAGGCATTGGGTTCGGTACACAGGTAGTCAGACATGGAAGCAGAAGTATCAGACATGGTACAGGCTGGGACGTGGTCCATAAACCAGGCAGGGTTTGTTCACACAGCATTGAGGTATATAGCAGGCAAAACAAAGGCAGAGTCAAGGTTATAGAAAAGCACAATAAATAACAAACAGAACTTAACCTGATAAGAAACACTACAAGATAAATAACCAAAACCTGAGACTAAAGCATAAAACAATAAATGTGATAAACAGAACAAAACTATGACTAAAACAACTAAAGGGACCAAGAGTGAAAGCAAAACAATAAGCAGTAAAGTAAAACTATAAATGTGGTAAGCAAATGATACATAGAGAGTACATCAAACAAAACCAATTACAACCGAAGCATGACCATGAAAACTGGATGTGACTAAAGACAGAAGGCTCAGAGCATAGAAGATGAACAGGGTCAAGAACAATACCAGCAGGGCCTAAAGGGCCAGATCATGACACCGCTAAAAAATAAAAATGATTTCTATTTTGACATCTTGAACGTCTTTCCAGCTTCAGTCCCACTGTATGTTTTCTAAGCCGTAGATCGTCTTAACATGGTAGCAGAGCTGAAACTCGCGTACAAGACACAAGAGCTTTCTGAAGAAATAATGGCTGTTTATATGGAGTGCGGTGTGAGAAGCTGTCAGCCTCTGCCTTTAAGTTGATTTGCAGTGTCAGAGGAGTGGTGGAGTCGAGGGGGTGAATCACGGATTGTCAGAAATCAATTCTCTGGGCTGCCCTCTGGGGAGTGCTCCAGTCATCGTCAACAATAGCCGAGATGAATAAACAAAATTTCCTGGAGAGCATGTAATAATCCCCAACATAATGCCATTGCCATATAGCATAATTCAGTCTGAGCTTGAAAAACGCAACTGTTGATCATTGCTAAATTGAATATTTCAGGTATGTGCTTTTGTTAAAAGCCCTGACCCCTCCCTCACCCGACAGCACATCTCCTTCCAAAAGCTTTGCCGTGTCCCCTTCCAAGCCGCTCGGGTTGTTTCACTGTGGCTCGGAGGAGCTGTTAGACAGCCACCAGGTGCAGCAGCTGGTGGATCACGCAGTCTGTTTCATCTTCGCCTGCTTTTGATTTTTTTTCTAGGCTTATTGCCGTGCCGGTATAGGCTCGCAGCTTCTGGTTGGTAAAGGAACATGTTTACTTCATATGCATTGTGCAGCACCTCTGTGTCAACAAGCTCAGCAGCTAAACACTTCAAACAGTGCAAATTTTAACAGCAACAATGTACTTGAGGGTCTCCAATCCATCTCCACTGGTGCTGATATCATGTTGTGTGGGTTTTTTTTTCCACTGCTCCTGCAGTAACATGACTTACTCTGTCATCCGTTTATGTAAATTTACAATCACCATGTTAACATGCCTTGTGGTCTGCAAAAGTCTGACAGGACAGAAGTCTGACATGACAGGAAAAAAAAACAAACAAAAAAAACAAAAACAAAAAAAACTGGGCCTGATTCTCCCTTGGTTATCCACAGCAGAGATGAGGTGGATCTGCATATTGATTGGGCCTGTTTTATTCTGGATGCCCTTCCTGACACAACTCCACATTACATGATGAATAGACAGTGGTGGTCTTGAACTTTCTTCAGCTGGAAACAAGTGCACTAATCACTAACCCAGTACAAGCAGTGAGTTATGCTGGCTTGTAAGTCATTTGTACGAGGTCTGTCCGTAAAGTATCGGTCCTTTTTATTTTTTTCAAAAACTATATGGATTTCATTCATATGTTTTTACGTCAGACATGCTTGAACCCTCGTGCGCATGCGTGAGTTTTTCCATGCCTGTCGGTGACGTCATTCGCCTGTGAGCACTCCTTGTGGGAGGAGTCGTCCAGCCCCTCGTCGGAATTCCTTTGTCTGAGAAGTTGCTGAGAGACTGGCGCTTTGTTTGATCAAACTTTTTCTAAACCTGTGAGACACATCGAAGTGGACATGGTTCGAAAAATTAAGCTGGTTTTCAGTGAAAATTTTAACAGCTGATGAGAGATTTTGAGGTGATTCTGTCGCTTTAAGGACTTTTCACGGTGCGAGACGTCGCTCAGCGCTCTCAGGCAGCGTCATCAGCCTGTTTCAAGCTGAAAACCTCCACATTTCAGGCTCTATTGATCCAGGACGTCGTGAGAGAACAGAGACGTTTCAGAAGAAGTCGGTTTCAGCATTTTATCCGGATATTCCACTGTTAAAGGAGATTTTTTTAATGAAAGACGTGCGGACGGGTCCGCGCGTCGGGACACAGCCGACGCGGTGCGGCGGCACAGGAAAAACACCTCCGTGTTGATAACCATTTGTTAAAATCCAGTTGGCTTTTGATGGCTTTCAGTGGAGTGAGTATATGAGAAATTGTTTATCAGCTGGAGATGTTCCAACTTGTCCTTAAGGCTTCCAACAGAGGTGTTTTTCCTGTGGCGGAGCGTCGCGGCGGCTACGAGCCGACGCTGCAATCCGCCCGCACGTCTTTCATTAAAAAAATCTCCTTTAACAATGGAATATCCGGATAAAATGCCTGGAAGCCTTAAGGACAAGTTGGAACATGTCCAGCTGTTAAACAATTCCTCATATACTCACTCCACTGAAAGCCATCAAAACCCGCCTGGATTTACAAATGGTTATCAACACGGAGGTGTTTTTCCTGTGCCGCCGCTCCGCGCCGGCTGCGTCCCGACGCGCGGACCCGTCCGCACGTCTTTCATTAAAAAAATCTCCTTTAACAGTGGAATATCCGGATAAAATGCTGAAACCGACTTCTTCTGAAACTTCTCTGTTCTCTCACGACGTCCTGGATCAATAGAGCCTGAAATGTGGAGGTTTTCAGCTTGAAACAGGCTGATGACGCCGCCTGAGAGCGCAGCGCGACATCTCGCACCGTGGGAAGTCCTTAAAGCGACAGTGTCACCTCAAAATCTCTCATCAGCCGTTAAAAGTTTCACTGAAAACCAGCTTAATTTTTCGAACCATGTCCACTTCGATGTGTCTCACAGGTTTAGAAAAAATTTTGATCAAACAAAGCGCCAGTCTCTCAGCAACTTCTCAGACAAAGGAATTCCGACGAGGGGCCGGACGACTCCTCCCACAAGGAGTGCTCACAGGCGAATGACGTCACCGACAGGCGTGGAAAAACTCACGCATGCGCACGAGGGTTCATGCATGTCTGACGTAAAAACATATGAATGAAATCCATATAGTGTTTGAAAAAAATAAAAAGGACCTATACTTTATGGACAGACCTCGTATACTTTACGGACAGACCTCGTATATTGGTTTGGTGAACATTTTGCTGGTGATTTACTAAGAACACATGCACATGACACCAGGTGACATAGACACCAGTATGTGAATGAGGATTTTATGTGTGTTACTAACCATAAGCACACACTGCACCTCAATCAGCCACTTATGTGCAACATAACACACAAACACACACATTTTAAATGCAAATGCCATTTATTGAACATTTACAAATTAAATTAAATTAAATATGTGTCTTGCCAATGGTTTGTCATGGGAGGTGTGTACTGTTTGGCACAAGTCCATATTCAGCACTCCTCACCTTAACAAACTTCAAATGAGAAATCCCACAACAGGGTGTATTTCACTTGCTATTGTGTTATACCCTTCACTTTCCTATAACCATAGAGGACATGATATGGAATGAGAATGATTTGTGTATATATGTCAGTGGCTGTCCGTACTGGCCACGGTCCTGACTACAGGCTGTGATGACAACTGCTGCACTGGACAGATGTGCACAAGACTTTCTACTGATATTTCTATTACACAGAAAGACATGATAAATGTTACATTTAGTTTTATTTGGGTAGTAGCAATGCATTTTGTGAAAAATAGGCAATGGTTACTCAGTGTTTCATCATGGCGTTTTCTGTGTTAAATAAGATTACTGAGTGAAAATAAAGAAATTCATACCAAAATAGCTCAAAGGAAATGAATTAGAATCAGATTTATGCATTTCTGCATTGAATGCACAACATTGAAAAAGTTAGCACCACGGTGTCCAATTTGTTATGTTACAGACATGATCTCAGTCCCTGAAATTGCTATTTTTCCCTGGATAAGTGCACAGTAAATTTTGCTGAGTAAAATTTACTCTGCTGGGATAACATTTGGTCTCAGTCCAAATAGAGTTAAATATATTCTATCATAGTGCTAAATCAACGCTATCACAGTGTAAAATCAACTATTGGAGTAGAACACTTGATTTGACAAGACAGCAGAACTGATTTCACTCTATAGTAGCATGAAATCAATTACTCTATTTAGACTGGGACCAAATGTTATCCCGGCAGAATATATTTTACTCAGCAAAATTTACTGGGTGGTGTTGCATTTGCCTTGGTATCATGCACACCTGTCCAACCGTGCGTCCCTCCTGATAGCAGGTTGAATCTTTTATGGTTCCCCATTTAGTTTGTGGTTTGCGGATTTTCTTCCAGTTTCTGCATATTTTGTGTTGTGTGAAGGGCCCTTACTTTTTTCAACAGGCCGAAATGCGATCATCCAGCCACGCCAATGAGCTGCATTTGTAACTTCAAGTAATGTTTCATCACTTCATTTTGTTGACTTCATGATCTGTGATTTGACCAACCATTTCATGAAGTTAACATCATGAGCAACTTAGATTTATTTCAGTTCTCATATCAATAGTCTAACCACATGGGCCGAGGGTCTTCGAGAAGCTCAAAATGGTACTGCAAGGTTGATCGTAAGTAGGTCATAAGCAGTGTTTATGCAAAATACAGTAATCTGTTATTAGCATCACCAAAATGCAAATAGACAGGCAAAAACATCTTATTTTGTATACTTCACTTTTTTGATTGAGCATTTCACAGCAATCAAGTCAAGTAAATGCAAATCAGAATTCCTGAAAGTATTTTCTATGCTAATATTTTCCTAGAAATCAAATAAAATAGAAGATACTCTTGTTTATGAAGGTCATATGATAATTGGTCAAGGGATCAATATGTTGATCTGGTGGAAAAATTAGATTATCAGTCTTACCCCAAATGAAAACTTTGTTAAAATAAAATGTCTCTTGCTGCCCATCTTTCTGTGTGACTGCTATGCTCATTCTCCAGCCTTTTCTTCTGTTAAGCATCAGGAAAATAAAAGATGGAAAATGAAAATAGACAATGCTGGTATTCAGAATCTGCATGGATGGTGTGCACACGGTGTACACAGTCGCCTGCCTTCAGGGGCGTGTTAGGTGATGAGAGACATTCTGGTTGGTGATCAAAACAGGCGAGCGTAGAAGCGTGGCTGCTTCTACGGTCGTACCACAGCCCAAAGCTGCTCCCGTAGCCTCTTGGCTCTGGCTCAGCTGCTCCAGATGCAACACGGTCCTGTCATCTCCTGTTATTTACCCGCGCCACACGAGCATGACTCACTCAAGCACAGCAAAAATACACGCGTCACTGCCTCCTCTCCACTGTTGTGTTTAATGAGGATGCAGTGCAAAGAGAGTACATGCATATGTTTTCAATACATGCAGGTGGAGATGGAATTGGGAAGCACTTTTTTATTGTTTTGTTTCTGCAGCTGTCTTGTTTTTTTGTGCTGCAGATTGTCGTCTTGTAATTGCCTTGGGTTGATACAGGGGTCGTGACTGCAGGAGCTGCTTACACACTTGTACTAGAGCTCAATATTTCACCTTGGTGCGGCCACCCCCCGCCCCTTCCCTACAGACAAAGTGTCAAACATTCAGCTTCTCTGAAACAGAACCTTGCACCTACTTTACTTACCACCTTCCATGCATGCATACACATACTGTACGTCAACACAGTGAGGTAAAAAAAAAAAAAAAAAACATATTGCGATAACCATCATAACAGTCCTTAATCATGTATTGATCTGCCTGCTGCACATTTGCAGTGAACTTAATTTTCAAACACTCTGAAAGGAGCAACCGTAAAACAATTTTTTTTTATTGAGCAAAAAAAAAAAAAAAATCTTTATATGTTATTTCATGTTTTTATTATTATTATTGATTTTTACAAATAATCCCTGCTGGAAGCACTTGAGATTGTTCTGGGATCCTTGATGTTAAACCAGTACTTGTTATGATGCAGCACACTTCTGTTACAACATCTGTGCACCTACAGTACTGTACAAAAGTCAACACATAAGCCTGTATAAATGTGAGATTTTATGTTTTATTTCTTAAAAAGTCTGTTATTGATAGACCATGTCTGAAGCTGAACGGCACATATTAGTGCACATAGAGAGTCTGCGCTCACTATAGCTTTAAAATATGAATGTCAAAATAGTGCAATTGTAGTTAATTCACTTGTATTTTAATATGCTTCATCAGATCAAATATGGAATAATATTAATAATAATCAGTTATCAGGTTGTTCACCAATGAATATGGCTTTATACACCCTGCAGAAAACCATAGTTTTCTGCAGGGTGTATAAAGCCAAAACAACTTGATAATGATTTTAACATATACCTATCAATGATAAATGCATGCACAACACAATGCACATGCTCTCCCTTCGCTCACTGCCTCCGGGGGTACTGATGCGGGACCCGCAAAGAATCCAAGTCATGGCCACGGAGCTCTGCGGCTGCGGTTACCGAAACCATGCAGCAGGCACTGTGCACCAAAACAGCGAGCGTAGTCTCTGGACCTGTTGCTGCATGCAGCTCGGCACAGCTGACAGGGGAGCGGTGTGAGTGGCCCGCTGCGGCACTTACCGAGCCCGCAGACTCAGTAAGTGAATCGGAGGCAGTGAGAGCAATCGCCCGCCTGATAAGGATGCAGAACACAATGCACTGTTAAAAAAAAAACAAAACAAAAAAAGAAGAAGCATGCAAAATTGCACAAAAAAAATCAGCAAAACTGCGAGGCCGCAAAAGGGAGTTACATTCTAAAAATAACCCGCAACAGGCGAAATCCGCAAAGTAGTCAGTGTTATTTTTTTACAATTATTATAGATGTTTTAAGGCTGTAAAACCCCTCACTGCACACTTTATACACTTTTCTCAAACAGGCATTAACATTTTCTCACTTTTCTGTCCTGTGTAAACACTCAAAGTTCAAATCTTAGTAGAAAAAAATAGAACATTTTCCTATAAATAATTATGATGGCTTTTAGAACTAACAAATTTAATTTTAATGATCAACCTACGAGGTTGGACACGTAAGAAATTATTAATAGTGACTCACCAGTATTTCACAGTTCCTCTGACCATGCCTCTTCGTCGTGGCACCGCTCCGCTGTCCGGATTGGCTGATTACTCGGGTGGTATGGTTTCCGTCCGCAAAAAGGGTGTATTGCTATGGTGTATGTGTTTTATCCAATCATAGTGGCATATCATTTATAGGTATATGATAATAACAACTATTATTATTATTATTATTATATTATTATTTATGCTTACACATAGGCAGAAATGTCTATGCTCCTTCTTTAAACCTATTCAATCACTTCCCACAATATAGTAGAGGACCTAGCTCAGACATTTATACACATTATTTAGGAGAGGATAAGCCAGCTGTTCGAGACTAATATTACCCCAGTGAACAACTTGGGATATATGCCAAATATAATATGACCACGCCATTTTTTTCATCACGAGTGTTACTTCAAATACAGCTGTTTTCTAAACTGCATAGATTTTCCGAGGTATTCAAAATGTTCAGAATGACCAATACATGTTTGTGAGGGTTATATAAAAGTGTACAATTTCCCATTTGATATTTGAAAAGAAATTGTGAAAATAAGTGGGTCAACTTATAACCATACATCAAAAGAAAAAACAAACATTTGCCAAATATAATGAAATCTTATTTTCAGTCATACTGTTATCAATGGAATATAGCTTTAAAGTGAAAAATACAAAGCAAAACTTGTTTATTTAGCAAACAGCAGTATCAACTATCATGTTCATGCTGGAACAGCTGACAGCTGTGTACTCACAACTTCACAGCTAGAGAACACATTGTGCAATGACCATGCAAATGTGTGGGTGGGCTCTCATACTCATGACATGCTGATAATTACATACAGATAAGATCACGTGAGGACCGGCCAGCCACGTCTCAGCATGCATGGCACAGCACGCATGAACACGGTGTGAATGGACAGTCAGGGTAAACTTCGATCACGTAAATTGTAGTCCACATGACAGACAGAAAGATTGGAAAAGAAATAAAAACATATATACGATAAGGGGAAAGATGTTATGGTTTGAGGTTCAGGTGGAACTGAACCGTTGCAGGCTATGGACCCAAACACAGGGAGCTGGACATGGAGAAGAGTTCAAAAGGAAAAATAATATTTATTATTAACAATAAAGTAGGGATGCTGCACTAGGGTTCTGCAGTATGGAGAGTGGCCTGCCTCCTAGCGGTGAAATTAGGGAGCTGCAGTTTCCCGAGCCAGGGTTGAAGGAATAAAGGCACAAAGGAGTCAGTGACCAGGGCCAGGTGGGACGCTGCTTCAGCAACCAGGAACTATGGAAGAAGACAAACACGGTGGATGGAATGCACTTGTAACCCTGAGCCACAAACAGTCTCTGTTCATAAAAGGGTTTAACACAGGATGTCACAGAGTTAATAAAATAATGTTCTTCACTGTTCAGCAATTGTTTATAGTTCATAAGTGGTTTCCAAGGTCAAATGTCAAGTGCTGCGGGTTGAAGCACAACTCCAATTAAGCAGGACTTGATACAGCTGTGCAGGGTTCTCAATTGTTTGATATATGCAGTTCATGCAATTCATAAACAGAGTTCTTGGAATAGTTCTTTATCAAAGCACAGTCACAAGCTGGGGTTAGCGAGAACGGAATCTCACAGAGAAGGAGGAGAACTTAACTGGTGTTGAGTGGATGCGCGCTCCATGCCGGGAGGCGATGTATTCCCAAAGTGACCTTGTGGTGCAGGTAGCCGGTACCAGGGTGCAGGTCTGCATGGAGGCAGTATTGGGAGGTTCTGGAACACGAGGAGAAGACATTTCGTTCTAATGCGGGAATTAGAAGGCAAGGCCAGCATTACCACAACTTAGGCTGCAGGGTGCTTCGGTGTCTGAGTGCAAAGCTGGAGATTCATTCAAGGTCACAGTGCAGCAGTCAGGAAAAACCCTCTAATCACCGCCTGGAGTGTGTATGAGGCTTGGGGGCTGGCGAGCAAATGGTTAAGCAAGGCAACAGAAAACAGACATGGAAGTCTACAGTCGTATCAGTCATAATCTGAACCTGGTGAGCAGTTCAATTTAAGGGTGCCATGTAGTGGAGAGAAAAAGTTATTACACAGGTCCAGGCAGGGGAAATCCTGACAAGAGGCGTGAATTCATTCATGTTTGATTGTTTGGCTCATAGAGCTGTGGACACAGGGGACCTGTCAGCTGACCGCCGGTCAGCGGCTCACTGTCAGCTGGAATTGACAGAGTGCACACAACTTGTTAAATTAAAACACAGAGGATTGAGAGAAAGACGACATATAAATAACTACTACAATAACTACAGTACATATTTACACAACAAACACATAAAATAATTAATCACAGAACAAAGGGACAGAGGGTGAGACTTTTTTCTGTGAACTGTGAGTTGGTCTGGACAGATGGGCATGTCAGCTGCAGCAACAGCTTCTGGGCGCTGTGTACTCACAACTCACAGCTGGGGAACACATATCCTGCCATGCAGAATATAACCTCACAAGATAAATAAAGCCACATATTGCCTTTGCAATGTGGCCACCAGCACTCAGTGTGCGCTGGACAGAGGGACACACGGAGCTGGCTGATGTGTCCATGATATGAGCACATCAGGTCATTCATATAAAAAAATAAAAGGAAGAGAAAGTAATCCATGTCAGTTCATTACTTCCTTGTTTACGTCCAGGAGGAGGATAATTATTGTATTGTCTACTATTTAGAACAGGAATTAAATATTACACATTGTGGGTTGTTTTTACTGTTTTTATTTTTTTTCGTTACAGTGATGACAGAATGATTACCAGGAACATGATTGTCTTACATTTAAACAGTACATCCATTGTTCTTATAATGTTCTGTGCACCCTCATTATTGTGTGCTTACACATTTTTGTTGATTTTTGCACAGCATAACTAATATGTCCAGCATGTAATTAATTGCTGCTGCTGCTATGTGAGTGAGATGCATTGGGCTTGAGACCAGAGGATCCTCGGTTCAAATCCCATGCCGACCAGAAAATCACTAAAGTCATTAATCCCCTAGTTGCTCTGGGTGTGTAGTGAGCGCCTTGCATGGCAGCACACTGATATCTGGGTGAATGTGAGGCATTATTGTAAAGCGCTTTGAATGTGTGATGCAGATGGAAAAGCGATATATAAATGCAGTCCATTTATCGTTCACGCCTGTCCGACTGTGTGTCCCTCCCGACAACGGGCAGAGTTTTTCGCGGTTTGGCAGTTCTGCCTTTTTTGCTCTTTTTCGGCTGGTTTCTGCTTCTTTCGCTCAACTCGTTTTATGTGTGAAGGGGGTCATAAAGTAAAACCTTACATTACTTTGCAGCATCCTTGCTTTATGAGCTTTAAAAATTTAACTGAATGTTATTGCACATTACTTCATGGAGTATTCCCCAAAACAAAATTGTTTGTGCACACAAACACCTCCCTTGTTAAACATCTCTGTCAAAGAGGTGGCTGATTTTTTTTCAATTAACCACTTAGGACGATGTTTACAACCAACCTGAATGAAATGTTGAGGATATAGAGAGCTTAATAAAATGAAGAATGCAAAACATTGGTATTGATTTGGAGTCAGAGTTTAGCATCTTTGCTTTGTGAATAGATTAACTATGGGAGCTTTTAATACAGTTTTGTTTTTTGTTTTTTTTTTTGTTTTGTTTTGTTTTTTTACTTTATCCCTGCTTTTCTAATTTCAGTGGTTTATTTGCTTATTTAAAAATTCATAGGTTTCATTAGTAATATCCTATCTTTGATTTAAAAGAGTGTTTAATACAACCTCAAATTAGAATATGTTGGAATGACATGGAAAATGAAATAGTTGCAGAAATGCAGGAATGGATCTGCTGAATATGAATAAATGAAATGAAGCTGACCAAACAAAACATGAAATACAGTGCTTCCGGAAAGTACTGTGGTGGACATTCAACATGTAATGGACATAATTGACCATACCTAGTGCATTTCCTGTTGGTATGTGGTAACATGCCCAAATGTGCGAAGCACATGCCAAAGTGTTGCCACTGGTGGTTAGTGTTCTGCAATTGTTAAGTTGAGGTGTGCATATTGATGTTTCCTGTGTTGGCTCCTGCGTGGGAAGTTGCCAATGTGTATTCCTGCCATGCATATAACAAGTCATCTCAGATATTTATGCTTCTTGTTTCGGCCCCTGCGTGGGTGTTTGGCAATGTGTATTCCTGCTGTACATATGACAAAGTGGTCTCGGCCTCCTGTGGTGCTTTTCCTGTCAGAACTCCTGTGAGGTTAATGGGTGAGGCCGGGCTGTTATAAAGGTCTGTGAATTGTGTAAAAATGGAGAAATAAAGTGACATGCCGATGCATTGTCAAAATGAGAAATTGTTGCTCCTTCTTTCAGCTATCATAATTTCCACACTGGTAACCTTGACATCTGTCTTTTGAATGTTTTTGAACGACATTCTGACACGATCATAACAGCAAATGCCGTGTATTTGAAACTCCCTGAGTTTTGGAAGTTGTTTGCTTCAGCTTGGTTCACACAAATGGAGGCACAGTTTGAAGCTCTCAAGGCTCACCTTTAGAAGACATTTAAATTTTCTGGTGCTGAGAGGGCCAGCGGGCTTTTTTCTCTGCACGGCCTGGGGGACAGCAAACCCTCTGAGCTTATGGACAGAATATTACAGCCCCTGGTGCAACACAGGCCTGATTTCCTCTTCTTCCACCTCTTCTTGACGCAACTCCCCCCTCAGGTGCGTGCAGCTTTGGCCGGTACCACCATCATGGACTGCCGTGCGCTGGCAAAAGAAGCAGGCAAGTTTTTTTCTGGCTGGTCAACACCACAGCATGGATGCTGTGGCACTCATCCCTGCCGACAAAGTCATGACTGCCCCAGCCCACACCTTTCACATGCCTACGCCTCTCACAGGTGATGCAGCACTCATGGCAATGCCACCTGTTTCACCTTGTCCTGATGATAACACTGGTCAAAAAAAAATTACATGGATTTTGACAACTGATTTTGGGTAATTTTGGGGTGCTGCATCTGAATCTGAGCTCGGATTTCCTCTATCACATCATGTTATTTTGCAATCTGCAACTTCCCTATTGATGGATTACGCAACAAGTTGCTCATTCATTCATGAGTTTGACGCCACTAATCATGCACAAAAGCAGGTTCAAAAGCATTAAACCAGGTTCATAAACAAGAGCCGTAATATCATTTATGGCACCAAAGAGGTGTGTGAGACTACAGCATTTGCTTCATATCTCACAAATGTGATGTGATTGGCAAAAACAGAGGGGACTCTGTGCCTCAAGACAATCCTGCCTCAGAGGTCTACAAACAATTCCATGTCATTCTTTTGTGCTCTGACATGCTCTCTCAACTGTGGGACCTTATATTTAGAGAGGTGTGTGCCTTTCTAAATCATGTCCAATCAACTGAATTTACCCCAGGTGGACTCAAACTAAGCTGCAGAAATATCTCAAGAATGATCAGTGAAAACAGGATGTACCTGCTAGCGCAAAGGCTGTAAATACTTATGTACGTGTGGTTTCTTAGTTCAAATAACGCCCCCCCCCCCCCAAAAAAAATGACATTATCATTACTATGGGTTTTTATCTGTAAAATGTTTGAAGAAAAAATTAATTTCATCCATTTTGGAGTAAGGCTGTGACATGACAAAATATGGAAAAAGTGAAGCACTGTGAATACTTTCCAGATGCACTATATATTGGGTTCACAGTGTCTGCAATGAAATAGAAGTCAAAGTACATGTAAGAAGAAATGTATTTATTTAGCATAAGCATTCTCCTTACTATCTGAACTTTATTTCTGATTTGGAGTTATATGGACATCACTGATCATCACCTGGGGCCTTGTGTACAAAAACTTGCCGTACATCCTTCACTATGCTAATGTTCAGATGTATCATAAATGAAATAACCGTGGAAATGTGTGGTGCGCCACACCAAGTTCATGGCTGGCATACACATGTTTCTACAGCTAATGGTCCACTGGCAACATCTACTGGCAACTTTGGATGCTGTAGCTCCTCTGAAAAAGAGAGCTTTAAATCAGAAGTGTCTGACTCCGTGGTATAACTCACAAACTCGTAGCTTAAAGCAGATAACCCGTAAGTTGGAGAGGAAATGGCGTCTCACTAATTTAGAAGATCTTCACTTAGCCTGGAAAAAGAGTCTGTTGCTCTATAAAAAAGCCCTTCGTAAAGCTAGGACATCTTTCTACTCATCACTAATTGAAGAAAATAAGAACAACCCCAGGTTTCTTTTCAGCACTGTAGCCAGGCTGACAAAGAGTCAGAGCTCTATTGAGCTGAGTATTCCATTAACTTTAACTAGTAATGACTTCATGACTTTCTTTGCTAACAAAATTTTAACTATTAGAGAAAAAATTACTCATAACCATCCCAAAGACGTATCGTTATCTTTGGCTGCTTTCAGTGATGCCGGTATTTGGTTAGACTCTTTCTCTCCGATTGTTCTGTCTGAGTTATTCTCATTAGTTACTTCATCCAAACCATCAACATGTTTATTAGACCCCATTCCTACCAGGCTGCTCAAGGAAGCCCTACCATTATTTAATGCTTCGATCTTAAATATGATCAATCTATCTTTGTTAGTTGGCTATGTACCACAGGCTTTTAAGGTGGCAGTAATTAAACCATTACTTAAAAAGCCATCACTTGACCCAGCTATCTTAGCTAATTATAGGCCAATCTCCAACCTTCCTTTTCTCTCAAAAATTCTTGAAAGGGTAGTTGTAAAACAGCTAACTGATCATCTGCAGAGGAATGGTCTATTTGAAGAGTTTCAGTCAGGTTTTAGAATTCATCATAGTACAGAAACAGCATTAGTGAAGGTTACAAATGATCTTCTTATGGCCTCGGACAGTGGACTCATCTCTGTGCTTGTTCTGTTAGATCTCAGTGCTGCTTTTGATACTGTTGACCATAAAATTTTATTACAGAGATTAGAGCATGCCATAGGTATTAAAGGCACTGCGCTGCGGTGGTTTGAATCATATTTGTCTAATAGATTACAATTTGTTCATGTAAATGGGGAATCTTCTTCACAGACTAAAGTTAATTATGGAGTTCCACAAGGTTCTGTGCTAGGACCAATTTTATTCACTTTATACATGCTTCCCTTAGGCAGTATTATTAGACGGTATTGCTTAAATTTTCATTGTTACGCAGATGATACCCAACTTTATCTATCCATGAAGCCAGAGGACACACACCAATTAGCTAAACTGCAGGATTGTCTTACAGACATAAAGACATGGATGACCTCTAATTTCCTGCTTTTAAACTCAGATAAAACTGAAGTTATTGTACTTGGCCCCACAAATCTTAGAAACATGGTGTCTAACCAGATCCTTACTCTGGATGGCATTACCCTGACCTCTAGTAATACTGTGAGAAATCTTGGAGTCATTTTTGATCAGGATATGTCATTCAAAGTGCATATTAAACAAATATGTAGGACTGCTTTTTTGCATTTACGCAATATCTCTAAAATCAGAAAGGTCTTGTCTCAGAGTGATGCTGAAAAACTAATTCATGCATTTATTTCCTCTAGGCTGGACTATTGTAATTCATTATTATCAGGTTGTCCTAAAAGTTCCCTAAAAAGCCTTCAGTTAATTCAAAATGCTGCAGCTAGAGTACTGACGGGGACTAGAAGGAGAGAGCATATCTCACCCATATTGGCCTCTCTTCATTGGCTTCCTGTTAATTCTAGAATAGAATTTAAAATTCTTCTTCTTACTTATAAGGTTTTGAATAATCAGGTCCCATCTTATCTTAGGGACCTCGTAGTACCATATTACCCCAATAGAGCGCTTCGCTCTCAGACTGCAGGCTTACTTGTAGTTCCTAGGGTTTGTAAGAGTAGAATGGGAGGCAGAGCCTTCAGCTTTCAGGCTCCTCTCCTGTGGAACCAGCTCCCAATTCAGATCAGGGAGACAGACACCCTCTCTACTTTTAAGATTAGGCTTAAAACTTTCCTTTTTGCTAAAGCTTATAGTTAGGGCTGGATCAGGTGACCCTGAACCATCCCTTAGTTATGCTGCTATAGACGTAGACTGCTGGGGGTTCCCATGATGCACTGTTTCTTTTTCTTTTTGCTCTGTATGCACCACTCTGCATTTAATCATTAGTGATCGATCTCTGCTCCCCTCCACAGCATGTCTTTTTCCTGGTTCTCTCCCTCAGCCCCAACCAGTCCCAGCAGAAGACTGCCCCTCCCTGAGCCTGGTTCTGCTGGAGGTTTCTTCCTGTTAAAAGGGAGTTTTTCCTTCCCACTGTAGCCAAGTGCTTGCTCACAGGGGGTCGTTTTGACCGTTGGGGTTTTACATAATTATTGTATGGCCTTGCCTTACAATATAAAGCGCCTTGGGGCAACTGTTTGTTGTGATTTGGCGCTATATAAAAAAAATTGATTGATTGATTGATCTAGGTGACATGTCCACTGGCCATTTTAATTACCAAGGCCACTTTTACTGGAGTTGTGTGCAGAACTGCGGCTGGCCCTAGAGCACAATATGGCGAGGAGCCAGGGTTATCTGTGCCCACACAGGTGCTGACCACACCAGGATTCCTGGCAACAGGGACATTTCAGCGGGAGCTGGCCAATTAGTCAGGAGTGTGCCTGTCAACCTTGACTCGAGTCATGCCAGCTGTGTGGAACGCAATCATCTGAATGTCATCCAGGTACATCACATTCCAACATTAAAGTGCATTAAAGATTAATGTAATCAAAGCTATTGACTGCACACATATTACTATAAAAGCACAGTCACATGATGAATTTATTTTTATTAATAGGAAACAATATCATTCCATCAATGTACAAATCATATGCGATGCACAAATGCATTGTGTTGGGTTGGCAACAGGCTTGGGCAGGGCTCTTCAAGTCCAGTCTTCAAGGGCCAGTGGCCTGCACCTTTTAGATGTGTCCCTGCTCCAACACACCTGAATCAAATGGCTGAATTACCTCCTCAGTATGCAGTCAAGTTCTCCAGAGTGCTGCTAATGACCTCATTAATTGACTCAGGTGTGTTGAAACAGTGACAGCATCTAAAAGATGTGCTAAACGAAGACCCCTGGGCTAGGGGGCTCGCACGGTGCATGATGGGTTGCTGCTTAGTGAGTATTTAGTGTATTTGTGTAATTGTTCCAAACAAAAAACAGTGTGGGCACATTTGGTCATGTGCTCATTCAAATATGTTTTTTTGTAATTATTATTAATGTCTTTATTTCTTGAGGGTGAAAGTACAGCTGCAGAGCTTCTTAACAGGCCCCTGATTGTCTCCCTGTGTTCAGTATTTGTCAATACATGCATAAAGTTGCGAATGTCCCACACTGTCAGCCGCGGCACACCTCATTTTATTTAACTTCAGTGTGTGTGCACTGCTCTGAGCCCACAGCATTTATGGCCTTCAACACACAGACGCGCTCCCACTAACTTTATTTCCATTTCATGTTTATTCCATTTGACAGGGTACAAAATAAACTATGCCTGTACGTATGTCTCCATGCTACACTCAACAAAAATATAAATGCAACACTTTTGGTTTTGCTCCCATTTTGTATGAGATGAACTCAAAGATCTAAAACTTTTTCCACATACACAATATCACCATTTCCCTCAAATATTGTTCACAAACCAGTCTAAATCTGTGATAGTGAGCACTTCTCCTTTGTTGAGATAATCCATCCCACCTCACAGGTGTGCCATACCAAGATGCTGATTAGACACCATGATTAGTGCACAGGTGTGCCTTAGACTGCCCACAATAAAAGGCCACTCTGAAAGGTGCAGTTTTATCACACAGCACAATGCCACAGATGTCGCAAGATTTGAGGGAGCGTGCAATTGGCATGCTGACAGCAGGAATGTCAACCAGAGCTGTTGCTCGTGTATTGAATGTTCATTTCTCTACCATAAGCTGTCTCCAAAGGCATTTCAGAGAATTTGGCAGTACATCCAACCAGCCTCACAACCGCAAACCACATGTAACCACACCAGCCCAGGACCTCCACATCCAGCATGTTCACCTCCAAGATCGTCTGAGACCAGTCACTCGGACAGCTGCTGAAGCAATCGGTTTGCATAACCAAAGAATTTCTGCACAAACTGTCAGAAACCAGCTCAGGGAAGCTCATCTGCATGCTCGTCGTCCTCATCGGGGTCTCGACCTGACTCCAGTTCGTCGTTGTAACCGACTTAAGTGGGCAAATGCTCACATTCGCTGGCATTTGGCACGTTGGAGAGGTGTTCTCTTCACGGATGAATCTCAGTTCACACTGTTCAGCGTGTGTGGCGTCGTGTGGGTGAGCGGTTTTCTGACGTCAGTGTTGTGGATCAAGTGGCCCATGGTGGCAGTGGGGTTATGGTATGGGCAGGCGTCTGTTATGGACGAAGAACACAGGTGCATTTTATTGATGGCATTTTGAATGCACAGAGATACCGTGATGAGATCCTGAGGCCCATTGTTGTGCCAACATCCAAGAACATCACCTCATGTTGCAGCAGGATAATGCACGGCCTCATGTTGCAAGGATCTGTACACAATTCTTGGAAGCTGAAAATGTCCCAGTTCTTGCATGGCCGGCATACTCACCGGACATGTCACCCATTGAGCATGTTTGGGATGCTCTGGACCGGCGTATACGACAGCGTGTACCAGTTCCTGCCAATATCCAGCAACTTCGCACAGCCATTGAAGAGGAGTGGACCAACATTCCACAGGCCACAATTGACAACCTGATCAACTCTATGCGAAGGAGATGTGTTGCACTGCATGAGGCAAATGGTGGTCACACCAGATACTGACTGGTATCCCCCCCCAATAAAACAAAACTGCACCTTTCAGAGTGGCCTTTTATTGTGGACAGTCTAAGACACACCTGTGCACTAATCATGGTGTCTAATCAGCATCTTGATATGGCACACTGGTGAGGGGGGATGGATTATCTCAGCAAAGGAGAAGTGCTCACTATCACAGATTTAGACTGGTTTGTGAACAATATTTGAGGGAAATGGTGATATTGTGTATGTGGAAAAAGTTTTAGATCTTTGAGTTCATCTCATACAGAATGGGAGCAAAACCAAAAGTGTTGCGTTTATATTTTTGTTGAGTGTATTTCCAGTCATCTGTAGCTCATGCTCGATATGATTTCTTTTTATTGTTTACGTGGAATGATTGGACAAAGGAGAATCCCATGTCCCATTATGGCCTATTTACCTGAATTTGCACATTTAAATACGGATATGGAAAGGGAGGATTTTGGTATGTCTGCATTCGTTCAGTGGGATGTACAAATGGAACGTGCTTGGATACATGCATACGCTCATGTTGATACTGGATATTGTTATGTGCCAGTTTCAGGGTTTTAGCGTAAGCCATGTTTCAGTTGGAAATCCATGCAAGTCTTTGTACATGAGGCCCCTGATCATTCTATGCTAAATCTTTTGGAGAACCTTCATGTTGATGCTATGCCAGGTTAAATTTCAGCTTTGTATGTCTGTTTTTTAGGGTTTTAGAGCAATAAATAAATAAACAGTATCAAAGCTAACAGTTAGGTTAGCCTTGGCCACTGTTCAAGAGCCAGAAATATGACATAGGCATGTTGCAATCCAGTGTGAAAGAGCTTGCACTAGACTGCAACTTTCCAAGCATGAGAATAACATCCATATTGTTCATTTAGGGGAGGTGATGGTCTAGTGGTTAAGGTGTTGGGCTTGAGTCCAGAAGATCATGGGTTCAAATTCCCTCCTGATGGAAAATCACTAAGGGCCCTTGGGCAAGGCCTTTAATCCCCTATTGCTCCCGGTGTGTAGTGAGCGCCTTGTATGGCAGCACCCTGACATCGGGGTGAATATGAGGCATTATTGTAAAGCGCTTTCAGCGTCTGATACAGATGGAAAAGCGCTATATAAATGCAGTCCATTTACCATTTGAAGTAGCCATTACATCTTCTGGAGCTTTTCGGGGATCCTTTCAGCCACATGTCGGTGTAGCTTTATGTCTCGCAGGCAGAAAGTCTCAGTGAGAGTTCTGGGTGTTGACAGCAGGGAATCATATGCCTGTGGAGCTGCAGTGCAATAGTCATTAAAATGCTCAACACCTCGTGTATTTCAATTTCTAACATCTATAGCACTATCATGACAAGCTCATACCTAGGGCTTCTGTCTATACAGACCAGTGATCAAAGTCAAAATTCATGAATATTTTATGAGTAATGTACAGCGTGAAAAAAACACTCCTTGGTTCCAAATATTTATAATATCAAAAGTTACATGAATAATTTTGTAATTTTGGTATCTACAGTTGCAGACACTCATCAAGTTTTTTTTTTCTCTTTTGCAGATTCTTCTTCTTCAAAATTGTAAAATTATTCATGTAACTTTTGATAACATAAATATTTGGAACCAAGGAGTGTTTTGTGTTCACCCTGTATTTCATGTTAAGAATAAGATAGTTTGCATTTTTTGTTTTCCAGCAGGAATATTGAAATTATATGTTTTACGAGAAACATTTTGAAATATTTTTGGTGCTGATGGTGTTGTCTCAATAGGATGTTCTTAAAAGTGGTCATATTTTAAATACTGGTTGTAGAAAAATCAGACATACAATTGTACATGTAATTGAATTTCTGCTTGCTCTGTAAAAACACACCTACTTTAGTCATCTTTTGCTTCTCCACTGCTGCATATCAGCCTTCTTCTGACCAGCAACTACTGTTCTGTGGCTGTGTACCTTTACAATTATTATAAAATAATGAACGTTTATGAGTTCAATGATACAAATTTTTCAAGAGATGGAAGATGAAACGTACATGAGACAGAAGACGGAACGTCCCATTCAACTCAACTTTGCCTCGTTGAATAGGACGTTCCATCTTCCACCTCATGGAATATTAATTCCATTTAAAGAATGAAAAAACTTTCATTATTTGTTTTATATACTATAATGTACTATTACGGTGAAAATAGATCCTTGTCATTTGATATTTTATTAATTCATAAACAAAAGAAAAGGGACTTACATTTTGGTGTTCATCATTGGTGCTTTGACATCAACAGTTCAACATGAACTTTAAATAGGAGTTCAAAATTGTTCTCAGTCAATTTGCAAAAAGCAATTCTGATGATGTAGTCTGTGATCCCACTATTGTGCCCAATTCAGTACAGACTGCCGTCTGCTTTCCTCACTCCAGCGAAAAATTGTGTCAGAAATTCTTCAACTCTTCATACCTCCTTAGTGCATGGTGGATTTGTTTTTTTTTTGTGTGTGTTAGAAGAATTAGCACCATCAATTAGGTCCTTCCAATTGTCTTCCGCCAGCAAGACTCTGGGGGGACTCTAGGGTTTAAGAGGTTAAATATGTGATGTATATACAACCCAGAACCAACCTGGAATGATCTTTAGTGTGTGTGTGTGTGTGTGTGTGTGTGTGTGTGTGTTGGGGGACGTGAAGGGCGGGGAAATGGGTGGGTGGGGGGCAGCATATAATTATGGGTGTTTCTTTGTTAGGGAAAATATAACATGTTTTCTCATACATACATACTTGAATGTTGCATACTTTACAGCATGGAAGTGAACTTTGCATTATTTATTGTAACTCAAATACAACCGGTTTCTATGTTTGTAGACCAGACTTGCAGCACAAAATATCTTGGTGTACAGACACTACATGGTATACGGACACTACACTTTGCAAACCTGAATTCCAAATCAGCCTTGCTGATTTACACTTTATATCAGTTGTTGCATGTATATATAATTTGAGTTGTTGCTAAAGAAATTTGAACTTTTCAGTGAAATAATATTGCTAAACTAGATCAATCTAAACCAATTGAATAGTGGTGTATGGACACTACACTGATTTTTGTGAAATATTAAGGGTCATATTTCCATTCCATTTCCAGACATAAATCCAGAATTTATCAAGACAGTGATCACAAAATCTATTTCGATCAGTCAAAGTGTCATTGTGTATCAAATAACAGTGTTATGGTCACTCAAAAATATGCATATTTAGTTTAAAACAGAACATTTTCTGTCAATGACGTGAAATAGATTGATTTCATAACAGCAAACATGAATACAACAACATGCTATACCAGCGTTGCTTCTCAGCAATTAGTAAAATACAAATCACACATTACCAATCCAACAACCAAATTTAACTTGCAGAAGTATTAAACATTGTTTGCCAAAGGTTTTCTGCATATAAGATACATTCCTCGTAGTACTTTGATAAAATCAGCACCACAATAACATCAAAACAATGGTTTCAAGTTGTTTAATAATACACCATAATTTTAAAAAGAATATTGCAAATTTAACCAAACTGTGCATTGTGGTTAATTTCAGTACCATGAAACTAATGAACACATGCAAATCGTTCACAGACATTAAATTGTAAATCACATATAACTTGCTTAACATATAACTGCTTATCCTGTCCCCCTTGATTGTGATCTGGCTGATTGCACAGTCAGTGAAACACAATGGCAAATGGTATGAATAATCCATGTCACATGACACAACCTCCACCGATCAAATGACAAGGATCCATTCAGCCATTATTTAAAAGTCAATGGGCAGTGGTGCCAGAAAATGTACCAGGATAAGTCTGGAGAGGAAAATATTTGCATCATGTTAGCCTAGCATAGCATGTTTCTCCAATGTAGTGACCACATTATTATGTGACCATTACATTTTCAACAACACCTTTCAGAAGAAACTGAAGGAATGAAAAAAAATCTGGAGTGAAGCTGAATGAATGACCAAAAGCCTGGATTGAAAACAATTTTCACCATTAGCCTAGCCTAGCATGTTGTCTCCTTTGGAATGATAATAGAGCATAAAATTCACAATCAGATCTGCTGTGGCTACGCTCAAGCATAAAAGAAGAAGTTGAAAGAACTTACTTTCCCCCAAAAAATGTACCGCAAAAACATCAGCGTAGAAATTATTTTCAACCTGTTTGCCTTGCACAGCATTACACAGTATGCTATTTTGGCAGGAAGAAGCATATAATGTGAAAACATCAACTGGAAAAAGAAACTTAACTGCACTTGTGCGTGAAATTTATTCAGTTTCTGAATATTTGATATAAACATCAAGCTGACTAAAACCAGTCACCAGACCACAAAGGTAATTTCAACTAATCATCGTCAGACTTGGTGAAGTTGCACATCAGCATATTTAAAAGCCTCTATGTGTTTTAATGACCCATAATCCTCTGCATTGGTCAAGAGGTGATGTAGACATGCAGCAGCATTAAAGTAAAACCTGGGGCCTCATGTACAAAGGTTATGTACGCACAAAAATATAGCGTGTCCCGAATGAAAACCAGCGGGGGTCCAACTGTTTTTTTATTCATTTCTTTTTATTGCTTTTGTTTTGTGTTTTACTGGTGAAACAAGAGCTGCAGAACAAATCTGACCAAGAGAGGCGGTACAATGATCTCCATTCCTGCACTCGGACAGTAGTGGAGACACAGCCAGTCAGGTGGATGTCAGCAGCTGTCGTGGAGACGCCAGGGCCAGCGCGGCCGGAGAAGCCGTTGGAAGACTCTGTGCCCTCTCCTAGCTCAGTGTCTAGTCTGAAATAAAAAAGAAAATGAAGTAATTAAATATGAGTCAAAGTGTGTAATATCCTGGCATCTTTACACACAAGCTATGTGTAATGTGAGCAGTGTACTGTACAACCCCAATTCCAGTGAAGTTGGGACATTGTATAAAATGTAAATAAAAACAGAATACAATGATTTGCAAATCCTCTTCAACTTATATTCAATTGAATACACCACAAAGACAAGATATTTAATGTTCAAACTGATAAACTTTATTGTTTTTGTGCAAATATTTGCTCATTTTGAAATAGATACCTGCAACATTTTTCAAAAAAACTGGGACAGTGGTATGTTTACCACTGTGTTACATCACCTTTCCTTACACTCAATAAGTGTTTGGGAACTGAGGACACTAATTGTTGAAGCTTTGTAGGTGGAATTCTTTCCCATTCTTCCTTGATGTACGACTTCAGTTGTTCAACAGTCCGTGGTCTCCATTGTTGTATTTTGCGCTTCATAATGCGCCACACATTTTCAATGGATGACAGGTCTGGACTGCAGTCAGGCCAGTCTAGTACCCGCACTCTTTTACTATGAAGCCACGCTGTTGTAACATGTGCAGAATGTGGCTTGGCATTGTCTTGCTGAAATAAGCAGGGATGTCCCTGAAAAAGACGTTGCTTGGATAGCAGCATGTGAAACCTGGATGTACCTTTCAGCATTGATGGTGCCATCGCGGATGTGTAAGTTACCCATGTCATGGGCACTAACACACCCCCATACCATCACAGATGCTGGCTTTTGAACTTAGTGCCGGTAACAATCTGGATGGTCTTTTTCCTCTTTTGTCCAGAGGACACAACGTCCATGATTTGTTGTGTGGGCCGCTGAAGAGGAGGTACTGCTGGCCCACCACCACCAGAGGGCGCCCTGTCTGGAGTGCGGGCTCCAGGCACCAGAGGGCGCTGCCGCCTCACAGGAGCAGCCGGGGTGACAGCTGTCACTTATCGCCTACAACAGCTGTCACCACCTCTTTGCCGAGATATCGCTCTACCTAGAAGGTACCGTACTCAGCTGACTGTGTTGTCTTTTTTGACAGTAACCCTTTATTACTTCTGTGCGTTAAATAGCAGACATTCTTCCAACGAGAGGTGGAGGTGGTTTTCCCGCCATACGGGTTGCTGGGTGCAAACGCACCCACATTTAACTGTTTTTGTTCCTCGCCAGCAGTACCAGATCCGACACGCGGAGGCAGTGGCCACCTGAGAGTTCGGGACTTGGCGGCTCCAGTATTCCCGGGGTTCGGTGGCGGAGGAAATCGTGTGGTTCCGGTTCTGCTTTGGACAGACGTCTCTTATCTTCGAGCCTGCCCACGTGACACATTTTTGTGAATTGACTTCTTTGTCTATTGTTGTAATCCATTGTGTTTGTTGTGCTTATTCACAACAGTAAAGTGTTGTTATTTGACTTCCTCCATTGTCCGTTCATTTGCGCCCCCTGTTGTGGGTCCGTGTTCCTACACTTTCACAACATGATTTCCAAAAATAATTTGAAATGTGGACTCATTCATCAGGCCACAGCACACTTTTCCACTTTGTGTCTGCCCATTTCAGATGAGGTCAGGCCCAGAGAAGGCGGCTGCGTTTCTGGATGTTGTTGATGTATGGCTTTCGCTTTGCATGTTAGAGTTTAAACTTGCACTTGTAGATGTAGCGACGAACTGTGTTAACTGACAATGGTTTTCTTATGTGTTCCTGAGCCCACGCGGTAAGATCCTTTACACAGTGATGTTAGTTTTTAATGCAGTGCCGCCTGAGGGATTGAAGGTCATGGGCACTCAGTGTTGGTTTTTGTTCCATTGGAATTGGAGTTGTATGACCAGTATAATGACAACATTTATGAATTCAGCATGAGATGATCTGTGCCACCTTCATGGGCTTCCACCACTCCAGTGAAAGCTATATCACCCATTATCATGGCCACTTATTGTCAAAGGAGGTGAATTCCTCCACTCTATGCCTTCAGCTGTTGTGGTCATGCTTTGGCAGTGGGCAGATATCCCTTGCCTAACCTTTTTTTTTTTTTTTTTTCAGTGTGTGTGTGCTGCTCTGAGCCTCAGCATTTATAGCCTTACACAGCCGGACACACTCATTTCTTTTTCATTTTCATATCCAGGAGAAATGGGCAGGGGTGTGGGTTGAACTGGGAACCTCCCACACTGAAAGAAAGTGCACTAACCAACTGGCCACCACCAAGTGGTTAGTGCACTTGAAAATGTCTTTCTTTTTTTATACAAATGAAAAAAATGACATATTTTACAAAGGCACATTCATTTGTAAACACCAACATGTTACATTGATTCACTTGTGTTTGTTTTTACATAGAATGAATGAATCAACCAATCAGTATGAGCGGAGGCTTCATTACTCATAATCCCCTTTGGGCATCTGTGTGTCATTGTTCAAATCTTCAGAATTAGTGCATTATTTTAAAATAGAATAGAATAGAATTTATTATTATCATTGTACATGACACCAGAAAAAAATACTGTGCATGACAATGAAATTAAAAACAATCTCTTAAAAGCACAATTAAAATAAATAAATGAAATGCTACATAAAACCCAGTTAAAAACACCCAATCGCAATCATAAAATGGCAGGTCCAGCAGCATTCAATGCACAAATAGCTCTTCCCACAAAGCTATTTTTAAGTCTGTTTGTTCTGGCCTTAAGTGCCCTGTATCGTCTTCCTGATGGCAGCAATTCAAACAAATAGCATCCACAATTGGGGGGGGGGGGGGGGTCTCTGATTATAGTCCTTGCCTTCCTGAGACAACAACTTGTATACAGTTCCTCTAATGAAGGCAAGAGACAACCAGTGATCTTCTGGGCTATGGTGACGACCCTCTGGACAGCTTTATGTCTATGACTGTGCAGCTGGAAAACCACACACACAGACAGTAGGTCAAAATGCTCTCTATGGAGCAGCAATAGAAGGACACCAGCAGTCTCTGTGGCAGATGGGTATTCCTGAGAACCCTCAGGAAATAGAGTCTCTGCTGTGCCTTCTTGATGGTAGCCATAGTGTTTGTGCTCCAAGTCAGGTTGTCTCTCAAATACACGCCCAGAAAGCGAAATTCAGAGAACCACTCCACACAGTCCCCATCGATGAACAGTGGCTGGATGACTGTTTTTCTCCTTCTATAGTCCACCACCATCTCCTTTGTCTTTGAGGTGTTTAGGAGCAAATTGTTCTCCCTACACCAGACTGACAACCGCTGCACTTCCTCTCTATAGGTGGACTCATCCTCACCAGAAATGAGTTCCACCACAGTAGTATCATCAGCAAACTTAATGATATTGTTGCTGAAGTGAGAGGGGGTGCAGTCATAGGTATAGAGGGTGTAGAGGAAAGGACTCAGCACGCAGCCCTGAGGGGAGCCGGTGCTGTGGCTAATGGCCAAAGAGATGTAAGGGCCAACTCTCACACTCTGAGAGCGGTCTGTGAGGAAGTCCAAGATCCACTGGCAAATGGAGTGGGACACCCCCAGGTCCAACAACTTAATCACCAGTCTGCTTGGAAGGATGGTATTAAATGCTGAGCTCAAGTCCACAAAGAGCAGCCTCACATAGCTCCCCTGCTGCTCCAGATGGGACAGAGCAGTATGTAGAGCCATAATGATGGCATCCTCCGTGGACCTGCTCACACGATAAGCAAACTGGTGAGGGTCGGCCTGGACTAAAGTACTGTAAGTTTTGGCAGTGGTGTACACTGCCTGAGTGTCATTCTAAATAGATCGTGAAGCCAAAATAATTTGACCAACAGGTCAATTTCACACTGGGGTCCCCTGCTAGAGTTGTTGCGCCCATGACCCAACCGACCGAATGGTCCCCCTAAAAATCGGTCCCCCTGATGATGAGGTTCACGGATTAACACCTCGTTTCTGCTTCAAACTGCACTCCAGTCATCATCTATTTCAGCGACAGATATCTGAAGCTTTTGTACAAAAATAATTTCCAAATAAATACGTCATTATTTCATCATAAAAGGCGACGGAACCGATCAGAGTGCCACGGCTAAAGGAGTTGCTAGCTGATGCGTTCACTGCGTCAGTCATTTCAAAGCTTCATGGAATTTTGTCGAGTTTCGGCTTAAAATGGCCTAGTTTCTGCTTAAAACTTACTTTAGAATGATTTAAGAGGTTTTACCTTCATCATCTAATGGTTAATAATCCCATTAATCCATTTGATCACTTTGGGTGAAGAGACTCCATCTCAGACGTGCTGCTGTGGTCCGAAATGACACATGCGCAGATGCAAAAGGTGGACTATTTTTAGGGGCGGACTGTTCAGTCTGCGACACTGGATAAGCGGTTGAAGATGAGTGAATTTAATTGGCAAAATAGAAACAACAGTACATATTCATACATAATGGTAGAGCACAAAAAGGAATTTACTCCATTTTATACTTTGTGCAGTGAGTCAAATTTCATGTAGCAACTGAGCGGAGTTGGCTGTCTCCCACAGGCGTGTTCTGGCTTGACAGAGGTGGCCTTAGTTAATGGGCTAGCAGTCTCTGGACCACATCTTTGGTCTCTCATACTCTGGCAAGGTTGGAGAAAGCTCCTCCTGAATTGTAGGGAGATTAGCACAGAGTGCATGTGATAACCTCACTGTCTGAGGCGAGCTTCCTCACTGTTAATGCCAATTACCTGTGTCCTCTTGCACGCTCTCACAGGGATACATGTAGGCACATATGCATGTTCTGGAGCTGAGTACACACAAGCTTAACTGTTACACCACCTCGCCTCTACTTTTTTGGTTCAGGCCTGCATGGTTGAAATTATGTGACCCAATGAGTCAGCCTGAGGTCTACATAATCCCCGAAGTTCCCGCCAATCCTCATTAGCTGCCTTCACTGACAGCCAGAAGATCTCTGAACAATTACGTCAAAGTCCTTCTGTATCTCTCGGGGTAAGATTCTATTTACATATATCTTCTCTGCGAGGACTCCAGCACAGTTTGAATCACCTTCTAAAAGTTGCTTCTCATGCCACCATCTGCCGTTTGTTCACTTGCCATCACTGGCGGCTACAGAGGTCTTTTTAGTGGTGAGGCTATGCGGGTGGCAAGATTAGTTTGTGGTGGGGTGGCAAAATGCATTGCAAATGTGAAAAAATGTGCGTTTTGAAGCACATTTGAATTGCATAGTGCGTACATGTTAACAAACACAATGGATAAAAGATAGAACTATAATATCAACCTTTGTTCAAAAATCATTAGTATTCTCATAGTACAAATTTGCCAAATTTGGGAAAAGTACAGAAGACAACAGTTAAAATTACTACACAGCTAACAACAAACAACCAAGTCATGAAAGAGGTTTTTCTGCTTTATATGGGTCCATTCTTCTTCACTCCATTTGAACATTTGACATTTTTTGGACAGAATTATTATGGATTAAGAATACAAATAAATGAATTATGTTGTGTTTTGCATAAAAAAATTATTTGGCAAAAGGAAGGTGAAAACAGGATTTTACAAAAAAAATTTAATTGTTACGGGGATGGGGTGCGGAGACAGTGCATTGGCCATTAAGACTCCCATAAAATTATGGTGCAGCTCCTGACTTTGATTGTTATACTAACTGATGGCCCCAATTCCTTTGATCTTGATTATAGAATAAAAACAAGTCCTAAAAAACTGTCACAATATGTATATATCAATATCAATAAATTATACTCCACATCTGTGAATAACCATGATTGCTGTGAAGTAACTGTGATTGCTGATTGCCTTGTTCCTAATTAGAAGATTGAAGCAAATGACAATCATGGTCTAAAGACCTTGACAATTTATCCTGCGTATGCTGACCATATTAAAAACGCTGGCACACACTGTTGTATGTCTAATAAATTAACGGAGCTTTCACACCTTGACGATTATCCAGCGTATGCCGACAGCCCTGTTTCCACCCAGTGGTTCGGGTCGGTATGGTGTGGTGCATGACAGAAACACAGTAATTTAACATTATTTTATTTTTTTATTTTCATTTTTTATCTTGGTGGACCATTTTCATTATGCACAGAATGCTGAGTCGACTCACTGTGGTAACGCTGCCGTGAAGGAATGAAGGGCTGTGATTCTTTAAATGTTTAAAACATGGGCTGCTTCCTGATCAGCATCTGATCAGACCTTTATGTGTATTCATGTCCGTCTGTGATGGTGAATTGGACTGAAATGAATAGGTCAGATTTACTCCTTGTGAATGAAACAGTCTGTCCGCATGAGGGCTCCAGGTTTCAGCCAACAGTGTCCAGTATTAATGGATGGATTTAGACTTATGAGTAAATTACAAGAAATGTGTGGCAACAATCACACTAGTTACCTACAACTTATGTCCCGCATGTGCGGGATATATGAGTCACACTCTGGCACTCGTTGAAAATTCTCATCACGCCCAAACTTTTTTGAGGAGCTCAGCTGATTAAGACATACATCAGCGAGCTTCAGCGTGCTCTTAACTTACCCTTAAATTTTATTGGACTTATGCCAGCGTTTTTTATACGATTGGCATACACTGGCTAAATCCTCAAGGTGTGACAGGGCTTTAAATTAATCAGTAAGGGTCAGGATTCAGTATTCAAGAATAGAATCCAAACAGTATGGCTTTTTGGAGGTCGACGTTAGGAATAGACCAATAATAGGCTCGGCCGATAATTGGGTGTTTATCGGTCCCAGCCGATTATCGGCCGAGCCTATTATTGGTCTATTCCTACAGAGCACCCAGAGGGATTATCGGCCAATGCAAATTATTGGCCCTTCCCATTATCGGTCCATCCCTTGTCGATACCAATGATGATAGGGAATAAAACATTTATGATACTGATACTTCTGCCAATATATACATAAAAATGGCAATGATTAATAAAATGTTAGCAAAGCTTCATTAAAAAAGAAATACTGTATAACTTAGGCTTGACGTTTCACAGTTTAAACATGAACATTCCTGTAAATAACTAACTATAACCAACAATGAAACAACTTACACCATGCTGCCATCATGCAGCCCTCACTTGGAATGGCAGCCACCATATCATATTGCTCAGCATTTGTATAAAGTAGACTTCTTATCTACAGTGAGGAAAATAAGTATTTGAACACCCTGCGGTTTTGCAAGTTCTCCCACTTAGAAATCATGGAGGGGTCTGAAATTTTCATCTTAGGTGCATGTCCACTGTGAGAGACATAATCTAAAAAAAAAAAAAAAAAAAATCTGGAAATCACAATGTATGATTTTTTTAATAATTTATTTGTATGTTACTGCTGCAAATAAGTATTTGAACACCTACCAACCAGCAAGAATTCTGGCTCACACAGACCTGTTAATTTTTCTTTAAGAAGCCCCCTTATTCTGCACTCTTTATCTGTATTAATTGCACCTGTTTGAACTTGTTACCTGTATAAAAGACACCTGTTCACACACTCAATCAATCACACTCCAACCTGTCCACCATAGCCAAGACCAAAGAGCTGTCTAAGGACACCAGGGGCAAAACTGTAGACCGGCACAAGGCTGGGATGGACTACAGGACAACAGGCAAGCAGCTTGGTGAGAAGACAACATCTGTTATGATTATTAATTAGAAAGTGGAAGAAACATAAGATGACTGTCAATCTCCCTTGGTCTGGGATTCCATGCAAGATCTCACTTTGTGGGGTAAGGAGGATTCTGAAAAAGCTCAGAACTACACAGGAGGACCTGGTCAATGACCTGAAGAGAGCTGGGTCCATAGTCACAAAGAGTATATTAGTAACACATGATGCTGTCATGGTTTAAAATCGTGCAGGGCAGAAAGGTCCCCCTGCTCAAGCCAGCACATGACCAGGCCTGTTTGAAGTTCATCAGTGACCATCTGGATGATCCACAGGAGGCATCAGAGAAGGTCATGTGGTCAGATGAGACCAGAATAGAGCTTTTTGAAATCAACTCCACTTGCCATGTTTAGAGGATGAGATCAACCCCAAGAAAACCATCCCAACCGTGAAGCATGGAGGTGGAAACATCATACTCTGGGGGTGCTCTTCTGCAAAGGGGGCAGGACAACTGCACCGTATTGAAGGGAGGATGGATGGGGTCATGTATTGTGAGATTTTGGCAAACAACTTCCTTCCCTCAGTAAGAGCATTGAAGATGGGTCATGGCTGGGTCTTCTAGCATGACAATGACCCCACACACAGCCAGGGCAACTAAGGAGGGGCTCAGTAAGAAGTATGTCAAGGTCCTGGAGTGGCCTGGCCAGTCTCCAGACCTGAACTCAATAGAAAATCTTTGGAGGGAGCTGAAACTCCAAACCTGAAAGATTTGGAGAAGATCTCTATGGAGGAGTGGACCAAAATCCCTGCTGCAGTGTGTGAAAACCTGGTGAGAAACAACAGGAAACGTTTGACCTCTGTAATTGCAAACAAAGGCTACTGTACCAAATATTAACATTGATTTTGACAGGTGTTCAAATACGTATTTGCAACAGTAACATACAAATAAATTATTTTAAAAAAATCATACATTGTGATTTTCAGATTTTTTTTTTTTTTTTTTTAGATTATATCTCTCACCGTGGACGTGCACCTAAGATGAAAATTTCAGACCCCTCCATGATTTCTAAGTGGGAGAACTTGCAAAATCGCAGGGTGTTCAAATACTTATTTTCCTCACTGTATTTTTGCCCCACCTAGTTGGTGACATAGTGACCACTTGTGTCTTGTCACTGTAAAAGGCTCACTCTGGCTGAAAATTAATAGCAAATGTCAATCAATCACTTTGCCTTTGTGTATTGCAGCTAATATGACCAAGGGGTGATGGGGTCCAAGCCATACTTGACAGCACTGTAAGCAATGCTATTTGACAAACTACATAAATCACACTGTTTTCAACAGTCAAAGTGTTTTCCTGGGTTGTTTATTCAGTACATGTTTTCATATAAGCCAAAATAACACCAATACAGATAGTTGTGTTGGGAAAGTGTCAGTACACGGACCCACAACAGGGGGCGCAAATGAACGGACAATGGAGAAAGTCAAATAACAAGGCTTTACTGTTGTGAACGTGCACAACGAATACAACCAATCACGAAATGGACAACAGTCAATTCACAAAAGTGTCGTGTGGGCAGGCTCGAAGATAGGAGACGCCTCTCCAAGGTAAGACCCGAACCACACGGCTTCCTCCGCCACAGGACCCCGGAAATACTGGAGCCGCCAAGTCCCGAACTCCCAGGTGGCCACTGCCTCCGCGTGTCGGACCTGGTACTGCTGGCGAGGAACAAAGAACAGTTAGATGGGGGCGCGTTTGCACCCAAGACTCTGAACAGCAGGGAAGTTACCTCCACCTCTCGTTGGAACAGTACTCCACAAGCTATACACTAATCCAAAAGGATACACTCCGTCAGCTTTGATACGTTACCTCGTAGGTAGAAACGATATCTCGGCAATGAGGTGGAGGTGCCGTCCTGCTGATATACCCCACAGATGATTGCCGTCAGCTGTCTCAGGTGATGGGTGACAGCTGTCACCGTAGCTGCTCACGTGAGGCGGCGGCACCCTCTGGTGCCTGGAGCCCGCACTCCAGGCAGGGCGCCCTCTGGTGGTGGTGGGCCAGCAGTACCTCCTCTTCAGCGGCCCACACAACAAGTTGGGCAGCAATAGCTCAGTTGGTACAATAAGCTGTCTTGTGACCGAAGTTTAAAAGGTAATTATTTGCAATGTTTATCTAAACATTGCAAATAATTACCTTTGGGCAGGTTACAGGCATTTGTTGCAGTGTTATCCATAGTTTCAGTCATGTCCATGTATTACACGGAGCCTGCATACCCGCATTAAAAGGCTCTGCTCCCCGTGGCATTTTACATGAGTGACTTGCGGAGTACTCAGTGCGAATGCGCCAGACAATGTAACAACTGTCTATTGGAATTTGGTTTGTGGTTTAAATTAAATTCAAAGTCTTGGATGTGGTATATTCAACTGAGCGACCTTCCTTCAATGCATTTTTTTCCCTTTTATCACTTTCTTTAACATTTTTTCCTTGTGATATCACACTGATCTGATGAGGAAGAAAGTATCCTGAATGCCCTCCACTGACTGTTGGTGGAGGCAATAATGGTTGGCTATTATCACCCCTGTGGAGGACTGAGCTCTTGGGGTGCCCTTCTATTCTCCAAATGAAATAAGGTCATAGGTATTGATCAGAAAGCCTTTGCTTGTTACCTTACAGCCTTCAGGAAAGATGACTGGCCTTTTTAGCTTTACTGAAGTAGAAGAATTACAACCCATATAAGCCACAAAAAGGGAGGAAGATGACCAGAGAAAATGAAAGATGAGCCACTCTGACAGAGTAATTGTGCAGTGGAAAGTGTCAGTAACCTAATTAACACCACACTAGCCTTTGCTGTGTTCAGATCCTGGTCTGATATGTTTCCTGATGCGTTCTCACACTGTAGTTAGAGGAATCATTTCCTCGTGCATGGTGGTATGAGCAATGTAATTGCTCTTTAGAATTTGGAGTTATTGCATTATGTAAATTACTTCACAGTCATGTGGATGATAACTTAATGACGTCCATAACCAGTTATACTTGACATCATGGGAAAAAAAGATGATTTTTGGATGTATTCTTTAGCAATACTAGATAGCTCACTGGGATAACAGGATTCTACTACCAATAATGTAGACCTGGGTTTGATTCCCAGAAATGTTACCTGTCTGTGTCCTTGGACAAGACACTGTCTACATTGTACCTGTCCAGCCAGATGTAAATGGGAAACAATTTTGCCTGGTGTCCAAACCAGGTGGAATCATAAACTCATATGTTTTATGCTATGCAATCTAGGAATGAACACTAGCAACAGTGGGCCTCAGAGCCCATATAGGACAGACTTACTCATTTCATGGGCAGAGCAATTGTTCAGAGGGTAGCACTTTTGCCTCGCAAACAGAAAGTTGTGGGTTTGGTTCTACCAAAGCCAAGCAACTTTCTATGTGGCATTTGCATGTCTACATTCCTTGTGGTAACTTTACTCCAACAATCAACATATGCACACGAATTTCCTAACATGGATTGGTTTCAGGGTTGTCACTCCATTTCCTGGGGAATAATGGATTATTGGATGCACTATTTCAATGGGTGACTGGTTTGTTGACCTTGTGGTCCCCATGCAAGTCCTCCCTTATGGGTGCATGTTGGTCTCTGGTACTTCCCGTGGTGGTGGGGCTGCACCTCAATTTGGGAGCTATGTGGCGATGTTGCAGCTCATTGCTATCATTCACCACATAACTATATTTATATTTCACACTCTGACCATAGATTCATAGCTTTCTCACATACATATCCACAAATGTATTTGTGTAATTCATGTCTTCTCAATATACTCAGTAACTCAAAAAATCCTACATGTTTCTGTGTTTCTTGTTTTATTCCTGCTTCCATGTCTTAAACTCTCATTAAAGTTCTAAAGTTGGTGTGACCCTGTTACGAGAATGGTCACAGGAACATTTCACGTTGGTAGATAAGAAACAAAATTACATTAGATATACTTTATTGATCTCACAGTGGAGAAATTACGTTTACACTCCAGTTACCTCAGACAGCAATTAGTCCACAATTATTACTTGTTTACCGTAATAATGGCACACATCAGAATTAAAGGCAACACATACACATTTGACATTGTTTATGTGCACTAAGTTTGAAGAAGTCCGTTATCCAAATTGAGGCAAGTGGGTGAAGGCCATGCAGCAACCCTGAGATGTGCCACTATCAACCACTATCCTAACCACTATCAACAAGTCTGATAGTGGTTAGGATTAATATATGTTTGAAATTTACATTAGGCTCATATTTCCCTGAGCCTGGTTCTGCTGGAGGTTTCTTCCTGTTAAAAGGGAGTTTTTCCTTCCCACTGTAGCCAAGTGCTTGCTCACAGGGGGTCGTTTTGACCGTTGGGGTTTTACATAATTATTGTATGGCCTTGCCTTACAATATAAAGTGCCTTGGGGCAACTGTTTGTTGCGATTTGGCGCTATATAAAAAAAAAATGATTGATTGATTGATATTTTTACACTGACATGCTGGTCCAGAATAGTAAAAACATGCAATGCTATTTCCTGTAATACTTGTTCTGCATCAGTATGTGGTGCTGCCCCCAGTGTTGAACAAAAGTCGAGCAGCTGTGGCAGAATAGTGTTAACAAAAAAACAAATGAAGGCCGCTGATGTTTAGTGAAATATGTATATGACAGGAGGCTTTGCCACATGTGGATTATTCTAATTTATCATGGAAATTGAATGTCTACATTAAACACATAATTGTTTTGGAGTGCATCACGTACCACAGAGCTGAATTGAATCATTCATAACAAAGCAATCAGAGATAGCAGACTTCACCCCATTCACGAATATAACAATTAACAAAACCATTTTTTGTATATATATATATATATAGTGCATTTCCATCTGAATCAGATGCTCAAACCGCTTTACAATCATGCCTCACATTCACCCCGATGTCAGGGTGCTGCCATACAAGGCGCTCACTACACACCGGGAGCAATAGGGGATTAAAGGCCTTGCCCAAGGGCCCTTAGTGATTTTCCAGTCAGGTGGGGATTTGAACCCATGATCTTCTGGACTCAAGCCCAACACCTTAGCCACTAGACCATCACCTCCCCATTGTTGTATGGCACAACAATGGGCCTCAGGATCTCGTCACGGTATCTCTTTGCATTCAAAATGCCATCAATAAAATGCACCTGTGTTCTTCGTCCATAACAGATGCCTGCCCATACCATAACCCCACCGCCACCATGGGCCACTCGATCCACAACATTGACATCAGAAAACCGCTCACCCACACGACGCCACACACGTTATCTGCCATCTGCCCTGGACAGTGTGAACCGGGATTCATCCGTGAAGAGAACACCTCTCCAACGTGCCAAATGCCAGCGAATGTGAGCATTTGTCCACTCAAGTCGGTTACAACGACGAACTGTAGTCAGGTCGAGACCCCGATGAGGACGACGAGCATGCAGATGAGCTTCCCTGAGATGGTTTCTGACAGTTTGTGCAGAAATTCTTTGGTTATGCAAACCGATTGTTTCAGCAGCTGTCCGAGTGGCTGGTCTCAGACGATCTTGGAGGTGAACATGCTGGATGTGGAGGTCCTGGGCTGGTGTGGTTACACGTGGTCTGCGGTTGTGAGGCTGGTTGATGTACTGCCAAATTCTCTGAAACGCCTTTGGAGATGGCTTATGGTAGAGAAATGAACATTCAATACACAAGCAACAGCTCCAGTTGACATTCCTGCTGTCAGCATGCCAATTGCATGCTCCCTCAAATCTTGCGACATCTGTGGCATTGTGCTGTGTGATAAAACTGCACCTTTCAGAGTGGCCTTTTATTGTGGGCAGTCTAAGGCACACCTGTGCACTAATCATGGTGTCTAATCAGCATCTTGATATGGCACACCTGTGAGGTGGGATGGATTATCTCAGCAAAGGAGAAGTGCTCACTATCACAGATTTAGACTGGTTTGTGAACAATATTTGAGGGAAATGGTGATATTGTGTATGTGGAAAAAGTTTTAGACCTTTGAGTTCATCTCATACAAAATGGGAGCAAAACCAAAAGTGTTGCGTTTATATTTTTGTTGAGTGTATATATATATATATATATATATATATATATATATATATATATATATATATATATATATATATATATATATATATATGTATTTGTATTTGCTGTTGTGGCCAATATCCGATATTTGCTGATATGAAAATTCATAGAAAATTTCAGATTTTAATAGTCACACTAGTAAAAAAAAGTTTTTGTTTTTTATTGAATGTACTGTACACATTCGCCTTTAAATTGTACAATAACATTGCACTGCCCGTTAAACATGTAGGCAAGGATGCAATAATAACATTAACAAAGCCCCTTTACCTATAATAATAATTGGTCAAAGTTAACATTCACCCTCATCTTGGGTATGAACTAAAGTATATATTACATAACAATTACAAAGCTTATCTGACAGTCTGTCAACTTATTTTATAGGATTTGGTACCAAGCTTTGAGTTTCAGTTCAAACTTAACTCATTGAAACAATAATAACTTAACTCATTGAAACAATAATAACTTAACTCATTAAAACAATAATTTGTTAAATGGCCGAAAACCAACTAATTCCTGACAAAGTCCATGTTTTTTTTGTTTGGTTTTTTGTTTTGTTTTGTTTTGTTTTTTTTACAAAGAGAAGCATTTCTGCTTTTTCACAATGAATGTGATTTCTTTTTTCATCAACAATGAGTGATGTAGCTGAAAAGAGACGTTCACTATCGAAGCTGGTAGGGAGAGCTGAAAGGTACTTATTAGTAACATTAACAAAGCCTCTTTACCTATAATAATAAGCATTGAGCAAAGTTAACATTCACCCTCATCTTGGGTATGAACTAAAGTATACAGCCCCTGGCAAAAAATTATGGAATCACTGGCTTCGGAGGATGTTCATTCAGTTTAATTTTGTAGAAAAAAAGCAGATCACAGACATGACACAAAACTAAAGTCATTTCAAATGGCAACTTTCTGGCTTTAAGAAACACTATAAGAAATCAGGAAAAGAAATTGTGGCAGTCAGTAACGGTTACTTTTTTAGACCAAGCAGAGGGAAAAAAAAATGGACTCGCTCAATTCTGAGGAATAAATTATGGAACCACCCTGTAAATTTTCATCCCCAAAACTAACACCTGCATCAAATCAGATCTGCTCGTTAGTCTGCATCTAAAAAGGAGTGATCACACCTTGGAGAGCTGTTGCACCAAGTGGACTGACATGAATCATGGCTCCAACACGAGAGATGTCAATTGAAACAAAGGAGAGGATTATCAAACTCTTAAAAGAGGGTAAATCATCACGCAATGTTGCAAAAGATGTTGGTTGTTCACAGTCAGTTGTGTCTAAACTCTGGACCAAATACAAACAACATGGGAAGGTTGTTAAAGGCAAACATACTGGTAGACCAAGGAAGACATCAAAGCGTCAAGACAGAAAACTTAAAGCAATATGTCTCAAAAATCAAAAATGCACAACAAAACAAATGAGGAACGAATGGGAGGAAACTGGAGTCAACGTCTGTGACCGAACTGTAAGAAACTGCCTAAAGGAAATGGGATTTACATACAGAAAAGCTAAACGAAAGCCATCATTAACACCTAAACAGAAAAAAACAAGGTTACAATGGGCTAAGGAAAAGCAATCGTGGACTGTCGATGACTGGATGAAAGTCATATTCAGTGATGAATCTCGAATCTGCATTGGGCAAGGTGATGATGCTGGAACTTTTGTTTGGTGCTGTTCCAATGAGATTTATAAAGATGACTGCCTGAAGAGAACATGTAAATTTCCACAGTCATTGATGATATGGGGCTGCATGTCAGGTAAAGGCACTGGGGAGATGGCTGTCATTACATCATCAATAAATGCACAAGTTTACATTGATATTTTGGACGCTTTTCTTATCCTATCAATTGAAAGGATGTTTGGGGATGATGAAATCATTTTTCAAGATGATAATGCATTTTGCCATAGAGCAAAAACTGTGAAAACATTCCTTGCAAAAAGACACATAGGGTCAATGTCATGGCCTGCAAATAGTCCGGATCTTAATCCAATTGAAAATCTTTGGTGGAAGTTGAAGAAAATCCATGACAAGGCTCCAACCTGCAAAGCTGATCTGGCAACAGCAATCAGAGAAAGTTGGAGCCAGATTGATGAAGAGTACTGTTTGTCACTCATTAAGTCCATGCCTCAGAGACTGCAAGCTGTTATAAAAGCCAGAGGTGGTGCAACAAAATACTAGTGATGTGTTGGAGCGTTCTTTTGTTTTTCATGATTCCATAATTTTTTCCTCAGTATTGAGTGAGCCCATATTTTTTTTCCCTCTGCTTGGTCTAAAAAAGTAACCGTTACTGACTGCCACAATTTTTTTTTCTTGATTTCTTATAGTGTTTCTTAAAGCCAGATAGTTGCCATTTGAAATGACTTTAGTTTTGTGTCATGTCTGTGATCTGCTTTTTTTTTCTACAAAATTAAACAACTGAATGAACATCTTCCAGGCCGGTGATTCCATAATTTTTGCCAGGGGTTGTACATTACATAACAATTACAAAGGTTATCTGACAGTCTGTAAACTTATTTAATAGGATTTGGTACCAAACTTTGAGTTTCAGTTCAAACTGAACTCACTGAAACAATAATAACAACTCATTGAAACAATAATAACTTAACTCATTGAAACAATAATAATTCATTAAAACAATAATAACTTAACTCATTGAAACAATAATAAGTTAACTCATTAAAACAATAATTTGTTTAATGGTCGAAAACCAACTAATTCCTGACAAAGTCCATGTTTTTTTTTGTTTTTTTTTTAACAAAGAGAAGAATTTCTGCTTTTTCACAATGAATGTGATTTCTTTTTTTCATCAACGAGTGATGCAGCTGAAAAGAGATGTTAACTATCGACGCTGGTAGGGGGAGCTGAAAGGTACTTATTAGTAACATTAACAAAGCCCCTTTACCTATAATAATAAGGATTGATTAAAGTTAACATTCACCCTCATCTTGGGTATGAACTAAAGTATGCATTACATAACAATTACAAAGCTTATCTGACAGTCTGTAAAGTTATTTAATAGGATTTGGTACCAAGCTTTGAGTTTCAGTTCAAACTTAACTCACTGAAAAAATAATTTGTTAAATGGCCGAAAACCAACTAATTCCTGACAAAGTCCATGTTTTTTTTTTGTTTTGTTTTTGTTTTTTACAAAGAGAAGTATTTCTGCTTTTTCACAATGAATGCGATTTCATTTACATCAACAATGAGTGATGCAGCTGAAAAGAGACGTTCACTATTGACCAGGGGCATGCTGGGAACATTTTGTCAGCCCGGGAGTTCCATATCCAACCGGCCCACAAACCGCCAGCGCACAGGGATAATAAGAGTTCTGCTGCGGCATTTAAATCTAGCATTTATGTGCTGACTGACTGTGAAAATTGGGTGGCTTATAATAGAAAGAAAAAGTTAGTTAGTTAAAACAAGAACGGTATTGTTAACTCACCAGTGCACCACATAAAGGCGGGCTTACACTGTGCGATTTTTGGCCCTTTTTCAGCTGATTTTTCACTCGTGCAAGAATTTTTTGGATCGAGCCGAGTTTCAGCTTAATTGTGCGTCCTGCATGGTGTAGTCTACATGGAGTAACGAGCTGCGTTTAACATCTCACGACCACCTCCCAATGGGGAATCGTATGGTTGGATGAAAATCAAACCTGTTTGATATTTTGGTCGGCCGTCGTGACTCATGAGGGTTCTGTGCTGTTGAAGCAGCGCTACAAGCGTCTATGTGCTGATTACCTCACGCACTGTGCATGTGCAAACACCGGAGAGAGCAAACAGTGATCTCATGTAAAGTCTTGTGTTTTTGTTTTTGTTTTTTATTGCGTTCCCTCGCAATAACCTAATATCATATTAAAGTTCATGCCTATCAGCATGCACAGCGAATGGAATCAGGTGGTGGGAGACTGAACGTATATGCGCGCGCACACACACACAGCAGACAACAGGATTTACGACAGATGAGGGAATAAGTTGCTACACCTTGCACAGCTGTAAGACTCCGTATGAAATATAGTTTATTTATACAACAGTGTAAGTAGCAACACCTGTTATGAATGTTTATGTTTTCTTTTTTTACCGTCTTCTCATGAATCATGTTGCTGTCTGCTGTGAGTGTGCTCGCGCGCATATACATTCAGTCTCCCCCCACCTGATTCCACTCACTGTGCACGCTGATAGGCATGAAATAAATTTTTTTTTAAAAAGAAAAAAAAAAGCTTATGTTACGTTTTGCTTTTGGAAACACTAGTATGACGTGTTGTTTTTGAATATACAATGTGAACAGTCAGATCGCATCAGAGCATCGGGCCGTACAGTGTGAGACCATGAATCGTGCGCTCTGAACTTTTAAACCCTGCGCTTTTGTCGCACAGTTTGAGCTGGAGCCAAGTACAATGATTGAAAATATCGTACAGTGTAGTTTAACAGTTCAAGTTTAACATTACGAACTGGTTGATTTATTCATGTATTGCTACTACTTCCAAATTTTGAAACTGTCACAAAAGTTCAAAGATGAGGCTCATGTAAGACTGGGTACAGGAACGTTCATTTTGACTGTGAAATAAAAACAAAATCAACATGTCCAATATTGGTATGGAAGATAATGGGTATCAACAGCTGGCTTCTTCTGGGCTGATTCTATGCTGTAGTTTATACTGTGTATACTCGTATAAGGTAAGCATTGCCACTTTAGGCTAAATGAACATTTACATTAAACAAAGAATTGAATCGGATAGTATGTTATCACAGTGAATCTAATCGCATCAAAGGGAACTGTTCCATGATAAAAAGTATTGTTCGTAAAGCATATCATTGTCCATATATTTAGATATGTATGATGAGTTGCACACTCCTTCTAAATAGTGTTATGGTTAAATAAATCCACCATTTTCAAATGCAGGCTGCTGTTGTTGTCTGTGCCTCATTGATATTGGAACATTGGCAGTTAGCTGGAAGCATGTCAGAGCTCATCCATTTCATAAGCTGCCAGAGAAAAGAAGATTTAATATCCTCGATGAAGAGCTTCCACACTGCAGGCCTCGACATTCCGTTTGAATCTGATATTTCTGAATGACTCTTCCCATCATAGAGTATGTGACTTTGGGCGTTGACTGACTTCAGGCATTTTCACAGCTACCAAGTGGGATATTTCTTTTGTCTAATTTAATATGAGATTTCCACTGTGATCCATGCTGATTTAATCACAGTGACAAAATTATTAGAGTAGTCTGTGGTCATTTTCTCTGTTTTCTCATCTTTCCCTCACAATGATTATGTCAAACTAAAATCAAATTGCTTGGCTGACTTGTTTTTGTCAGGTAGTTAGTTCAGCTCTTTAGCTTCAATAAAGGCACACAAATACCAAGCAGCACATAGTAGCAAGCATATTGGTAGGTAGTTAGAACCATAAAAAGAACTGGAAACTAATGTAGGTTAAGAAGAGGAGGAAATATGGTATTATATTAATTATCACTATCATAAGTATGCTAATTATCATTTTCATGCTTATTAAAAGCGTGGAGTAATTAGCATATGTACACTGCCAGTGTACATATAGTGGGACCATATGTACACTGTCAGTGTTAATTTAACACTGGTGATTTTACTGTGTAGAGAAGAATTTTAATACTCCTTCACACATAATGCAAATATGAAGAGTTCAGATGCAAAACCCAGTAAGTACTTTTTTTTAATGGAGAAAAATGCAGTCAAAAATGGAAATTTAAAGTAAACCATATGTGAAAATGCACAGACATTCATCAATAAAATGAAAACAGCTAAAATTCTTTCATATTTTGCACACTGATGGTCCCCTTGACAGCCAAGTACATGTTGGCCTCAACAAAAAAATTTATGGTTTTGGAGATACTGGGTTTTGCATCTGAACTCTTCATATGCACAACTACAGTTCAGCTACAACTACAGAGTGCGGGTACTAGATTGGCCTGTCTGCAGTCCAGACCTGTCGCCCACTGAAAATGTGTGGCACATTATGAAGCACAAAATATGACAACGGAGACCCCGGACTGTTGAACAACTAAGGTCGTACATCAAGCAAGAATGGTAAAGAATTCCACCAACAAAGCTTCAACATTTAGTGTCTTCAGTTCCCAAATGCTTATTGAGTGTTGTTCGAAGAAAAGGTAATGTAACACAGTGGTAAACATACCACTGTCCCAGTTTTTTTGTAACTTGTTGCAGGCATCCATTTCAAAATGAGCAAATATTTGCACAAAAACAATCAAGTTGATCAGTCTGCACATTAAATACCTTGTCTTTGTGGTGTATTCAGTTGAATATTGGTTGCAGAGGATTTGAAAATCATTGTATTCTGTTTTCATTTACATTTCACACAACGTCCCAACTTCATTGGAATTTGGGTCGTATTAAATCCCTCTCATCAACCGGGCAATACAAATATGATCTGTCTCCGTCTATTCTTCTGTAGATGACCCATTGTCACTGACGTACAGTCATGAAATGACATGAATGAGAAGCAGTTCGCTCATTCATGTCCACATCTGCTGGCACGTGTCCTGCCGGCCGTGCGCGTCTTGGCGACACGCGTGTGTTTTGAATGGTGTGAAACAGGACACCGCGTCATGTGGAACAGACCTCACATGGGTGACGTGACAGTCAGTTCGCCTGCTGTGTGTTATGATCTGACGGTCCGTTTAAACCTGGGAGCAGCCTGTCCATGTGCACGCCGTGTGCACTCACTTGCTGCAGCCCATCGCCACAGTGATATATGTTTTTATTTATGTCCACTTGATGACAGCGAACAGACATACATGCATCACAGTGGTCACTTGTTAGGCCATGTCCGTCCAAGCACAGTAATGTCCAGCTCGGATGTCCAGAATGACAAATCTGCACAGCTACTTTTGTCATAGCCACACCTCCTGTCAGTTCAGCGCACACACCAAAGCCACACTCGTGGGGCACTTAGACAAATTTCACTGCAAGTACAACAGTGATTGTCTGCAGCTTGTTGTCGTGCCAAGAGTACGAATGGCCACGCATTTTCTAAGTGCCATGCGAGCAGTGCTACATGTTTGTGTGTTGTCAGCTGGAATTTGGCCGACACCTACTGCGAGAGGGTTTGATGGGCTCGCACAATGCACCCTCTGTCTTTCAGCCACTGGTGTACGCAAATAGTTGATGGGCTCGCACAATGCACCCTCTGTCTTTCAGCCACTGGTGTACGCAAATAGTTGATGGGCTCGCACAATGCACCCTCTGTCTTTCAGCCACTGGTGTACGCAAATAGTTGTTGCATCAGGAGTGCGAGGCCTTAGAGGGAGCTATGAAATTACACGGTTTGCATACGGTTCCTGCTTCATGTGCATTTAATGCACAATTTGACCAAATTTGCACTATGTGTGAAGGGGCCCTTAGCCATGTCGTATATTTCATGTCACTTTAGTTAAGGTGTAGTAAGCTGCATTGCATTATGTTGTCATCATTCATTTTCATAGAGCAATTTGTGACATTCATGAGACTCAGTGGAATGATCATAAAAAGGTGATAGCATGTCAAATCACTGCAGTGCTCTGGCATGCTGTACACAGCACATACATTTTGAAAAAATGCATACTTTTACTCACAAGCAGCACGTGCTGGCGCATTCGGATTATAATTAAAGCGCACCCTAGCCAGCTGCTACTATGTAGTAAGTAAAGTGTGATGTTTGGTACCTGACCTGAGTACCACGTGAACTGTGAATAAAAGGGCTCCAGTGAGCGGGTCGTGATCTAGTATATAAGGCTGACAGTGTGTGTGTGTGTGTTGATGTACGTATGCTTACAACCTAATGGCCCCAGGGACACCCCCCTTGGTGCTCCCATTGACCATAGCAAGTTTAGTGTTGATTGCTTAATTGCTGTGGCTGTACACAGCAAATGCACATGCACACACGGTCAGCTTTATATATTTGATAATAGCCGAGTGGCCTCTGTGTGTGTGTGTATGTTTGTGTGTGTTTGGCCACGACCACAGAGAAACTGGTGAGAGATGACGTGCTATTTGGTATGCTTATGTACGAGGTCTGTTAGAAAACTATCCAACCTTTTTATTTTTTTCAAAAACTATATGGATTTGAATCATGTGCGCTTGCATCAGCCAAGCTTGAACCTTCGTGCGCATGCGTGAGTTTTTTCACGCCTGTGGGCAGGCTTTGAATGAGGACTGGTCCACCCCCGCTCGTCGGATTTTCATTGTCAGGGAAATGACTGAGCGATTGGAGCAGTGCTGAATCAAATTTTTCCAGAAACTGTGAGAGACAGCCAGGTGGAAACCATTTGGAAGATTCAGACAGCTTTCAGTGCGGATACTCTGGGCGTCACACAGATTAAGGAGCATTACAACCGGATTAAAGACGGTCCACAGTGGCGGAGGGTTCGCTGTGCTCCAAGCGGCCATCGACAGGCTGAAACGACCAGATCATTTCCAAAGTGAACGCTGTGTTGATCCGGGACGTCGTCTGACTACCAGAGAAATTGCAGAAGAGGTGGATATCAGCACTTTTGCGGCACATTCCACTGTTACAGGAGATTTTGTAATGAAAGATGTGCGGAGGAATTCGCGCGTCGGGACGGAGCCGCAATGGTGCACAACAAAAAGCACGTCCGTGTTGGAAGTCTCACAGGACAAGTTGTGACATGCCCAGCTGTTACACAATTTGTCGGATACTCACTCGACTGAAAAGCCACCGAAAGCCGTCTGAATCTTCCGAATGGTTAGTTTTGGTTGTAACACTGAATTGTTGAATAGATCACTGTGCCAAGGAGGGAATCTCTTTAGGGTCAGTGACCCTATGGCCTTGTGTAGCACATGCAACACTTAAAAAATAGTTCTATTTCAGAATTTACTGTTATTTATTTAGAGAAGTGTTTCATAAATGTTAAAAAAAACATATACTTCCAGTTTAGTTGAATAATAAATTGAATTTTGTCTCTTATTTGTTTCTGTCTATAAGCACATGCAATATCAATATCAGTGCTCAGATGACAGTAGCTTCAGGGAAAGGTGCAAGTTGCAATAAACTGTGATGCCAAGCACTAAGCATGCATGCTATCCAGTCACAGCAGATGAAACTTTTTTTTACTAGCAATCATCATTGTTAGACTTTTTTAGGTTCAGTGATTCCACAGCGTGTAGATGTTATGGCATCAATGACCCCATGGCCTTGGCGGAGGTTTGCACTCTCCAAGTGCTTCTAGTTACATTCTGGACTCACATGCCATTCCACCAGGTGGGTGGTAAATTATCTCTATATTAGAATTGCATGTGCATGATTTTATGTAGTAAGTTCAATGTAAGTACAAAAAAAATATTGTAAATACATTAAAAATACATGTGTTGTGGAATTTCCTCCATATGGTCAGCATAAAATGAGACAGGTGTGCAAGGAGCACTCAGAATTCAGTCATATGATGCAGAGAGATTTAATTATGGTTGAAGCAGAAAAAAAATGGACCTGGAGGAGACTCCAACAAGTACGAGGTCTGTTAGAAAAGTAACGGACCTTTTTATTTTTTGCAAAAACTATATGGATTTGAATCATGTGTGATTGCATCAGCCAAGCTTGAACCTTCGTGCGCATGCGTGAGTTTTTTCAAGCCTGTCAGTTGCGTCATTCGCCTGTGAGCACGCCTTGTGGGAGGAGTGGTCCAGCCCCCTCGTCGGATTTTCATTGTCAGGAAATTCGCTGATCGACTGCCGCTTTGCTTCATCAAAATTTTTTCAGAAAATGTGAGAGACAACCAAGTGGAAACCATTTGGAAAATTCAGATGGCTTTCGGTGAAGATCTTATGGGGATCACACAGATTAAGGACAATTACAACTGGATTAAAGATGGTCCACAGCGGCGGATGGCGCGCCGTGCACCGAGCGGCAATCGACAGGCTCAAATGACCAGATCATTTCCAAAGTGAACGCTTTGTTGATCCGGGACGTCGTCTGACTACCAGAGAAATGGCAAGACAGCTGGACATAGCACCTTTTTCAGCACATTCCACTGTTACAGGAGGTTTTTGTAATGGAAAGAGGAGTGGAGAAATTCGCCACGGAGCCGCTCATGGCGCAGGACGAAAGAACCTCCATGTTGGTCTCACAGGACAAGCCCTAACATGCCCAGCTCTTGCACCATTCGGAAGATTCAGACGGCTTTCGGTGGCTTTTCAGTCGTGTGACTATCCAAGAAATTGTGGACGAGCAGGACATGCCACAACATGTCCTATGAGGCTTCATCACGGTGTTGCTTTTTGTTCTGTGCCCTGCGCCTCCGTCCCGACACGTGAATTCCTCTGCACATCTTTTCATGCCGAAAAACTGCTATGTCCAGCTGTCTTGCCATTTCTCTAGTAGTCAGACGACGTCCCAGATCAACAAAGCGTTCACTTTGGAAATGATCTGGTCGTTTGAGCCTGTCGATCGCCGCTTGGTGCGCGGCGCGCCATCCGCCGCTGTGGGCCGTCGTTAATTCAGTTGTAATTGTCCTTAATCTGTGTGATCCCCATAAGATCTTCACCGAAAGCCATCTGAATTTTACAAATGGTTTCTACTTGGCAGTCTCTCACACTTTCTGAAAAAAGTTTGATGAAGCAAAGCGGCAGTCGATCAGCCAATTTCCTGACTATGAAAATCCGATGAGGGGTCTAGACCACTCCTCCCACAAGGCGTGCTCACAGGCAAATGACCCAGCCGACAGGCATGAAAAAACTCACGCATGCGCACAAAGGTTCAAGCTTGGCTGATGCAATCACACATGATTCAAAGCCATATAGTTTTTGCAAAAAATAAAAAGGTCAGTTACTTTTCTAACAGATCTCGTATTGCATGCCACATATCCACGAGCCTTCTGGCTTTACACACTCAAAGAGCCGTGTTAAGGAACCCTGCATATTACATGGCCTTTGGCCAGTCTGGGCCATGATCAGATGTTTAGTCATGAACTTGAAGAAACACAACTTGTTATATCAACAAAGACATGCAGGCGAGGTATGATCCTGGCACAGTACACAGACATTGGGAAACAACAATTTTTCATCCACACATGGATGACACAAGAAAGTGAAAACACATATTTCCATTGTGGTCCATATAAAAATCAACTGACAAAATAGAAGTAAAATAATAATAATAATAATACTGTATATATGATAACAATAACCTAAACAATTTAGAAATGCATTAAGATAATGAATTAACATTAAAAAATATGCAATTAGAAAATAAAAGAGCTGAGTTATTGTAAATACTGTTGAGGTCTAAGGGCCCTGTCCCACTGGCGTTTAGGAGGATTTGCATATGGATTGCGCACAAAATTGGCCCATATTCACCAAACATCCGCAGTATCCATGTAACATGCCTGTATGAGTTAGCCATCATCCGAACACGCCCGTGATCATCTGCAGAGGCACGCATGTCCGCAGCCAGGATTTTTGAGCTGTTCAAAAATCTGGATGCGGATAACATCTTCCTTACATACTACATATATACTCAATTCATACACAATACATACTCACTCTATGCGCTGTATATCTGCCGTTAACCGCTGATATCCGCAACTGACGGGGATTTGCGGCTTGGCAGCGGACCGGGACAGTGTGTAAAACAGATATATTGCATGCCTATCATGTCCACATCACAAACTAAAATATGTTGTAGTGAATGCATACAAATTGGCCACGAATAAAGTGTTTTTATTACATGTGCTTTGCAGCTGATTTGCGGACAATCTGTGAATGCATAACAAACACGTCACGTAAACGTGGCAGAAAGCGACATACCTGCCAGTCAGTGCCGGTCCGGCTGTGTAGATCCACAAAGACGTAGCTGCTGCAATCCAGGACTTTTATTTAACACCAACAAAAGGAAGAGTTGCTTCCACAACTCACGCCGAAGTGTTTTCTGTGACACTCTCAGAAAACACCGTCTCACACCCTGAGCGGCTTCCCCCCTCCCGCTCCCCAAACTCATGAACAGTTAACCCTCGCATGACAACACTGTGATCAATTTGCCCAAGTCCAGCAAATGCTCCAGAGGTTGTATTGTTGGTGTGAATAGTGATGCCGACGGCCCGAGTGAGCTTATTTGGCCATTTTTGTTGCGGACGACAACGAACGCCCGTAATTTGTATACTCAATTCATGCGCAATTAATCCTCTTCCCAGTGGGACAGGGCCCTAAGGTTATACAAACATTCTGGACTCACACACCATTCCGATTCATTATAGAAACTTTGCATAATTTATTGCCACCTTTGTAAAATGTCAGCTACATATTTTGTAATCACTACCCAATCTGCCCGTGGATCCCTATGGGCTATGTGCTAGTTACATTATGAATCAATGGATGCTGTTAAACTTACACTGCACATATCACTAGTTAGTGACTCCAGCTGGCCATTTTGAATGAATGAATGAATGAATGAATGAATGAATGAATGAATGAATGAAAACTGTTTATTTCGAACATTTGATACAACAACAATTACAAGATAGATCAGTAAAGACAACAACAAAAAAGTTCCTACTGTGTACCCAACATGTCCGAAAAGGGGTAGGGTGAAGCATCAGCTTATTTATCCCTACCCCTTCTTCCCCACAACCAGTAATACCCTTTGCCACATATACACATAAATTCCTACACACCTAAACCGATATCAATATATATATATACATATATATACACATACACATACATATACACATCAACATACATACACATATACATATATACACATATATATACACAAACATAAATATACACCTACACATACCTACTTACATACAAAATACTATATATTTACAAGCCGAAGCAAAAAACAAAAACACCCTAACCCTCATTACCCTTCCTCCTCCCTATACCCAGAAAAAAACATATTTTCATTCTATACCTAAATTTTCAATGAAATATAATATAGTTTTGTTTTCTATTAAGTGCATTTGTAGTAATTATGATTTATTGCAATTTCTTAATTTTATGCTTTGTTGCTCAATGGCAGGTTTCCATTGGTTTATATTATTCATGAGAAATGAGATATGGGAACTCTGCCCTCTACATTACCTATCTGCCTCTATGCATATGTTGCAAATGTCGAACGAATGCATTTTAGTTTTAAAATTTGGCTTGTAGAGGAATTTCTAAATGTAAGTCCCTTTGGCTGCTCCCTTGTTTTTTTCTATCGGGGTCACCACAGCAGATTCAAGGTGGACCTGCATGTTGATTTGTTACAAGTTTTACACCGGATGCCACTCATGATGCAACTCCACATTACATGGAGAAATGCAGTATGGGTGGAGTTTGAACTGGGAACTTTCTGCACTGAAACCAAACACACAAACCACTTGTCCACCACCCCTGCACATATTTCTGTACAGATGTAAAATTTGTTGGTTCATCACACAGTCTTTGATAAGTAATGTCAAGTAATTGAAAGTTTGACACATAATTTTTCATCTTTTCTTATTCAGTGCATGCGTCAATCTATTTGTCTGGTAGTTTTTTGATCAATGTGGAGGCCCACATAGCCCCAGAGTATATGAGAGAGAGAGAGACAGAGAGAGACAGAAAGACACGCAGTGGACAGCTGGAGGCATATACACTCGTTAGCCCTGCTCGCTCTCCCTTTCAAATGAGGCCTTAATGATTTATGGATGTTTGCTTTAAAAAGTCATTGGCATTAATCCCATGGCTCATTAACAATTTAATTAAAATTAAATTCTGTGTTAGAACTAAAACAGATTGAGAGAATTTCCTCCCGGTGGGAGACTGTTGAATCACCCCATTTTCGGAAATACTTCATATGAAGGGGGATGTATCCCAACATAGCTGATCTGTAGAAACAGCTAAATGTGACAATAAGACTGACCATCCAAAAAAAGTTAACAAATCAAAATAAGATGAACATCCTTTATGTGGTTCCAATAAGAGGAAATAAATGTTCAATACATATATATGAGGTCTGTTAGAAAAGTATCCGACCTTTTTATTTTTTTCAAAATCCTGATGGATTTGAATCACGTGTGCTTGCATGAGCCAACCTTGAACCTTCGTGCGCATGCATGATTTTTTTCACGCCTGTCGGTTGCGTCATTTGCTTGTAAGCAGCCTTTGTGTGAGGGTGGGTGGAGTCTCTCAGTGTTTTTTCTTTGCAAGGAAATGGCGGAATCACATTTTGCCACAAACTGGGCGACAGCCAGGTGGAAACCATTCAGATTATTCAGACGGCTTTCAGTGACGATCCTCTCGGCATCACACAGATTAAGGAGCGGTACAACCGGTTTAAAGACGTCCACACAACGGTGGAGAGCGTGCCGCGCTCCGATCGGCATCAACATGCTGAAACGACCGGATCATTTCCAAAGTGAACGTTGTGGTGATGTGGGACCATCGTGTGATTATCCGAGAAATTGCGGAAGAGGTGGACATCAGCACTTTTTCAGCACATTCCACTGTGAAAGAAGATTTTGCCATGAAAAGAAGCGGCGGCGAAATTTATCGGCACAAAGCTGATGGCACAGCAACAGCACCTCCCTGATGAAGCCTCACAGGACATATTGTAACATGTCCAGCTCGTCCACAATTTCTCGGATAGTCACGTGACTGAAAAGCCACCGAAAGCCATCTGAATCTTCCGAATGGTGGACGAGGTGAGTCTTTGTAATTTGCAGGTTTGAATCTCATGAGTGGCATTTACTTATTTATTTTTTTTATTTAAACAGGATTATTTAACTGCAGGGTTCTGCATTGGGTCCCCTTTTATTTCTTACTGATATCAACCCAGTGTTATTCACTAATTATACAGTTGGTTTTTATTTTATTTGTCTCCACATCAGTGGAGTGATGTGGTTCAACATGTTCCAGCTGCTCGAGCATGCACAAACCTGTCATCGATGTGTCATGCACACCTGTGTGATCGTGCATCCCTCACGACAGCAGGTGGATGGTTCGTGATTCCCCATTTCGTGTTTGGTTTGTGGGTTTTCTTCCAGTTTCTGTGTCTTTTGTGTTATGTGTGAAGGGGCCCTTATATATTACTCACCGAGTTACCATTCTACGCACAGGTAGTAAAAAATTATTTTATTCATGTCGTATATTTCATGTAACTTTAGTTAAGAAGACAAATAAGAAAGAACTTTATTAATCCCGAAGGAAATTATTTAAGGTGTAGTAAGTTGCACTGCATTGAGTGTATGTTCTCGTTATTAATTTTCATCGAGCAATTTGCGACATTCATGAGACTCAAGTGAATGATGATTAAAAAAGGTGATCACATGTCATATCACTGCAATCCATGCTGTGGACAGCAGGTACATTTTAACTGAAAAAACCCATGTGCCTTAAAGCTGCGCAGACACTGTACGAGGTCTGTCCGTAAAGTATCGTACCTTTTTCTTTTTTTCAAAAACTATATGGATTTAATTCATATGTTTTTACGTCAGACATGCTCCGTTTCGGAGTGTTAGAGGACAAGTTGGGACATGTCCAGCTCTCCACAAGTTCTTTTATACTCACTCGACTGGTAAGCACTGAAAGCCGAGATAGACATGTCCCAACTTGTCCTCTAACACTCCGAAACGGAGGTGTTCCTTTGTCTCGCTTCATCAGCGAATCGGTCGTGACGCGCGAAGCCTCCGCGCGGCTTTCCATGACAAAATCTCTTGTTAAAAGTGAAATCTGCCGGAAAATGGCTGATGTCCAGGTCTTGTGATAACCAGAGAAAGAGCACACGACGGTCTCGTATCCACAGAGCCATCAGCTTAGAAATGATCCAGTGGTTTGTGCCGCATCGTCGCAGCTCGCAGCGCGGCGCACCGACCGTCCTTTAAAGGGGTCCTTAAACCTGTAGTTAAAGTCCTTATTCTCTGTGAAGCCCGTAAAATTTTCACTGAAAGCCAGATAAATTTTTCGAATGGTTTCCAGGTGCCAGTCTCTAACAGCTTCTGAAAAAATTCTGATGGAAAAAAAGTCCTTTTCATTCCGCCATTTCCAGACAATGAAAATCCGACGAGGGGGCGGGACCACTCCTTCCACAAGGCGTGCTCACAGGCGAATGACGTCACCGACAGGCGTGGAAAAACTCACGCATGCGCACGAGGGTTCAAGCATGTCTGACGTAAAAACATATGAATGAAATCCATATAGTTTTTGAAAAAAATAAAAAGGTACGATACTTTACGGACAGACCTCGTACGATATTTTCAATCGTAATCGGCTCCAGCTCAAACTGTGCGACAAAACCACAGGGTGTAAAAGTTCAGAGTGCATGATTTATGTTCTCACACTATACGGCCCGATGCTCTGATGCGATCTGACTACTCACATTGTACGTTCAAAAACCAAACGTCGGACTCGTGTTTCCAGAAGCAAAATGTAAACAGAGGCTTTCTTTTTCTTTATGTACACTAGATCTGACCAAGGTTGTAATAAATTCAGCATGTATTAAAGGTTACATGGATAGAGAGCAGCACCTTTTTCACCTTGACTTTCTTTTTTTTGTATCTCTCTGCTTTAATATTTTTAATAAAAAATTTTGCAGCTTTACAACTGTGTGTTATATGACGATGTCTGCCTTATCAATCTAAATCACAGTGGGATCAGATCCTCAATAGGCTCAGACACTGCACTGGTCACAAATAACATCTGGCAAAAGTGTGTTCACTGGTGGAGAATGTTATCCCCACATAAATACTGACAGATTCAACAGGCATGAAGCAGGCTCACATAAAGCATGTCTAGGTCATTTTATGCTATGAGGCCATCCCCACAGCACAAAACGACCTACATGAGGACATATGAGCAGTGGTTTACATCAGCACTATGACCTTAGCCAAAGGAGGGCAGAAGATGTGCACCCACTCTTTTTATTTTCTAAATTGTTTTGCAGACAGATGGGTTAAACCAAAATTTTTTGACAGATAGGAATATTTTTCTTGGATCAAGGAAGAGTTTATCAAATTTTAAGCCACAGCTAGAGCAGATTTTACAGAAGCTGAAAACCACCCATGCTTGCCATCATAACTTTAGCTCCACAAAATCGACATTTAATTATTTCTCGATTAAAAAACAAATAAATAAATAAATAACTCTATCTTGAGATAGCAAAGCTAGTAATGGCAAAAAAATGTACTTTTGAGAGTTTGAATCAGATGGATTTATTGATTCAGAAAACAATTTGATCTTTTGTAATATTAAAAAAAAAAAACTCTTGCCACAGTACCATCTACAGTCAGGTCCATAAGTAGTTGGACACCACCACAGTAGCGTTAAAATGAAGCAATCAATATGTGCTTCAAGTGGAGACTTTTAGTTTTAATTCAAGGAATTTAACAAAATTATTGCATTCCTGGCATCCGTCCTTCTGCAGGAGACAATGGTGTAGCGTCCAGTTTTTTTTTCTTTATCATGTTCATTTTATCTAATTGTTTGCATTTTTTACACTTTTAATTTCAATTCAATTTATTTAATTTATATATTGCCAAATCACAGCAAAGGTGCTTCACACACGTATGGTTTAACCTTACCAACCACTAGAGCAAGCACACAAGCGACAGTGGTAAGGAAAAACTCCTTCTGATGATTTGAGGAAGAAACCTCAAGCAGACCCTCTGCTTGGGCCATGCAACCGACAGACTTGACAACACAAATATAGAGGATATTTTGGGAGTCCATGCTAGCATCCACGATGGGAGAATTGCAGACTTTTTGTCCTTTTTTTTCTATTTTGCACCTGCGCGAATGACTTATCACTCCAATGTGTGAGTGCCAATCTCTGCTGCATTTGCTGCACTTGTACTGGTGATGCCTACTGAGGCTGCCACTGTCTCTTCTCCCTCCTCGCTAATTGCTTAGCAAGGTCTTGGTTCCTCTCCTGTTCAGTCCTCTGTGCACCCGTTCTGACAGCAAGGTGTCAGGCTGCACGGTCCTCTGCACATTGCTCCCACGTGTTGTCAGTGATGCTGCACATTTTTATGTCCTTCTTGCAGACATCCTTGAAGTGCAGGCGTGGTCGACCAGCCAAATGATTGCCCTCTGCCAGCTCACCAGACAGTAGATCTTTAGGAATACGACCTGGATCCATTCTCCTGATGTGGCTAAGCCAGCGAAGATGCCTTTCACCAAGAATGGTGAACATGCTGCTCATGTTGGCGCATTCCAAGACCTCTGTGTTGGTCACCTTGTCCTGCCATCTAAAGTAAGTCCCTTTGGCTGCTCCCTTGTTTACACTCGGGGTCGCCACAGCAAATCCAAGGTGGATCTGCATGTTGAATTGGCACAGGTTTTACGCCGGATGCCCTTCCTGACGCAACTCCACATTACATGGAGAAATGTGGCAGGGGTGGGATTTGAACCCGGAGCCTTCTGAACTGAAACCAAGCACATTAACCACTTGGCCACCACCCCTGCCATCTGATGTGCAGAATTTGTCTAAGGCACCTCAGATGATAGCTGTTGAGCTTTTTCTCATGTCTAGCATAGGCGATCCATGCCTCGCTGTCCATGCCTCGAGTGTGCTGAGCACGCAGGTCTGGTAGACGCGCAGTTTTATATTCTCAGTGAGGCTGGAACATTCCAGACTCTTTGGTTTAGTCTTGCCATAACTACTGCTGCCTTCGCAATCCTGCTGTTCATCTCTGCATCAATGTAGCGTAAGTTAGGGATGTCGACCCAATCTATGTGAAGTGCTCTACGACTTCCAGGCTGTACCCATCAATTTCAATGTTAGGGGGAGCAGCTGTGCCCTGTTCCATGACGTTTGTATTCTTCAGACTGATGGTCAGTCTGAACTACTTGCAGGCATGAGAGAGGCGACTGACAAGCTGCTGCATACCATCTTTGGAGTGTGATGCGAAGGCTGCATCATTGACAAAGAGCATCTCACGGATGAGTACCTCCACAACCTTGGTCTTGGTGTGAAATCAGGAGATGTTGAAGAGCTTGCTGTGGGTGAAGCAAGGGTGTGAATGTGCACTCCCTCGCTGCAATCCTTCAAGGCGTACTGGAGGAGCATGGAGAAGAAGATTCCGAAGAACGTCGGCAGAAAAACACAGCCCTTTTTCACTCTACTGCTAACTGGGAAGGCCTCTGATGTTGTACCATTGAAGCAAACTGTACTGTGCATGTTCCCGTGGAACGAAGACACCACTGCCAGGAGTTTTGGAGGACAGCTGATCTTCTGCAGGAGCCTGAAGAGTCTGCTTCGACTGACCAAGTCGAACACCTTGGTCAGGTCAATGAAGGCAATGCAGAGTGGCATTTGCTGCTCTTAACACTTCTCCTGCAGCTGGCGAATTGAAAAGATCATGTCCACTGTAGACTTCCCAGCTCATGGAGCTACATGCACCTTGCTGGCCATGAGAGAGTGATCCGTATCGCAGTCTGTAGAATGGTAGCTGTGGGTGATTAGAACTCTGGCAAGGTCTGCACGCCTGGTGATAACTAGATCCAGCTGGTGTCAGTGGCAGGACCGCAGGTGTCTCCAAGACACCTGGTGGATATCCATTCATTTGAAGAAGATGCAGCACAGCTCCATCAGTTGTTGCCCCTTCGGTAGATTATTGCATTAAACATTTAGGAAAATACAGGTATGTGTTTTCAGTCTATAACTAATTGGGCAAACCAAATATAAACTCAAATCACTTTTACAGTGTTTTCTTGACACAAGTCAGGAGCTGGACACACAAACATTCCCAAGTCACTGAATTTATCTTGGACTTCATTGACATCAATCATTGATAAATACAAACAGCATGGTACTGTATGGAATAAATTCCAAGAATCCATCATATCTGGGCTCAAGTCTCTTACTTTCTGGCAAACTATACCTCAAATTGCAATGTCTTCTTTTGAAAAAAAAAAAAAAATCCTTTGTGCCACTACACCAGGACGTTTTATAACTGGTGAGACAACAGGTCATTCTACAGTCACATAATTACTATCAGAGCAAGTGTTTAATGGGAAGATAAAATATGGCGACATTTTGCTATCATTGTAATTCCATTACCGTAGATTGGCCAACAGACAAAAGTGGCATGATGCACAGTTCCTCTCATTCCTGTCACAGAAGCCTATTACTCCTGTATAAATAAACGAAATTGGATGTCCCAACACCTGTCTCACTGGAAAAGAAACATAGGGCTCCAGACAGTAGTCAGAAGTGGTAAACTCACCTTCACAGCATACATGCCTAAAACACTTGGATCTGCCATGGCTGTATGTCTGAATTATCCCGTTAGTATTTTAAATACTGCTACCTACAGTCAACTAACAAGTCACACTGAAAAGGTTTATTGTAATGGTGATACATTGTAATTAAGAGGCGACACTCCATCACTGGCACTAGATTCTGTGTAGTACCTTAAATTGCTTTCTAAATGGGTCTATGTTACCCAATATGTGGTTTTCTCTGTGTGTTTCAACAAAGTGAACTGAACTTGGTGGGAGGATGGAGGTAAAAAAAGCAAAGATTGATCGCTGTGCTCATTGAAGTAATTCAACCCAAGTCATTTTCCTCTCCAGGTTTTTATAGCATTTAAAATAGCAATGCAGTAATGGGTCATACACAGTCATATGTGAGCACAAGAGTACACACATGCACAAGCACTTTGCAGGACAAAATGTGGTCTAAAAGTGCTGGGAAATGAAACAGGGTCAAAGGGATTAATTCATGTCTCCAGAAATACTCTTTTGAAAGAGTATTTGTGTGCCACCTATGTAAACTGAGATATGTTAGCCCATTTTAGTTAACTGATCATCTCCTGCTAATGCCTTGTCATTTAGACGTCACACATTTTACTGTAATTTTCACATCCTAAGTGTACATTGTATGCCTGACCGCGGGCTTTGTACTTAAATCTCAGAGGGAAACCACTATAGAAAATTTCCATTGAGGCCTTGTCTGCAAGGATGTAGCACTTTCCCAGTACAATCTTTTTCTTAGTAATTTTCAAATAGTGCTCTGTGAACATCGCACCATTTTAAGATTTATCTGTGTCCACACAAAAAGGCTAAAATGGCCGTAAATGCTGTAGTAATTAAATTTCAATTTAGTTTTGCTTACTTTCTGCTTATGGCAGTCCATCTTTGTCGAAGATGTCACTCCATGCCTTTTCACTTCTGGTGTCTTCTTCTATGGCTTCCGCCTGCTCAGTAGGTGCAAGTTCTTGATGAACACAACAGCTGTCTCCACCTGCACCTGTTCTTATCTAGTTCTTCCAGCCTTTTTGGCTCCAGGATGCAGTCCTTCAAGTATGTCTTCAGTTGGTCTTTGTACCACTTGTGCCAACCTCCTACAGAATGCTTACCTTTGGAAAGTTCTCAGTACAATACCTGTCTCGGTAGGCGATTAGGTGCCATGTGTACTGTATGTCAGACACATTTATGCTGCTTTTGTAAGAGTAAAGTTTCAAGTGGTACGATGTTGCCCAATGTCAAATCTCTGTGTGCGGTACCTTGTGCCACCACTTCAGCCCAAGTATCCATTGAAGGCAATGGGTATGGAAGTGTTTGAAGGTGTGAATGTGGCGCCTGTATGGTGTCCACATTTCACTGGTGTAGAGCAAATTTGAAATGCAGACAGCTCTGTAGACAGCAACCTTGGTCTTGAATGTCAGGTTTCTGTTGTGGAAGACCCTACTTGAAAGCGTTCTGACTGAGGCAGATGCTAACCCTATGCACATTTGGACCGAATTTGCACTCAGTATTGAACCACGATAGTTACAGGACTGGACATTCTTGAGTGTAATATTCTTGGTCTGGAGGTTTGTTGGAACTTTGTCAGATGCACTGTGACTCATAGTACATATACCAGGCCTGTATGGTGCTTCCACAGAATGTGTCCCCAGTGCTTCCACGGAAAAAATGGGGAAGAAGACATGTAAGAGCTGACCAGTGTAAGTGGTAATCACTGTTGCAGTAGAAGCTAAAGCTACACTACAAAGCGGCACACAAATAATGACAACAAAATACATCTTTATTCAAGATACAGAGGTGCAGGATAACATCTTCAGACCTTATAGTTATTTTCAGTGAAGTGCTCACGTGACCATTCACACAGTTCCATCTTATACTGTTTCAAATATTAAAACCATTCACACAGTGAGAAAATATGAAGTCTTAATCTTACCTGCATCATTTCAACCAGATTCATTATCACAGACTGATGAAAACTGTTGTCCACATAAGACACATTTGTTTTGGAAGACAACGTCTATAAATATGTTAATTCCCATTGGAAAGAGAATAAACATAGGATTTTAAAAGAAGTCTCTCTCTGTCTGTCTGCTCTGGGTGTGTTTCTCATCATCAGTCATCCCTTCAGCATTCTGTTCATGATGAAAATAAAATCTCAATGATCCAACAAGACAAAAAAAAAAACACAATAATAATAAACAATAACTAGAGCACCACGCTCATAGAGTGCAAACCTCTGGCAGCACGAGTTTCCATTTCCACAAAAACTTTACCTTGGAGGAAATTTTCAAGGTTAAAGTCCTGTTAGAAGTGACTTTTCATAAGCTAAAGTTGATGTGATCAGATGTCAGAAGTATGTACAGTAGTGTTCAGAATAATAGTAGTTCTATGTGACTAAAAAGATTAATCCAGGTTTTGAGTATATTTCTTATTGTTACATGGGAAACAAGGTACCAGTAGATTCAGTAGATTCTCACAAATCCAACAAGACCAAGCATTCATGATATGCACACTCTTAAGGCTATGAAATTGGGCTATTAGTAAAACAAAGTAGAAAATGGGGTGTTCACAATAATAGTAGCATCTGCTGTTGACGCTACAAACTCAAAACTATTATGTTCAAACTGCTTTTTTAGCAATCCTGTGAAACACTAAACTAGTATTTAGTTGTATAACCACAGTTTTTCATGATTTCTTCACATCTGTGAGGCATTAATTTTGTTGGTTTGGAGCCAAGATTTTGCTCATCTACTAGTGTGCTTGGGGTCATTGTCTTGTTGAAACACCCATTTCAAGGGCATGTCCTCTTCAGCATAAGGCAACATGACCTCTTCAAGTATTTTGACATATCCAAACTGATCCATGATACCTGGTATGCGATATATAGGCCCAACACCATAGTAGGAGAAACATGCCCATATCATGATGCTTGCACCACCATGCTTCACTGTCTTCACTGTGAACTGTGGCTTGAATTCAGTTTGGGGGTCGTCTCACAAACTGTCTGTGGCCCTTGGAATTTTACTCTCATCAGTCCACAAAATATTCCTCCATTTGTCTTTAGGCCAGTTGATGTGTTCTTTGGAAAATTGTAACCTCTTCTGCACATGTCTTTTATTTAACAGAGGGACTTTGCGGGGGATTGTTGCAAATAAATTAGCTTCACACAGGCATCTTCTAACTGTCACAGCACTTAGACGTAACTCCATTCATTCTGTCTTGTCATTCTGGTTATTCTTCTATCCATTTTGATGGTTGTTTTCCAATTTCTTCCACGCGTCTCTGGTTTTTTGTCCATTTTAAAGCATTGGAGATCATTGTAGATGAACAGTCTATAATTTTTTGCACCTGCGTATAGGTTTTCCCCTCTCCAATCAACTTTTTATTCAAACTACGCTGTTCTACTGAACAATGTCTTGAACGTCCCATTTTCCTCAGGCTTTCAAAGAGAAAAGCATGTTCAACAGGTGCTGGCTTCATCGTTACATAGGGGACACCTGATTCACACCTGTTTGTTCCACAAAATTGACAAACTCACTGACTGAATGCCACACTACTATTATTGTGAACACCCCCTTTTCTCCTTTTTTTTTTTACTAATAGCCCAATTTCATAGCCTTAAGAGTGTGCATAGCATAAATGCTTGGTCTTGATGGATTTGTGAGAATCTACTGAATCTACTGGTACCTTGTTTCCCATGTAACAATAAGAAATATACTCAAAACCTGGATTAGTCTTTTTAGTCAGATAGTACTACTGTTATTCTGAACACTACTGTATTTAGCTCATGGACTTGAATCAAAGTTGGGTTTTTTTTGTGGTGTTGTCAGGTTTTTCTTTTTCAATTTTTTCAGTTTCTTTTTCATATAATTTTCATAGAACATTGGTCATACTTGCTATGCACAATTTGGTATTGTTTTTTGGCACTTGGTTTTCTAATTATATATATCTATATATAATTAGAACATCATGAAGAAGTTGATTTATTTCAGTAATTCCATTCAAAAAGTGAAACTTGTATATTATATTCATTCATTACACACAGACTGATATATTTCAAATGTTTATTTCTTTTAATTTTTATGGTTATAACTGACAACTAATGAAAATCCCAAATTCAGTATGTCAGAAAATTAGAATAACATGTATGTGTCACGGACATGAACCAGCGAAGCCCTTCAGCATCTCACCATGTCATTTAGGTACTTCAGACTTTTTTTTTTTTTTGAGTAAATGCTTCAGGGCAGCATTAGCATGGCTAAAACCTTTCATCTTCTGGGGGACCTCTGCCCCCCAGACTCCCCACCTTTTTAAGCATTTTTCTTTATTTGCCTCTCACACGCCTGGAAGCTCCTCGCCATCGAACAATGTCTTTTAGTTCCTTCAGACTTTTTTCAGTAAAATGGTTCTTGGGAGCATGAGCATGACTAAAACCTTTCAGCTTCTGGGTGGGAGCTCCGCCCCCCATACCCCCCACCTTTTTAAGCATTTTTCTTTTTTGCCTTTCAGCTGACTCCCTAATTACAGCCCTCGTAACCCCCTGCCACTTTAAGCATTTTTTAAATGTAGATGTAAATTAATATTCAAAGTTTTCAGCTAGTTGACAGTAGGGCTGTACAATATGGCCAAATTATAGTATCTCAATATTGTCATATCAATATGATATAAGATATGACTATGATTTGACACAAAGTGCAGCAACAGTGAAAATTAAACATTCTTAAACAAAACAGTAATAATACCACACTCATTTTGCACTCATCATAAGGTTAGGATACTGTGGCCTCCAAAAGTATTGGAACAGTTGGAATTTCACACATTTTAATTTGTTTATGCCATTTTGAATACAAGAAATACAAAAAAATAAAGAATAAAAATTTCTAAAAATTTCTTTTTTTAAACTTATTTTTTTCTTCCTCAATCTCAAACTGAAAGCAAATCTCTAAAACTTGATAAAACCTGTAAATAATAATCAGTTTTATTGCCAGACAAGTCAGGGGATGGAAACATGAACATTTCAAAGTCACTGAATATGTCTTGGACTTTATTTACATCAATTCTGAAGAAATACAAAAGTTTCTTTCACCAAAACATCAAATCTAGGCTTTCATCTCAAATGTACTTTCTGTCAAATTGTAGCTGAACTTTCGGGTCTTTTTAAGAAAATCCTCCTCTACACCACTTCATCAGGAAACTGGATGTTATATTTTTAATTAATTTATATCACGTTGTAAAGATTTGCTTTCAGTTTGAGTTAAGGAAGATAATTTAAGAAAAAAAATGTATATGAAATGGAATGAACAAAATAAAATGTGTGAAATACCAAGTGTTCCAATACTTTTGAGGGCAATTGAGAAACACTGAGAAGCAGCATCTTGCATCTCATATATAGTGCAGCAGATAAGAGAATATTTAGAGTGGAATCCTGCAAATGGTGATACAAGCATCACATTTGGCACAAATAATCCATAGACATGAACGCTTTTAAAAAAAACTGATTGGCCACTTGAATTTTCAATAGGCAGCCAGGTAGGGGTCAATTGAAGAATTACACAGGGGTCAAAATTAAAAGATGCTCCAATCATATAGAAAACTACACCACATTATTTGCCTAATCAGAAAGATTCCAAAAAGGTATAGTTTGGACAATCTGTGACTGAATGTTATGGAGTTATGAGGTAAAAGCAGCAAGAACGGTGACAAAGGTCAGTTTCAGTTTGTACAGGGGTCAAAAGTTAAAGTTGCTCTAATTTTGTTAAAAAAAAAAAGATGCAAATTATTGGTTGGGTTAATCGGGTTTTAAAAAGTAATAGTTTGCATCATCTGTCATGCTTAGTTCATGTTACGGGGAACATATGTCACATGTCATAGAATCCAATGGACTTTGACCTTGTTTGACCTTGACTTTGGAGACCAAGCATTCAGCACTGTCAAAACTATTCCATTCATTAATCCTATTAACTCAACCAATAATTTGCATCACTTTTTACCAAAATTAGAGCAACTCTTTTCCTTTTGACCCCTGTACAAACTGAAATTGACCGTTTGTCACCATTCCTGCCATGTTTTTACCCCAAAACTCCATAACATTCAGTCATAGATAGTCCAAACTATACCTTTTTGGAATCTTTATAATCAGACAAGTAATGTGATGTAGTTTTCAATTTGATTGGAGCATTTTTAAATTTTGACCCCTGTGTAATTCTTTAAATGACCCCTACCTGGCCGCCTATTGAAAATTCAAGTTGCCAGTTGTTTTTTTTTTTTTTAAGTAGTGTCTAAGCTGTATTTGTGCTGAATTTCATGCTTGTATCACCATTTGAAGGATTGTTTCAGTTATCGGCTGCACTAATAAGCCAACAGAGGATGAACCAGCTGCTGTCTGTTAGCTTAAACATGTGTATATGACCCGAACTAAAGGAGAAATGCTGCTTTTAACAACCTGGACCTCATTTCTGGCATAACATATGGTCGTTTATGCACCAATATAAGTTTGGTGTCATTAGAAGTCCATAGTTCAAATCTGAGGTAAACATTTTTCTTCTACTAAGGTGGATTAGAACTTTTTGTGGCACACAGCACCAACTACTGGACAGGAGGAACCTAGCAGTCAATGTGACTCACTAATTTCAAAATGCAGCTCTTTCAACCAGATGTGCGGTGCAGTGACATGTCAATTAGCTGTGCCCAGTCACATTTCAGGGGAGTCCAGCGAAAACCTGGCCTCTGCTTTAGCTCCACCCATGCCAGGAAGTGTTCAACATTTGACATTTCCTGTTTCACTGTGACTGAAAATTTGGCACTTCCTGTTTGAGTGTGAGCTTGCCCATGCCCATGCCCATTGGCCCATGCTGGCCAATTAAGAACATGGATACCATGGTCTTTAAACCAGGTACTGGTAGCTTTGGCACTGTGTGCAGGTGCCAAATCCTGTTGGAAAATGAAATCTGCATCTCCATAAAGTTGGTCAGCAGCAGGAAGCATGAAGTGCTCTACAACTTCCTGGTTGACAGCTGCATTGACCTTGGACCTCAGAAAACACAGTGGGCCAACACCAGCAGATGACATGGCACCCCAAACCATCACTGACTTTGGAAACTTTACACAGGACCTCAAGCATCATGGATTCTGTGCCTCTCCTCTCTTCCTCCAGACTCTGGGACCTTGATTTCCAAAGGTAATGTAAATATACCTTTATCATAGAACATAACTTTGGACCACTCAGCAGCAGTCCAGTCCTTTTTGTCTTTAGCCCAGGCAAGACATCAAGTCAGCAGTCTTCCCCATGATTTTATAGCCTATAGAACTAGACTGAGAGACCAGTTAAAGGCCTTTGCAGGTGTTTTGAGTTAATTAGCTGATTAGTGTGTCCCACCAGGTGTCTTCAATATTGAACCTTTTCACAATATTCTAATTTTCTGAGAAACTAAAATTGGGATTTTCATTCGTTGTCAGTTATAATCACCAAAATTAAAAGAAATAAACATTTGAAATATATCAGTTTGTGTGTAATGAATGAATATAATATACAAGTTTCACTTTTTGAATAGAATTACTGAAATAAATAAACTTTTTCATGATATTCTAATTATATGACCAGCACCTGTGTATATATCAGTGCATATTTCATATTTTAACCATATTATTTGTGATATTTTCTTTTTTGTGGTGTACATTAGTTCTGTGGGAGCACTCCAGTTTCATTGCACCCCCGTACAATGACTTAAAGACTATTTTTATTCTACTTTAAAGATTCTGAGATTGTTGTGAACATTTTGATATACTGTACAACACATGGGCAACCCCCCCCCCCCCCCCCCCCCAAAAAAAGATGTACCTTCAAAAGGGAATTACTGAATGTATGGAAAAATTTAAAAAAAATCCGTGGATCCCAGAGCAATTTTGAGGTCAACATTCATTGACATACAATGTTTGATATGAATCAGCAAAAGAACTTGAAAGGAGTAGGCGAATCATTTTAGCACACAGAAATGATGAACATGGCTACAGGTTCCCATTGTCTAAACAGGTGTATGTGATGTAGTATGTCACCGTGATGGAAGCTGGGTGTACTCAGACACAGTGGGTGTTTAAATTTTTTTAAAGGCTACACGCCTTACCTTGTTGTCCAGCCAGATAATAGCAGAGCTGCCGTTGGGTTATGACTCTCTCCGCTAATGTCTCTGCTGAAGTCTGGCGAACAGCCAGCGGCAAGAGGCAAACTGGCAGACGGCATCACATCAATATCCCAACTAGCCACCAGAGCCTGACTCCAGTGATCAGGGACTCTAAAAGCAGCAGCTGGTGAGTTGATATGGGGCTTCCCACGTTATGCTGAGGGGCTTTAGATTCATTTAAGTGATAAAGATTACTTTTAAGCACTACACTCATTAATTGATGTTGAGAGCTGGGAGATATGGAAGCTTGTTGATGTCAGCTACCACAGATGAACATGAATGGGTTTATCTCTGCTCTTTGTTTTCTCTGATGAAACATTGGCATATTGTGTTTAGCAAGTGTGCTCATATACAAAGAATGATTTCAAGGACACTGCACCAAGTCTGTCAAAGACAAGTTGAGCTATAAATGTACATAGACTGACTCATACCTTGATAGTTGTTCTTTAAAAAAATAGACATTTATTTAATTATTACCTCTCTGCATTTCGTGTTTAATGGTCATTCAAGGGCAAAGTGATTTCATACATAATGCATTCATAAAGGCCTTGGTTAAAGATAATATGGTTACTATTAAACTTGAACTTGAAGTTAAGTATGCATCAACTATGTAGTGGTTAAATGACAATGAAAGGTAAACCTAATCTACAATGGCTATCCATCCACCCAATTCAGAATGGCTGTTTTGAGGAACTGGTTAAAGATACACCATTTCTATTTGTCACATGACCAATTGGCATTTGATAACATGTAAAGGTCAAACTCAAACAGTTTCGAGCCAATATGGGTTCAACATGATAGAAGGGTTATGAGTTAGTCAATAATATTGTGGTCTACTTTTCAACAGAATTAATCCAATATCACTGCCACATAGGACTATATACTTTGGTATCACCAAATCAAAATTACATAATTAATGAATCTATGTTAATCATGCAAGGCTCTGGCATTGGGTGTTTCTTCTTTCATTGTGGTGTTTTGATGAGACTACCTTCACAAGCCACATTCCTAAGGTGCTTGACACTTGCACTACTTTGATCCGGGCACTTGCATGCACATCATCGTGACGATCCCACCCGCTGTGTTCCCAGCTGGATGCCGTGCTTTTTTTCCACTGTTTACCACGCATTGTGTGCTGGACACTGCATATACGAAATAATTATTTTGCAGCGGATTAATCATTTTCTGGCCAAGTTGGCTGTTGAAAACGGCTCTAATTGCTTCCGGAATCACAGAGAAACGCTCCAGCTGCTGCTTTTCTCTTGCATGCACACGCTTAATGAGGTGGAGAACGCATTTGGAACTGTCTAAAAAGGTAATTATTTGTCATGGTTACATTGTAATAGCTTGGTAAAACAGTGGCATGTTCATTCCTTCTTATGAGTAGCTGTAAAAGTACGTTTATGATAGATTGAACATCTCGTTATAATCGTTCAGATGAACTGCGCTCTGATGCGGTGCGCTGACACAATCACACGTGTTTTTGACTTGTCTGCATAACGTTCACGTGAAGTTCACATAATTAATGCGTGATAGACATTTTGAACATTTCAAAATTTTCTTTGCGTACTTGCATGAAGCTGAGCACATTTTAAAAGGGTTTGAGATGAGTCTACGCTCGTGCATGGCAGAGTGTGTGCAAGTGCGCGGCTCAAAGTCGTGAAAGTGTCAGGGGGCCATTACCCCTACCTCTAACCCTGGTTTGAAGTGAGTATTTGGTAGAATTTTACCTCCCTCTCCTTTGTCTGCATCTTGCAGTGCTCATTGTTATTCACCCACAGCTTGGTTTCTCTCTTCCCTCACTAAGTGGCCCAAGAGGTGCTGCTCAATCCCAGAGGAGCCTGCTGGCTCACAGTCAGGCCCTTTGAGCTGCCAAGTCAACTGAGGCCGCTGGTCTCCCTACTGTGTGTTCCTGCACAGAGGCTGCTGGTATTCTGGCTGAGACCCAGTGATTTACAGCCTTTGGCGAGGACGCTCTCTGAGGAGCTCCAATTTTGGCTGCTATATCATTTATTTGAGACACGTTTGGCAAGCCGGCATCACGGCCCCCTTGGAAATGCATCGTCCGGAGATAAAATGAATGAACGGTATCAAAGACATGTCAACTGTGATGCTTTTTTCATGAAGGATGGAACGAAGGGATGGCACACTAAAGCAATTGTGTCCCTGCACACCCCCCTGTTTCAGAGCAGAAGAGGCATCAAAGCATAACACCGCCTGACATGAATAAGAGCGTCTCAGCTGTGAATGCATGTGTAATGTTCGTGTCGACATAAAGCAGCAGAGTAGTGACATTTCATAATTTCACGATCACTTCTGCATGAGCAAAACACTCTTGAAACATAGAATTCTCAGAAAACATGTGTTCATGTGTGACCATTTGACAGGAAAAGTGTTGTTTTAAAAAACAAGTTACACTTTGTCTATGGCCACTCAATGACATTCCAGCATTTTGAGATGTCTTTCTGTTATGTCGTTTTCCAGGTGAAATTTCTGTGCCAATACTTATAGGCAGGGGAAAAGTGAAGGCTGCAGTTGAGTGGCAGCATTTTGTTTTGCATTTGTCTCCAAACAGATTCATAGCTGTCATTCAAGGTCCCATTGAAGATTGCTATCAAATGTAATCACTTCAAAGCTTATTCCCATGGATGCCCGCTTACAGATATGGCTTTTTCAGGTGCCTGTCAAAAAGATGGTGCAGAGGGGCATGCAGAGAAAGCTTCAAATGTATGAATTTAAATATAGAAGGGGCACAGACATTATGATTCATATCAGGAATTGTAAAAGCAACACAATACTTTTGGTTTCATTGTTTTTTTCAGCTGTATTGCTGTGTTATTAAAGACGCATTGTTTTTGTGGGAAAAGAAGACAAAGCTGCTGTCTGATATACACGAGAGCTTTAAAACAGTACATATGCCACTGCAACTAACTGAAACTGTTTGTCTAAATTTATTTTCTATTGAATAAAATAAAATATGAGCGGAATGGATGTTATACAATGACACGGGGCCTTAACTGTTGGGGGTATTACGTATTTTCAATTTCAATTTATTTTCATTTATATAGCACCAAATCACAACAGAGTTACCTCAATGTGCTTCACACAAGTAAGGTCTAACCTTACTAACCCCCATAACAGCAGTGGTAAGGAAAACTCCCTCTGATGAAGAAACCTCAAGCAGACCAGACTCAAAGGGGTAACCCTCTGCTTGGGCCATGCTACGGACATAAATTACAGAACAATTCACAAAATGAGTACAACCCCTGGCAATAATTATGGAATCACTGGCCTCGGAGGATGTTCATTCAGTTGTTTAATTCTGTAGAAAAAAAGCAGATCACAGACATGACACAAAACTAAAGTCATTTCAAGTGGCAACTTTCTGGCTTTAAGAAACACTATAAGAAATCAATAAAAAAAAATTGTGGCAGTCAGTAATGGTTACTTTTTTAGACCAAGCAGAGGGGAAAAAAATATGGACTCACTCAATTCTGAGGAATAAATTATGGAATCACCCTGTAAATTTTCATCCCCACAACTAACACCTGCATCAAATCAGATCTGCTCGTTAGTCTGCATCTAAAAAGGAGAGATCACACCTTGCAGAGCTGTTGCACCAAGTGGACTGACATGAATCATGGCTCCAACACGAGAGATGTCAATTGAAACAAAGGAGAGGATTATCAAACTCTTAAAAGAGGGTAAATCATCACGCAATGTTGCAAAAGATGTTGGTTGTTCACAGTCAGCTGTGTCTAAACTCTGGACCAAATACAAGCAATATGGGAAGGTTGTTAAAGGCAAACATACTGGTAGACCAAGGAAGACATCAAAGCGTCAAGACAGAAAACTTAAAGCAATATGTGGGAGGAAGCTGGAGTCGTCTGTGACAGAACTGTAAGAAAACGCCTAAAGGAAATGGGATTTACATACAGAAAAGCTAAACGAAAGCCATCATTAACACCTAAACAGAAAAAAACAAGGTTACAATGGGCTAAGGAAAAGCAATCGTGGACTGTGGATGACTGGATGAAAGTCATATTCAGTGATGAATCTCGAATCTGCATTGGGCAAGGTGATGATGCTGGAACTTTTGTTTGGTGCCGTTCCAATGAGATTGATCAAGATGACTGCCTGAAGAGAACATGTAAATTTCCACAGTCATTGATGATATGGGGCTGCATGTCAGGTAAAGGCACTGGGGAGATGGCTGTCATTACATCATCAATAAATGCACAAGTTTACGTTGATATTTTGGACACTTTTCTTATCCCATCAATTGAAAGGATGTTTTGGGATGATGAAATCATTTTTCAAGATGATAATGCATCTTGCCATAGAGCAAAAACTGTGAAAACATTCCTTGCAAACAGACACATAGGGTCAATGTCATGGCCTGCAAATAGTCCGGATCTTAATCCAATTGAAAATCTTTGGTGGAAGTTGAAGAAAATGGTCCATGACAAGGCTCCAACCTGCAAATATATAGGATATAGGAAATGCAGTTGGTGCACAGGACAGGAGGGTCACCAGCACAAATACCACACCCATCTCTGGATGGAGCCACACCTAAAACAGAGAGAGAGGTATCAGAAAGACAAGAAATACTGTATAATTTGCCAGCATTAAACAACAAGAAAAACAGAAAATACTAAGGTGATTGCTGGCCACTAGCCCTAAGCTTCACTAAAAGACTCAGAGGTCGCGGCCTGCTCCATTTCCTAATAAAATGAATTAAAAGAGTAAAAAGTGTAAAATTATTGAGGTAAGTGGGCTTGTCTTCCCTCATATGTCAAGTCTGGGAGCATGCCCTTTGCCACATCCACCATACCACTGAATAACCAGGGGTCCTGGATGGCAAACACCCAGGCAAAGAAAAGGCAAGACAGGCAGCACCAGGACCCTAAAGACTTGGATCTTTGTATGCTTGCAAAGATATCAGAATTGCCAAACACCTCTGTCCAGCAACCTCGTGACTCTGTAAGCTCTTCCCAGGAACCTCCCAATATCAAAGGCCATTAGGACCCAGATAAATGTATGTCAATGTGGAGATTTACGAGGTCTGTTAGAAAAGTATCCAACCTTTTTTTTTTCAAAAACCATATGGATTTGAATCACGTGTGATTGCATCAGCCAAGCTTGAACCTTCGTGCACATGCGTGAGTTTTTTCATGCCTGTCGGTTGCGTCATTCGCCTGTGAGCAGGCTTTGTGTGAGCAGTGGTCCACTCCTCTCGTCATTTTGTTTATTGCAAATAAATGTCTAAAACGATTTGGAGCTTTGCTGCATCAATTTTTTTTCCAGAAACTGTGAGAGACCTTCAGGTGGACACCGTTCGGAAAATGAATATGGCTTTCAGGGACGATTTTATGGGGATTACACAGATTAAGGTGTGATCCAGATGGTTTAAAGACCGCTCACAACTGCTGAGAGATCGCCGTGCTCTGAGCGCCGATCGACAGGCTCAAACCCCGCTGAAACAACCAGATCATTTCCAACCTGAAGGCTTTGTTGATCCGGGACGTCATCTGACTTTCACAAAAAGGCAGAAGGCATGGACATCAGCACTTTTTCGGCACATTCCACTGTTACAGGAGTTTTTTCATGGAAAGAAAAGCGGAGGGACACGCCACGGAGCCGTTCATTACGCGGCACAAAACCACCTCCATGTTGGTCTCACAGGACGGCTTTCAGGTGGATTTCAAACGGCTGTCGGTTGCTTTTCAGTCGTGTGATTATCTGAGAAATTGAGCATGAGCTGGACATGCCCCAACATGTCCTGTGAGGCTTCATCACGGCGTTGCTTTGCGCCATGCGGCTCCACCGTGACGCGTGGAACTCCTCTGCACGTCTGTCTCAATGTGCCGAAAAAGTGCTGATGTCCACGTCTTTTCACAATTCCTGTGCTAGTCAGACGACATACCGGATCAAGACAGCGTCCAGTTTAGAAATGAACGGCACATTCCACTGTTACAGGAGTTTTTTGTCATGGAAAGAGGAGCGGAGTTCCGCGCGTCGCGGTGGAGCCGCATGGCACAAAGCAACACCATGATGAAGCCTCACAGGACATGTTGGGGCATGTCCAGCTCATGCTCAATTTCTCGGGTAATCACACGACTGAAAAGCAACTGACAGCCGTCTGAAATCCATCTGAAAGCCGTCCTGTGAGACCAACATGGAGGTGGTTTTATGCCGCGTTATGAACGGCTCCGTGGCACGTCCCTCCGCTTTTCTTTCCATGAAAAAAACTCCTGGAACAGTGGAATGTGCCGAAAAAGTGCTGATGTCCACGCCTTCTGCCTTTTTGTGAAAGTCAGACGACGTCCCGGATCAACAAAGCCTTCACGTTGGAAATGATCTGGTTGTTTCAGCAGGGTTTGAGCCTGTCGATCGGCGCTCGGAGCGCGGCATGCTCTCAGTAGTTGTGGGCGGTCTTTAAACCATCTGGATCACTCCTTAATCTGTGTAATCCCCATAAAATCGTCCCTGAAAGCCATATTAATTTTCCGACAGGTGTCCACCTGGAGGTCTCTCACAGTTTCTGGAAAAAAATTGATGCAACAAAGCTCCAAATCGTTCAGACATTTATTCGCAATAAAAAAACGATGAGAGGGGTGGACCACTGCTCACACAAAGCCTGCTCACAGGCGAATGACGCAACCGACAGGCGTGAAAAAACTCACGCATGCGCACGAAGGTTCAAGCTTGGCTGATGCAATCACACATGATTCAAAACCATATGGTTTTTGAAAAAAATAAAAAGGTCAGATACTTTTCTAACAGAACTCGTATATGTGTTAGCTGATAATTTAATAATTGTGGAATATTAGTGAAGTATGAGACTATATTGTGACAAACGCGTTAGCATGTTGTCTGTTAGTTTGTTGTTTAAGATGGTGTTACAGTGTACTAGTTGTTCTGACTTCTGCTTTGCATTGTCCAACATCCCAACTCATTGGGAGGACGAAGGCTTATGGTAGACAACAGCTGTGAAACAATTAATTGATACAAATCAAAATTCAATTTGATTTTAATTGTACCATTACGTACATTAATACATGAATCCTGAATAGATGGCTTGATTTTAATATTATAAATTGGTTAAATTAGTTTTACTGTAAGTTCCGCATCTTCAAACTCTCACAAAAGTACAAAGGTTCAGCACAAGGCTTTCATGAGACTGGTTGCAGGAACATTTAACTTTGTAATGTTAAAAATAAAATCAATGTTTCACAGTGGTAGGCGGAATATTGCATAAATGTACCTGTTTGAATGTTATGTTTGGTCCACCATTTCTTAAGGCCCCTTAACACATAGTGTGAAGTTTGGACGACGTTTGGACAAATATGGCAAAACAGCGCAAAACACTTTGAATTTGCGCACCATGAAACATTGCGCTGACAGGCAGTTGTGCATGACGCCGGTACGACGGTTTGTGTGTCTGCTGTCTGTCAAGCAGGAACTGCAGCTCACACTGCTGCAGCTACTCGCATTGTTTTCCATGGGACGAGCTGCACCACATCGCGCTGCTGATTTGGAGGAAAATGAAATAAAAACCAGCTGTATAGTTAATGAATATCACTCGGTTGATATAAATAATACATAAAGGAAGACACAATACAGAACCCCACAGTTAAACAACCCTGATAAAAAAAAAATAAAAAAAAAACACTCACAAGAGTTGAACCCATGCCACCTGATTACCAGACGGCAACCCTGCCACTACACCACAATCACTGTCTCATAACAGGAGCGTGAAATGGTTCTAATCAACAAGCAGACAAAAGTATTTTCTAAAAAAAGATAAAAGCGCTGTGATAACTGACCAACCAGCATTTGCTATGGTGTATTTCTGCTATGTGACTGAAAGTGGCATATGTGTCGTACTGTTGACCTGTCATATGGTCCTGTGGCATGCAGCTCACTGTCCTGTCAGACTGATGTGATGTTCAGATCGCCGGCTGTTTGTCCACATAAACTGACTGTCCTGTCCAGCTGATCCTGTCAGTGTGTGTGACCTCCAGCCCATCGGAGTACAGCAAGTGCATAGACGCACATGTCCGTCAAAACATGGTATGTGTTCTGCAGCTCTGATGTCCAGGACCAGCCATGTCAACAACTGCCACGCCCCAGTCCATTCAGAGCACAGACCAAAGTGTCACTTTCTGATCAGATGAGATGTGCCTCAGCTGCGGGGGGTGCGCGAACCACACACATGCACATGTTGGGGGGAGCGGGGGTGCGCGCGACACACACACACACACACGTTGTGGGGGGAGCCAACAGCACATTACATCTTGGCAACTCAACAGTCATGGGGAACTTAGATGAATTTCAGAGCGAGTACGACAGTGGTTGTCTGCAGTCTCTTGTCATGCCAACAGTGCAACTGGTCACGCATTTTCCAAGTGCCATGCGAGCGGTGTTAGATGTTCGTGCATGTTACCTGTAATTTGGCTGACACCTGCCGCGAGAGGGAGTGAAAGGTTTGTACAGTGCACACTTTGTCATTCAGCCGCTGGTGTGCACAAATTGTTGTAGCAACAGGTGTATGAGGCGTTTGGGGCAGGGACAATTTCACACTGTTTGCACATGATTCCTGCATCATGCACACTAAGTGCGCACTTCATCCAAACTTCGCACTGTGTATGAAGGGGCCCTTAACGCTGTCATACTGGTTCAGAATGGGAAAGGTATACTATCCTATTATTATTATTCCATGCTGCATGTTCTACGCTGAATGTGGTGCTGCCCCCAGTAGTGAACAAAAGGTGAGCAGAGCCAGCATCAGTGCACTACACAGAGGAGCAAACACCTGAACAAGGTTCCCGTTTTTTATGAAAAAAAAGGTATTTGAAGGTAAGCAGTGCAACTTTTGGGCTATTCTAATTTGCCTTGGATAATGAAAGCTTACATGAAACAAAGCATTGTTTCAAATTGTACTGTATTGCAATGAATCATATCACAACTGTATGATGAAAAATCATGCAGGATCAATCCTTTTCCTGTGATGTTTTCTTGGTGATTTCAAGAACTTCTTGAAGTGCCCTCATACATATGTAATGTACTGCATTGTTTTGTAAGGGAGAGATACCAACAGCTAGCAGAGAACAGTCAATATCCAGAGGTTCATCAACTGCACTATAGAAAGGAGCAGAGTAAAGGGCCTTTCACACCAAACGTGTCGGTCAATCATTTTGACTGTTTTGCTTGAGTTGGATGTGGCAATAATGAGTTGGACGGGGCAGCAACACGCAGAGGGAGCAGAGATTTCTATGTCACTATCTCGTTTTTCAAGGGCCCGGTGAACAACCTTAACAAATCACCATCATGGATTTACATCAGGAAAAAGCAAAACACACAGTCTGCCAGTCTTAACAACAATATTAAGAGAAAATAGCAGATGAATGAGTGACAGACATCACCCTGCTGGGAGAAGCTTTTTTCAGTGAGTGATCGGAGTGGCGCCAAGCTGAAGCAGCTGGTGTTCAGGCCAGAGACCTAGTCAGAGAGACAGCAGCCAGTCTGACTGAGCAGACACACTCAAATCCAAAATTCTTAACTTTTGGACATATATATATATACACACACACACAGTTTGAGCAATGGAGCTTCTGCAAATTTGTCTGAGGTTTGTGAGTAATCTGGAAATAAAACATAACGTAGTGCACCACTAAAGTTTTATGGGCTACCATTATCGTTATTTTTACCAAATAAAGCTACACATTTTTTTACTGCTGTGACGAGAAGAACAGTCTCAATTTTAAATAACTTAGATTTTTGAGTTTTTTTTTTAAACTATCACGTAATCTGACCTTAAAGAAAATAGCACAGTACCATTTTGTGCTTCTTTATATTTTAAGAAATATATTTCTTCACTTGTCCCATGTGAGGAACATTTCAACATTTGCTGTGCAGAGAACCTTGCAAATACAGAACTCGTACACTTCAGAACTTCCAGTGATGGAGCTTAACACCAAAAGCTGAAGTCAAAACAGGAGAAAAGAACATCTCTGTTCTTCAAAATGTAAGGAAAGTGTCTCCAAAAACTCCACCAAAATGTCAAAGCTGCAGAGGAAACCTTCATCTGGTTAAATGTCATGAGTTTCCAGCTCACCTGTTGTATCTGAAAACTCACACCTGCTGCTATGCTTCTAAATAAAACAAAGGCTCTTTAAAAGAGCAATTATTTAATTATTTGATAAAGCTATTTCCTTTTACAGTGGGGCCAGAAAGTATTTAGTCAGCCCCTGATTGTGCAAGTTCTCCTACTTAGAAAGATGGGAGAGGTCTGTAATTTTCATCATAGGTACATTTCAACTATGAGAGACAAAATGAGAAAAAAAAATCCAGGAAATCACATTGTAGGATTTAAAAAAAAAAATTTGTAGATTATGGTGGAAAATAAGTATTTGGTCAAAAACAAAAGTTAAACTCAATACTTTGTAACATAAGCTTTGTTGGTAATGACAGAGGTCAAATGTTTCCTGTAAGTCTTCACCAGGTTTGCACACACTGTAGCTGGTATTTTGGCCCATTCCTCCATGCAGATCTAGAGTAATGATGTTTTTTCTATGGGGTTGAGGTCTGGAGACTGGCTAGGCCACTCCAGGACCTTGAAATGCTTTTTACGGAGCCACTCCTTCATTGCCTGAGCGGTGTGTTTGGGATCATTGTCATGCTGGAAGACCCAGCCATGTTGCGTCTTCAATGCTCTCACTGATGGAAGGAGGTTTTGTCTTAAAGTCTCATGGTACATGGCCCCGTTCATTATTCCCTTAACACAGATCAGTCGCCCTGTCCCCTTTGCAGAAAAACAGTCCCAAAGCATGATGTTGCCACCCCCATGATTCACAGTAGATATTGTGTTCTTGGGATGCAACTCAGCATTCTTCTTCCTCCAAACATGACTAGTTGAGTTTTTGACTAGTTGAGATTTCAGACCATAAAATATCGCGTGGAGGGTGGCAAAATATTAAAACTGCTTCACATTTGATGTGTTACTCTGCCTCCTGACCGTGTTGCACAGGTGTCAACAATGACGCTGACAGCTGAGAGCGACAGAAACTAGTGCAGTGACGACAATCCCGAAATGTGTGGATTTAATGGGTTTAATTGGATTGATTGATGGATTTACCATGGATTTAACTCAGTGCATCTGATGAGATGGAGAAATCTGTCGGTCTGCTCACAGAATTTCCAGTTTGGCATGAAGACGCTGGTGCAAAGTTAAGCTTTGGCAAGTCGACCACACCCCTTCACAGCAATTCGCCCACTGAATTACTTACAGAAAAATAAACCATGCAAATGATGGAATTGGATTAGAATGGGAATAACCCTGTTGTGTCTGATGATTTGCGGATGTTCAAGCTGGATTACGGTAGTAAATATCCATTTTACCAGCAATGCGTTATCATCAATTTGTGACCGTAAAATCCAGCATGAACAAATCAGACACAACAGGGTTATTCCCTAAATGTGAGGATTTTCTTCAGAAAACCACTGTATAAATTAGCAATTTTGATGTTCCTTTGTCACACATTTTTACACTCTGTCATCTTCTGTGTTTGGCCTGATGCCTCGTTCCTATTGGATGTGGGAAGCTACATCACAGCATGTAGTGGCAAAAGTTGGATTGGGTTGAACTTTGACCGTGGCGGCCTGACAACAAGCGGCAGTGTGCACTCCCAGCAGAGTGTCGTGCTAGCTTGGTTTTTGCTTAGTCACATCATTTGCGTGATGCTTCTCACTGAAAATAATGGATTTTAAAGAAAAGTGCAATGCGTTTAACACCCTGAACACGTTCAGTGTGAACGGCCCTTAACTATGGGGTTCACTGTTTCTTACCTGCACTTTCATAAACTGAGTGACAATTCTCATTAGTGACAGGCGGTATATCAGTATTCTTGGTTATTGGCATTTTATTCGGAGATATGTAAATGAGACAATACCGTAACACCAATACAGCTTCCATGCTTCGTGATGAGCATTTTTTTTTTCATTAAACCCATTTTCTCTTCTCCTTTCTGAGTCTACAGAATGTAGACTGGCTCAACCCTGACCCTTCTCTCCATCGGCAAGCAGAGGTCTTCCTCAGATACAACTTTCCAGCAACATGGGGCAACAGAGTGTAATTTAACCATATAATGTCTATATACACACACTGGACAAACCTGTGTGTGACAGCACCCATAGGTTTTCCATAGTGACCCGAAAGAGCTGTTGTGAACACCAAATATTGCTGGTCTGGGTGACACCATGTTGGCAGTGTTTATTCTGCCTCTGTCATGACCAACCCATATTTTGATGAAGACGTTGAACATGGATAACATCCTGAATGACTTCGGTGGAACAAATGAAGCCCAAACACACCTCGATCTGTGAGTCTGAATCATGTGAGGACTGATTGCTCTGCTGTCACTCACAATTCCACGCCCCTCTCAATCAAAGCCATGCCCTCCCACGCCAGAATGGGGCCAAAAGTTTGAAACTGAAAAAATAAGATCTGAAAGTGAAAAAAGATCTGAAGGTGAAAAAAAGAAATATGAATGAAAATAAATTATTTGATTAAAATAATTACAGAACTGAATCAAAAATGTATTTATACTGAAAAATATATATCTTACACTTATTTTAGTTTGATAATACATTTTAAATGATTATAAAATTCAAGAGCAAACACTGAATTTTCAGTTTCAAAGTTAATTTTTTCAATATTTTTTTATTTTCAGATTACAAAACTTTTGGCCTGGATTTAGCTCCATACAGCTGCAGTCAGCGGCCTCTGAGCCACTGACCCACAAGCTGTGACTCAAGCAGTCATGACCCTATTTATGCATAACTTTATGGCTTAAACATCTTAAACTATGAGGAAAGAAAAAAAAAAACATTCCGTACAGTTATCATGAAGGGAGGAACTATAGCCATAGAGACCTTTAATTCACTCTGCAGCACAGTTTCCATGGCAGACTCTTGCACCTGCACAAACAGCAGCTCCAGCAAGATACCTTTCAGCACACAAAAGGATCAAGCTCATTGTCAAAGCTCAAGGTCACAGAAAGGTCAAACAATAAAATCACACACACACACACAAAAAAAAAACCTTTTCTAGTTGCAATTTGTTCTTTTTCTCTCAAAATTTGGCATCAATATAGTCCCTTGGCCGTCAGTCCCTCTTCATGGTGGTCATTCCTTGTGGTACTCTCTTGTTCATCTTTTGGCAAGATACCCATCACCCTCAGGGTGACAGTTTTCATTATATTTTATTTTTTGCAGAGAGAAAGTTTCCACTGGACCAAGAGGAAAAACTACGGAGACAGAGAGCATGGCGTCTTCACTGAAATAAAACTGTTAATCAGAGACAAACAGCCTATATTCCTCTATAGTTCTGCTTTGGAACTATAGATGCAAGCAGAATCTCTGCTAGTTTTATCTCTCCTTTTTTGCCCTGATTTTTTTCTTTTCTTTTCTCTCTTTTTTTTTTTTTTTTTTTACAATTTTGTTAAACACACTTGAACACAGAACAATTGCACATCTTAGGGAAACATACCAAAATACAAATAAATGAATTAATAAATTGACTTCACTTGAGACAAAAATAGTTTTAACTGACACTTAAAGCCATTTTGTCATGTTCGGCAGTGACAAGAAGCTGTTTATTGAGGACTGCAGCGATTAAGAGTACTTCTTGCTGAGTAAAAACATGAACCAAGAAAACACTGAGAAACGCAGCCCAAGCTGAAAAATATGAGAGTATTCCTTTAAATGAACCATTTCAGCTATGGGATTTAGGCAGACATTAACAAGTGGTTCTGTCCACTTTAGCAGTTTCTAAAATCATATTACAAGATTCTTCCAGCTATGAATACGCAAAATATATTGTAATATTTACAATTATAGGGTGAATAAAAAGTCTGCGGATCTCAGAGCTTTCTTTTATCGTGTCCCTGTTCTGTGAAATGATCTCCCTGTGTCAATAAAACATTTAGATTCTGTAGAGACTTTCAAGTCCAGACTTAAGATGCACTTATTTTCCCTTTCGTATGGCTAGCATACTGGCATAGTTGTTGTGTGGGCCGCCAGAAGAGGAGGTACTGCTGGCCCACCACCAGAGGGCGCCCTGCCTGAAGTGCGGGCTTCAGGCACGAGAGGGCGCTGCCGCCTCACAGGAACAGCCGAGGTGACAGCTGTCACTCATCAACTATGACAGCTGTCACCGATCATCTGCACTTCACCCCGGATAAAAGCAGGATGACACCTCCACCACGTCGCCGAGATATCGTTCTTCTACGGAGGTAATACTCTCAGCCTGAATATTCCAATATTGATTCCAGTAGATACATTGTTGCAGCTGTCTCCCCGGAGGACCGGCGTGGGCCGCGACTGCTTCGCTCTGCTTTCCGCCAGATAAGTGAATAGACAGACGCTGCACGAGTGTGTGTTAGAGGTGGAGGTGGAATTCCCACCGTTGTTGTTACTGGGTGTACACACACCCACACTTGACTGTCTTTGCTCTTCGCCAGCAGTACCAGATCCGACACGCGGAGACGGTGGCCACCTGACGGAGGAAATCGTGTGGTTCCGGTTCTTCTCTAGACGGACGTCTCCTATCGTCGAGCCTGCCCACACGACACCTTTATCCATTGACTTTGTATTTATTCTATAATCTGCTGTGTGTGGTTGTGGCATTCACAACAGTAAAGTGTTCAAATTTAACTCCTTCTATTGTCCGTTCATTTCCGCCCCCTGTTGTGGGTCCGTGTCACTACACTTTCACGACAGGATATCTCGGCCAGCGTCATGGACTCCGAGGGGCGTCACCCAGCGATTGAACGGCCAATGGGAGAGCAGGGTGCACAGGCGTCTGCAGGAGGCGTGATTGGTGAGTTGCAGCACATCCTCACCGCCTTTACGGCTCGGTTGGATAAGATGACCGAGCAAAACATCCTCCTGAACCGCAGGGTGGAGGCTCTCTCCGCACAGGTGGCAGCGAGCGCTCAGGGCGCTGCTGCAGCTCCTCCTCCTGCCGACCCTGTGCAAGATATGAATGTTCCAGTGGTCGTTCAACAACCCCTCCCACCATCCCCTGAAGCATACATAAGCCCCCCAGAGCCATACGGAGGTTGTGTGGAGACGTGCGCGGACTTTCTGATGCAGTGTTCGCTCGTCTTTGCACAACGACCCGTGATGTATGACTTCCGCATCGCGGCTGCGAGGTCCGGCTGGAATAACGTTGCACTCCGCGCCGCCTTCATAAACAGACTGTCGTCGGTCCTGAAGGAGCACATGGTAGCTAAGGAAGAACCGTGGGATTTAGATGGGCTTATCGATCTCGTTATACGGTTAGCAATCGGTTGGAGGAACGCCGTCGGGAGCGAGGCAAAGGACGTGGCCGGGCACGCGCCGTCCCTCTCCCTTCCGGGTTCAAAAAGGTTCCGCCCTCCCCACGCTCCACAGCCGCAGTGCTCTGTGGGGCAACAGCTCCCCCTGCTGACGTTGCTAGGGAAACGCACAGGGTCAAAATGAGAACAGCTGACAGAATGAGGAGGCTGGTCCGCGGGGAGTGTTTTCACTGCAACTCAAAAGAGCACATACAGAAAAACTGCCCCAAACGGCCAAAACGACAACACCCGCCCTTAGAGACTGGGCTAAGGGGGGGTCATAACATTCACGTGGGACACACACATATTGCCACACGGCTCCCAGTTACAATCCTGAGCGGGGATTTAACCCTTCAAGCCCCAGCACTGGTGGACACGGGGTCCGAAGGAAATCTGCTAGACAGCAGATGGGCAAGGGAGGTAGGGCTCCCTCTGGTGGCGCTTCCTTCGCCATTGCAGGTGCGGGCACTAGATGGCACCCTTCTCCCTTTAATCATGCACAAGACACAACCTGTAACTCTGGTGGTGTCTGGGAATCATCGGGAGGAGATCGAGTTTTTTGTGACTCCTTCTACCGCCCGCGTGATTTTGGGCTTCCCGTGGATGTTGAAACACAGTCCCCGGATTGATTGGCCATCTGGGGTGGTGGTTCAGTGGAGCGAAACCTGCCATCGGGCGTGTTTAGGATCCTCGGTTCCTCCCGGTTTACATGCTAAGAAGGAGGTCAAAGTCCATCCCAATCTGACGGCGGTGCCGGTTGAGTACCACGATCTTGCTGATGTCTTCAGCAAGGATCTGGCACTCGCCCTTCCCCCGCACCGTCCGTACGATTGTGCCATTGATCTGATTCCAGGTGTTGAGTTCCTGTCCAGCAGGCTGTACAACCTCTCACGACCTGAGCGCGAATCAATGGAGACCTACATCCGGGACTCATTAGCTGCCGGGCTGATCCAGAACTCCACCTCCCCGATGGGTGCAGGTTTCTTTTTTGTGGGTAAGAAGGATGGCGGACTCCGTCCATGCATTGATTACAGGGGGCTGAATGAGATTACGATTCGCAACCGATACCCGTTGCCGTTGTTAGATTCCGTGTTCACCCACCTGCATGGAGCCAAAATCTTTACTAAGCTGGATCTTAGGAATGCATATCACCTGGTTCGGATCCGGAAGGGAGATGAATGGAAGACGGCATTTAACACCCCGTTAGGTCACTTTGAGTACCTGGTCATGCCGTTCGGCCTCACCAACGCCCCCGCGATGTTCCAAGCCTTGGTTAACGACGTCTTGCGGGACTTCCTGCACCAATTCGTCTTCGTATATCTGGACAATATACTCATCTTTTCTCCGGATCCTGAGACCCATGTCCAGCATGTACGTCAGGTCCTGCAGCGGTTGTTGGAGAACCGGCTGTTTGTGAAGGGCAAGAAGTGTGAGTTTCATTGCACCTCTTTGTCCTTCCTGGGGTTTATCATCTCCTCCAACTCCGTCGCCCTGGATCCGGCCAAGGTTGCGGCGGTGAGAGACTGGCCCCAACCTACGAGCCGTAGGAAGCTGCAACAGTTCCTCGGCTTCGCCAATTTTTACAGGAGGTTCATCAAGGGGTATAGTCAGGTAGTTAGTCCCCTGACAGCCCTGACCTCTCCAAAAGTCCCCTTCACCTGGTCGGATCGGTGCGAAGCCGCGTTCAGGGAGTTGAAATAGCGCTTCTCGACTGCACCCGTCTTGGTGCAGCCTGATCCCATTCGCCAGTTTGTGGTTGAAGTGGATGCCTCTGACTCAGGAATAGGAGCCGTGCTATCCCAGAGTGGAGAGACCGATAAGGTTCTTCACCCGTGTGCCTATTTCTCCCACAGGTTGACCCCAGCAGAACGGAACTATGACGTGGGCAATCGAGAACTCCTAGCGGTGAAAGAGGCTCTTGAGGAGTGGAGACACCTGTTGGAGGGAGCGTCAGTGCCATTCACGGTTTTTACTGACCACCGGAACCTGGAGTATATCAGGACCGCCAGGCGGCTGAACCCCAGGCAAGCCCGCTGGTCACTGTTCTTCGGCCGTTTTGACTTCCGAATCACCTACCGCCCTGGGACCAAGAACCAGAGGCCAGATGCCTTGTCCCGGGTGCATGAACATGAAGTCAATACCGAGCTGTCGGATCCACCGGAACCCATCGTACCGGAGTCCACTATCGTGGCCACCCTTACCTGGGACGTGGAGAAGACCGACCGGGAGGCCCTGGCACGGAGCCCGGATCCCGGAACAGGGCCAAAGAACAGACTATACGTCCCACCAGAAGCCAGGGCTGCCGTCCTGGACTTCTGTCACAGGTCCAAGCTCTCCTGCCACCCAGGGGTGCGTAGGACTGTGGCAGTAGTCTGGCAGTGCTTCTGGTGGGCGTCCCTGGAGGCTGACGTCTGGGCTTACATCCAGGCCTGCACCACCTGTGCCAGGGGCAAGGCGGACCACCAAAAGGCACAGGGACTCCTTCAGCCGCTTCCTGTGCCTCATCGCCCCTGGTCCCACATTAGTCTGGATTTTGTCACGGGCCTCCCACCGTCCCGGGGGCACACCACCATCCTCACGATAGTGGACCGGTTCTCCAAGGCGGCCCACTTTGTGGCCCTCCCGAAGCTCCCGTCGGCCCAGGAGACAGCGGATCTCCTGGTCCACCATGTCATACGTGTGCATGGGATACGAACAGACATCGTCTCAGATCGTGGTCCCCAGTTTTCCTCGCAGGTTTGGAGAAGTTTCTGCCGGGAGCTGGGGGCCACCATGAGCCTCTCGTCTGGGTATCACCCTCAGACCAACGGACAGGCTGAACGGGCTAACCAAGAGCTGGAGCAGGCCCTGCGATGTACCACATCCACACACCCGACGGCTTGGAGTGAACACCTGGCCTGGATCGAGTATGCGCATAACAGCCAAGTGTCCTCTGCCACCGGCCTCTCCCCGTTCGAGGTGTGTCTGGGGTACCAGCCCCCTTTGTTTCCTGTGGTGGAGGGAGAGGTCGGTGTACCCTCGGTCCAGGCCCACCTGCGGAGATGCCGTCGGGTGTGGCGCACCGCCCGTTCGGTGTTGTTGAGGGCCCGGACGAGGGCAAAGACCCATGCAGACCATCGACGGTCCCCGGCCCCCGCATATCCGCCCGGGCAGGAGGTGTGGCTATCCACAAGGGACATTCCCCTCCAGGTGGATTCCCCCAAACTGAAGGACCGGTACATAGGGCCCTTAAAGATCCTCAAGGTCCTCAGTCCCGCCGCAGTGAGGCTCCAACTCCCGGCCTCACTGCGGATCCATCCAGTATTCCACGTTTCAAGATTCAAACCACATTACACCTCATCCCTCTGTACACCCGGTCCGGCGCCGCCTCCTGCCCGTATCATCGACGGGGAGCCAGCTTGGACAGTGCGCCGGCTCCTGGACGTCCATCGAATGGGCCGGGGTTTCCAATATTTGGTGGACTGGGAGGGGTATGGACCTGAAGAACGCTCCTGGGTGAAGAGGAGCTTCATCCTGGACCCGGCCCTCCTGGCTGATTTCTACCGTCGCCACCCGGACAAGCCTGGTCGGGCGCCAGGAGGCGCCCGTTGAGGGGGGGATCCTGTTGTGTGGGCCGCCAGTAGAGGAGGTACTGCTGGCCCACCACCAGAGGGCGCCCTGCCTGAAGTGCGGGCTTCAGGCACGAGAGGGCGCTGCCGCCTCACAGGAACAGCCAAGGTGACAGCTGTCACTCATCAACTATGACAGCTGTCACCGATCATCTGCACTTCACCCCGGATAAAAGCAGGATGACACCTCCACCACGTCGCTGAGATATCGTTCTTCTACGGCGGTAATACTCTCAGCCTGAATATTCCAATATTGATTCCAGTAGATACATTGTTGCAGCTGTCTCCCCGGAGGACCGGCATGGGCCGCGACTGCTTCGCTCTGCTTTCCGCCAGATAAGTGAATAGACAGACACTGCACGAGTGTGTGTTAGAGGTGGAGGTGGAATTCCCACTGTTGTTACTGGGTGTACACACACCCACACTTGACTGTCTTTGCTCTTTGCCAGCAGTACCAGATCCGACACGCGGAGATGGTGGCCACCTGAGGACTCGGGACCTGGCGGCTCCGGTATCCTTCGGGTTCGGTGGCGGAGGAAATCGTGTGGTTCCGATTCTTCTCTAGACGGACGTCTCCTATCGTCGAGCCTGCCCACACGACACCTTTATCCATTGACTTTGTATTTATTCTATAATCTGCTGTGTGTGGTTGTGGCATTCACAACAGTAAAGTGTTCAAATTTAACTCCTTCTATTGTCCGTTCATTTACGCCCCCTGTTGTGGGTCCGTGTCACTACACTTTCACAACAATAGTATGTTACTATGTTTTTTACTCTTTTAATTTAATTTCATTAGGAAACGGAGCTGGCTGCGGCCTCAACTTTATCTAAATTCTGAGTCTGTTAGTGAAGCTTAGGGCTAGTGCCCGGCGATAACCTCAGTATTTCTTCTGTTTTCTTGTTGTTTAATACTGACAAATTATACTGTATTTGTTGTCTTTCCGATGCCTTATTCGTTTTTTCTCTCTGTTTGAGGTGCAGCTCCATCCAGAGATGGGAGTGGTGTCTACTTCTGCAACCCTTCCGTCCTGTGCACCGGCAAAATTTCCTGTATATTTGTTTTGTAAATTGTTTTGTCAATTGTGTTGGTAGCATGGCCCAAGCATAGGGTCACCCCTTTGAGTCTGGGCTGCTTGAGGTTTCTTCCTCAAATCATAAGAGGGAGTTTTTCCTTACCACCTGTGTGCTTGCTCTGGGGGTTGGTAAGGTTAGACCTTACTTGTGTGAAACGCCTTGAGGCAACTTTGTTGTGATTTGGCGCTATATAAAATAAAATAAATAATTATTTAATAATAATAATAATTTATAAATAATAAATAAAAAAAATTAAATAAATTAAATTACAGCTAAAAAGGACATGTAAATGGTATGACCCTTCCCTCCCCGCACCCCACCCACACTGTTATTTTTACCTCTTTTGGGGTAGTCCCAATACACCCTGTAATTCAAATCATAATTAAGAGCATTGATTAAAACAATACATTGACTTATTCAGATACACTTTGCATCAAATCAAGATGTTATATCCACCGTTGTTCTGCCACTCTGTTTTTTTCCTTCAAACAATCATCACAGCTGCTTGGCCAGGCCAATTTTTTTTTCCCGCCCTCAGCAGATTGATTCGGAAAAATCAATTAAAGCTGACCTGGCGCTTGCCTTTGTAAAATTTGGAATCAAGGAGCTCATGGCTTAGTATGGATTTACAATCGTACAACCTTCAGTCCTCTTAAGAGCAATCACAGCCTTTCAATCACACACGCTGTGGTCACCGCAGGCTACAAACATGTCGGCTGTGAGACGTTGCCATTTAAAAACCCATCATGTTGCACTTTCGTCAAAGTGCGACAGCAAAGAAAATTGTTTAAAAGCATGGACAGCACATGAGAACGTGTTGACACAAGAGCGAGATGTGAAACAGCTGATAACTGAACAAAACAGCCAGTTTACGTGAGTGACAGAAAAGGAACAACTGTTTTGAATGACTGCACACAGTGAAAGTGGAGTCAATCACCCCTAAATCAATTTCCTCAAATGATATGAGGAGTGATACTTTGTCAAGGTTGAACAGGCTGCTAAACGCGATCATGATTACAAACATTTGCTGAACTGATTTTAGGATGAAAAATTAGAAATGGGCATTTAATTCGAGCCAACAAGGAAAAATGGTCAAATATTCAGAATTGCATATTATTTAAAGACACATTCCAGACAGTGAGGCCCATATGTGTTTGGACAGTGACACACTTTTTTTTTGTCATTTTGCCTCTGTTCATCACCACAATAGAGCTGAAATGAAATTAAACATTTGTAGAGTAGACTTTCAGATTTAATTCAGTGAGTTTCACAAAATACTGCATTAACCATTGAGGAATTACATTTTTCCACACATTCCCACCATTTTCAGAGACAATAAGTGATTGTATAATATCAATATCATGATTATTATTGACTACAACTCACCACTTTTACAGCCAGTCTTCTTTAGACAAGTCAGGGGACGGATACACAAACATTTCAAAGTCACTGAACTGTATGTCTTGGACTTCAGCTCCATCAATCATTAATAAATATGAACAGGATGGTAAATCAGTGATTCCCAACCTTTTTTCTTGGATCACCCCCCTGCTCACACACACAAATCATCAAATGGTACAAGAACCTCCATGGCCCTGTTCTAATAGACGTTGGCCACATGCTCCACCGTTTCCTGTAGATGGAGCAGTTTGGGCTCCAGCACAGAAAGGGTGCCCTCCATGGTGGAGAGGCGTCTCTGCAGTGCCAGCACACCTCCAAGGCCACTGCCCCCATACTGGATACACATGTATATGCAAGCCTGTGCATTCCCTACCCCGAGCCTGTATGCACAATGGCACATTAAAAAAAAAAAAAAAAAGTGTTTTCCCCCATTTTCTCTTTTATTCATCCAAAGGAATTTATGTTATTAATTAGTTGTAACTGTCAAAAAATCTGTGTTAATTTTGACATCCTCGGTGCAGACGAATCCTTGGGACCCTCCTTTGATCTTTGGCACCCCATTAAGGGGGTCTCTGACCCCAGTTTGGGAACCAGGGAGTTATCTGTGTACAGTAAGCAGTTCTCAAAAACTGAGTAACTGTGCATATCAGAGACAAGTGAGGGGAACCATCAAAAAAGCCATGACCACCTTGAAGGAGCACCAGGCTTCTATGGCTGTTATTGGAAAAAACTGTCCATAGCACAACTTTTGTCTGTTGCATCACCAGCTAATCTGTTCTTTTGCAGTTGTGAATCTTGGGCCATCCCGCAGTCTGTGATTCATGCAAGAGTTCAGTTTGAGCAGAGTTCCAGTTTAGGGCACAATGTAAACACATCTCGTGAAGTATGGACAACAAGACAACATCGGAGCATGGCAGAAGTTCATCACAGGTGCTACACCTCCTCGAGATAACCCTCTCAACTTGAGAGAATGTGTCATCACCATAATCACTTGTGAACTCGCTTAATCTGCGCCATCCACATCCTCGCTAGCCATTGTTTAAATGGCTCTGAAATGCCGGAACTCTGCTGGTGTGGCGGTACATTCTGGGAAGCACAGGGGGATTATGGGAAATGTTAAAGTACAGAAAGGTGGAGTGAAATAGAAAAGGATTTTCAAACAAGAAATGTGATCAAATCTAGGCTTGAGTGTTGCATGTGGCTTCTGACAAACTGCTGCAGAAATGTCACATCTATTCCAGATAAACCTTTGAGGCTGGATTCCACTCATAAGTGTTTTGCAGAGAAAAGATGAAATACCCTTGGGTCCACAGGCCTTCAAAGTGTTCAACCATTTAAAACCTTAAAGCGTACCATCCTGTCCTGTGTTGAACACTTAGTACTTTGACAAATTTGATATTCATCAATGCAATCTCCAGAATCAAAATGTTTGTCATAATTACACTGGTCAAAAAAAAAAGAAAAGAAAAGAAACGAAAAACAACAACAAAAACCATTTTTCCTTGCATGGACTTTGAGAACTAATTTCAGGTAATTTGGGGTGCTGAATCAGAATCTGAGCTCAGATTTCCTCTATTGCATCATATTTTTTTTTTTTTTGCAATCTGCATGTTTCGTGTTGATGGATTATGCAAAAGTTGCTCATTCACTCACAAGTTTGACGCCACTAATCATGCACAAAAACAGCATCAAAGCATAGTTTTTAAACCAGGTAATATTGTTTATGGCACTGAAGAGGTGTGCAAGACTGCAGCTTTTGTTTCAATGCTTGATACGAGAAATATGTTTTCATATCTCAAAAATTATGTGATTGGCAATAACTAACACCACATTCAGATTCAGTGTCACCAAATTACCCAAAATCCATTGAAAAACTCCATGCAAGAAAAATCGTGTTGACCAGTGTTATTAAATTCATCAGCTTTTTGTCCAGTTCATACAGTGCATGAATGTGCTCTCTTTAGTTTTTGAACTTCTCTCAAGTCCATTATACAGCGAGCAAAATAAGTACTAAACATGTCACTATGTCCATAAATTAGTTATGTGTAATAATGTGAAATGACACACGAATAAAATTTTGAACACCCAAAGAAAGAGAGGTGCAAAAAACATGGAAAACCAAGTGAGCAGCTGAAATCTATCAGTAATTGGAAAGCAGTCCTGTCCCTTGTCGTTGCAAATTATTATCAGATGGTTCAGTCCCAACTGATAGCCTGTAAAAATATGTCTCATTATCAAGGTGTCACACAAGAAACATCCCATGATGGGTAAAAGCAAAGAGCTCTCTCAAGATCTCCCATACTTTATAGTTGCAAAACATACTGATTCCATTGGTTACAGAAGGATTTCTAAATTTCTGAATGTTCTAGTGAGTACTGTTGGGGACATAATCCAGAAGTGGAAAAAACATTTCATCATAAACTGGCTATGACCACGAGATTTCTGAAAGTGAAAAGAATTATCAGAAGCGTTGTCCAAGAGCCCACTTGTGGAGAGCTTCAGAAAGACCTGGAATTAGCAGATACAATTGTTTCAAAGAAAAAAATAAGTAATACACTCAACCACCAAGGCCTGTATGCACATCACCATGCAAGACTCCATTACCGAAGAAAAAGCATTGTGAACTTTTCTGCACAAACATTTAAACAAGTGCGTGAAATACTGGGATAATATGAAGACTTCAGGTGCAAAACCCCGTAAATGCCATGCCCACAGAAAATGAGATAACCATTGCAAGTGAAAGCTTACCGAGGCTCATATCCGATAACAAAATCAATTCTGCTGCAATACCCCATAAATCCTATGGAAATGCAAGTCAAGATGCGGTTTGTATGCAGAACCTCGTAAGCGCCATCCCAGTTGTGTGCAAAACCACAATAGTGAACAGCGCACCACTCACTGGCATGTAAGATTGCGGCGCCTACGAGAGCTTCTCTGATGCTGTGTTTACACATAACGACAGCATGTCACGAATGCCACGAAGTACACATTCTTGGATGCTGATCACAAATGTGACGATTTGAGGCAGAGGCGTCAGGTGTCCTCAGGAATTGCTACAATCTGTTACCACGCGTTATGATTAATGGAACGTATTGGTGGAGCACTATCAAGAACCATTACGCACAATCAGGAATAGTGTTCCGCGCTGTTGCGCGCTATTGCAGCATTAAGTTCTGTCAAGTTGTGAACTTTTAGCCAACTTGTCATCACTGTCCTTCAGCATGCTGCAGCAATGAAACTGAATGCAGTGGAGCAGGGTTTAATTGTGCGCACTTCAGAGAAGAACGCTGTCACGCTCTATTAAGGATCATCACTAATCAAGACGGGTCAACACGCTCAGTTGCGACCTGAAATGAAATGAGGGTGGTGCATGACATTCGTGTAAGATTTTTTGACAGCCGATTTTTTGGACATAAGAAATCCATTTACAGAGAAAAATGGTGACCTGATTCAGTACTTATATTACCCACTGTATCTTTTTTTTTTTTTTTTTGCCAGATGTAATGCTTAATTTCAGAAGTGTTATAGAGCGTGATTAACTAGGATCCCTGAAAACAAATGCATAATGTGGGCAGTCCAAATTTTTGAATGTTGGGGTGAAGACAGTTTTACGGGTGATTTTGTAACTGCGCAATTGATAGGAGGTGGTAATGTGATGGTAACAGCACAGCAGAGAAAAGAAACAAACTCACGCCAACTGTGTCCAGTCCGGTAGGCAGCTCAGTATCAAAACATAGTCCAAAGACTCTCTACACCAAATACGATCAAGGCATCAAACAAAAAGAGCTGGCACAAAATCACAAACCAATAAACAATGAGCAAAGTTCAAAAACCACCAAAAGACTCATGAGAACACTCAGATGACAAATTGGAATGGAAGATTAATTTATCACCTGGTCCAAAGCAGACAGGCTTAAATAACTACCATGTGAAGATGAATCGGTGAGGTGAGTAAATAACATGAGCCCTTGACAAAAACAAGATCAATTCTGAACCAAAAAGTAACAGAAATCAATCAAACAAAACACTAATTGAAAGGAGCAGAAAGTATGCTCAAAACTCAAAAAAACAGAACAGAAACCCACAGTGGGAGAAACCAGAGATTGTTCTCAAAACACCATGCACTAACGGAAGGCGACACAAGGGGACACTCTGACCAGGGGAAGAAAGAACCAAAACACCATGGTGTGCATCAGCATGTGATCCCTCGGTCATGTGACAGATATGTCCGTTTGTGTGGGTTCCACCTGTTATGCATGGAGACATTTATTTTTAAAGAAACAAGCACAATGTAAGCTGTTAACTCTTCATATATGCCTAACGTTTACAATGAATTATTATTATTTTATTCTGTGTATAAGGAGGCAATGGCCTTTGTGCAGCTGGAACAGCAGTCTGTCAAGTGTAACAAGGTAAGTAATGCTATCATTTCAAACATGCAAAATACAGACGCTATCACCGCTCACTAAATTTATTTTTGACATTGATAAATTATGTTGCATGTGCAAACCTCACCTATTTTCATGTTACCTCACACAATTTTGCAGTCAGGTGGACAAATCCCATACTGCATATCCCTAAAGGCAAATGCTCTGAATGGACAATACGTACACATATGCACATTTGAAAGACAGTCTGAAAGATCTGCACTTTTTGTTGTTGTTGTTGTTGTTGTGAGTGCTATGATGTTTGCACATGCATGTTTTTACACATGCAAACCATTGTATTTATTGTAGGCTTGTAACTTAATGGGCAATTCCATGAGATGTAATGTCCATTTTCAACTTTCAGTGGTCCTGTTGTGATCTAGCCGTCCCAGGGAGTTATGGCTTGATTATTATTTATTAATCTGATTGAAAATAATAAGTCTTTGTGACAGCTAGATTACAGCAGGACCATTGAAAGTGGAAATGGATGTTACACTCTCAAGGAATAATGGTCTTTTCTGGTACTACAGTGGAAAAACAGAAATGACTGTATCCTATAATCACCTCAGCAGTATCAATATAGTCGGTGATGTCTTGTCTTTTCTTGGAAAACATCACGGTGCATGGCCAGGAAGCAGCTACATGGCTTCTTTTTGTTCTTGTCCTGTCTTTAAGACAGGATTACTAATGATCTTCTGCTTGCAATGGAGTCAAAGACCACTATGGTTTTGGGGCTGTTAGATTTTAGTGCTGTGTTTGATACAGGGGATCATCGTATTCTACTTGAAAGGCCGAATAATTATTTTGGAATTACTAGGAATGTCCTTGCATGGTTGACATCTTACCTAACCAGTGGCTCTCATTGTGTCCTGTACGACAACACTACCTCGAACCTTGGTGACATGAAATAGAGTTCTACAGAGGTCCATCTATATAGCATCCCTTGGTCACATACTGTGGTGTTATGGGATTACTTTTCATTGCTACACTGATGACACTCAGTTGTACATGCCAACAACTGCTGGTAATCTCGTACACATAAAATCTGTAGAGGATTGCCTTGCATCAGTGAAAAGTTGGATGTCCAGCAGTTTCTTATTTTTAAACTCGGACAAGACCAAAATTATGGCTCTTGGTCCAGCGAGACATAGGCATCAGTTTGACCAGCTAATGCTTAACTTGGGCTCGTGTATCATAAATGCAACCTGGTCTCATGGCAAGTTGTGATTCAGCAGCACGAAATATTCATTAATCTTTTGGTTTGTGATATTGTGACGAAAAGTGCCTCATTTTCGTCACGGTAGCACAAATTCATTCTAATTCATTCCGTGATGGCTGCACGAAATTAAAAGTGAAGCGGGGAGTTGGGGTGGTTATGGTTAAGGTTGGGGGAAGGAGTAGGGTTAGTAAAAGTGAGTTAAAAAAACCATCACGAAAAATTGACTCATTTAGTGACAAGAGCATGAAAAAAAAAACATGAGACTGGGCTGCATAAATGACACTGACAAAGTGAGGAACCTTTTTGTCATGATCCTGCCCTTGATGGGCTTCCTGTCATCAATTTTTCATTGATCTTTGCTTTCTTGTTCTGTACATCTGTATTTGTATTCCTGCCATGTTCATGTTTTCATTGGTTTTGTTTTCTGTTCATCATTCATGTGTTGTGTAGTTTTGTCTTAGTAGCTGTTTTGCCATATTGTTTTCATTAATTGTTACCTTAGTCACTTCAGTCATAGTTTGGTTGTGTTTATTTCATTTCTTGTGTTATGCTTTAGTCTGGCCTTTTCTGTGAAGTTTACTTTTGTCTCTGGTTTTGTTTTCAGTTTATCACTTAGTTTTCTGTTTAGTCATTTTAGGCATTATCTGTTATTCTGTAGTCTGTAAGTTTGTTTGACATTTTGTTCTTGTTAGTTTTTATTCTTTAGCCACGGTCAGTTCCGTTCTAGTTTTGTCTTAGTCTTTTATTTTCTGGCTGGTCTGTTCACTTTAACATTTACTAGTTTTTGGGGTCATTTCTTTCCGTTAGCATGTCATGATGTTTAGTTGTTTTTTTTTTTTCTCTCTCTGTTTTCTTTCGTCTCTGTCTCATTGCACTTGTCTCTGCATTTTGTCATTTCTGTTTTTTCTTCATCAGGATTACATTTTGGTTTTTGCTGTTCAGTATTTTTGCACTTAGCCACACCCACCTGAACTTTTCTGTTTCTTCTGTTTGCCACGCCCCCTTCCTGATTCTTCCAACACACCTGTTCTCACTTTCCTCATTTCCACCTTGGTTATTTAAACCCTCTGTTTTCACTCAAGCCCCACCAGTTCGTTGATTTTCACAGTCCTCATACCAGCCTTTTCATAGCTCTGCCTTGTCTTGCCGTGTACTGACCCAGCTCTGTTTTGTGACCTCGTCTTGCTTCTGCCCACGTACTTTGTCTGCCTGTGTAAAAGATCTGAGCCTGCCTTTTCGACAACACCTTTGCCTGCGGGCTATCTGTACCTCTGCATCCATGACTGTTTAACTGTGTACCGAATCCAAGCTCATTTTGACCAATAAAGCCTTTCAATTTCAATTCCACTGTCTGTGAGTTTTTGCATTTGGGTCCCACAACCTTCTGTGCCACATCACCTCGAGTCCCTGACACTTTTGATTTTTGATCCCATGTTGTTCTTTGACCTACACATTAGAGATATTACGAGGACTGCTTTTTTACACCTGCGAAACATAGCGAAGATTTGTCCCATCCTGTCTATAGCTGAGGCAGAGATTCTTCTGAACCATGCATTTGTCTATTCTAGACTGGACTATTGCAATGTTCTATTTTCTGGTTTACCGCAGTCCAGCATTAGGGGTCTCCAATTGGTTCAAAATGCTGCTGCCAGAGTTTTGACAGTAAGCAGAAAGTTCAACCACATTACACCCATTTTGGCATCCCTTCACTGGGTTCCTGTCTCTGTGAGATCAGATTTTAAAGGTGATAGAGAGAGGTTGAATAGGGCATTAATCCTTGTTCTGTGATGTGATATGTAGCCCAAAAAAAACCTGGTTGGGTCTGTAATGGCTCAGAACCTTCCTAAAAGGCTCTCTGAAACAGCTATGTTACTATGCTGGGTTTAGAATGCCTCGTTTGCCTTTAATGGCGTCGTTTCGGAGTTTATTTGGCAACCTCATTATGAAATGCAAGTAGGTGGCGCTGATCGGTTGCCGTTGTTTGATTGGCTGCCCTTGCTCTCACTGAAAAGAAAGCATTATTTATTTATTTTCATTGCTTTTATATTTTCTGTTGTGTTTCTATTCAGGTTTTTTTTTGCCTCTTTCTCTAAAATTGTATATAATAATCATTAGATTATTAATATATAAACAAAAATAAATTACAATTTGAAAACAAATGCACCCGAACGTGATGACAGCTGCAATGCTAACTTTTTACATTAAAAATGCCATAGACATGCTAACGAGTTAGCATCGCTCCCGTTTTTAAGCTATAAAATACATCTATCAACTGTTTCAGAAGAACATAACAGGTCGGTTTAACATAGAAAAGGTAAATAATACTCACAGACGTATGCTCTTTAGGGTTTTAGCAGGAGAAAATTAAGCAAAAGAAAGAAAGAATAATCAAAGCATTGCTTCAATCTGCGAAGCACTGCTTCGATTGGTTCAAGGTTCAAAGCAAAGCTGCGCTGCAGAAAAGTTGTTTACGGACCCGCTGCAGGGTCTGTATCAATACAGAAATTATCATTTTCCTGACAGACACCCCCCAAAACAACGGCCACTCTGAAGGACCGATAACATAATCGTTAAGCACAAAGCTTATTGATGTCAGTGGATCGAGTCATTTCTTAACGATACCCAAAAGGAACTGGTTCTCGATATACATCCCTAGCTGCTAAGGGGTTAGCTCATTCCCTTTAGAGGAACAAACCAGAGCTAACGTGCCATTCTAACATGCAATTCTTACAACAGGAATATGGCGCAACACAAATTTAAAACAAAAGAAAATGTGATACTCACAGGCTGTACTGATTGCTGGGGTTGATTTTGTCGCAGAGTCGGAACTGACCCTCTACTGAGTATTAAATGCCGACTGAAGCCAGCTCGAAATCGTGCAAGGTTTGTGAAACAGTCCTCCGTGAAATGCGCAGAGCAAAGAAATAGTCGGTGGTTGTATGTACTGGGGATGCGGTTAAAAATGAATAAAAGCCAGTGATCACGTACATTGCTTTCCGTGGCAAGATTGTAGTCTGCTAAAACAGCCTTGGAAAGCACACCTGTAGCTCGCCATTGCTTCTCTTCAAGTGTTATGAATGGGTGGGCACAACCTTATGAATAAGTAATTTTGAAGGGGCGTGTGTGAAAGGGGGTTGATGTGTGTGTGTGTGGGGGGGCTATTGGTGAAAAAGTGACTTAAGTTTTCTCTCAAAAACGGATTGGCCTGTTTTCTAGGGGCAATTCAAAAAAGGAGAAATACTTGAAACAGAGGTTCTGAAACTTGCTGGCACTTCGTGTGTATTCCCCACAGTGGGGAGACTCTGAACTAACACCAAAAACATGAAAAAGATGATTTTGATTCTCTATCCCCTTTAAGGTTCTGTTACTAACCTATAAAATTATTCATGGACCAGCACCTTCCTACTTAGCTGACCTAATTAAACCCTATGTATCGGCCCAGCCTCTGCTGGCCACAGAACCTTCTCTTATTGGACCCCTGTTTAGTAGAATGATCTCCCTGTGGAGATAAAATAGTCCGATTCTGTGGAGACATTCAAGTCCAGACTTAAGACACAACTATTCTCCTTCTCATATGGTTAGCATGCAGGCATAGTATGGTATTAAGCTTCTTATCCCTTTAAGTCATCTGATTAGCAATAGAACATGTCTTGGCATCACTTCATCATAATTCTGGGTCTGGTAGTGAAGCTTATTATTCTGTCTGCTTCCCTGTCGATTTATTGCTGTTGAACTCATACCCAGGGGGCAGTTTTTCCGGCCAGCTGATTCTCCTTTTTTTCCCCTCTGTCCGAGGTGCAGATGACGTCTCACAAGGTTGACAGCTGCACATCACAGGGCGCGGTGCTGACTACAAAATGCCATGGCTGAAGCTGACACAGCCACTGCAGTCTGCTGCTGGAAAAAAACTCACTCTACCGGGAGGGCGGGCCCACTGATTAGTGTGAGGGATGGAGACTGGCCCTGCATCCCAGGGTGCTGGATGACCCCGTGCCTGTGGCACAATTGCTTGCATGGTCATCTCAATAATGGATAGTGTTTTTGATGTTATTCTGCTTATCTGCTTTTTCAGCTTTGTAAAAACTTTGCAAAAACCTTGTAACTGTTAGAATTGAACTAAGCAGTGGGTCACCCCTCTGAGTCTGGCCTGCTTGAGGTTTCTTCCTCACCTTCATCTGAGGGAGTTTTTCCTTACCACTGTCACCTGTGTGCTTGCTCTACAGGTTGGTAAGGTTAGACCTTACTCATGTAACGTTTCTTGAGGCAGCTTGTTGTGAATTAGCACTATATAAATGATATAAATTAAACTGAATTGAAATACTACTTTTCAGTACAGATCTGAAGGTGGGAATTAACAGGATGGTGTTGGCATTATTATTGCTGAAAATGTTTGAAAATTTTAGCTTGATCTTTTCTTGACCAGTGAACACACACACACACAAAGTGTTTGCGGTGGAAGGTTGAGAACATGCATATGTATAACCCGGCAATACAGGCCCTCAGGAGAGACATTTGTAATCAAGTCGTTCTGCACTAACGGGTACTCGTCTCCTCCAGAGGGCAAGAGTAAATGTGGCAGAGTCAGAAGCTTTGATGCTGAGATACCTCACAGTCTTCTCAAAGATGATGTGTCGCTGTTTCACACCACATATCATTGTCACATAATGTGTCCCCGATGGTGAATGGCTGATGGCCACAGTTACCCGGCAACCTCTGAGTTAGCTGAGCCCTGCTGAATGGGTTGCTCTGGAGGGCACGGTGGAAATAACACCAGACAGCGAGGTTTAAAGTCGGACCATTGCTCCTCTGTCATGACATATGCTGTTGTTGATGTCGAGTGAAAACAAGCTCTGCTCTCTCTTCTTATTGAATTTTTACAGCCTTGGACAGTCCGTAGTCATACATATAATACTTATTTATCACATCCAGTAAGAAATATCTGTGCTTCAAATTTTTACAACCCTAATCATATGGTAAGACTCAGTTGCAATCACAAGTCGTAATTTTCCAGGTATGAAGGAAGTTTTAATTGCAACACTCCCTGAAATCATAATTCCAATTTTTCAACCACACAGCCTGAGTTCACAAACCAAGATGGCTCCTCTGAGTATCAACAGGAAGTGACTCATCAACTTGTTTGAACACCACACAGGTAAGTTCCCAATCCAAGATGGCTGCTTCAAGCATCAACAGTAAATGAAAGGTGTCATTTTTACTGTTTTTAGCACTCCTTTCTCTTCTTGTCTTTTTATTCTCTTGTAGCAAGAAGGTCCTGAGATCGCTTCCCACCTTGTCCTATCTGTGTGCTTGCATGTTCTCACAGTGTCCACATGGGCTTCCTCTGGATGATCCGGCTTCCTCCCATTTCCAAAGATATGCAGGTTAGGTGAATTGTTGATTTAATTGGCTGTAGGTGTGTGTGTGAGTGGGCTTGTCTGACTATATGTGGCCCTACCACCATCCACTAAATTTGTTTTTGAAATTGATAAATTATGCTGGATGTGCAAACATCCACCATAACATCCACCATGTTCTCTCCCACAGTTTTGCACACTCAGGTGGACAAACGCCATGCTACCTGTAATTGTACTGGCCACTGAAATACCTCACAAATATAACTGCAAATGATCATGCAATATTAAAATGATTGTGAAACATTACTATACTTAAAAAAAAGGCTTAAAATAGTTTCTAAGGCCCTGCAACCTAAACTCTGGTGCAAATTATATATAGAAAAAAATCACACGTAAATAGGCCCCAAATTGTTGTGTGGGCCGCTGAAGAGGAGGTACTGCTGGCCCACCACCACCTGAGGGCACCCTGCCTGGAGTGCGGGCTCCAGGCACCAGAGGGCGCTGCCGCCTCACAGGAGCAGCCGGGGTGACAGCTGACACTCATCACCTGTGACAGCTGTCACCACTCATCTGATCTGCATCGGTATATCAGCAAGACGTCATCTCCACCTCTTTGCCGAGATATCGTTCTACCTGAAAGGTAATATCCTCAGCCTGACGCTTGATAGAAAGCCCTTTTTGTGATTTTTGTGAGTGATAACAGACTTTTTCTCCAACGAGAGGTGGAGGTAGCTTCCCTGCCGTGCAGATTGCTGGGTGCAGACGCACCCACGTTTAATTGTGTTTTTGTTCCTCGCCAGCAGTACCAGGTCCGGCACGCGGAGGCAGTGGCCACCTGGGAGTTCGGGACTTGGCGGCTCCAGTATTCCCGGGGTCTGGTGGCGGAGGAAATCGTGTGGTTCCGGTTCTGCTTTGGACAGGCGTCTCCTATCCTCGAGCCTGCCCACACGACACCTTGTAATTTGACCTCTGATCTATTGTGTAATCTGTTGTGTTTGTTGTGCACGTTCGCAACAGTAAAGTGTTGTTATTTGACCTATTCCATTGTCCGTTCATTTGCGCCCCCTGTTGTGGGTCCGTGTACTTACACTTTCCCAACACAAATTTCATGTTATCATTAAAGTTGAGATTCATCACACATTTAATTTATTCATAAATATTTATCAGATTTTCAGAATTTTTGATGCTTTTATGATGCATTAAATTTGCCTAAAACATGTGAACAGTACTGTATCTTCAAACACTGGCATAGCAGTGATATAATTTGGAAAATAAAGAAGAGAAACATCCTAAGCTGGCTATATTTGTTCAGATATTTTGTAGAAGTGATGTGGTCAATATTTTTAAAAGTAGATGAACAAAATGTTGATATGAAAAGGTTTTTTTTTTAAACAATATGAGATAGCCATGGTTGTTCAATTTGTACTACCACTATCTTGGAAAAAAGCATGATGTTGACATTATCTCATTGCTTTTTTGAGAAAGAGAAGGATTTTTAAGTCCAGGGACAGATGCCCTGTTAACACCCATGGATTAAACAATAAAAACAAAAATAAAAATAATAAACTCACCAAAGGTGAGAGGAGTAAGCAGATGCTTGATTGGTGCCAATGCTTTAATGTGAGTCAGAATGCACAAAGGTGATCTTAGTCTTTAAAAATGGAGACAGCTCATTAGAGTTCTCTGATTTTTAAGTTCATGCGCATGCACCCTCGGGCTAGACTTAATGTTACAAGCACTTTTGGCTTGTACCCATTTTTATAATTTAGTGTTCCAAATCAATCAATCAATCAATCAATCAATCAATCAATCAATCTATCTATCTATCTATCTATCTATCTATCTATCTATCTATCTATCTATCTATCTATCTATCTATCTATCTATCTATCTATCTATCTATCTATCTATCTATCTATCTATCTATCTATCTATCTATCTATCTATCTATCTATCTATCTATCTATCTATCTATCTATCTATCTATCTATCTATCTATCCTTGTTAGAACACCACAGGGTTCAATTCATCCATCTCAAATATGCAAGATAGAGTGCTGCCACAAAAGCAGACAATGTACCAGAAGGGGGTCGAACATAAATCAGGTTGGAAGACGTATCAAACTCTTTCCTATAAATGTGCTGAAATTTTAGATGGCACAAGTGTCTCATTCAGAACTTTGGCAAGTTCTTACCAACAAGAGTACTGAACCTTAGTGAGATCCCAGGTGTTCAGTGTGGAATGGATTTTTTTCTGATATGAGATCAGATATGATGCCTTATTAGCTCATGAAAGAGCAGGACAGAGTGCCAGACCATTGTTCTCCATACTGAGATGAAAGGCTAGCTAGCTAATGAACATCTGCCAGCCGACATAAGGACCCCAGCAGACACACAAAACCTTGAATTGACCATTGCTGAGAGCAGCTGCCCTGATCAGAGAGATTTTGATATAAATTTACACTGAGGGTGCACCATGGAGCAGCTGTAACAGCCAAGGACTACAATTAGGTGGAATCAGATGTACTGCTTTGCTCTTAAATGTGTCTAAAATGCCAAATTTTATCAACCTGACCTCTTTCAGGCTGCACAGCACCACCACAGTCACAATCATGAATTAATATCAAATCAGACTGAGGAGTCTGAGCTCAGTTGCATGTTGCTGCATCCTGATGCGGGTGATACTTTAACACTATACCAGTCACTACCAACATCCATCCATCCATCCATCCATCTTCTACCACTTAGTCCAATTAAGGGTCGCGGGGGGCTGGAGCCTATCCCAGGGAACACCCAGGACAGGACGCCAGTCTGTCGCAGTGCCACAAATAGACAAACAAACACAGACACACCCACAATTTTTTTTAAAGATGCCAATCCACCTAACCCGCATGTCTTTGGATGTGGGAGGAAACCGGAGCACCCGGAGGAAACCCACGCAAACATGGGGAGAACATGCAAACTCCACACAGAAAGGCCACGGGAATTGAACCCACGGTCTTCTCGCTGTGAGGCAACAGTGCTAACCACTAATCCACCGTGCTGCCCCACCACTACCAACATGTGGTTTCAAAAATGGGTGATTTTGTCTACATATAAGGAAAACCAGGGCACAGTGAATCAGTAGCTATATCTGCAAAATTACATATATATTGGCAGCAGTTATGCCATATTTTTATGCATAAAGACATCCCCTTATAAATTAGTGTTTTGTTTTTGGATACATTAAGGGTAAAACTAAGTGGCAAGTGAAATCAGTTTTTTTTCCTATCAAAAGTAAATTTTGTGGATGTCACTTTGTACTTATTTCTCACAACAGAAAAAAGGTGGCCCAAAAATTATTAGTGAGAAGACTACCCCGTCCAACTGATGAGCATGTGTTATGTCTTCTCCAGACTATCAGCTATTTGATAATATGACTCGTGTGTCTCTTGCACCCGGGGCACAGTGAATCGGGGCACAGTGAATCAGTCTAGAAAGTGATTTACTAAGCCCCAGTATCAAGTGGATGACAAATATTACTTGTTGAAGCTTATACATTTATTTTTCCATGACCTATTTCTATAATTTGTGTATATACACTCAACAAAAATATAAACGCAACACTTTTGGTTTTGCTCCCATTTTGTATGAGATGAACTCAAAGATCTAAAACTTTTTCCACATACACAATATCACCATTTCCCTCAAATATTGTTCACAAACCAGTCTAAATCTGTGATAGTGAGCACTTCTCCTTTGCTGAGATAATCCATCCCACCTCACAGGTGTGCCATATTAAGATGCTGATTAGACACCATGATTAGTGCACAGGTGTGCCTTAGACTGTCCACAATAAAAGGCCACTCTGAAAGGTGCAGTTTTGTTTTATTGGGGGGGGGATACCAGTCAGTATCTGGTGTGACCACCATTTGCCTCATGCAGTGCAACACATCTCCTTTGCATAGAGTTGATCAGGTTGTCAATTGTGGCCTGTGGAATGTTGGTCCACTCCTCTTCAATGGCTGTGGGAAGTTGCTGGATATTGGCAGGAACTGGTACACGCTGTCGTATACGCCGGTCCAGAGCATCCCAAACATGCTCAATGGGTGACATGTCCGGTGAGTATGCCGGCCATGCAAGAACTGGGACATTTTCAGCTTCCAAGAATTGTGTACAGATCCTTGCAACGTGGGGCCATGCATTATCCTGCTGCAAAATGAGGTGATGTTCTTGGATGTATGGCACAACAATCGGCCTCAGGATCTCGTCACAGTATCTCTGTGCATTCAAAATGCCATCAATAAAATGCACCTGTGTTCTTCGTCCATAACAGACGCCTGCCCATACCATAACCCCACCGCCACCATGGGCCACTCGATCCACAACATTGACATCAGAAAACCGCTCACCCACACAACGCCACACACGCTGTCTGCCATCTGCCCTGAACAGTGTGAACTGGGATTCATCCGTGAAGAGAACACCTCTCCAATGTGCCAAACGCCAGCGAATGTGAGCATTTGCCCACTCAAGTCGGTTACGACGACAAACTGGAGTCAGGTCGAGACCCAGATGAGGACGACGAGCATGCAGATGAGCTTCCCTGAGATGGTTTCTGACAGTTTGTGCAGAAATTCTTTGGTTATGCAAACCGATTGTTTCAGCAGCTGTCCGAGTGGCTGGTCTCAGACGATCTTGGAGGTGAACATGCTGGATGTGGAGGTCCTGGGCTGGTGTGGTTACACGTGGTCTGCAGTTGTGAGGCTGGTTGGATGTACTGCCAAATTCTCTGAAACGCCTTTGGAGACGGCTTATGGTGGAGAAGTGAACATTCAATACACGAGCAACAGCTCTGGTTGACATTCCTGCTGTCAGCATGCCAATTGCACACTCCCTCAAATCTTGTGACATCTGTGGCATTGTGCTATGTGATAAAACTGCACCTTTCAGAGTGGCCTTTTATTGTGGACAGTCTAAGGCACACCTGTGCACTAATCATGGTGTCTAATCAGCATCTTGATATGGCACACCTGTGAGGTGGGATGGATTATCTCAGCAAAGGAGAAGTGCTCACTATCACAGATTTAGACTGGTTTGTGAACAATATTTGAGGGAAATGGTGATATTGTGTATGTGGAAAAAGTTTTAGATCTTTGAGTTCATCTCATGCAAAATGGGAGCAAAACCAAAAGTGTTGCGTTTATATTTTTGTTGAGTGTATATACCAGTATCGGCAGGAAAATTTCATATCGGACCATCCCAACTCTTTACCTGTATTAATTGCACCTGTTTGAACTCATTACCTGTATAAAAGACACCTGATCACACACTCAATCAATCACACTCCAACCTGTCCACAATAGACAAGACCAAAGAGCTGTCTAAGGACACCAGGGACAAAACTCTAGACCTGCACAAGGCTGGGATGGACTACAGGACAACAGGCAAGCAGCTTGGTAGAAGACAACAACTGTTCTGATTATTTATTAGAAAGTGAAAGAAACACAAGATGACTGTCAATCTCCCTCGGCCTGGGATTCCATGCAAGATCTCACTTTGTGGGGCAAAGATGATTCTGAGAAAGCTCAGAACTACACAGGAGGACCTGGTCAATGACCTGAAGAGAGCTGGGACCACAGTCACAAAGATTACATTAGTAACACATGATGCTGTCGTGGTTTAAAATCCTGCAGGGCAGCACGGTCCCCCTGCTCAAGCCAGCACATGTCCAGGCCTGTTTGAAGTTCACCAGTGACCATCTGGATGATCCAGGGGAGGCATGGGAGAAGGTCATGTGGTCAGATGAGACCAGAATAGAGCTTTTTGGAATCAACTCCACTTACCATGTTTAGAGGATAAGAACAACCCCAAGAAAACCGTCCCAACTATGAAGCATGGGGGTGGAAACATCATACTCTGGGGGTGCTCTTCTGCAAAGGGGACAGGACGACTGCACCATATTGAAGGGAGGATGGATGGGGTCATGTATTGTGAGATTTTGGCAAACAACCTCCTTCCCTCAGCAAGAGCACTGAAGATGGGTCATGGCTGGGTCTTCCAGCATGACAATGACCCCAAACACACAGCCACAGCAACTAAGGAGGGGCTCCGTAAGAAGCATTTCAAGGTCCTGGAGTGGCCTGGCCAGTCTCCAGACCTGAATTCAATAGAAAATCTTTGGTGGTAGCTGCAACTCCAAACCTGAAAGATCTAGAGAAGATATGTATGGAGGAGTGGACCAAAATCCCTGCTGCAGTGTGTGCAAACCTGGTGAAAAACTACAGGAAATGTTTGACCTCTGTAAAGGCAGACAAAGGCTACTGTACCAAATATTAACATTGATTTTCACAGGTGTTCAAATACTTATTTGCAGCAGTAACATACAAATAAATTATTAAAAAATCATACATTGTGATTTCCAGATTTATTTTTTTTAGATTATGTCTCTCATAGTGGACATGCACCTAAGATGAAAATTTCAGACCCCTCCATGATTTCTAAGTGGGAGAACTTGCAAAATCGCAGGGTGTTCAAATACTTATTTTCCTCAATGTGTGTGTATATATATATATATATATATATATATATATATATATATATATATATATATATATATATATATATATATATATATATTACATTTACGGATGTCCTGATCCGATCACGTGATCGGAAATCAGGTCCAATCACGTGGTTTCAGACTTGATCGAAATCGGACGTTGCATCCCGATCAGAATCCAATATAGATTTTATCCTCATTATTTTGATCAGCACTATTTCAAGCTCATTATTGCAGATTAATGGGCCTTTCACACGTCAGAAGCGTCAGAGGCGTCAAGAATCAGTCTAAAAAGCATTATTTTCAATGAGACGCGTTGCTTTTTAGATGCGTCAGAAGCGTCGCATCAAAAGCCAAGGTAAAGCAATGCTTCTGACGGGAGTGCGCACTGCCGCTTGTCAGCAGGCTGACACAGTCAAAGTTCAACCCAATATTTTTTTTTTTTATTGAACAAAAGAAAAAACATAACAAGTTCAACTTTCGATGCTCTGAGCTGTGACGTAGCTTCGCGTTGTCCAATAGGAACGATGCGTCGGGCCAAAACATGGAAGACTAGTGGCAGAAACCACTGATCTGTACAAACCAGATTGGTGTAGAAACCACTGGTCTCTACAAAACAGAAACGTGTCACAGGACTGCTCATTTATAGAGCAGGTTTCTGAACAAAAATCCTTGGAAATGTTTTTTGTTGTTGTTGTTTGTTACCTGAAAATTCCTGATTACTGTTTAAAAAAAAGTTTAGAACACTTGTAATTAAAATAGCTAAATCATTAAATGGTTCTTTAGAAACCTTTCATCTGTAAATTAAAACCACCTGTTATTTCAGATTAGATAATGTCTTGTTTAACATAAGGAACCTTGGACATTTATTTTTAGACAAATAAAATAACATGGAAATTTGTACATTTTTAAGTCTGGTAGATTATTACTTGATTGTTCAAACTACCTCAAGGAGAAGTGCACTGTTTAAGTGATAAATAATAAAATAAGGTGATTAAAATGAAAATATTATATACGAGGTCTGTTAGAAAAGTAACGGGCCTTTTTATTTTTTGCAAAAACTATATGGACTTTTTATCATGTGTGATTGCATCAGCCAAGCTTGAACCTTGGTGCGCATGCGTGAATTTTTTCACGCCTGTCGGTTGCATCATTCACCTGTGAGCACGCCTTGTGGGAGGAGTGGTCCAGCCCCCTCGGATTTTCATAGTCAGGAAATTGGCTGATCGACTGCCGCTTTGCTTCATCAAAATTTTTTCAGCTTTGCTTCATCAAAAATTTTTTCAGAAAGTGTGAGAGACAGCCAGGTGGAAACCATTTGGAAAATTCAGATGGCTTTCAGTGAAGATCTTATGGGGATCACACAGATTAAGGACAATTACAACTGGATTAAAGATGGCCCACAGCGGCGGATGGCGTGCCGTGCACCGAGCGGTGATCAACAGGCTCAAACGACCAGATCATTTCGAAAGTGAACACTTTGTTGATTCGGGATGTCATCTGACTACCAGAGAAATGGCAAGACAGCTGGACATAGCACTTTTTCGGCACATTCCACTGTTACAGGAGTTTTTGTAATGGAAAGAGGAGCGGAGAAATTCGCCACGGAGCCGCTCATGGCACGGGACGAAAGCACCTCCGCGTTGGTCTCACAGGACATGCCTTAACATGCCCAGCTCTTGCACCATTCGGAAAATACAGACGGCTTTCGGTGGCTTTTCAGTCGTGTGACTATCCGAGAAATTGTGGACGGGCTGGACATGCCACAACATGTCCTGTGAGGCTTCATCACGGCATTGCTTTTTGTTCTGTGCTCTGCGCCTCCGTCCCTCCGCGCGAGGGGGCTGGACCACTCCTCCCACAATGATGCAACCGACAGGCATGAAAAAACTCACGCATGCGCACGAAGGTTCAAGCTTGGCTGATGCAATCACACATGATTCAAATCCATATAGTTTTTGCAAAAAATAAAAAGGTCTGTTACTTTTCTAACAGACCTTGTATTTAGCATTTGTTCATTGTTCATTCAGTTTTTTAAAGTATTGGATCGGGACTCGGTATCGGCAGATACTCAAAATCAGATGACTCGGAATCGGATCGGGGCCAAAAAAACCTGATCGGGACATCCCTAATTACATTACAAAAAGTACAACAGTTATATGTAAAATGACTGGAAGACATTTGCACAAGATGTTTGACAATATTGCACATATCTCTGAATAACTAAATAACTCTTTTAAGAATAATAAATAACTAACTTTTTTCTTCTTCTTTTGCATTATGAATTAGAGCACCACATTTATGAAGTGCAAAACTGCCAACATAGTCTCCAATTCCCCAAATTTTTATCTTGGAAAAAAATTTCAAGGTCAAAGTCCTGTTAAAAGTGGCTTTCCATATGCTAAATTAAATGTGATCAAATGTCAGGAGTATGTATTTAGTTGATGCACTTGAATCAACATTTTTTGTGGTGTTGTCGGGTTTTTTAAAAACTTTTTTGGTTTCCCAGTTCTTTTTCAGGTAATTTTACAAAGCATTGGTTCTCTCATTGGTTTCTCTGCTATACACAGTTTGTCATTGTTTTTTGGCACTTGGTTTCCCATTTTTGACTGAGATATAATGCAAATTGTACCCAAAATGGGTTTTCAGCAGCTGGTCTGCTCTGTGTAAGCCTGATCCCGTCATATCTCCGAAGCTAAGCAGTGCAGGATCTGGTTAGTACTTGGATGGGAGACCTCTTCAGAACACCAGTGGCTGTATAAGTTTCTCCAGGTAAAACTGATGATGCATCAGGAAGGGCATCCAGCGTAAAACTTGTGTGAAATACCAATGCGTATCTGGCTGTATCTGCTGTGATGACCCCAGGAAAAAAAAAAAAAAAAAAAAAACTGGAACAGCCGATTGGACAACAGCAACAACACCAAATAGGCTTTTCATTATTAAATTCAAATGTCCAGAAAATACACAATCCGTATCAGATCTGGATCACACTTTGTCTGGTGATAGTGAGTGCCAGTCTGCACATCACATTCAAATATGTCAGTGATTGGGGCATGTTTGATTCAGATATAATGTAAAATATACATTAAATTTGGTTTTCAATGGCCTCAAAATCTGTAATCCAGATCAGCTCTGGATAAAACTTTGTCAGTTGATAAAACACATCTTCCTAAATAACGGTCTCAAATATGAAAGAAATTTGATGTTTCTTTGACAGAGTTATGAATATTGAACATTTCTTCAATGTTAAAGGATAGGGATTTTTCCCAAGATTTTTCCTGACTTTGACCTTTGACCAGGAAAATTAAATCAGTCCTTGCCTATCAGGATATGAATCCTCTAAAAAATTAATAACAATTTTTGAACAATTGTGAGTTCCAGGTTGTTCACAAACAGACAAACAAACAGGGGCGAAAACATAACTTCCGCCCAACTTAGTTGGCGGAGGTAATAAATAATGTATGACTTTTCAAACATTTAATTAGATTGCACATTTACCTCACTTATAATGGTCTGTTCAGCAGCCACAAGGAGCAGTTTACTTGTGTTTAGTGCCTTGTAGAGTAACATTAATTCACTTTATTAGCTTGTGCTCGCAACCACAGTTTGCATTAGAAATACATAATGTGCCCAATAAAATTTATTTTTCTTCTTGTTTCATGAAGCAGTAAGACCACACAAGCATGTGTGTGACTTACATGCTTTTTTTTTTTCCTGTTCATGACACGTATTGAAAGATGTGACTAATACATACATTACATGTAACTCATAATACGACGCTGCCAACCATCCCGCACTGTCCTGGTGTTTACCCCTCCGTGTTCCGCGTCTCACAAGAGTGTGTGTGGGATGCCCATTACTCCTACAGTTGTTTGGGTCCAGGCATGCCCCCGGACCCTCATGGGTGTTTGGGCTACACGTGGGACAGCTGCATTCTAATGTTGGCAGATATGATAATATTGTGACTTATAGTCCAGAAAATATAGTATGTTCAAAAATCTATTATAGTATGAACATAACTCATTGCATTTCAGTAAAAGGAGTTAATCAGTGAAACAGCTATAGTGATGAACTAACGCCATAAATCATTACACAAGTTCAAACAACTCATTAATAATAACTACAAAATATGGAACAAGGTGTGTACAGTGTTTTACTGACCTGTGTTGTTTTGTTGCTAAGCAATTTTTTAAATTGATAATGTACAAAAAAGGGGCAGGAGTAACTGGTGATGACTGACTTCATCCTCCACCATTTCAAACACAGAATGCAAAATATTATCTATGCTGCAAAATGCTGTTTGTTACCCAGATGAATATTTCATTAATGTTTTATAACCTGTTGCAATAAACAGAATTTGAATTGAATTAAAATGATTTTCAGTTCACATTGTTTAATTGTTACACTCCAAATATTTACTACTGGTTTGTGAGCCACTCTCTTCAAGGCTGTGGTTTCATGTAATTCTTTGTTAGTTTCATTGGATTACATTTAGTAATATAGCATAACATAGCCACTTCTGTTGTATGCTGATGAGAGGATAAGATCAATTTTAGTCATACTCTGGCCTTGTGCTTTCATCTTTAGCTTTGAAGCAGTGAATATTATCTAAGAAATCAGAGACTAAAATCTCTCAATCGTTGCTCAGTCATATATCCTCGGCATGTACCCTCTGAAATACAGTGAGTGAATAGATAAATAAATGATTCCATCCCCACCAAACTGAAAACACTCTACCATTTTGTAACTCACCAAATTAACCCTCTGGAGTCCAGGGTATAATTGTCCGTTTTTGACTGCTTTTGGTTTTACCTTTATAATTTACCTTTAAAAAGTGTTTACCTGGCCTTGTTTGGTGTCATTTTTTTTTTCAGCACAACCTCACCTGTGTGACTTTACAGTTTCTCAATCATTCTGACCTACTCTATTAACACACTGAACCTAAAATCACACAAAAACATAAAATCCCAGTAGAAAAAGGTTTGATTTTTTTAACTGCCACAAACTTGTTTAACAATTTTCATAACTTAAAATGTAAATAGTAAATTTCAAAAACATGTACAAATGTAGCAAAAAAACAAAAAAACAAAAAACAAAGTTAAATGCAACTATTTACATAAATGCAGGAAATGCTTCAGGCGTTTTTTGTACAATTATTTACAAAACAGTCAGATATCACAATAAATCTAAAATGTTGTTCATTCGGCCGCTCCCGGTTTTGTTTGGGGTCGCCACAGGGGATACAGCCAGATCCGCAATGGTAATTGTCACAAGTTTTACGCCGGATGCCCTTCCTGACACAACTCCAGTTTTACCTGGAGAAACACACACAGCCGCTGGTGTTCCAAAGAGGTCTCCCATCCAAGTACTAACCAGATCCTGCTCTGCTTAGCTTGTACATTTCAAAAACATATAGTGCAGGAAATGCTAATGCTAAACTATTTACAACACAATCAGATGTCAAAATAAGATGCAACACAAATTATTTGTGCCACTCCACAGAGGGGCACATTGCAGGCCTGGCATTTCCACAGTGTGTCACTCCTCTTGTTGTCCACCTGAAGGCAGCGTTGGGACCTCAGTCTGCCTTTTGTGGCTTTTTGGCAAGGATCTGTGCCTGTCACAGTTGGCACAGGAACGTGGTTCTGACTCCTGTTCTGTGGGACACCTGTTTTGTCTGTGCTACCCAGCTGACAGACCAGCTCCACCATAAAGTCCTTGTGTGTCATGGGCTGCACTTGCTTGACACTGCTGATCTCATGATGCAAGATGAATGCATTTGTGGTTGCAGTGTCAAGGACGTGCAGCAACACTATCCTGTACCAGCGTGGAGTTTTCCGATGGGTGGAGTTGTACTGGATGAGCTAGTCAGATAGGTTGACTCCACCCATGTTTTTATTATAAGCCAACACTAGAGTAGGACAGGGAATGTCTTTCACTGGCCAGCGTGCATCCTTCACCCTTCTCCGCACTGTCTCACCCAAAAACGCATGATGGATCATCACTTAGATATGATTGGGTTATGTGAAACCTGGCTTAAACCTACAACTGTTCTCCCCTTAAATGAGGCCTGTCCACTGGCGTACACATTTAGTCATGTCCCTCGTGATGCGAAGCAGGGCGGGGGTGCTGCTTTTATTTATAAATCTAGGTTTAGTTTATTAGCTGTTGGGGGTCACAAATAAAATTCATTTGAACATCTGATTCTTCGCTCTGCCCACGATGCTATGTATTACCAAGGTCAGAAGAATAGAAATCAGTCATATTACATTGTCCCTGTATATAGGCCCCTTGGCACATACTCTGAATTCTTCTCTGAGTTCATCTCTAACTTGTCAACAAGTGCAGGTAACATTCTGATTATTGGTGACTTCAACATTCATATAAATAAGCCTTCTGATCCCCTCTGCAAATAATTATGGAAATTATGGATGTATTAGGATTCCAGCAATGCATTCAGGATTCAATGCACATTAGTGGAAAGACCCTGGATTTGGTTCTCACACATGGTATTGCTATCACAAATATTGACATCATACCTCTTGCATCACTGGTCTCTGATCACTCACTTATTAGGTTTACAGTTGCGCTGCTGTGTTTAGTGGAATAACAACCTTATTTATCACTGCAGCAATGCATCAACTCCTCAACTACGACTGAACTCAAAGCTAGACTGCCTGATATCTTAGCTTCACATTCTCGACATGACACTGATATTAAAAGCACCCCCTCCCCCGCAAAAAAAAAACAAAAAAACCACAGTCATCTTGGTTCAGTGATTACTTGCGTGACCTCAAGCATAAGGCTAGAGGTCAAGAATGGAAATGGTGTAGTTCAAAATTTGAAGTATTCCACCTCGCGTGGCGTGAATCATTTTAGAATTACTGGGAATGCCTTTGCATGGTTGACATCATACCTGACCAGTCATTCTCACTGTATTTTGTACAATAACACTACCTCTATCCTTAGTGACATGAAATTTGGGGTTCCACAGGGGTCTGTCTTAGGCCCCCTGCTTTTCTCCCTTTATATAGCACCCACTGGGCACATATTGGGGCGTTTTTGGGATTACCTTTCATTACTATGCTGATGATACTCAGTTATACATGCCAGTATCTACTAATAATCTCATCGACATAAAATCCTTACAAGATTGCCTTGCATCTGTGCAAAGCTGGATGTATAGCAGTTTCCTACTTTTAAACTCTGATAAGACTGAAATGATGGTTCATGGTCCAGTGAGACATTGCCGTCAATTTGAACAGCTAACGCTTAGCCTAGGCTTGTGTGTCATACGTCACACTGACAAAGTGAGGAACCTTGGGGTAATTTTTGATCCTACGTTGTCCATTTCCCTCCATATTACAGATATTACGAGGACTGCTTTCTTTCACCTGCAAAAAATAGCGAAGATTCATCCCATCCTGTCTATGGCTGATGCAGAGACCCTGATTCATGCGTTTGTCTCTTCAAGATTGGATTATTGCAATGTTCTATTTTCTGGTTTACCGCAGTCCAGCATTAGGGGTCTCCAATTGGTTCAAAATGCTGCTGCCACAATTTGACAGGAAGCAGAAAGTTTGACCACATTACACCCATTTTGGCATCTCTTCACTGGCTTCCTGTCCTAGTGAGATCAGATATTAAGGTTTTGCTACTAACCTATGAAAGTGTTCACAGACTGGCACCTCCCTATCTAGCTGACCTAATTAAACCCTACGTACCGGCCCAAGCTTTGCGTTCTCAGGGTGCAGAACTACTTTGTGTCCCTTGGGTGAATACAAAGTCTGCAGGTCACAGAGCTTTCTCTTATCATCCACCTGTTCTGTGAAATGATCTCCTTGCATCAATAAAATAGTCAGATTCTGTAGAGACTTTCAAGTTCAGACTTAAGATGCACTTATTTTACCTTTTGTATGGCTAGCATACTGGCATAGTATGTTACTATGCTTTTTTACCCTTTTAATTTCACTTCCTCACTTTTACGGCCTCAACTTTATTTATCTGGTTTATTTAAGTCTGGGTCGTTTAGTGAAGCTTAGGGCTAGTGGCTGGTGACCACCTTAGTATTTCTTCTGTTTTTCTTTTTGCTTAATGCTGACAAATTATACTGTCTTTGTCATCTTTTTGATACCTGATTCAGTTTTTTCTCTCTGTTTGAGGTGCGGCTCCATCCAGAGATGGGTGTGGTGTCTGTTTTTGTAACCCTCCTTTCCTGTGTACCGGCAAAATTTCCTGTATACTCGTTTTGTAAATTGTTTTGTAAATTGTGTTGGTAGCATTGCCCAAGCAGAGGGTCACCCCTTTGAGTCTGGTCTGCTTGAGGTTTCTTCCTCAAATCATCTGAGGGAGTTTTTCCTTACCACTGTCACCTGTGTGCTTGATCTGGGGGTTAGTAAGGTTAGACCTTATCCAGATGCCTTCATCCAGAGATGGGTGTGGTGTTTACTTCTGCAACCCTCCTATCCTGTGCACCGGCAAAATTTCCTGTATATTCATTTTGTTGCTGTTTTGTTGCTGCTTATTACTTTTTTGTCAATTGTGTCGGTAGCATAGTAGTCTGGTCTGCTTGAGGTTTCTTCCTCAAATCATCAGAGGGAGCTTTTTCTTACCACTGTCACCTGTGTACTTGCTCTGGGGGCTGGTAAGGTTAGACCTTATTTCTGTGAAGCACCTTGAGGAAACTTTGTTGTGATTTGGCGCTAAATAAATTAAATTAATTAATTAAATGACATTATGATTTAAGTCTTACGATTCATGCATTTTCATGTTTTATTGTATTTTATTTGTGAATCATTTGAATGATCCACCAGCAACACTACTGTGGGCAGAAATCTCTTTTTGTGTTGCTCGTACTTTCATTGTGTTGTGGAAATTTGCAGTGCAAGTGTTTTTGTGTGAAGCAGACTGATGATCACATTAAAATGTTGCATAACCTGCAGGTTATATTTGATTGCGTTCTCTATGTTTGCAGGGTTTTTCAATTAGCAAGACTTTTTTGGTGCATCTACCTATTGTAGAATTGATTTTGGAGTTTTGTTTGCTTGTTTGTTTGGGAACATGTCCAGCTTGGTGTCTGCTTTCTATTATGCTGGTTTATACCTACCCTTAATCACTCAAAAAACCTATCTACAATCTGTTTGTTTCCTTCTAATATTGGATCTTGCCTTCCAAGTCCCTTTTAAAAAATATTTATAATTTATTAAATGTAAATATAGCAAGCATTGAAATCAAGCAGTATAAATAACACATGTACTTCTGTTGCAAACGTTTCTGGTAAGCGACTGAAGGCAAAGACCAGGGCCCGCATTCCACAAAGCAACTCAAAGCCCTCTTAAAGAGCTTCTAATTTAGCCTAAAATTTCATGGCATAGAATCTTAGCCTGGCCCTGCGACAGACTGACGTCCTGTCCAGGGTGTACCCCACCCTGTGCTCTGTGACTGCTGGGATGGGCTCCAGCCCCTCGTGACCACAAACTGGAGAAAGTGGTTGAAGTTGAGTGAGTGAGAGAGTGAGAATCTTAGCCTAAGAGTGAGCCAGCAGGTGTCTGAGAGCAACTCTGAGCAAGGAGTGGACAGAAACTCCTATCTTTGTGAGGAGGCGGCGTTGACCCCATTGTAAGGTATGATGCAGTCCTCTGAGAGCTGTGATTGGTTGTCACAGAAAGGGGAGGAGAAACAAAAAAAACAAATGCACTCCACCTGCCTAGTCATGAATAGTGACAGTGAAATCAACCAATCATATATCCTGAACTGCATTGAGATGTGTGTAATCATGAGGATAACTTGGTTATGATGATGAAACTCAGCAAAAATTAAGTGAATTGTTTCACAGCTTGAAAATTCACATGCCAAATATGTATATATTAAAAATGTGTGTGCATGAGTTTATTTTAGTATGTTCATTGTGAGTACATAATACTGTATAATTGTAAATACATTAAAAATACGAGGTCTATTAGAAAAGTATCCGACCTTATTATTTTTTTCAAAAACCATATGGATTTGAATTACGTGTGATTACATCAGACATGCTTGAACCCTCGTGGGCATGCGAGAGTTTTTTCACGCCTGTCGGTTACGTCATTCGCCGGTGGGCAGTCTTTGAGTGAGGAGTGGCCCACCCTCTCGTCGTTTTTTCATTGTTTAGGAATGGCTCCGAGACTGCTGCTTTGTTTCATAAAATTTTTTTCAAAAACTGTAAGGCACAACTGAGTGGACACCATTCGATAAATTCAGCTGGTAAAAATTTTAACGGCTGATGAGAGATTTTGGTCTGGTAGTGTCACCATAAGGACGGCCCATCTGCGCTTCGAGGCGGCAGCGTCTCGCCATTTCAAGTTGAAAACTTCCACATTTCAGGCTCTGTTGACCCAGTAAGTCATCAGAGAACAGAGAACTTTCAGAAGAAGTCGGCATGAGGAGTTTATTCAGACATTCCATTGTTAACAGACATTTTGTAATGAAAGAACGTGTGGGCAGAGTCGCATGCCAGGCCGGACCCGACCGCGGGGGGCCACGACAGGAAAAACACCTCCGTTGGAAACCTTAACGGGCAAGTTGGAACATGCCCAAGCTGTTAAACAATTTCTCAGTTACTCACTTGTTGAAAGCCATCAAAAGCCGCCTGAATTTTACAAATGGTTTTCAACACGGAGGTGTTTTTCCTGTCGCGGCGCACACAGATTTGCCGAGTCGTCACGGAAATGACTCGGCGAATTTGCACGCACGTCTTTCATTAAAAAATGTCCTTAAACAGTGGAATGTCCGCATAAAGTCCTCATGCCGGCCTCTTCTGAATCTTCTCTGTTCTCTCACGACGTCCTGGGTGAATTAAGCCTTAAATTAGGATGTTTTCAGGTCGAAACAGGCCGACGACAGTGCCTGGAAGCGCTGCACGACGTCCCGGTCCGTGGGAAGTCCTTACACCAACAGAAACACCCCCTAATCTCTCATCAGCCGTTAAACTTTTCACCGAAACCCAGCTTAATTTCTCGAATAGTGTCCACTTGGATATTCCTCACAGGTCCAGAAAAAATGTTGATAAAGCAACGCGCGCCGTCTCGAGCAGCGTGTAAAACAAAGGAATTCAGCCAAGAGGGCAGGACCACATCTCACTCAAGTCCTGCCCACAGGGAAATGACGTCACCGACGCGTGAAAAAACTCACACATGCACACGAGGGTTCAAGCATGCAAAAAAAGGGTCGGTTTATTGTCTAATAGACCTCGTACATGCATTACACAAGAAAGTGAAAACACTTATTTCCATTGTGGTCCATTTAAGAATCAGATGACAAAACAGATGTAATAAAAAAAGAAAATAACCTAAACAATTTATAAATACATTAAGACAGTAAATTAACATAAAATAATTAAATAGATCAAGCGGGATTCACTGTCCTACATATGGAGAATATCTCTACTTCGTCTGTCTTTTCTGCTCTCTTCTCTACTTTAGACACACTTAGGCTTCTTAAAAGTCCTCCTCCCTACTTTTACCAGTTTGGCACCTAAGGAGGTCTCTTAAGGTGTAAGGTGCTTTGCACACAACTTTCATCTCACAAATGAAAAATTCTAAGACATGTCTAAGAATTCGAGGATTTCTAAGATTTTTTTACAATAACGTCAGTAGGAGCTATTTTTAGCCTTAGGCTGCTTCATGGATACGGGCCCAGGATCTCGATGTTGCTTCCATCCAACACCAAGACTGTGCTACTGATCACCTCCACAGATGATTTCATAGATGATCGGGACTGAAAATTCAAAAGAAGAACTCATCGATAAAGCCACCTGCTGAGGTGATCCGTTGCAAGAAAAGATGCACCATCTTTGCAAATCCCTGATTGAGCCTGTATGTACTTATCCCAGAATATATGTTTCAGCACATTATGAAGCAGATGACTGCATGTGCCTCATTGGGTGAAGGGATCACCGAACTTTTCTTTGTCCCTGGACAACACAATGCATATCATTGCATTGTTCCAGTCCAAAAAGCTGTAAATGGCTGGGGAAAGTAACCTGCATTGGACTGGCATTGTGTCCAGGTGGAGACTTTCATCTATATCACCCTATGGAATCTGCAGATAGGCACAAGCACCAGCTTCAATTTCAATTTATTTTAATTTATATCGCACCAAATCACAACAAAACTGCCTCAAAGTGCTTCACACAAGTAAGGTCTAACCTTACCAACTCCAAGAGCAAGCACATAGGCAACAGTGGTAAGGAAAAACTCCCTCTGATGATTTCAGGAAGAAACCTCAAGCACACAGGGGTGACCCTCTGCTTGGGCCATGCTACAGACACAATTGACAATACAAATATACAGGAAATTTTGGAAGCCCATGTTGGTGTATAGGACGGGAGGCCTGCAGAAGAAGACACCCACTCCCACCTCTGGATGGAGCTGTATCTCAAACAGAGAGAAAAAAAAACAGAAACAGGTGGCAGAAAAATTACAAATACAGGATAAATTGTCACCATTAAGCAACAAGAAAAACAGAAGAAATATGAAGGTGATCACCGACCACTAGCCCTAAGCTTCACCAATGGATCTCAGAGGCTATATAGGACTTTGCACTTTATGATTCCCTGCATTGCTTCAGGACATGATGAGACTGGAGGTGTTTGCTTTATGGCATTGTACAACATTACTTCCTTTGTGACCTCTACAACAACATAAGTCAAGAAACAAAAACACCTTGGATCTTCCACAGTGAACTGCTTTGAAAATTGAGGGGTTATTTTATGTTGCCTTTGATGGTTACCATTACCACATCTCCCAATAGATAAGAAACTTGGAGAACGACGTGCCTGCTGAACGAGCATGCATTAATTCCCCTCACATCTTACTTGCCAGAGGGCTGCCGGGCTGAGTCTGTACATCTGATTGCTGAATGTGCCCGGCCTCAGATTCTTCTGAAATTCTGCACATAGAAATAATCCACAGAGCCGCTGATGAGGCAGTATATATCAGTGCAGGACACCACCATGAGCCAACGTAATTTAACAACACATTAATCTTTTCACTAATGCAGTCAATAGCATATTAAGAAAGATACAAAAGCAAAATTAATGAGCAGTAATGCAGCAGCAGTCGGCAAAGGGGTCTGGTGAAACTCTCTGCAGTCAGCACAACTTGTTGTGCCAAGTCATTTCTCAGTTATGTCTCTCAACTCATCGAAGGATATGCCCTTGGGTGAAGAGGTGCTCAGATTCCACAGATGTCATCCACTAATGGCATATTTCAAATGGCTAGGGAAGTGATCTTCAGTCGCTTACATGTAGCTTGAAATGAACTTGTGTATCAGTTTCTGTCATTTCCAAACCTTAGATCTGGTGGCCACCAAGGCCACTGCTGCTTGTTATCCAACATCTACTGAGTACTTCATGATCAAATGAGTCATGATGTTGCTTCATCTTTTTAACTGACTATGTTTGGGTAATTAATTAATGCTTCGATCTTAAATATGATCAATCTATCTTTATTAGTTGGCTATGTACCACAGGCTTTTAAGGTGGCAGTAATTAAACCATTACTTAAAAAGCCATCACTTGACCCAGCTATCTTAGCTAATTATAGGCCAATCTCCAACCTTCCTTTTCTCTCAAAAATTCTTGAAAGGGTAGTTGTAAAACAGCTAACTGATCATCTGCAGATGAATGGTCTATTTGAAGAGTTTCAGTCAGGTTTTAGAATTCATCATAGTACAGAAACAGTATTAGTGAAGGTTACAAATGATCTTCTTATGGCCTCAGACAGTGGACTCATCTCTGTGCTTGTTCTGTTAGACCTCAGTGCTGGTTTTGATACTGTTGACCATAAAATTTTATTACAGAGATTAGAGCATGCCATAGGTATTAAAGGCACTGCGCTGTGGTGGTTTGAATCATATTTATCTAATAGATTACATTATTACATTATTTGTTCATTTAAATGGGGAATCTTCTTCACAGACTAAGGTTAATTATGGAGTTCCACAAGGTTCTGTGCTAGGACCAATTTTATTCACTTTATACATGTTTCCCTTAGGCAGTATTATTAGACAGCATTGCTTAAATTTTCATTGTTACGCAGATGATACCCAGCTTTATCTATCCATGAAGCCAGAGGACACACACACCAATTAGCTAAACTGCAGGATTGTCTTACAGACATAAAGACATGGATGACCTCTAATTTCCTGCTTTTAAACTCAGATAAAACTGAAGTTATTGTACTTGGCCCCACAAATCTTAGAAACATGGTGTCTAACCAGATGCTTACTCTGGATGGCATTACCCTGACCTCTAGTAATACTGTGAGAAATCTTGGAGTCATTTTTGATCAGGATATGTCATTCAATGCGCATATTAAACAAATATGAAGGACTGCTTTTTTGCATTTGCGCAATATCTCTAAAATTAGAAAGGTCTTATCTCAGAGTGATGCTGAAAAACTAATTCATGCATTTATTTCCTCTAGGCTGGACTATTGTAATTCATTATTATCAGGTTGTCCTAAAAGTTCCCTGAAAAGCCTTCAGTTAATTGAAAATGCTGCAGCTAGAGTACTGACGGGGACTAGAAGGAGAGAGCATATCTGACCCATATTGGCCTCTCTTCATTGGCTTCCTGTTAATTCTAGAATAGAATTTAAAATTCTTCTTCTTACTTATAAGGTTTTGAATAATCAGGTCCCATCTTATCTTAGGGACCTCATAGTACCATATCACCCCAATAGAGTGCTTCGCTCTTAGACTGCAGCCTTGTAGTTCCTAGGGTTTGTAAGAGTAGAATGGGAGGCAGCGCTTTCAGCTTTCAGGCTCCTCTCCTGTGGAACCAGCTCCCAATTCAGATCAGGGAGACAGACACCCTCTCTACTTTTAAGATTAGGCTTAAAACTTTCCTTTTTGCTAAAGCTTATAGTTAGGGCTGGATCAGGTGACCCTGAACCATCCCTTAGTTATGCTGCTATAGACTTAGACTGCTGGGGGGTTCCCATGATGCACTGAGTGTTACTTTCTCTTTTTGTTCTGTATGCACCACTCTGCATTTAATCATTAGTGATTGATCTCTGCTCCCCTCCACAGCATGTCTTTTTCCTGGTTCTCTCCCTCAGCCCCAACCAGTCCCAGCAGAAGACTGCCCCTCCCTGAGCCTGGTTCTGCTGGAGGTTTCTTCCTGTTAAAAGGGAGTTTTTCCTTCCCACTGTCGCCAAGTGCTTGCTCACAGGGGGTTGTTTTGACCATTGGGGTTTTTCCGTAATTATTGTATGGCCTTGCCTTACAATATAAAGCGCCTTGGGGCAACTGTTTGTTGTGATTTGGCGCTATATAAATAAAATTGATTTGATTTTGATTTAATTGTTCTGTGTTCAGTGTCCCAGTGTCATTACAAAGCAGGTGAATGTGAAACTCTAGCACCTCTCAGATTTAGTTTCTTGATCCTCGGTTGACAGTTTTTTTCACAAAGCACAGAATAGCAGATGAATTGGATTATTTGTTCCAACAACTTGTCGAGAACAAGTAAGTTGATTTCAATGGGGTACCAATATGAACTGAAGCTCGGGGTTATCACAGCAAATTCGAGGTAGATCTGCAAGTTGAATAGGCACGTTTTACGTCAGATGCCCTTCCTGATGCATTTCCATATAACAGTGTATTCACAGCGCTTCAGTTTTTCTTCATTTAAATTACAGCCTTATTCCAAAAGGTAGTAAATTCATGTTTTACCTCAAATTTCTACTCACAACACCCCATAACGACAACATGATAAAGTCACTGATTTTTTTTCTTTTGTTTTTTAAATAAATCACATGTACATAAGTACAACCCCAATTCCAGTGAAGTTGGGACATTGTGTAAAATGTAAATAAAAACAGAATATGATGATTTGCAAATCCTCTTCAACCTATAGTCAGTTTAATACACCACAAAGACAAGATATTTAATGTTCAAACTGATAATCTTTATTGTTTTTGTGCAAATATTTGCTCATTTTGAAATGGATGCCTGCAACACGTTTCAAAAAAGCTGGGACAGTGGTATGTTTACCACTGTGTTACATTGGTAAACATGTAACACAGTGGTAAACATACCTTGTATTCCTTTCCTGCTAACAACACTCAATGAGCATTTTGGAACTGAGGACACTAATAGTTGAAGCTTTGTAGTCAGAAGTCTTTCCCATTCTTGCTTGATGTATGACTTCAGTTGTTCAACAGTCCAGGTCTCCTTTGTCGTATTTTATGCTTCACAATGCAACATATCTTTTCAACGGGCAACAGGTCTGGACTGCAGGCAGGCCAGTCTAGTACCCGCACTCTTTTACTACGAAGCCACCCTGTTGAAACATGTGCAGAATGTGGCTTGGCATTGTCTTGCTGAAATAAGCAGAGATGTCCCTGAAAAAGACATTGCTTGGATGGCAGCATGTGTTGCTCCAAAACCTGGATGTACCTTTCAGCATTGATGGTACCATCACAGATGTGTAATTTGCCTATGCCATGGGCAATAACACCCCCCCCCCCCCCCCCCCCCCCCATACCATCACAGATGATGGCTTTTGAACTTTGCGCTGGTAACAGTCTGGATGGTCTTTGCCCTCTTCTGTCCGGAGGACACAACAGCCATGATTTCCAAAAACAATTTGAAATGTGGACTCATCAGACCACAGTACAGTCACAGTGTGTCTGTCCATTTCAAATGAGCTCGGGCCCAGAGAAGGTGACTGCGCTTCTGGATATTGTTGATGTATGGCTTTCGCTTTGCATGGTAAAGTTTTAACTTGCACTTGTAGATGTAGCGACGAACTGTGTTAACTGACAATGGTTTTCTGAAGTGTTCTTGAGCCCACATGGTAAGATCCTTTACACAGTGATGTTGTTTTTTAATGCAGTGTCGCCTGCGGGATCAATGGTCATGGGCATTCAATGTTGGTTTTTGGCCTTGCTGCTTACATGTAGAAAGTTCTCTAGATTCTCTGAATCTTCTGATTACATTATGGACTGTCGATGATGGAATCCCTAAACTCCTTGCAACTGAACATTGAGAAATGTTCTTAAACTGCTGGACTATTTTTTCACAAAGTGGTGATCCTCACCCCATCTTTGCTTTTGAACGGCTGAGATTTTTGGGTATGCTCCTTTTATACCCACTCACAATTGGTGTCCTCAGTTTCCAAACGCTTATTGAGTATTGTTAGAAGGAAAGGGGATGTAACACAGTGGTAAACATACCACTGTCCAGGCATTTTTGAAATGTGTTGCAGGCATCCATTTCAAAATGAGCAAATATTTGCACAAAAACAATAAAGTTTATCAGTTTGAACATTATATGTCTTGTCTTTGTGGTGTATTCAATTGAATATAGGTTGAAGAGGATTTGCAAATCATTGTATTCTATTTTTATTTACATTTTACACAATGTCCCAGCTTCATTGGAATTGGGGTTGTATTCACACCCTTTGCTCAAAACTTTGTTGATGCACCTTTTGCAGCAGTTATGGCGTTAAGTCTCCTTGAATATGATGACACAAGCTTGACACACCTATCTTTGGGCAGTTTTGCCCATTCCTCTTTGCAGCAGCTCTCAAGCTCCATCAGGTTGGATGGGGAGCAATGGTCCGCAGCCATTTTCAGATCTCTCCAGAGATGTTCAGCCAGATTCAGGTCTGGGCTCTGGCTTGGCCACTCAAGCACATGTACAGAGTTGTCCTGAAGCGACACCTTTGATATCTTGGCTGTGTACTTTGGGTCATTGTCCTGCTGAAAGATGAACTGTCACCCCAGTCTGAGGTCAAGAGCACTCTGGACCAGGTTTTCATCCAGGATGTCTTTGTATATTGCTGCATTAATTTTCCCTCTTTTCTGACTTGTTGTCCAGTTCCTGCCTCTGAAAAACATCTCCACAGCATGATGCTGCCACCACAATGCTTCAGTGTAGGGATGGTGCCTGGTTTCCTTTCAAACATGATGCCTGGAATTCACGCCAAAGAGTTCAAGCTTTGCCTCATGAATTTGGTTTCTCATGGTCTGAGAGTCCTTCAGGTGCCTTTTGAAAAACTCCAGGTAGGTTGCCATCTGCCTTTTACTAAGGAGTGGCTTCTGTCTGGCCACTCTAGCATACAGGCCTGATTGGTGGATTGCTCCTTAGATGTTTGTCATTCTGGAAATTTCTCCTCTCTCCACAGAAGAATGTTGGAGCTCTGACAGAGTGCCCATTGAGTTCTTGGTCATCTGCATCACCAAGGTCCTTCTTCTCGTTTGCTCAGTTTAGATGGGTAGCTAGCTCTAGGAAGAGTCCTGGTGGATTCAAACCTTGCCATTTATGGATGATGGAGCCCACTGTCCTCATTGGGACCTTCAAAGGATCGGAAATGTTTCTGTACCCTTCCCCAGATTTGTGCCTCGAGGTAATCCTATCTTTGAGGTCTACAGACAGTTCCTTTGACTTCATGCTTGGTTTGTGCTCTGACATGCACTGTCAACTCTGGGACCTTAAGTATTTGCCTTGGTGTGTGCCTTTCCAAATCATGCCCAATCAACTGTATTTAGCACAGGTGACTCCAATTTAGGTGTAGAAACATCTCACGGATGCCAGGTGCATCCTGAACAAGGTAAAATTCAGAAATGTACAACAGAGGAGAGGACGACACCGGAGCAGGGAGCCGCTAACTTGACCCAAACAGATGATGGAATAAGATCCCGAGCCAGATGGTGAAAGATGAGTAATCCAGAACCAGAACAGGAACCAGTCACCCATGACAGAGCTGACTGCAGGCAGAGATGCTGAAAACACAAGAGCCCCAGGTCAGCCAGGAATCAAAAAAACAAGAGGAACAAAAAGTAGTTTAAACAGAGTTAAACTATGGCCAGGTACCATGCAGGCTAAGCAGAGTTTCTGGCATCTGTGGAGTGGAAGAACCAGGGTTTAAATACAGGTGCAGGTTATTGTAGACAGGTATGGTGAATCAGCTCTGTGATGTGGTTGTCTGGAGACACAGGAAGGGACGGGGAGAATAGTAGTAATCAAGGCAGCACAACACTTATGTATATGTGATTTCTTAGTTTTTTTTTTAATACATTTGCATACATCTAAAAAATGATGGGTGTTGTGTGTAGAATTTTGAGAAAAAAAAATGAATTTCATCCATTTTGGAATCAGGCTGTAACATAACAAAATGTGAAAAAGTGAAACGGTGTGAATACTTTCCAAATGCACTGCACATAGAGAATGGGCAGGGGTTGGGTTTGAACCAGGAACCTTCCGCACAAGAAACACGTGCACTAACCACTTGGCGACCACCCCTACCTAAAAAGATAATCGTAGACCAACCTTCAGTTGATAACTCTCAATTGAACTGGCTTGATCCCCATGAGCTTCTCAAGCCATATTCATGCTAATTTAAATTCATTTAGATGAACTCAATTCAGCTGTCATGATTTCACAGTGTAACAGATAACAAAATATGTCAGGTAAATATTTGCAGTAGTGCTATTCACATGGAATATGGCAAAAAACAAACAAAAAAAAACAAAAACAAAAAACAACAACAATAAAAAAACAAACACGGCCCTTGGTCTTTTGAAAATAACCAATGGCCATTCAGTTTTTTAAAAAAGAGCGGGCATTTTCTAAGATGTGCGTGGATGATACAGCCATTGTTGGATGCATCAGGGATGACAGAGAGGAGGAGTACAGGAGCCTAGTGAAGGACTTTGCCGCCTGGTGCCACACAAACCATCTACAGCGCAACACCTTGAAGACAAAGATGCTGGTTATTGACTTTGGGAAGTCAAGACCAAGTCCACAACCAGTTCTGATCAAGGGTGCTGAGGTGGAGGCTGTGGATTCCTACAAGTACCTCGGGCTGTGGCTGGACAGCAAACTGGACTGGAAAACCCACACCAACCAACTGTACAGGAAGGGACAGAGCAGGCTGTACTTTCTGAGGAGGTTGCTGTCGTTTAACATGTACAGGAAACTCCTGTGGATGTTCTGCCAGACCATAGGTGGTGTGCTAGAGGGAAACACATCCAAAAGGACACATTCAGGCTGGACAAACTGATCAGGCGGGCCAACTCTGTGGTTGGCATGAAGCTGGACTCTCTGGTGAAGGTGGCAGAGAAGAGAACACTGGACAAACTGCTGGACATTATGTACAATGCCAGTCACCCTCTGCACACAGTCATCAGCACCCAAAGGAGCCTCTCCAGTTCAATGATTTTTGGGTTACACTTTTGAGAAGAAAGAGTAAAATTTGTCTTTTTCACTGTAAACCATGAGATGGGACATTTTTCCCATCATCTATCTATGGATAAACCCTAGTGATTTCTTAATGGTAAAAACAACTATGAACGTAGTGTAGCAGCAGTGTTGTATAAAGTACCGGAAAATCACACTTAAGTAAAAGTACAGATACCCATTAAAAAATTACTTTGGTAGAAGTTCAAGTCACTGATTGAAATGCTACTCAAGTAAAAGTCTTAAAGTATGTAGTATTTATTGTACATAAGTATGACAAGTAATGTACAACTAAATGTACTCAAGTATTGAAAGTAAAAGTACAAGTAAATGTTAATAATCAAAAACGGACTGATTTTTTTTTTTAATAAAAGTTTATCTAGGCTTGTAAATGACTGGTAGTATTAGTCAAAATACTGAAAATTGTGCACATCACACAAAAACACTTCAGAAACAAGGTTTCAAAACCTAAATGAGAGTAGGCTACTCACTAGGTGTTCACAGGAAACAGTTATTTATTTCTATATGTGTTTATTTATTTTCATTGTTACATGGTTTTATCTTTTCTGTTGTGTTTTGATTCATTAGGTTCTTTTTGTCTCTTTCTCTAAAATTGTATTGTAACATTATTAGTCTATTATTATGGGCTATTATTGTCTATTATGTAGACTATTATTGTTGTTGCTATAATATATGAATAAAAATAAATTTACAAAAATACAATTTGACTCTTTTACGACAATGAACATTAAGCCATTAATTATAGAGAAAATAAATCAACACAAACGTGCTGATGCGAACAGCTTAATGCTAACTTAACATTGAAAACACCATAGACATGCTAACGCGTTAGCATCGGCCCCGTTTTCAAGTTATAAAATACATCTATCAACTGTTTCAGAAGACCATAACAGGTCGGTTTAACATAAAAATATTAAATATTACTCACAGACATATGCTCTTCGGGGTTTTAGCGGGGGAAAATTAGGATAAAGTGAAATGTAGCAATCAATCCACTAATCATAAATCAAAGCACTGCTCGACCTGTGAATCACTGCTTCGATTGGTTCAAGGTTCAAAGCAAAGTTGCACTGTAGAAAAGTTGATTACAGACACGCTGCAGCTCTGTAATAGAGAAATGTTCTTTTTCCTGATAAACAAGTGCGCAAGTGCGCAACTGCAAAAAAGCCTACCGGACATGCCTCATGACAAATCAGCCTGACTTCGTTGCAGTCACTAGTAATCAGTGGTGTCTCTGAGTGAAAACACGACTTTTTTCGTGTGTGTGTGTGTTTTTTTTTTTTTTTTTTTAATGAGTAACGGCATGGCGCATAGAAAATGTATCGGAGTAGAAGTATGCAATTAAGGTCGGAAATGTAGTGAAGTAAAAGTGAAAGTAAGCTGAATTTAAAAAACTCAAGTAAAGTACAAAGTCTCCCAAAATGTACTTAAGTACAGTAGTGAAGTATTTTTTATTTCATTACTATACAACACTGTGTAGCAGTGCCATTTTCCACTTTGCCTGAAATCAGTTTTAAATCAGCATTGGATGTATCAATATAAACATTTATCACCCATGTTGCAACTGTTTTGTAAACCACAATCATCACTCAGAATCACAATGAACATTAGAAGATAGATAAGGGATAGAGAGTGCAACACTGAAGTTAACAAGCAGTTTTAAGCATTTTTAGGTGAGGACATTTATATCCTCTGATGACCTCAAAGGGTTGTACATTATGAATCTGACTCTGCGACAAAAAATAAAAACAATGCATGATTTTTTTTAACCAATTGTAAGTATATTTAAGTCTGATGTAAAAAAAAACAAAACAAAAAAAAAAAACAGCCCTCTATCATTTCTTATATTTAACCCATTTTTGTAGTTTCTTTAATGATAAAAACAGTGTCACCATGTAATTACATTGGAATTTAAAGGGTTAAAATAAATAATTAACTGAAGTTAATTGAATGATCTGAGCAAAAAACTAACTAAAAATATTAACCGGTTATGTTTTTATAGCAGTCTTGAGCAAGGACATTAATGTCCTCTGATCAGTGTTGCCACAGTTACTTTGAAAAAGTAATCCAATTACTGATTACTGATTACTCCTTGAAAAAGTAACTTAGTTACTTTACTGATTACTCAATTGTATAAGTAACTAAGTTAGATTACTAGTTACTTTTTTAGTTACTTTCCCCAGCTGCCGACAACAACCCATGTCAACATGACAATGATACCTGTTTTGCCAAAACTCACTTTATAGTCACCCTTTCTTGACTTCAATGAAAACAAATACTTGTTTTATAAAAAGTAAAATGAAGACCTCTTTCTTGACCTCATATTTAACTGTTGACAGCACTGTAACAGTAAAACTTGCAATTTCAAACCTACATTGTTTATAAATGTAACTATTAAATTCTAACATTTTTCTAACATTTAAATTCTCTAAACATTTTACTTGTCGAAATTATTATTATTTTAAGCAATATTAGTAGTTGTAGTACAAAACGGCTTCAAAACTGGACCTTTAATCTAGGGGTGTTGTGGGGAGGGGGGCACATCCTTGCCCCACGCCCCCATTCCATCTGGATTCGCCCCTGCTTTGGCGTTTGAGCACAAAGAATGGATAACATTTATTTATGCAGAAAACAGGACCAGATTTACAGGTAAGAAAGTTTTATTGCGTTTTCACATCATGTGGTCCTCAGAAAGAGAGTTTAGGTGCATTTGAGTGGAAAATAGTGTTAGTTGTTGACACGTCGCGGAGGATCAGCTGTTTTTAACGAGACGATACGGAGCGGCTCAGCTCAGAATTCTAAATAAAGGAGGGGAATAAGTATAAAAATGTCTGTAAAGCTCAGTGCAGGTGTGCTGATCACCGCGCTTTAAGAGGTGAGGACGAGTCGAGCAGCTGCAAAAAAACGCGGATGAAAAGCTCACAGCTTGTTGAACGTGGGCAGTTCAGTCGAACCCCGACCTCCTCCCCACGGACCAAGTTTAATGCTGCTATCGACCCACAATGAAAAATAATAGCAACGCACAGTGACATGGAGAAGTAACTTTAATCTGATTACTGATTTGGAAAGATTAACGCGTTAGATTACTCGTTACTAAAAAAAGTGGTCAGATTAGAGTAACGCGTTACGCGTTACCGGCATCACTGCCTCTGATGACCTCAAAGGGTCGTAAATTATAGCAACCCACAAGAGTTAAGTTTGCAGGTCTTAAATCCATTCACATAAAAGTGATACATAGACTCAACGCAACCCAAAACACAATAACTGTTATTTGGAAAACAGTGTATCAAGGTTTACTATTAATTTATCATGGAACTTGAAGTTAATGATTCAATAAGCTGGTTAAAAAAAAATTTATTGTATGAAACTGCACACCTGAACAATGAACGTGAGACAGATTGAAGTTTGCATTTTCGGTCTGCCTTTTGCTATAGTGAACAAAATCACTGCTTACCTCTTAGTAAATCTCCAGGTGAAGCCTTGACTGAAGACAGGTGACTCTGATACAGACATGGTGCCATGTATAGGGAAACCAAAAAATTCCAATCATCTCCACTTGAACACTCACAAGTTCACAATGGGGGTTTCACTGTGGACTGACTTGATTCCTTCTGCATGTGGAAAAGAACAAAAACAAAAAACAAAAAGTGAATACAGCAATAAATATTCATACTATGACAATGAGGTTTCTTCCTCATTTCTGAGGGAGTTTTTCCTTAACACTGTCACCTGTGTGCTTGCTCTAGGTTGGTAAGGTTAGACCTTACTTGTGTGAAGTGCCTTGAGGCAACTCGATTGTGATTTGTCGCTATATGAATGAAATAAATCATTATTATGACGACAATAATAATGAGGCAAGAAATTACTATAAAGAGCATTTCAGCCAACAGCTGAACTGACAGTTCACCTTTTGACTTATTTTTTCAAGTAACTGTTTATTTAGATGATAAGCCTTTATGCAATGACATGATGATTTTCAACTGTTGACTTTAGGCTGGGGTTTATACAAACTACTTGAAAAATGTTTTTTTCTGGTATACGTTAATTAATACAAATCATTTGCATGCCTAACCCTCATACATGATAGCAGAAAGTCCTTAATTTCTGAAAAAGGGACATTTTTGTCCCGTTCTAAACCTCCTGAAAAACGCTACGCTATTTTTTACAATTTCTTTCTCATAAATATTTGAATCCACTTCAGTCTTGTTCATAACAAAGATTTTACTTATTACCACAAAATATAGCCCTTTAAATGCAGTGCATGTGATGACATCAATTACTGATCAAAAGTAAAAATAAAAATCACAATTATATTGGAAAAATTTAAAAATTCAGTGTAAGGTGAAATGGAAGGAACAGCTCCCGTAGACATCCATTATAACAAAGGACTGTAATAATCCCCTCCTTAAAAAAAATCTACTTTGAATTTCATACACTGAACATATAGGCATATAATATCAATAAAAATTAACACTTAAATAGTTCAAACTGGCATCTAAAGGGTTAAAATTTCAAATTTGGTTGTTATTACCAGGACTGAAGTGGATTAAATTATTTACAAAGAAAAAGGTCTTTCAAAACATTAACATCATATTTTAATAGATTTTAGAAGGGGATTCAATTGTCCCCTTTAAGGCTTTGCTTAAATATTGTTTGCTACACAGTGAAGACAGATGTAACATATGATTTGTGTTTAAAATATAAAAATTAGTTAAAAAATACACACCTGTTCCAAATATGGTGAGGAACTTCAAAAGTCAGATATGAGGGTTAAATGTATTATGTTTTTTGTTTGTTTGTTTGTTTTTTTATGAGAGATAAATTGTTTTTTTGTAATAAGTCTAGCTGGATGTTTTCAACAATTCAGTGAGGAAAGATACTGTGAAACAGTTAAGCAAGTGTCAAAATAGTAAAACAAAAATCTACCTACTGGTACAAAAAGCACCTTTGAACCACAGGAACAATTGAATTTTTTTTACTTGACTAAAACAGAGGGACCTCTAATAAGCATGAAGTGTGAAAGAAAGAAAGAACAAGTTAAATGTTTTCTTTGTAAAACAAGAAAATAAATGGCAGGTTTCAAACAATTCCAGATTGTTGAGGGACTTTTGGGGCAAATAACCAAGATAGGCAATGGATGGCAGAAACGTAGACAAAGAATAAAAAGAGATTTCTATCTTACATATAATTTTGGTTTTAGCGAAATGAGCAAAGCAGTTTAAGGCAGAACAACCGTGCCTAAAATGAACAGACTGCATATTACAATCATATGGCTAAAGTCCCATTCAATAACATTAAAAGCTAGTCTATCTAAGAGGCCAACATACTAAAATAAGTACTAAATACTTAAACACTTTAAATATTACATTAAAACGCATAGCAAAATTATCCAGCCAAGGTTTGATTCCATCTTCAGCACGTTTTTTTTTTGGCTGTCATCTTCTTGACACTGGTTTGCCAGCCACTCTCCTCTGGTGTTCACAAAAACAGAGCTATGTTGTAAACAGATGGAGAAAGATTTCAAGTTTTATACAACTTGAAATCTTACCATTTCCTGAGAGTCACTGGGCCTTTGAATTGTTTCCTTAAGATTGCAGTTCAAATTCAGTGCTTGAAAAGTGAAAGAACAAGACACTTAACTTTTTGCTCATAATAAAAGACTAAAGATTTAGACAGCTTAGACACTTTTAGACAACTGTTTAAAATACCAGAGCTCTGCATGTACTTTACTAACCTTCAAGGAGATTCTCAGGTCTTAGTCGTGTTGTCATCCAGTCGGCCTCAACGCACTTAAACAACGTGGCTCAATCTATAAAGTTTACAATGAAGCACATAGCCCCGTAATGACTGCACTGCCTTGCCACAGAAATTACAGCTCAGCATGTCTTCATGTAACAGCTATTTTGCCAACTTAGCACATTCAAGACTGGAAAACATTGTACTCACGTCACAAATCAGCTTTAAACAGCCAGGGTGTTGAACATCTCCGAAGACGCTCTGAAATAGCGCTGGCGTTGAGTTCAAATTTGGCGGTCAGGTGAATCTGGGTCAAAGTGATCCGTAACTCTGTCAGGTGGATAAAAGTAAAAAAAAAAAAAAAAAAAGAGTACAGGGTGCTAAAAGAAAATCACTTTATGAATTCAAATTTCGAGTGCTAAGCAACTTCCACAGCGAAATACACAAAACATTCTCTTCTTCTTCCTCTTCTTCTTCTTCTTCTTCTTCAAATCTCTTTCGAGAGGTTACACGCTTGCGCAATACTGCCCCCATCCATTAGACTACCACACTTGCAGTTTTTGAGAAAATGGATTTTAAAGAGGGGTTTTCAGGCAGAATTAGAAAGATGAGACATTTTGAACATTGTACTCCTTTTCACTTCATTAGCCCCAAAAGGCACAATAAACACATAAAGTACAACAGTAAATGGTCAGATATATCTAAATATGCATATAGTTGATATCGAGTTACATAAAATTAGAATAAATCAACAAAAAAGTCTGTACAGTAGCATTAAAATACTTGTGCAGCACTATGACTTTTCATACTGTTGCCAAGGATATTTAATTATTATTATTGTGATAAAATAGTACCTCTATTAAGAAAAAACAAAACAAAATCACATCATAAAATTGTAGTTTATGAATAAAAATCTCATAAAATGTTGAAATCTGTGCCAGAAGCAGCAGCCATTTTCCTTGACAACACCTTAGCAACAGCACATTAGTAATGGCAAAGGGCATAAAACATTATACACTGCCTAATACTATACTATTTAAGGTCAGAAATATAGATTTATATCAAAAACGTTCTTCATACATAACCTTGCTGTTTTCGATTCTAAAGATGGCATTTTTTTTTTAAAGAAATAGGGGACCTGATAGTGTTTAGATCTGAGTTTTGTTTTGTTTTTAACTTCTTTTCATCATATAAACCCACAAATTTAGATTATGTAAACCTACAGAAATGTTCCAGTGTCCCTGGAATTTGCTTTCTAGCTACAGTAAAGTAAATTATCAATACTGTAGAAATTTTGAGAAAAAATATTTTATAGAAACACTAAATTGAGTAGCAGTAAAAAGAAAAGTGATGTTATCTTTATCCATGTCACCATTTTGCCATTTGTGGAAATTGGATGTTTTTCTTATAAGATACCACTTTAATTTTGTGTCTTTTACTGCTGATATCCCTCCTTTTCTTTACTGCATGCAATTTCACAGTGGACTGAATTTTGCTTTTTTGTTTTGTTTTACATTTTGCTTCTGTAAAAATGGTTTCTTTTTGCTTCACAATCAACAGGTTTATACTGTAATATTGTAAAATTTAAGGTCTTTTTTTTTTACATTACAGTATTTTCTTTTAAACTTTATGTATATTTGCTCATTTTACCGGTAAAACTTTATCATCAAAAATACAAAAAACTGTAAAAATCAAAGTTTTTTCCAGTCTCTCAATAAACTGTTATTTAATGTATTTAATACAGTAAAAGAACATTTTTGGTTTTACAGTGCTTTACTGTTGCTACTTTACAGTCTTTTGCTGTATATTTTACTGATTTTTTTTTTTTACAGTGTAATCAAATTTAATATAATCTAATTAATCTAATCTAATCATGCTTGGCAACAAAAGACTTCTTTTAGTGATAAACATACACAGACTTCACCAGTAATTATGATAGTTGTATAGACTCTTGCATTTTTGACTGCATAGATTCCAGATTTGGAACTCCATAAGCCATTTCCCAACTCAAAGAAGAGTCTATCAATAGACTTCAGTTTGAACCCTGGCCACACTACCTATCTATATGACTGGACAAGACACTTTATAATGGCCTTTGGCACTTTATCTGCATGACTGTCCAACCAGCTGTAAATCATTCCAGCCTTGATGGGGAAGTAACCTGTGATGGACTAGGGATGGGTATCGAGAACCGATTCCTTTCGGGTATCCTTAAGAAAGGTTCGATCCACCGACATCAATAACCTTTTTACTTAACGATTCCCTTGTCGGTCCTTCAGAGTGGCCGTTGTTTTTGGGGGTGTTTGTCAGGAAAATTCTAATTTCTCTACATTGATTACAGACCCTGCAGTGGGTCTGTAATCAACTTTTCTGCAGCACGGCTTTGCTTTGAACCTTGAACCAATTGAAGCAGTGATTCGCAGATTGAAGCAGTGCTTCGATCATTGCTTTGTTGATTAATTTTTTCTTTCGCTTTCCCCCACTAAAACCCTAAAGAGCATATGGCTGTGAGTATTATTTACCTTTTTTATGTTAAACCTACCTGTTATGGTCTTCTGAAACAGTTGATAGATGTATTTTATAACTTATAAATGGGACCGATGCTAACACGTTAGCATGTCTATGACATTTTCAATATTTAAACTTAGCATTAAGCAGTTGCAGCTGTCAAGCATTTGTTGTTGTAAAAGAGTCAAATGTATTACAAATTGTAATATTTTTTTAATTTATTTTTGTTTATATATTATTAATAATAGCAAGCACAACAATAATAGTAATAATAACTAATCTAATGATTATATACAATTTTAGAGAACGAGACAAAAAGAACCTGAATAAAAACACAACAGAAAATATAAAACCAACTAACAATGAACATACATAAATAAATAAATACATACATACATACAGAAATAAATAAGTGTTTCCTGTGAACACCTTTTGACTCTTACGCCTCCATCTCATCCCTGTCTTATTTAAGTTTAATGACAGTTTGTTTCGGTCAAACCATATTTTCAATGTGTTAATTTCTTCAGTGATTTCCTCCAGAACTATCTGCCAAGCTAGAAAACTGCTGCATCCTTGTAAGAACTGAATACTACTGGAACAAATCTGAATAAGTTTTTTTTTTTTTTCTCACTAAATGGATGCTGCACTCACTGCACTTTATTGTCTGGAATAGCCCCAGATTGCATTTCAGACCTTCAGAACATTTTTGTGTACGTGGTGTTGGGGGGTAATTTTGGGTTTCAGCTTTTTTGTTTTTCATCCCTGAATATGTGAACTCGTGAGTCACTTTTGTGCGGATTAAAGTTACTAACTGGGACTCCTGTCTTGTTGCAAGAAAGACACGAGAATCGTCCGCCGTTCTGTTCACACAGCTCCAAACGCTGTGCGGCTCTCTGCCGAGTCAAGTTAGAATGATAGAATCCAGTCAGAATTAATAACTTCAAAGCGAAACACCGTTTTGTTCATTTTTATTTATGTCCAGAGATCAAGGATACAGTGACCAATTTCATATTTATTATTTACTTTAAGACTCAATGAAATACATAGAAAACCTGTAAAGCCTACTTTTAGTACAAAATTCACAAGAGGTATCGATAAGGGAATCAATAAGGAATCGGATCGATAAGCAGAATCGATAATGGCATCGATATCAATAAAATCTTATCAATACCCATCCCTATGATGGACTGGCATTAAAGGGGAGCTGTTGATTTTCATCTGCCTCAAGACATGATATCTGAGGATAAGGTGTCAGATCCTGCATCAAAATGACTTAAAGGTAGTAAATATACTACTTTTGGACATTTATCTAAATTGGTCCAAATGGCAGGATTTTGTGCAAATCAATAAACTAGAATGGAAGCCATTTCTGAATATGGCTGCCATCTTGAAAATGTGAGTGGCCGGATTTTGTTTGTTTTATTCACCAAATTAGCATTTACAAAATTATTTCAGTTATCTGCTACACTATGAATCAGTTTCTTGTTTCTAGGTATGTTTTGAAAGATAAGATAAGATAATGTTTATGTTAATTCCATATATTTGACGCAGTCCATAAATTTGTGTAATGGTACTATGGAAGCAGAATTTCTTAAGAACAATCTAATCGCAATTTCAAATGTATTGGTTTCTGTACAAAGATTCCTCAGTTTACTACAGTGTAATCTGTAAATGAACAGGAATTTCTTTCATCTTCATCTCTCTGGGTGAAGTGTGATATCAGATGCAACATTTAAGGATTCTTCATTATATGCTGCAGTGAACTGGAGTTTCAAGTTTGTTTGCTTTCAAAACATTTTTGATAAAATGCCAATTGTCATTCTGTCAGTCACTACTTATCATTATCCTTGAGCAAGGCACTTAAGGACTGTCGTTTGACACTCTTCCACTCTTACATTGCCTGAGCTTGGTGCATTTCAAGGGTAATTCAACTTACACATAATGTATTGCTGTCAGTCTCCTGTCAAAAAAAGCAACATATCTGAAGACTGAAGTTTTGGCTTTTGAGCTGACTGAAGGCCGTATTCCTCACAATAAAATCATTCGGTGTAATGGTTTCAAGTAAAGAAGCTAACATAGGAACCTTTATTACACTTATAAAACACTACTATGGCATATATATTCTGAAAATACAAGTTGTCCTGGAAAAAAAAGAGATATACCACTTGATTGTGGGATGCAGGGTGAGCTTTTAACAGCAATAATAAAACATTTATGCCAGGCAAGTGAACTGTCCAAAAATGCCCTCGGACCCCAGAGGGTTAATGATTTGCTCGACTTTTAAGTTGATAACCAATAAATGTTTGACTAAATATTTAGTCAAACATTTACAAAACTGCTGAAACATGTAATAAAGTGGTCTATATATTTAGCACATTTCCTGAGCAAATATTTACATGCATAGTTAAATATTAAACAAAATGCTTAAATGTGGGCAGCACAGTGTCTTTGCAGTTAACAGTGTTGCCTCACAGGAAAGAGGTACCAGGTTTGCTTCTGACCTAGATTTAAATTGTTTAATAAAACTAACATTTTCAAACAATGTGTATGTTTTCTATTTGTTGTGAGTTGATGAGTAAAATTGCACCAGCTGCTTCATCTTAAAGATACAGCTATTACTGATTAGGTGAATATGAATGACAATTTTGAAATTTGAGACTTCCTGTCAGAACTTGTGCTCTGCTATATGTCTTTGTTTTGTTGCCCACAAAGCAATGTGGCACGGGCCATGGCAAAATTATTAAAAAAAGTTACAGATTGACCCTATTCTCTTTTCTTTGTTTTTTTGTCTGTGTTTGACCAAAAGCTCACTGAATGCAAGTTCTCGACAGTTGTGGTTTGCCTTGCTGACAGCACCCTAACCTTTATTATCCCCCTTGGGTCTGAGGGGATTTGTTGGACAGTTCACTCACCTGGCATAAATGTTTTATTATTGCTGTTAACAGCTCTCCCTGCATCCCACAATCAAGTTTTATGTCTCTTTTTTCAGGACAACCTGTGCTTAATAATAAAGGTTTACAATCAAAAATAGGCAAGGAAAAAATGAAGCGAAAAATAATTTTCCACACACATTTATTCAAAACACAGAGCAAACTATAATAAACAACTGTTTTGACACTTTATAAAGGTAATTTGAAGTCTTGTGTGAAAGACTGTACAACAGAAAGGTTCAAACAATAAACACAAATGCACATTTTGAACAATATATACAAAATAGTCTATGCTTTTTTTTTTTTTGTCCATTGATATGGTAAACAGTGCTTTACGCAGAGAAAAAAATGTTAAGGATTTTATATATATATATATATATATGTTATCACTGTTAAACATTTGTACCTTTTGTCTTCTTTCTGATGAGAACGGTGTTGTGCTGTTTGCACCTAACCCCGAGAATGTATGTGTTATTCAACCTTGTTTTAGCATGCTGGGGTCAATCTGAACTGGGAATGAGAAGCTGGATGTACTTATTATTATTCTGATTGTGATGTGATGCTTAGTGTTCCAGGCAGATGCAGAACAGCTGATAACTGCGAACGAGATGTGCTGACCTTCGACGATAAGAGTAAAAGAAAGTGTTCTTCCTTACAGCTGCACTTATTGACGTGTGTGTTTATGTTACGGGAAGAAACTTGTCTTGCGTCATTCCCCCCACCCTTAGGACAAGTTTTTGTTTATGTGATGAGGGATTCACTAATAAAAAGAGCGGAGCGCAGGCCAGACTTTAGTGTAGCTTTGGTGTATAGCCTGACTGCACTCCGCGCGTAAAATTTGACTTTCTGTCTCACTGGTGGTTCTTGACTCTGTTTGTCTTATCAAGGTTTTAAGAATGTTTGGAGGAGAAAATACCCAACAAAAAAAACAGAGTTATCCAGTAACATTCACATGCAAACTAGTGGAGCAATCCTGATAGTTACACACTCTTTGTTTGAGCACGTGAGATTGTCATCAGAGACTCTCGTGTGTGCTCCTGCTTTCACTGATCACTGTGCATAATGGTGCAGGGCGCACTGAGTATGTACTAATAGTATGTACTCATTGGAGCACCCAGGGGGCTATTCAAATGGGCCAACTAGTAACACATCACTCCTGAAAATGATCTTTGGCTTTTCACGTGAGGTAAATCTGCCCTATGATTGGATTTTGGAAAACCATGTGACGGTGAACCAATTCCGATTGGACACTCACATTGCACACGTCATCACACAGCTTCTATGAGGAGTACAAAGATGGCTGGCTCGAAAGTCCACGGAGTTAAGTTTTCAGCAAAAAAAGAAAGTTTCTATCTCATGTCATTCAAAAGTTATTCATAATTTAATAAAGCTTGGTCTTAGCCTTCGTATACGATGGCGTCAGCCCCAGAGGGTTAATCTTAGGGTAGTCAAATTCATGAAAGTAAGTAACTCCTTATAAGCCCTGAGGCCCATCAAGCTGGTGCTTATCTCCATTTTCTGTGAAATGAAAAGAACAAGAGTCAGTGACTCCCCTGGAAGGGACACCAATCCATCACAGGTTATTTCCCAACCAAGATTAATACCTACAGAACAGCCTGATAGACTTAGACAAAGCAGATGAAGTGTCTTGTCCAAGGACACAGACAGGTAGCACAAGCAGGTTTCAAACCCAGGTCTACATAAGCCATATTTCCACCAAGCAGTCCAAGTTGGTACAGCACTGTACGGAATGCTATTTTGTGTATTTCCACATTGAGATTTAGGGACAGGTTACCAAACTAACTGGCCCATACCGTACCAGTTTTTAGTACTCTTTACTTGGGGTACCAAAATAACGAAACAGTAACACAATGGAGGGCCTAACTTACTGCTGTCCATTGATTGTCTCATAGCAACACAGGAACACCTCATCACCCTGCAATGGCTTACACACTACTCTACAGAATTCTCTTGACAATAGCAGCATTTAAAATATACGCACAAGCCAAGCTTGGTCAAACAAGGAGGTTCAGAGTTCCCTCATGATCGTTGCAGAGAAACAAAGAGCCCCTTCATACATAGTGTGAATTTGGACGATTTGCAAATAAAGTAGGAATTGTGTGCAAAACATGTAGAATCGTAGCTGCTTCTAACGCCTCATACAACTGTTGCTACAACTACTTGCGAACACCAGCAGCTGAAACACAGAGTAAGTGCTGTGAGAGCCCATCGAACCCTCTCGCGGCAGGTGTCGGCCAAATTCCAACTGACACATGTGAACATTTAACACTGCTCGCATGGCAGAAAATGTGTGGCCATTCATATTATCATCACGAAAACAGTCTGCAGACAATCACTGTTGAGCTGGATGTGAAATTTACCTAAGTGCCCCACGACTGTGAAGTTGCTGAGTGCACATGTGGCGTGCCAGAGTGTCGGCTTGCCCCACAACACGTGTGCGTGTATTTCGCATGCGTGATGGCTGTGTTGGGTGTAAGCAACACACCGCAGGACCAGGAAAAGCCAAAAGCACAACAAATATGCCACTTTCAGTCATGTATCATCAGAAATACGCTGTACCAAATGCTGTTTGGTCAGTTATCACAACGCTTTTGTTGTCTTTTTACAAAATATGTTTAACTGCTTGTTGAATTTAGCCATTTCACGCTCCTGTTACAAGACAGTGATTGTGCGACCGTGAGGCAGTCTGAGTCTGTGGACATTTTTAGGTCAAGACTCAAAACCTATTTTTATTCTCTTTCTTATGGATAGTTTTTATTTTTATTTGTTTTATTCTTTTACTTCTGTTATTTATGTATTTGAATTTTTTATTCATTTTTAATTATTTATTCAATTTTATGTTGACTTGTTTTATGTAAGGCGCCTTGACATGGCTTTTGCTGTGATTTGGCGCATTATAAGCTAATTAAATTAATTAAATTGTAGCGCAGTGGAAAAGTTTCCATCTGGTAATCAGTGTGTGTGTGAGTTCGAATCCTGTTGCATTTTTTTCTTTTTATTTAACCAGGGTTATTTAACCACAGCCTTCTATATTACATCCCCTTTTATGTATTATTTATATCAACCCAGTGATATTCACTAATTATACAGCTAGTTTTTATTTTATTTTCCGCCACATCGATGGTGCGATGTGGTGCACCTCATCCCATGGAACACAGTGCGAGCAGCTGTAGCAGCTCGCAAAGACTTCTTCATCCCAGAAGCGCAAGCGCACTGAACAGAAGTCCCAGAAATGAGAAGGCCCAGAAAAGCAAGGACACAAGTGAAAACTCCACGGTATTTACATTTTGCTTTTATATTGTAGTATTGTCTGTGTTCACGTCTTTCTGTTTATGGTTTTATTTATATATGCTCCTAAATGCAAAACAATCCCTTCTGGGCAACAGAGGTTTCATCTTATCTCATATTATCTTTAGGCAGGACCTTGTGAGACAGCGAGAGATGGAACTGTTTGGGTTCAGTGACAAATTGAGGACTTCAGCACTGTTCAGCCAACGCAGAAAACCCAGACATCAGTCAGCAATGCAGGACCGATGGAGATTGCAAGACGCAAAGTGACTAGTCACTTGCAAAGCTTCCTTTGTCTATTTGACATCAGCATGTTGAGGACCATCACAGATTGCACAGTACACAAAGCCCGCAAAACAAACCCTGGCTGGAGCACAAGTGTCTTCGAGCTGATGGCATTCATCGCTGTTTCGATATCAAGGACACCCATTTGGAATGCATGCAGATGGACAAATTTGCTGCCATTTAAGACATTTGGGGGCTCTTTGTTCAGAGCTGTGTGCTGTCGTACAACCCATTCCTTACTTAGGAAAAGACCCCAGCCGTGCCATAGGAGAGCGAATTGCAGACAATGTTGTGACAAGGCTTATGGAACCCTTTTTGGACGGAGGCAGAACTGTCACTATGGACAATTTTTTCACATTGTTATCTCTGGCGAACAGGCTTCTACAACGCAACACAACTCTGCTTGGCACAATAAAGAAAATTCAACGGGAAGTTCCAAAGCAGGTAAAAAAAAAACAGCAGAGAATGTGAGGAGTTGTCAACACAGGTGTTCACTTCTGGCAGTGCCCTGCTAACAGTTTATGCAGCTAAAAAGAAGAAAAATGTGTGTCCTCTCAGCATGCTGCATAGGAAAGTGGAGCTTGAAGAAGATTTGCGGCGAAAACCAAATGTAATCATAGACTACAACCATTTGAAATGTGGTGTTGATGTGCTGGATCAAAAACTGCGTGCTTACTCAGTGTGCACAGGAACACGGAGATGGCCTATAGCAGTCCTATACAACATCCTGGACATTGCTGCTGCTAATGCACACGTACCATACAAGGCTTGTACAGGATCAAAGGAGTCGAGGCGAAAGTTCCAGCATAAGCTTGCAGTTGAACTGAGAAATACACACATGCAGGAACGTGCACGGGAAAGAGAGAGAGGAGGGGGCACTACGTGAAATGAGAAGAGTTTCTGAAGGGAAAACAACATGACAAGTGCGTCGGAGTTGCAACAGAAATCGCAGTACAGAGAAATGTGCCATTTGCCACAAGTACACCTGTCCGAAACGTCGGAAAGGATCTCCATTTGCTAAAAACCTAAACAAACAAACAAACAAAAAGAACACTGTACATAGGAACTCACAATTTGTTGACTGTGAACACAAATTTTTTATCAATGCGATTTTTCTTTAATATTTTTATGTGTGAAATAAAAGTTGTTTTTTCACTGAAGTCCTTTGTTTGGTCTATCCTTCAATTTAGGCCAGGGATGGCCAACCCTGGTCCTCAAGGCCTGTTTTCCTACATGTCTCCCTCTTTCAACACAGTCTGAGTGGGGCAAGGGAGCAGGTACTGATCTATCTATCTATCTATCTATCTATTGACTGGTTCTCAAAGGAACCAGGCAATAGGGTGATCACCACAACACTAATTTCAGAGGGAGAGGAGGGCTTTGCAGCAATGGCAAAAGGTTCCAGGCATTCTAGTGTCAAATGTGTGCTTCAAATTCAGCATCTTCCAGTTTTAACTTTCTCTCTAGTTAGTCGTGTTCACAATACACACAAGAATACGTGTCTGTAGGTGGATGAGATTCTTTTTCTGTCTTCAGTAGATGGAATCTGCATAATGATAAGTCATAATGAGAAAAAAAAAAGTGCAAATATTTGTGTTTACAGTGAGGTTGGAATAAGCCATAGGAATACTGCATACTAAATGTGATGTATGCCCCAATCTAGTATTCCATAAATTTATATAACAGCAAAAAAATACAAACTTCAATTAGCACATGAACAATGGCTGCTGGCATTTGATTGCAGGAGGGAAATGCATGGCACAATAAACATCATTTACAAGATGTTTAATTTTGTCTTTAGAAAATAGATTCTGCCGACATTGAGAAATATGCATTTAGAAGTGCTGATTAATTGAAATAAACTAATCAGTTTCTTTGCTTTGCAGCAGCACAATAACATCACATTTAACTGCAAGATAGCAAAAATAAACAGGAACAAAATGCATGTTAGCAGGACAAAAGCAGAAGAGAAGAGCATGATTGTCTTCTATGTAATTTGGTTGCAGTTCAACCTAATCAAGTCTACCTCTGTCGCACACGGATCCCCATGGAAATACAGAGATTCATCATCTTTTATGCTCCACACTTCACTGTCCCTGAGTACGAGGAAATAATTTCAATTTCTCCCCTTGATGAGCTTCTACTCATGGGCAATTATCTGAATACAATAGATGGTACCTTGGTGAACAATTCCACTGTTGCCATCCACAATATGAGAGACAGAGTGAGAGAATGGATGAGTGCTTATGAACTTTTTACACTATTGCTGTGGATTACGTGTAGGACTGTCAAACATGGATTTGTGCTTTCCATGAAAAATGTGATTTAAATTGCATGGCCATATTTTTTAATGGTGTTACATTAGATCTAATGAGGAGAACATCCACCCATGTATTGAGTGGAATGGTCTGATGAGCTGCTGTTTTGTTCATTCAGCTATCTGTCAGGTCACATTAGGTCTGGGGGTATGTGCTGGATACCATCACATCCAGCGCAAGATGGAACTGTCCTTGGTCTTGATTGGCACCTACTCATATTGACCATCATTCCATTGCCGTCTCCCAAAAGAGTTTTCCTAAGTAGCAGCTACTTTGGCACAAAGTCAATTCAGTGGTACTGAAGGATTCTCTGGAGAGCCCTAAAAGGTAAGTGGACTGCATCTATTACAGAAACTCGTGTTTAATAGTGATGTCTCCCATTCACTCATTCATACATACACCGATGTAATGGTGCTTCCATTCAACGCACTCAACTGCTCACTGGGAGTAAATTAGCAATATTCCTTTCCAATCAGAGAACTGCGTCAATGATCCTCTGGACACAAGAAAAAGTATGTCCTATATTGGCCCCAAGGCCTATTATTGCCGGTGTTTATTCACAAATAACATACTGTGAAGTGAATCAGAGTTGATTACTCCTCCTGGATGGGATACCAGGCTATGAGAGGTTACTTTTCCAACCACTGCTGGTACCCATCTACAGCTGGGTAGATTTGGACAGTGCTCATCAAGTACAGACAAGGGTACAGACAGGCAGTGTGGCTGGGAATGCAAATAAGATCTACAGTGCATATTGTTAGCCCAAAGTATCCCACTGAACTACCCGCTCTGCTCCTTTGCACCAGCCTGCTTGCTAAACCTTTTGGGCATCACTTCCCAAAGACATCAAGACATCATCTTAGGTCATTGGTGAGAGGCCAGTTATCAGAAACATACACTAAGAGAGGAAGCATCAAGACGCACAAGACTGAGACCTTCATTCTCTTGCAAAAATACTAGCAATACCAAATACCTCTGTCCAGTAGGGCCAAAAATAATGATTATTTTCATAATCAATTAACTGACTGATTAGTTTTCCATTAGTTGATTTGTTTTGCAGTGCATAGAATGTCATAAAAGGAAATAATTAGATCCATGTTATCCAGAGCCCAAGATGATGCTTTCAAATATGATGTTTTGTCCACCGCCAAAAGATACTCAGTTCACTGTCAGATATGAGTAAAGCAGGTAGAAAACCAGAAACCTTTCACATTTAGGAAGCTCAAATCTGGCTATTTTTAATTTTAAAAAGACTGAAAATGATTAATCAATTATCAAAATGGTTGTTGATGATTTTAATAGTCTATTATTCAATGTTTAATCAATTATTCATTGCAGCAATACCATGCAGCAACCTCATGACTCAAGAAGCCATTCTCAGGCATCTCAAAGGCCAAAGTCCTAGACACATGAATGACAATGCAGAGACTGTAAATCACTCAACAAGTTCAGCACTTATCACATACAGATACACTTCTGATCCAAGATGCATCTGAAACCTTAAGCCCTTGTCACATCTTGATGATTTAGCCAGTGCATGCTGACCGTGTTAAAAAATGCTGGCATACGTTGGCATACGTCTAATATGTTATGGGTAAGTTTTCTGGGTAAGTTTTCTGTAAGTTAAGAGGATGTTGAAGTACATTGAAGCACACTGATATACGTCGTAATATGATGAAAACGTCAAAAAAGTTTGTGCATGCTTAATGCTCAATGTATGCCAGGGTATGACTCATAACTCATATGTCACGCCCTTGCAAGATATAAGTTGTAGGTAAGTTTTGCGATTGTTGAAACACATTTCTTGTAATTTATTCATAAGTCAAAATATGTCCATTGATGTTGTCCATTGATTGGCTGAAAGCTTCAGTTCTCATGCAAACAGACTGGTTCAAATATTAAACCATTCACACATGGAGTAAATATAAATTCTTAATTTTACCTGTTCATTTCAGTCAGATTCATCATCACAGTCTTATGAACATGTATCCACATTAAACCTCCTCATTTTGGAAAATGGCGTCTGAAAATACTTTAATTCCTTGTCGTGGCTGAAGAAACAAGTCCCTCTGTGACATCGGCACTTTACACTAGGACTGCAGCTATCGATTATTTTTGTAATCAAGTATTCTATCAATTATTCTGGCGATTAATCAAGTAATCGGATAAAAAGTACTTTTGCATTTTTAAACAACATCAATAGTCCAGGGCTTTCCCTAAGCAATGGCACAATGTCCCTGTGTCAAAGTCTTGAGGTTGGTGGACTGGATTCCTACATGATTTTTAAATTTTTTTTAATATCTGTTTCTCTGATTCAGCTGATGCATTTCAGCAGGACGTTGAACATGCAAGCCTCACGCTACTGTTTTTTTTTTGTTTTGTTTTTTTTAACTTACCGTGTTTGTGAAGCATTGTGTGTTGCCCAGAAAAAGCGAGTCTGAACAGCAGCTGGCTTCGACTGTGGGTACCTGGCCATCGGGTCAATAGTCACTCACCATGTCAAGCAGACCGTGGGTTTTTTAATAGTAGACAAACACAATGCTTCACTTTAAATGCGCAGTAAGTCTATTTCAGATAATCAGTGTGGATCCTCTTTCTCTTACAAGGCTTTATTTTACTCTGTGTCGTATTGGAAAGTGGTGGCTTTAAGGGCTAAATTATTAGCCGTTACACGGCCTGAGCGCATGCTCTAGTCTTCTTCTGTTGTTTTTCTGGGGACATTACAGTGCCACACACAGGCCTGGCATATATACTACAATGTTTAAATGAAGCTTCGAGGCACAGAATTTGCCTCAATCATTTTTTTCGAATCAAATTATTTGAGTTATTCGAATAATCGTTTCAGCCCTACTTTACACCACAGTTGACCCCATCAGATCATGGTTTCTGCACTGGAGGTCATCCATCAGTATGTTGAGTTGCAGCACCTGGTGTAGCTGTGCAGTCTGATGCGGGATTGGCATGGCCTGGTACAGTTTCTGCAGGTGTAATCCGTTAGATGGGTGTATGCAGTGTGGGTGCCTCCTCTCTGCCCACCAGGCCTCTCTCTTCACGCCAAAACAAGAAGTTGAAAGAGTCACAGTGCCTCATTCATTAACGTCTCAGTGTTTACCACAGGCATCAGTCGACTCTGTCTGCACATGATGAAAATAAATCTTATGATCCATCAAGACAAAATAAAAAAAAAAAAGTTAAATTACTCTGTTTTGCCTCCGTGTGAAGCAGAGACACCGTGCAGCGTATGCGTACTCAGTGACATGCTCGTCAATATTTAAGTGTTCCACCTGCCAAATAAAGGGTTTAGCCTGCGGTGGAAATGCAAACCAAGCCAGACTTAACCGTTCTGACACATATAAAACTGTGCAGTACCGACCCAAATCAGTCGGTGGAAATGCTGCTGTCAGTATACGCTGGTTAAGACAGCTGTATTAATTTATTAGACGTATGCCTGAGTATGCCAGCATTTTTAATATGGTCGACATACACAGGCTAAACTGTCAAGGTGTGACAGGGTCTTTAACTCACTGAGTGCCAGCCATTTTCAAAGTTCAGAACATCCCAGTGCCAGGATTTTTCAGCATTTGAGTGTTTTTTCAAGACCCATAGAAAATTGAGTTCTATGTCCATGTCAACAACAAATATACCAAAAGAAACTTCAGACTTTCCTTTATCATCAGAAAAAAAAAAAAAAGGTTGTTTGTACCTCTTTCCATTCTTTAGTAATTGTCTGCAGAACATGGGTGGGTATCACTAATAATGCTGATTTCTGACAAAAAACAGAAAATTGGCTTTTTGTGACAAGCAACATTTCAAGGAGAAAATGTCTTTGATTATAATTGTTTTTGCTTCAGTGACATCTCAAACTCGGAGTTCGGTCACTCGGGAGGAGCTCGGAGTCGAGCCGCTGCTCCTCCACGTCGAAAGGAGTCAGTTGAGGTGGCTCGGGCATCTTTTTCGGATGCCCCCTGGATGCCTCGCTGGAGAGGTGTTCCGGGCACGTCCCACTGGGAGGAGGCCCCAGGGAAGACCCAGGACATGCTGGAGGGACTACATCTCTCGGCTGGCTTGGGAACGCCTTGGGGTTCCCCCGGAGGAGCTGGAGGAGGTGTGTGTGGATCGGGAGGTTTGGGTGGCTTTGCTTGAGCTGCTGCCCCCGCGACCCGACTCCGGATAAAGTAGAAGAAAATGGATGGATGGATAGATGGACATCTCAAACATTATGAAAAGTGATCCTATTGTATAATGCACCCAAAAAAAAAAAAAAAAAAAAAAAAACGTCAGGGGAGTGACTCCGTCTGTCTCTTCTCTCGGCAGCACGTCTTTTCCCTCTGGCTCCCGCGTATCGGACCTTTTTATTTTTTTCAAAAACCTGATGGATTTGAATCACGTGTGCTTGCATGAGCCTGTCGATTGCGTCATTTGCTTGTAAGCAGCCTTTGTGTGAGGTGTGTGTCGTTCGCTCGGCGTTTTTTCATTCCAAGGAAAAAGACGGAACAACTGGAGCAGCGCGACTGCATCACAATTTGACAGACAGCCAGGTGGAAACCAGTCGGATTAGGAGTGGTACAACAGTAAGACGTCCGCACAACGGTGGAGAACGAGCCGCGCTCCGGTCCACACTCACACTGCTACCACCCACAGAATGGGTTCCCTTGTGATTACAACTCTAATTTTTTTTTACACAAGCTAGATCAGCTAATTTCCCTGACCCCCCCCCCCCCCTTTAAAAAAATGTAATTGGCGCGATAACACGTCTTTGGCGCTGAGCGTTACTACCTGAAAAGACGCGTTTAAGCATCAATGGCACTCAATGAGTTAAATGTTTGTCCTGATGCAGTCTTCCATGAAGACACCTTTTACTAGGGTGACACTGATAAGGTAATGGATGGACACTTGCCCTGCACCCAATGGCACTGAACTTATCTCATAATGCACTGCCTGTGCTGCTAATGACTAACTGCTCACCTCAATAATATCATTTGTTTTTAAGCTCTTCTGGATCTTCTGTTTCATGTCTCTTCAGCTTGGTAAACTTTGTAAAAACCATGCCTCATTCGAACTGCAGTTGAACGCCTCTATTGCATTAATATAGAAGTTGGCACATTTGTGTGTCACTTTTGCTGGAAAACATCAGAACAGCGGTAGAGTCAGTTGTACTGCATTCATACTGCTGTAGGAATGGACATTCGAACGTCATTCATGCAATTCGACCTGCAGTCAAACTGCATTTGACCTGCAGCAAGAATTGGACCAATGCTGTACGAATTGACGTTCAAATGACATTCATGCAAGTCTTGCTGCAGTTGAGCTGCATTTGAATTCCTTGGACAGCATTTGTGTAGCACTTAGAAAAATATGTCAAATTGGCAGGCCAGCACGAATGTAGAGAACAGGCACACTTCTGTCATGCTGCATTCGAACTGGAAAATATTAGTACAGCGGTCATTCTGCTGTGTGACTGCTAGCTTGAATGGCATACAAACTAGCATCTCCAAAAGGCAACCCACAAGCATTTGGAGCAGTCTGATCCAATAGGTACATCCTGATTGTGGCATGCAACCATCTTGCGCACTGGTTGTGAACATTGAGTAATCACACTGAATACACCGTGTCACAGCAAGTCTGTGCGTCTCTGTGATGATTTGATGCGCACTGTGGCCATGTGGACGGGGTCTAACAGCCATGATGACATGATAATTCAGATGAATCCTCTGACGCATGAGGTGGACTGACAGTGGAGGTGTGATTACATGCTCATTAGGGACATGATACCATGATCACAGACGCAGAGAGTCAGTGCGTCTCAGAGCCGCGCAACACCACACATGACTGAACGGGCTGTTACAGCTGTATTACACATCATGCAACTGTTACAACCTCTGACCCACATGGAGGACTGACATTGCAATTGTACAGTAGTGTTCAGAATAATAGTAGTGCTATGTGACTAAAAAGATTAATCCAGGTTTTGAGTATATTTCTTATTGTTACATGGGAAACAAGGTACCAGTAGATTCAGTAGATTCTCACAAATCCAACAAGACCAAGCATTCATGATATGCACACTCTTAAGGCTATGAAATTGGGCTATTAGTAAAAAAAAGTAGAAAAGGGGGTGTTCACAATAATAGCAGTGTGGCATTCAGTCAGTGAGTTCGTCAATTTTGTGGAACAAACAGGTGTGAATCAGGTGTCCCCTATTTAAGGGTGAAGCCAGCACCTGTTGAACATGCTTTTCTCTTTGAAAGCCTGGGGAAAATGGGACGTTCAAGACATTGTTCAGAAGAACAGTGTAGTTTGGTTAAAAAGGGTGACTGGAAAAATTATAGGCTGTTCATCTACAGTGATCTCCAATGCTTTAACATGGACAAAAAAAATCAGAGACACGTTGAAGAAAATGGAAAACAACCATCAAAATGAATAGAAGAATAACCAGAATGGCAAAGGCTCACCCATTGATCAGCTCCAGGATGATCAAAGACAGTCTGGAGTTACCTGTAAGTGTTGTGCCAATTAGAAGACGCCTGTGTGAAGCTAATTTATTTGCAAGAATCCCCCGCAAAGTCCCTCTGTTAAATAAAAGACATGTGCAGAAGAGGTTACAATTTGCCAAAGAACTATCAACTGGCCTAAAGCGAAATGGAGGAATATTTTGTGGACTGATGAGAGTAAAATTGTTCTTTTTGGGTCCAAGGGCTGCAGACAGTTTGTGAGACGACCCCCAAACTCTGAATTCAAGCCACAGTTCACAGTGAAGACAGTGAAGCATGGTGGTGCAAGCATCATGATATAGGCATGTTTCTCCTGCTACGGTGTTGGACCTATATATCGCATACCAGGTATCATTAGACGTCTTCAAATTAGACCTTTTTCATCAAATTTATGCAAACTGATATTATTCCCATTCTCCAAGGTCTAACTTAACTAAATATACCAGTTACTTTAATCTTGGACCTTGGCTATGCCTGCCTCAAGAGCCATGTAGTTTTTTCAAAAACGCTGCAAAATTCGGGATATTATGTCCTTGTTTTCTTTGTAGCTTCCCAGAGGTTAATGCTATAGCATTGAAAGTGGTACCAAATGAAAGCTAATAAAATTGTCTTGCATATGGTGTTAAACACATGAACACCTAAATTTTATGTAAATTGTAACTAAATTTAATGCACAAACATACATATTTTTGATGCTTGGAAAGGATGACATCATATGATACATAACTTTATCTCAAAAATGTTACTCTATAGTCTATACAGCTTTACTAAAGCTGTATGCTGCGTCAAGCTCAGTGAACGTCACATGACAAGTTTGACAAGTAAAAAGCCAAATTATCACCAAATAAACTTGAAACAAAATCATAAATTTCACTGGAAGTAATGAGTAAAATATTCAGTTACAATGAGCCAAATGAAACTGAAAAAATATATATATAATATTTTGCATTAACCTCCAGGAAACAATTATACACTGAACAGAAATATAAATCCAACACTTTTGTTTTTGCTCTCATTTTTCATGAGCTCTATAGTCTATAGTTCTATAGCTCTATAGTCTATACAGCTTTACTAAAGCTGTATAGACTATAGAGTAACATTTTTGAGATAAAGTTATGTATCATATGATGTCATCCTTTCCAAGCATCAAAATATTTATGTTTGTGCATTAAAAATAGTTAAAATTTACACAGGTGTTCATGTGTTTGACACCATATGCAAGACAATTTTATTAGCTTTCATTTGGTACCACTTTCAATGCTATAGCATTAACCTCTGGGAAGCTACAAAGAAAACAAGGACATAATATCCCGAATTTTGCAGCGTTTTTGAAAAAAACTACATGGCTCTTGAGGCAGGCATAGCCAAGGAACAAGATCAAAGTAACTGGTATATTTAGTTAATTTAGACGTTGGAGAATGGGAATAATATCATTTTGCATAATTTTGATGAAAAAGGTCTAATTTGAAGAGGTCTAAGGTATCATGGATCAGTTTGGATATGTCAAAATACTTGAAGAGGTCATGTTGCCTTATGCTGAAGGGGACATGCCCTTGAAATGGGTGTTTCAACAAGACAATGACCCCAAGCACACTAGTAAACGAGCAAAATCTTGGTTCCAAACCAACAAAATTAATGCCTCACAGATGTGAAGAAATCATGAAAAACTGTGGTTATATAACTAAATACTAGTTTAGTGATTCACAGGATTGCTAAAAAAGCAGTTTGAACATAATTTTCAGTTTGTAGCGTCAACAGCAGATGCTACTATTATTGTGAACACCTCCTTTTCTACTTTTTTTACTAATAGCCCAATTTCATAGCCTTAAGAGTGTGCATATCATGAATGCTTGGTTTTATTGGATTTGTGAGAATCTACTGAATCTACTGGTACCTTGTTTCCCATGTAACAATAAGAAATATACTCAAAACCTGGATTAATCTTTTTAGTCACATAGCACTACTATTATTTTGAACACTACTGTATTACAGAGCCATCACAGTATGAATACAATGGATGGAACCGCTTGGTGCACACCAACTAGCCTGCAGCCGAGGTTGACTGAAAGGTACAGGTTTGCTGGTGGGCAAACACGTAATCATCTTAATACCTATATTTAATCCCCCTTTTGACAGATATATGTTGGAAATCATTCCATAGTGATCAGTCACATAATACACCGACAGAATTGGCACCATGGCTGCATCCATATAACAGTGGGGCCACCAGCGCTTTGTACAGGCAACTTGTCATCACATGGACTCCTTTTCCTGCCACTCTTGGCAGGATAACAGCTGATCGCAGCGTTACTCATGTGTGCGCCTGCTTCATTCACACATGTCATCTGTTTGCTTCAGGCTCTTGCGTGAACCAGCCTGGGCAGCACGGTGGCCATAATACACAGCTGATCCAGAGAGAGTGGTCAAGAGAGAGAGACTGCTCTATGTAACACTTATTTTGACAATGTAAATATATGTTTTCCATGTCAATAAAGTTCCAGTGACATGAAATGAAATAAGAGACAGAGAGAGAGCAAGACAAAGAGAGAGAAAGAGTGAGGGAGCGGACAGCTAGGTGCTGAAATCACAGTCTCATGTAACAGGTCAGTCACTGCATGCTCACCTGTCACATGAGACTGTTTTTAAACTAAATGTAAAGATCCAAATAGTTCCTGACCTATTCCTGACCAGTGTGTCAAAAGACATACAGGCCAGGGAATCAAATCCTCAACCATATGAATCAAGTTATTAATGGCCTAAATTATTCATTTTCCCCCGCAAGACAGGGGTTTCTCAGTTTTTCACAGGTGCGGGTGGGACTGTACAGGCCCACTGCGGGACCAGGCGAGGCTGTAACACATGTTGCGGGTGCGGGCAGTAATGCTCTGACATTCAGTGGGAGTAAGAGTGCAGGACAGAGAGAGTGAGACAGTGGGTGGGGGGAGAAGAAGGGGCATGTCCAAGGGGGAGGGGGAACCCAACCCAGCAAGTGTATGTTCAGTTAATGGGTAGAATGTCATTGACACCCAGCAGTAGGCAGTGTTGGGCACAGATAACCAAAAAATTAACTTCGATAACAGATAATCAGATAACTGAAAAGTTATCTTTGATAAAGATAAAACAATAAACCACCCAAAAATGTATGCAAAGTTACAGATAACCAATAAATTCCAATATTACCTCTGACACATCTACAACTACTAATAAAACATCTAATATAATATACTTATAATAATATTAAAAATAACAACAGACCCAAACGAGATCTGGCCCTCACCCTGCCCCCACATTGACCGTATGATTGTGCCATTGATTTGGTTCCGGGTGCTGAGTATCCGTCCAGCAGGCTGTACAACCTCTCATGTCCTGAGCGCGAATCAATGGAGACCTACATCCGGGACTCTTTAGCTGCCGGGCTAATCCCCATTAGGTGCAGGTTGCTTTTTTGTGGGCAAGAAGGACGGCGGTCTCCGTCCATGCATTGACTATAGAGGGCTGAATGAGATTACGGTTCGCAACCGATATCCATTACCTCTTTTGGATTCAGTGTTCACACCCCTGCATGGAGCCACATTTTCAATGCCTACCATCTAGTTTGGATAAGGAAGGGAGACGAATGGAAGATGGCATTTAACACCCCCTTAGGGCACTTTGAGTACCTGGTCATGCCGTTTGGCCTCACCAATGCCCCCGTTACATTCCAGGCTTTGGTTAACGACGTTCTGCGCGATTTCCTGCACCGATTCGTCTTCGTATATCTAGACGATATCCTCATCTTCTCCCAGGACTCTGAGTCTCATGTTAGGCATGTCCATCAGGTCCTTCAGCGGTTATTGGAGAACCGGCTGTTTGTGAAGGCCGAGAAGTGCAAGTTCCATCACACCTCTCTGTCCTTCTTGGGGTTCATTATCTCCTCCAACTCCGTCACACCCGATCTGGCTAAGGTAGCTGCGGTGAGAGATTGGCCCCAACTGGTAAATCGTAGGAAGCTTCGACAGTTCCTAGGGTTCGCCAATTTTTACAGGAGGTTTATTAAGGGCTACAGTCAGGTAGTCAGCCCCCTTACAGCCCTGACCTCCACCAAAGTCCCCTTCACCTGGTCGGATCAGTGCGAAGTCGCATTTAGGGAGTTGAAACACCGGTTTTCAACTGCACCAGTTTTGGTGCAGCCCGATCCTAGCCGCCAGTTTATTGTTGACGTGGATGCCTCTGACTCAGGGATAGGAGCCATGTTGTCCCAGAGCAGGGAGTCCGATAGTGTTCTCCACCCCTGTGCTTACTTTTCCCACAGGTTAACCCCCACCGAACGGAACTGTGACATTGGCAATCGGGAACTCCTGCCTGTGAAAGAGGCCCTTGAGGAGCGGAGACATCTGTTGGAGGGAGCTGTGGTCCTGTTCGTGGTTCTTATCGACCACCGGAACCTGGAATACATCCAGACCGCTAAGCGGCTGAACCCCAGGCAAGCCCAGTGGTCATTGTTTTTTGGCTGCTTTAACTTTAAGATCACCTACAGCCCCGGGACTAAGCACGTCTGGTCTGACGCCCTGTCCTGGGTGCACAAAGAGGACGTTAAAGCCAGGCTGTTGGACCCACCTGACACCATGTTGCCGGAATCCACTGTTGTCGCTACCCTCACATGGGACGTGGAGGGAGTCATCAGGGAGGCCCTGACCCGACACCCGGATCCGGGAGATGGACCACCTAACCAGCTGTACATACCACCAGACGCTCGGACTGCCATGTTGGACTTCTGTCACGGTTCCAAGCTCTCCTACCATCCAGGGGTGCAAAGGACCGTGGTAGTGGTCTGGCAGTGGTTCTGGTGGCCGTCAGTCGAAACCGACACACGGGACTATATCCGGGCTTGCACCACCTGCGCCAGGGGCAAGGCTTCTCACCAGCCGGATAAGGGGCTCCTCCAGCCATTGCCTGTGCCTCATTGCCCTTGGTCACACGTAGGACTGGACTTCATCACGGACCTCCCTGCGTCCCAGGGGAAGACGGTCATCCTGATGATAGTGGACTGGTTCTCGAAGGCGGCCCACTTCGTGGCCCTCCCTAAGCTCCCGACTGCCCAGGAGACTGCAGACCTCCTGGTCTACCACGTCGTGCATCTGCATGGTATCCCGACGGACATAGTGTCAGACCGTGGTCCTCAGTTCTCCTTGCAGGTCTGGAGGAGTTTCTGTAAGGAGCTGGGGGCCACGGTGAGCCTGTCATCCGGGTACCACCCACAAACAAACGGTCAGAGATGCCGTTGGGTGTGGAGGAAAGCCCGCTCTGCTCTCCTGAAGGCCCGGACGCGGGCCAAGGACCATGCGGACCGCCGACGAGCTCTGGCCCCAACATACCACCCCGGGCAGGAAGTTTGGCTGTCCACAAAAAACATCCCTCTTCAGACAGACTCACCAAAACTGACCGACCATTTCATTGGACCATTCAAGATCGTCAAGTTGATCAGCCCAGCCGTGGTGAAGCTTCAACTCCTGGCCTCTCTGAGGATTCACCCAGTCTTTCATGTGTCCCGAATCAAGCCATATCACACATCGGACCTCTGCTCCCCAGGACCAGCGCCACCTCCTGCCCGGATCATCGATGGAGAACCGGCCCGGATGGTGAAGAAGCTCCTTGATGTTCATCGCAGGGGCCGGGGGTATCAATATCTGGTAGACTGGGAGGGGTATGGCCCAGAAGAAGGCTCCTGGGTGAAGAGGAGCTTCATACTGGATCCCGCCCTCCTGGCGGAGTTCTACCAGGAGCATCAAGACAAGCCGGGTCGGGCGCCGGGAGACACCCGTTGTGGGGGGGGGGGGGGGGTCCTGTTGTGTGGGCCGCTGAAGAGGAGGTACTGCTGGCCCACCACCAGATGGTGCCCTGCCATGCTGGCACCTTTTTGCCCTGTAGAGGGCGCACTGGCCTGTTGGGCTTTTTTTGTCACCACCAGAAGCGCACCTGTAGGCTGTCATCAGCTGTTTGTCATCACATCATCATCTTTACTCCATAAAAGCCTGGGATTGACATCATAACTCTGCCGAGTTATCAGCTTACCCAACAGGTAAACCAGCTCAGCCTCTTTGTGCCGTACGCACATTCATTGTTACTGAAGTCTCTTTGCAGTTGTGACTGTGTATACTTACAGCTTGTTGCTGGGTTTATGGAAGTTTGGAGGAGCTGGCGTCTCCACTCCTCACTTCTTATTTTCTAAGTATTACAACTGACACTGCATGTTCTCAAGTTTTCCTCTGCAATCTGGGGAGTTACTGGATTTTTCCCTCAGGAGGATTACTGTGTTTGCTGACTGTGTGCTGGGTGTACACACACCCAATTTAATCTGTTTTTGCTCCTGCCAGCAGTACCGGTCTGACAGCCTTGAACGGTGGCCACCTGGGGTTTCAGGTCTTGGCGGTTCTGGTGGATTGCGGACCTCTGGCTGGCGGTGGAACTACGTGGGTCCCGGCTCTTCTCTGGATAGGCGTCTCCTACCCTCGGGCCTGCCGACATGTCACCATTTATTACTTAATTTGACTTTGCATATTTGGAACCTTGTTTGCACCTTTGCATAATAAATTGTGATTTATTGGTATCCTACTGACCGCTCATTTACGCCCCCTAACGTGGGTCCGTGCATTCACTTTCTCAACACATAGATCCAAAGGATCCAAAAGACCTAGGATAGAATTTCGCCAAACATTGTACGTGACAACAAAATACTTTATTATCACAATCAACATTTTTGTTTAAAAAAATATCACTCAACACAACTTAAAACAAAATCTCCTGAGGTAGAGGGCTGACAAACCACAATACAAGGGTGCACTGCTCCGTGTTGTGTGACACAGTGCAGCGCTGCTCTTACAAACAGAGAGTAGGCTTTGATGAATCTGTGTGCGCAGCAGTCAGTGCTTGTGGGAGAAAAAAAGCTCGAGTATCGATCTTTTTACACAAGGATCGTTCAATATCATTATCAGCATTGGTATCAATATTATCGATATTAGGATCGATCTGCCCACCTCTAGTGGCCATTTGTTATTAGCAACATCTATCAAGTACCATTTGATAACAACATATTAGACTGTATTTCACAGATAAAAACGTAATATTTTATCCATAGACTGTCTGAGAATACTGTGTGTAAGACCAGTTAAATTGGACACAGGAACTCCTAAAATCAGTTAAAACTACAGATTTCACCTTGGGACCTGAGGGTATGTTGGAGTTCAAACAAGTTCACGAGGTGGAATTCCAGTGAGTCCTTGGAGGGGTGTAATTGGGAAATTCTAATACCATAACTTAACACCATAACTTCCCTCATACTCTCTCCTTACTGCTTTCCTGCATCTGCATCATCCAAAGTATTTCATGATATCCATGTGTCTTTCTATAATGTTTTAGTTAATATCAGATCATCCATTTGATTTAAAAACTTGCTTTTGTTCAAACTGCATTGTGTTACCATACCTCAATTCTAAAACTCCAGTTTTGCCAGCCAATTCAAAGCTGCATGAGTACTGCAATTAAGCAGCAGGTTTACCAGATATCTGTCACAAAAACACCCAAACAGAAACTCAAAAAACAGCCTAATATCAGCGGCAAAATCTGATTTTGGAATGTTGAAATTTTTCCTGGTAAATCGAATTCTTGTTTTTGGACCATCATTGCAACTGACCAAAAAACAAACAGCAAACATATAATTACACATAACATAGTCCAACTATCTGTTGTGTGGGCCGCTGAAGAGGAGGTACTGCTGGCCCACCATCACCAGAGGGCGCCGCCGCCTCACGGGAGCAGCCTCGGTGACAGCTGTCACCCATCACCTGAGACAGCTGACGGCAATCATCAGTGGGGTATATCAGCAGGACGGCATCTCCACCTCATTGCCGAGATATCGTTTCTACCAGAGAGGTAACATATCAAAGCCTACTGAGTACACAGTTTTGACTGAGCTAGTTATTGGTTTACTGTTCCAACGAGAGGTGGAGGTACCTTTCCTGCCGTTCGGAGTTCTGGGTGCAAACGCGCCCCCATCTAACTGTTCTTTTTCCCTCGCCAGCAGTACCAGGTCCGACACGCGGAGGCAGTGGCCACCTGGGAGTTCGGGACTTGGCGGCTCCAGTATTCCCGGGGTCCTGTGGCGGAGGAAGCCGTGTGGTTCCGGTCTTACCTTGGAGAGGCGTCTCCTATCTTCGAGCCTGCCCACACGACACCTTTGTGTATTGACTTTTGTCCATTTCTGTAATTGGTTGTATTCGTTGTGCACATTCACAACAGTAAAGCGTTGTTATTTTGACTTACTCCATTGTCCGTTCATTTGCGCCCCCTGTTGTGGGTCCGTGTTCCTACACTTTCCCAACACTATCAATACAATAGAATGCCTTTTATCTTGTTATATGCAGATTAGGGCCCCTTCACCCATAACATGATTGAGGAGAATAGTGCACAAAGGAGGATTCGAATGGCACTCGTGGAAAATTGGAGCCGCACTCAACAGCCTTATACAGCAGTCGCCACATCCATTCGGGCACAGCACATGCACTCTACATTCGCATGCCACTCATGCCGGAAACCCATTTGAACAGTGGGCAAGATGAGGTTGCACTGCCACCTGATCGTGCTCGCAACATTCGCACATAATGTCGTACACAGCTCGGACATATTGTGCCACGGCCAAGGAGCTGCACAAAATGATTGGCCATGTCGAAGCCTGGCCAAATGGTGCGATAGAGGCAGCCTTCACACCAGCGGTTGAATGTTGGCAAATCCCGGGCAAATGGCCATTCCACCCACTCTTGGGCAGAGTCGGCCAGAGTCCAGGTGCCACCCACGAACATCCAACAGAACTCGTGTGGCACTTACAAAAGGTTCATGCAGCCAGCACGAGAGTAGAGAGCAGGTGACCGATTTAGAGATGGTTGTGCGAACGGACCCCGCTTTTTCTAAGTGCTGCGCAAGTGTGCCATTCCCCCTCCCACTTTGAGCAACACAAATGCCGTGCGAGTGTGTTTCCCTCCCTCCCCCAAGCAACACATATGGTGTGCAAGTGGCTCCCCCAACACACAAATGAAATGGTGTGCGAATGTGCGCCCCCCCCATCCCCCATTTCCCCCATTACACAATATGGGACGTTATAATCATTTGGGCTGTAGCACCAGACCATGACATATTGAGCATGTCCCTATGGAGGTGGGATCACCACGGAGCAGTGCACACATGCCGGGATGACAGAATAAAAAAAAACAAAAAACAGAAAAACGCTTGGTCCACTGCCAGCACTTCAAACGAGTGGGCAGCCACATGACATGCGATCACAATGTGAGGCTTTGAGTGACAGCCATCCATGAGCCCAGTGGGGTGTATCGCTGAGGTCATGTCAGCACAGGCTCACCGACACTGTCAGATGATAACATGCATGTTGTTAGGCGAGAGTGTGAGTGAAGTGTCTAATTAAAGGAAACAGTGGTAAAATACAAAAAATACAAACAATGAGGACAACAGCCTGAGCTCATTCATGTGTGATGGCTTTGCTTCACTCTGCAGATATGGGGCATGTCCAGCTGAGACTTACTCTCTCAGCTGACACTGACAGGGTTAACACACCATGTTAAATTAAAACAAAGAACAACAAATTATACTAATATAACAATGATCAGTATGTCATGAGAGCCCGACCACACTTGTGCATTGATGTGGCATGTTATGAGTTGATGGGATATATATGTTCTGCCACTATGATTTGCAGTGGACAGGTGGGTGTGTTGCTGGCGCAGCAGCTCAGCATTGTGTGTTTGCTACTCACAGCTGGAGAACACATATCGTGCCATGTAGAACTCCACCTCGCAACACTCCACTGCGATGCACATGTGTCAGCATGCTTTCCTGAGGTGGTAAGAAATAAAAACAGCAGCACCTCAATGCACACTGCAGATGTCATCAGCCAGGCTGCTCCATGTGAATATATCTGTCTGATCATATGGCCACTCAGCTGATGATCCAAATGTCACGTCCACCACATGAGTGATAGTCCACATGATCCGGTGTCCTTCAGCACACTGCGTGCTGGACAGCTGGACATGCAGAGATGTGTTCATGATCATTCAATCATGTCAGTTCATTAATTCTTGGTTTATGTACAGAGGAACTGGGAACAGAGTGATGTTAATTATTGTATTGTCTGCTCTTTATACCAGGAATTAAATATTTTAAGAGACAAAATGCAATCCATTTGATCCATCATTTACAACACAGACCATCACGTCATCAAGCATCAATTACACAGCATAGCAATAATAAAAGGGACTTTATTAATCTTGAAGGAAATTGTTTTGAAAGAGTGCCGAAACAGTCACAGTAAATTGTTTTTTTTTTTTTTATTTGTTTATTTTTTTTTTTTTTACAGTGAGAACACAATCATTACCAGTAACATTATTGTCTTACATTTAATCAGTGCATACATTGTTCTTATAATGTTCTGTGCTCTCTCATTATTTTGTCCACAAACATTTAAGATGATTTATGTACATTTGCACATCTATTTCCTTCTGCTGTATCATACTTCTAATGTGCTCGCACTGTGTTCATCCATGCACAAAACCGTCACCACGGGATCGTTCACGCCTATCTGACCATCTGTCCCTCCCATCAGCTGCTGGAATTCTTTGCAGTTTGTGAATTCGGTTTTATTCACCATTTTTCGGCCGGTTTCTGCTTCTTTTACCCAATTTCATGTTATGTGTGAAGGGGCCCTTAGATATGAGTACATCATCTAGCAACTTGTGACTTGTGACATTTCAGAGCCAAGAGTTAGTTATAGGAATAAAGGTAAATATGTATGCACTAAACACCTTTTGTTACATTTTTGTTTGTTTGTTTGTTTTAGCTACAATAGCGTTGCCATGTTGGAGAGAGAAAGCCTTGTGAGAAACATGATTAATGGAAGACAGTATTTACTTTGATCATAGGCTCCCGGTCTTTGATTAATTTGTAACTTCATTTTCTTTATGTTTACACCTCTCGTGTATTTGATGTTTTAAATTTGAAGTGTTTTTACATGTAACTAATTAATTATTCGTTGTTCAGAAAATGTGCTATGTGGTCTTATGTCATTCATATAAGCATATTTGAATGCTAATATGTTGTCATCCTGTCTGGTAATATACAAAACAATAAGTTTAATGTAACATTTCAGTAAGGTTTACACAGTGGTGAGCACACTTCCGATAATCCGATAACCAATATTTGTCAAAGATAAAGTTTTCATTATTGGATTATCTTTTCAGATAACTTTAAAACCATTATCGGACTAATTATCTTTCGATAAATTTTTGTCCGATAATTTTTAGACCGATAACGTGGTAAACCAAGGTGAACAGATGTGTAGTTCTACCCTCTACAAACAGAAGAGAGGTGGTCCTAGAAGAAACCGCTCTATCCTCTGCAGGCAAAGGAGAACTGGTCACCAAAAAAAAAAAAATTGTCTTTTAACCCCATACTGATACGCGGGCAATATCACCCAAGTCATCCAGAGGCATACATTTTTAACTTATGGTTCAAATTTTAACCAAACTTATTTCGGACAAGTTATTTAAATTAACATCACTTCTGAGGTTTTATAAAGTGAAAATATCAGATATATGTTTTAGTTTTAAAGTAATGCCCTAATTTTTAAGGTTTTAGTGTGGGCATGCTGTGCCCAGCAGTGCATTATGGGTAGGATAGGGTAATCTCAGTACGGTAATCTCAGTACGTTCATGACAGGAGAATGCATTTGAGACACTCTGATCAGGACAACAGCATTAAACTCTAGTGCCGAAAACTCTCGTTAATATATTCTCTGGGTTTATAGACGTCTTTGTGTTTGCTTTTATTAAATTCAACACAACTTAAACGTAGCAAGTAGCAACACAGATTATCTGGAATTTTGTTTTGGCACGTTTTCAAGGTCTCTACTGCCATCTACTAGCCAGTAGTGTTCATGGCAGTGCTCAGACTGAAGCTGGGCAGACACTGTACCAGAGAACCGCACGGTGTAAAAGTTCAGAGCGCCCAATTTATGTTCTCACACACATTGTACGTTCAAAAACCACACGTCGGACTCGTGTTTCCAGAAGCAAAACAGAAACAGAAACTTTTTTCAAACTTAATTTACAAAAACTCTCGATGGGAGACATCAAAGTAAAAAAAAAAAAAAAAACACATAAAAAACATTACAAGACAGGTCTGCGGTGTTTGCACAGGCACAAGAATATCAAACAGGATTGATTTTCATCTGACCATACAATCAGCGATCAGGAGGTGGTTGTGAGATGTTAAACGCAGCTCGTTACTATGTGTATACTAAAAGATGCAGGACACGCAATTAACCTGAAACTCGATGCGATCCAAAAAATTCTCACACGAATGAAAAATCAGCTGAAAAGGGGCCAAAACTCGCACTGGCACCAGTCGTTGGCAGTGTACTATTTATTTTGACAACGGCTATATCAGACAGTTATCTAATTATAACTTGGCTTTTTTTTTTTTTTTGAAAATGTCTTTTTTTTTTACAAATTAAAAAAAATAGCATATTTTACAAAAGCACATTTATCTGTAAACACCAACACACGACACACCTCACTTAATGCTCACTTAATGTGTTGGTTTATATAGAATTAATCAACCAATCAGTGTAGCAGAGACACATTTTACCCATAATGTCATCTGTCTGTGTTTGTTACAAAACTTCAGAGTTAGTGCATTATTCATCATTAAAAGATATATGTTATATCTTAACTTTGCACAAATGACAGAATTGACATTAATGGAGTTATTCTATCAGTATTCATTTTAATTATACACCAAACTATAACTCAGCATTGCTTTATTTTCCAAGACCTCCGCCTGATGGCAGCGCTGTGATTGAGTAGAGTTGAGCTTTCTGGCTCTTCCCAGTTGCGTCTGTGCTGGAAGCCATGTAGTACACAGGAGCTTCCAGCAGGTGGCAGGGCGCTGAAAGACAAAAGTGCTGATTCATTGTTTGGGTCTGTTGTCACTTCTGATGCTTCCAAAAGCGATTGTGGTGTTAAAACTCAAAATCAGGTTGTTAATAGTTGCAACTATACTGGAGACAATACTGGAATTTATTGGTTATCTGTAGCTTCTGATGCATTTTTGGGTGGTTTATCATTTTATCGTTATCAAAGATAACTTTTCAGTTATTTGATTATGTGTTATCAAAGTTAATTTTTTGGTTATCTGTGCCCACCACTGGGTTTACATCCCTTCAGACTGAGAATTTATGCCAGGCAAATAGCACTAATTTTTATTTGTTCATTTGTGGTGAATGTGTCAAAAAGGAGGACAAATAGAGATCAATGAATATACTTATTTGGTAAACAAAGCATTTGATTAATTTTTACTCTAAATATATGAAGCACTTACTTGGCAGTGCATTTCCTCTACATCATTATTTCTCCTGTTTTACAGGTAACAAAATCTGCCTACACACCCCATAGCAAGGACTGTTAGAGCTACAAAATTACACCATAAATGTTTAGTGTGCCAGCATTAATTACAAGCAATTTTCCAAAAGGAGCTCTTTTACCTATAGATGCTAAAATAGACTTGCATAATTCCACATAATATATTACTATACATAAAATTTAGCTGTAAACACAAACTACTGTCATTGATAACTTCAAGACATTTTTAGTTTACGGTCAAGCTGTCACAGGCCCAGTTCTGCAGTACTTGCTCCAGAATCTTATACCAGATTCCAGTTTTTCAGGACTTCGTGACTGTATGGTATGTCTGGACTCTAGAGGTGCAATTCTATGAAAGGTAGCATTCTGATTCAAGGGGGCTATTACTGGCCAATTCACAGACACTAGATCAGTGTCAAAAGAGCACATCATTATTCTGTAGTATGACAAAACAGTTTGCCAAAGGGAACTGTAATTACATCATTGTCTGCCTTTCAGTTGACTGCTGACAAGGGAATTACTGGTAATTATATAACAGGTGAGTGAATGCTTGTCATTTGATTGATGCTTTGTATGTCACATGACATGGACTATTTGTCCCATTTATGTTGCATTGCATTTAGAGTGTGGCTTGGTTCCATTTAGAGTGCAAATTTGGTTCTATACATTTGGTACCATTGCACTCTGCGCACACACACACACACACACACACACACACACACATACAACACATACACAAAACAATTCCACTGCACTGTCTGGAGGCTGTTAGCAGGAAGTTAGGATGAAAAGCTGGACTCATTTCTGACGTGATTTTTTCTCTACATTTTTTGTAGTAGTAGTAGTACATGCACACACAAGTGTCGACCCGGTTGTGTGAGCACATATGTGGGACAATGACACAAGCGAGATGGTGATTTGATTGAGCTAACTGACGGTGCTAATTCTTGTAACACACACACACACACACACACACACACACACACACACACACACACACACACACACACACACACACACACACAAAAAATCACTCCACTGTAAGCAGTCTGGATGCATGTAGAGCTGCTCAGATGAAAAGCTGACTTGATTTTTGGCTGTACTGAGGAACTAAATGTCTTTTTTTTATGGAAGTCAGAATGTTGTGTGGGCCGCTGTTTTGAAACACAAGGTTCGGTCAGATCGGCACACAGAAATGATCACACAGACTGCATTTTGCTAGAATAAAAAGGCGTATATTTATTCCCCACAAAAGCAGTTACATCAAACACAAGTGGTTGCAGCGCATTTTTCTCTTACCGTGACGCCTTTAAGGTGGAGAGCCAACACCTTCAGCAGAGTGCGCCTGTCAACCGGCTGGGCGTTCGTACGTTAACCCGCAGCAGACTCTGTTGAAGCATGGTTCTACTCCCTTTTTTCTAGTGTGTCCGCGAAGGGAGGGTGAGTGGCCAACTCAACCTCCCTGGCGCACATAATTTCTTTAATCAACAGGCATCTGAAAGTTATTTTCTCTCTCTTACAAAGACATAATAAAAGCAGCTCTTCGCTCCCAGTTCCGAATGATCCCAGCATGCTTCACTCCCAGTCGTTAGTGGCTACAAAAAACAAAGTCGTGCTATCAGTGTAATAATAACAAGTACATCCAGCTCTTCGCTCCCAGTTCAGACTGACCCCAGAGTGCTAAAACAAAATTAAATAACAAATACATTCTCAGGGTTACTTTAAGACAGGTGCAAAACAGCACAATAACATTTTTATTATACATTCCACTCTTGGTGTTTTGCACCAGTCAATTTATGTAACCACCAACAGATTCAGGTAAGGCTGGGCTCCAGCCTATTCCAACGATTATGTCCTGCCATAGCATTTCCCACATTTCTTCCAGTGATTCACAAACAAAATTTTGAGTAATATAGTCGTGATTATACCTGTCCCAAACAATATACTCATACAAAACCCGATGTTGTGGGGTCTAATGTAACATTATATTGGTTTACTCCAAAAGGATCATGAATTAACAGTGTCAATTTCATCGCATTCGTTGAAATATTACCCATTCCACCTCTCGCCTTAAACGTATAACATAGATACATGTAAAAGTGTTACAAAAAGTCATCACACATATTGCTATAATTAATAGTATCAAAGGTGGCACTAAGGTACTCCTGGCAGTGACAGACATCCCTGAAAAGATATCCCACCAATGATGTGCTGATGCTTGCTGTACTAATTTTGCCACATGTTTTACCCGGTCACTAGCTATCAATGTAGACACCATGAGACTGGAGATGTTGGACGTATGTGACTCTATTAATTGCTGAATTTCCGTAGATTGTTCCAATGCGCATTTGAAACGCTCCAGGGAAAGACTCCATGGGGAATGCAATACATCCCACTGTACCGAAGTCAGCCGACTCGATACAGAATAATTAGTCAAACGATACGTCCGGTCTCCCCAATGCCATAAGTGCACATTGTTCAGGCAGCCAGTAAACGGAACCGAAGGTACTTGTGAATTATTTTTCATTGTTGCAACACACAGAGCATGTGGGCCGATCTGCCACAACATTTCTCTTGGTGTTTCCCTAGTCCAGTCACAAAGTACAACCTCTGAGTTGGTTAGACATGGATTGGCATATCCCGTTTGCAGCACACAGGCCATACCTTTATCTGTTTTGTCACACATTTTGGTATCAAAAGTCGTATTAGTTTTTGGTTCTAACCACTCTCCATCCATATGCAAGAACCAATAGCCATTAGTCGTTATCACAGGTAACACTTGATATTTACAAACAACCTTTGGTTGTGTCACATTGTACTGGGTCCAATACCCAGTACATACTGTTTCATTACATTGTGTATATTCTGGATGTAGCTTTAACCATAAGGTGTTGCTAATGTTCCAAATCCTTCTCCAATCATGATAGCTCCCCGTTGTAACTATACGCTGAATGCCAATTGCCATTTGAAATTCTTTTGCCACAAATTAGTCCTACCAATGCTGTGGGCATCCACTCTCCAACCTGATGAACTACTTGGGACGAGTATTTCCCAGTGTTTGATAACATTGTTCTGGTTACCTCATTATCAACTGTGTTTGATACTCCCAGGACAGTCCCTGTTCCTCCTAATAGAGTGTCATACCACGCCCTTCGACGTCTTCTGCAAATTGGAATTTTTGGAAAGGTAACTTGCCAATATACCTTTGTCTTCACTGTTGCTTGTGGCACAAGTAAAATTGTCCTGTTGACTTGTTTTAGTGAGATTTCTCCAGACGAGCTCCACTCGTGGTTGGACTTCTCTCACTTGATGTCCTTCCGTCATTCCCAACAACCGGAGACCATGGCACCACCTACAAGGAGGAGTATGACCCAGCAGCCGACACCTCCAATCCCGGGGCTTCCACTGGTTGCCATAGCGACGCCCGCCTCTTGTGGTCCTCGATCGCCCGATCAGCAACTCCCAGCAGGGCATCAATCCGAGCCTAGACAACACAAGTGTAACTACGGGTAGAATGACAACGATTAGTCTTCTCTTACATAACACTTTGATACAGGCACATTTACCCATTTTTCTTCACCCTGATAGAGTATACTAACAGTTGCATCATTCCCTTGAGCTATAATTTCTGCCGCCTTAGGCGGTCCGTTAGGTTGTTTACTTTGGCACCTGCTTGATCTGAGGCCTGTACCAACCCCATTTCACAAGGTTTAATGATTAATTGAGCAATTTTGTCCCCTTTGTTCAATATCAGGGGTTGTTCTCCAAACAATCTACAAACCACTCCAATCTCACCTTGATAATCTGCATCTATCACTCCGGCTTGAATAGTTAGCCCTTTGAGTGATAGACCACTACGTGGCAGGACATGCCCATATGTGCCCTTCGGACACTGTAGGCCTAGTCCTGTTTTTACCACTTGAATTTGGTCAGGTACCAATGTGACAGTAGTCAATGTTCTTAAGTCTAGTCCTGCTGAGCCTGGAGTTGCTCTGACAGGTAATTCTGCTTGTGGATCAATTTTCCACATTTTGATGCTTTCTGTAGTATGCTCTATCATTTCTCCTGAAATCATTCTTATCAAGGGTGTGGATCCTGACCCTAAAGGTCGATTGTTCAGCTGATCCACAGCAGTGGTCAAATCCTGTTTCCATTGTCGCATAGTGCGATCTTTTGACAGCTTCCGTAGGGTCTCTTTAAGAAGCCCGTTCATTCGCTCTATTAACCCCGCCGCTTGCGGGTAATAGGGAATATGATAAATCCATTCAACATGATGTTCTTTGGCCCACTCTTTCACTTTATTTCCTGTAAAGTGAGTGCCATTATCAGTTTGAATCTGTACTGGCAAACCATAATACTGCTGTATTATTTTTAAACACTTAAGTGTGGCCATTTGATTTGCAAATTTACATGGATGCACTACCAAGACCCCAGAAAATGTATCTACAGCAGTGCATGCATGTCTACATCCCTTAGACATGGGCAGTGGTCCAATAAAATCTAACTGCCAAATTTGACCAGGACTTTTTCCACGATTTAACTGCCCATGCAAATGTTGAGGTACACCCTTCCGGTGGTGTTGACATTGTTCACACTCAGTGATTGCTGTTTTCACATCATCCAATTTTAGATCAATACCTCGATCTCTGGCCCATTTTAGGGTACCTTGAACCCCCCAATGTCCTGCTTTGACATGAGCCCATCTAGCCAATCCTGGGCTGGATTGTCTTAATTCAATCATTACTTTACTAATTGATCTGCAGCTTTATTATATAAAGCTTCTGAGTCTTGTCCATTAGTGTGTGCATCTACATGCGTCACAGTAATAGGAATTGTTTTAGCCTTTTCCCAAATGTCTTCCCACAATTCTCTTCCCCAAACTTCTTTAGAATGTATTTTCCAATTAGTGGCATGCCATGTAGGCATCCAGGTAAGTAGTCCTTGGGTCACTGACCATGAGTCTGTATAAATATGGAGGCCCTGTGGTCCTCCCTGCATGACCACCATATGCACGGCCTTCAACTCCGCCCACTGACTGCTTTTTCCTTCTCCTAATTCTTCCAGAGACTGACCTAATTGTGGGTTAAAAGCTCCTGCTTTCCATCGCCTTTTTCCTGCTTGATATTGACAGGAACCATCAGTAAACCATGCTCGACTTTTCTCATCATCTGACAAATCATCCCACCTTTTTCCTGCTTTAACAGGAAATTCCTCCAATGGTTGAACTTCAAAAGGTTCCTCATCTTCCTCAGGAGCATCAGCTACTTGTTCATGCAGCAATGACACCCCTTTTTCACCTGGTTTTACACGCTCTGACACATACCATTTCCATTTTATCACACTAGCCTCCTGAGCTGTCCCTATTCGGTGAGTGGTGGGATTACTCATCACCCATGAGAGAATAGGTATCTGTGTCCTCATCATTACTTCATGTCCCACCGTTTGTGATTCAGTTTCAATCAACGCCCAATAGCATGCTAAAAGCTGTTTTTCAAAAGGTGTATAACGCATACCTGCGTCCGGGAGTTTTCTCGACCAGAATCCTAAAGGTTTTCGTATCCTGTTTTGTTTTTGCCATAAGCTCCAATTAGTATCATTTAGAGCAGACACTTGAAGTTCTACTGGTCCTGATTGCATTTTTCCTAAGGACACAGCCTGCTGTATGGCTTCCTTTGCCATATCAAATGAGCATTGTTGTTCCTCTCCCCATACAAACTCTTCTTTCTTTCTAGTGCATCGATATAAAGGCTGCAAAATCTGTCCTAAATGTGGAATATGATGTCTCCAAAATCCAAATAAACCAATATATCGTTGTGCATCTGTCTTACTGTGAGGTACTGGAAAGTTAGCTATTTCTCTTTAGCTTTTTGTGTGATTTCCCTCTCTCCTTTATTCCAAACTATTCCTAAGAATTTCACTGTTTGAGCTGGTCCCTGAATCTTTGCTGGATTAATTTCCCAGCCAAATGATTTCATATGAGTCACTAATTTCGGTAGATATTCCACTACTTCTGCTTCTGTATCTCCTTGAAGCATAATGTCATCAATGTAATGTGAGATCATCATTCTCATTGGAACCTGGAACTGTTCCAAATGCTCCGCCACCACTCTATGACAAATAGTGGGACTGTGTAAATATCCTTGTGGCAATCTTGTGAATGTATATTGCCGTCCTTCCCACGTAAATGCAAACTGTTCCATCCTATCCTCTGGGATTGGTATAGTAAAGAATGCATTAGCCAAGTCTATAACAGCATACCACGTACCACTATGATGTTGCACTCGTCAATTATGCTCACAGCATCAGGCACGGCTGAAGTTAATGGAGGCGTGTGTTTATTTAGACCTCTAAAGTCTACAGTCATTCTCCATGTACCATCCGATTTACGGACTGGCCACAATGGATTATTCCATTTTGTTGTCACTGGTTTCAAAACTTCTGCCTCCAAGTAGTCTTTTATGGTTGCAGTAATTTCTGCTTGTCCTCCAGGAATACGATATTGTTTCTGATTAATCACACATGTAGCCTCTGGAATGGGAAAAGGTTTCATTTTTACTTTTCCCACCAGAATCATTCTTATGTTTGCTATCCCAAATTGAAATTTACCCTGTTCTAAATGCAAAGTCATTCCAGCTAAAATATCCATGCCAATTATCCATTCATTAATTGGAGTCACTATTACAGTGTACACTTTAATTGGCATATTTCCAATTTAAGCGGTATCGATATATTTTTCCATACACCAATTGTCCGCCTAATCCAGTTAAGGGAACTATAGGTCCCTTCATTTTCTCTGGATTTCCATGAATCAATGAGGCCTCCGCTCCTGTGTCCACTAAAGCCGAGGTGACTTGAACTGATTTTTTCCAAAATATTTCCAATCACACATGGGGTCTAATATCACTTGTGAACCATTGTTTTAATTCTCGGCGGGCCACAAGAGTTTGACCATCATCCTAATCTTCCTCGCAAGGGTCAAAGCTCCAAGAACGCCTTTCTTTATTTTTCCCCTTCTTTTTGTCTTTCTTTCCTTTCCGGACTGCAGCTATTTGCAGCTGATCATCATCAGAGTCCTCCTCCTCCTCCTCCTGTAGGGGAGGGGCACTAGGTTTCACTCCTTTCGTTTCTCCCTGCACAATTTCTTTCAACAATGAGGCCAATTCAAACATATCAGGGCGCATCCCTGACACACAATTCACTTTCAATCCTTTTTGTTTACATTTTTCAGCCAAGAAGGAAGTTGGTACACCGTCTATTTCTTCGGCTTGAATTTCCAATTGCTTCACTTGTTGTTCTAATCTTGTCACCTTTTGTGATTTAGCACATTCTGATGAGCGGACTGTATCTAAAGTTAAAACCCGCTCTTTCCAGGCTTCTGCACAAATCCACATCATTTCATGAATACCTCCCAACGGAGCTTTCTCTTTAACCTCCACCCGTTTTAACATTTCACATAAAACTGGCGGAGTCGCGGTGGGAATCGCTCCAGTCCACGGCCCAGGGCGTCCCCCACGTCGCCGTAGAAGCTGGCCTATTTCCTTAAAAGTGATCCCATCCCACCCCGGGACCACTTCTTCCTGCTGAGATGCCACCTCCGCATCTCTCTTTCCCAATCTAAAGCAAGACATTTCTGTGTGTAGTCTGAGCATAACCGTATCCTGCCGACAACGCCAAAAATGTTTTGAAACACAAGGTTCGGTCAGATCGGCACACAGAAATGATCACACAGACTGCATTTTGCTAGAATAAAAGGCGTATATTTATTCCCCACAAAAGCAGTTACATCAAACACAAGTGGTTGCAGCGCATTTTTCTCTTACCGTGACGCCTTTAAGGTGGAGAGCCAACACCTTCAGCAGAGTGCGCCTGTCAACCGGCTGGGCGTTCGTACGTTAACCCGCAGCAGACTCTGTTGAAGCATGGTTCTACTCCCTTTTTTCTAGTGTGTCCGCGAAGGGAGGGTGAGTGGCCAACTCAACCTCCCTGGCGCACATAATTTCTTTAATCAACAGGCATCTGAAAGTTATTTTCTCTCTCTTACAAAGACATAATAAAAGCAGCTCTTCGCTCCCAGTTCCGAATGATCCCAGCATGCTTCACTCCCAGTCGTTAGTGGCTACAAAAAACAAAGTCGTGCTATCAGTGTAATAATAACAAGTACATCCAGCTCTTCGCTCCCAGTTCAGACTGACCCCAGAGTGCTAAAACAAAATTAAATAACAAATACATTCTCAGGGTTACTTTAAGACAGGTGCAAAACAGCACAATAACATTTTTATTATACAGCCGCTGAAGAGGAGGTACTGCTGGCACACCACCAGATGGCGCCCTGCCATGCTGGCGCCTTTTTTGGCACCACCAGGGGCGCACCATTAAGGGCCTTTCACACTGAATCCGTCAGGCCAATGCATCAACGGATCGGGATCCGTTGAATCCGTCGGATGACGTCAGACGTGTCGCTTTGGAAGCGGGAAAAAAATAAATAAAAAAAATTTTAAAAAGTGGGGGGCGGAGATTGTCACGTCACACTCTGGCTGTTTCTACAATTTGAAAAAGTCCAGCGATCGCCATCTTGAATTTGGGTCGCCTGAACCACAAAAAAAGCTTTAAAAAACAGCAGTAGAACGATTCTCCCATCACCCTGCTGGGAGAAGCTTTTTTTGTCAGCCACTTTTCGGAGTGACGCTGACCGAGGAGGAGGATGGACGAGGAGGACTGACAAGGAGGACCGACGATCGAACCGCGACAGCGGATCAAACCGCACGGAGAAGCCGGCCTTCAGGCATCATCACTGGGCAGACCGAGGCAGGCAGCCGGGGTGATGGATCTTCCACTTTTTGGATATATGCGAAGTCCCAGTTTGCCCAACGGAGTTTAGTTCTGCAGCTTTATCAAGGTGAGAATAATGTAAAAATAAAACGTGGCGTTTACTTAACAACTTTGAAGGTTTAATGATCGGCTAACGTTAGCATAGCCTTTTAGCACAGTTGATCTGAGTGAACACTTTAATTTCTAAATGGTTCAGTCTTTTTATTTTTTACCAAATAAAGCTACAGCTTTTTTCAGACACCACAAAAGCTCAACTTTAAATAACTTATTTTTTCGGGCGTTTTTTCCATCGTTTTTTTTTCCCCCGTTTTTTCCCCTTTTTTATATATGAACTGTTTAGTGTTTCTTTATATTTAAAGAAATATTTTTATTTGTCCCAATCAGGAACATTTACTGTGCAGACAACCAAACTTCCATTGATGAGCTGAACACCACGAAGTCCAGTCGAAAGAAAACATATCTGCTTTTCAGCAACACCACCAGAGTTCAAACCTGCAGAAGAGACCTTCATCTGGTCCAGAGAATCCAGCAGAACATCACCTGCTTCTAAATAAAGGCTCTTTGAACAGCAACTATTTAATTATTTTATAAAAAGCTGTTTCATTTTATATTTTAACAATAAATGAACGGATCATTAAAAATGTCCACAAAATCAAAGTCAAAAGACATTTGCACAGGTAGAAGCTCTCCACTTATTGTGCTCAAATTCATATTTTAGAAATGACTGTCCTGATAGCAACATTAAAGGCAATTACATATTTTGGCGAAATTACAAGTTGAAATTTTATATATATATATATATATATATTCATCGTTATTGAAGTCTTTGCAGTCATGACCTTTGTATGCTTGCAGCTTGGAGCTGGGTTTGTGGAAGTTTGGAGGAGCTGGTGTTTCCACTCCTCACTTCCCTAATTTCTAAGTATTACAACTGGCACTGCACATTCTCAGTTTTCCTCTGCACTCTGGGAGTTTTTGAATTTTCTTCCTTCTGGAGGACTTCTGTGTTTACTGTTTGCTGGGTGTACACACACCCAATCTAATCTGTTTCTGCTCCTGCCAGCAGTATCAATCTGACAGCCTGGAACGGTGGCCACCTGGGGTTTCAGGTCTTGGCGATTCTGGTGTGTTGCAGACCTCCGGCTGGCGGTGGAACTACGTGGGTCCCAGCTCTTCTCTGGATAGGCGTTTCTTACACTCGGGCCTGCCCACGTGTCATCGTTTTGTACTGAATTGGACTTTGCATATTTGGAACCGTGTTGCACTTTTTGCATAATAAATTATGATTTATTTGTAAACCTATTGACCGCTCATTTACGCCCCCTAATGTGGGTCCGTTGCATTCACTTTCTCAACACAGAAGTCACCGGACTACATGTCACAATTTGGACTTTAGTATCAGTGGAACACCAAAATGTAAGTCCCTTTTCTGTTGTTTATAAATTAATAAAATATCGAATGACAAGGATCAATTTTAGCCATTATATAAAACAAATAATAAATGTTTTTACATTCTTTCAATGGAACGTATATTTAATTCGGTGAAAGCTGGAACATACCATTCAACTTGACTTCACCTCATTAAACGGTATGTTCCAGCTTTTACCTCATGAAATATTCGTACCATTGAAGTCATAAACATTCATTATTTGCATACCATCCATGTAATGCAGTGCCACTCAGTTTTTGACAGCCCAGGGGAAGCACACTGTTGTGGTTTTGTCCTTTAGATGAAAAGCTCTTCACCAAAAACCTCCATCTGTTCCCAAGACTCAGTGTGGTTTTTTTCTTCCTTTTTTGCTTTTTCCCCTTTGTGGCAATTAGAGTCAACCTTATACAACCCCAGGCAATAATTATGGAATCACCGGCCTCGGAGGATGTTCATTCAGTTGTTTAATTTTGTAGAAAAAAAGCAGATCACAGACATGACACAAAACTAAAGTCATTTCAAATGGCAACTTTCTGGCTTTAAGAAACACTATAAGAAATCAGGAAAAAAAAATTGTGGCAGTCAGTAACGGTTACTTTTTTAGACCAAGCAGAGGGAAAAAAATATGGAATCACTCAATTCTGAGGAAAAAATTATGGAATCATGAAAAACAAAAGAACGCTCCAACACATCACTAGTATTTTGTTGCACCACCTCTGGCTTTTATAACAGCTTGCAGTCTCTGAGGCATGGACTTAATGAGTGACAAACAGTACTCTTCATCAATCTGGCTCCAACTTTCTCTGATTGCTGTTGCCAGATCAGCTTTGCAGGTTGGAGCCTTGTCATGGACCATTTTCTTCAACTTCCACTAAAGATTTTCAATTGGATTGAGATCCGGACTATTTGCAGGCCATGACATTGACCGTATGTGTCTTTTTGCAAGGAATGTTTTCACAGTTTTTGCTCTATGGCAAGATGCATTATCGTCTTGAAAAATGATTTCATCATCCCCAAACATCCTTTCAATTGATGGGATAAGAAAAGTGTCCAAAATATCAACGTAAACTTGTGCATTTATTGATGATGTAATGACAGCCATCTCCCCAGTGCCTTTACCTGACATGCAGCCCCATATCATCAATGACTGTGGAAATTTACATGTTTTCTTCAGGCAGTCATCTTTATAAATCTCATTGGAACGGCACCAAACAAAAGTTCCAGCATCATCACCTTGCCCAATGCAGATTCGAGATTCATCACTGAATATGACTTTCATCCAGTCATCCACAGTCCACGATTGCTTTTCCTTAGCCCATTGTAACCTTGTTTTTTCTGTTTAGGTGTTAATGATGGCTTTCGTTTAGCTTTTCTGTATGTAAATCCCATTTCCTTTAGGCGGTTTCTTACAGTTCGGTCACAGACGTTGACTCCAGTTTCCTCCCATTCATTCCTCATTTGTTTTGTTGTGCATTTTCGATTTTTGAGACATATTGCTTTAAGTTTTCTGTCTTGACGCTTTGATGTCTTCCTTGGTCTACCAGTATGTTTGCCTTTAACAACCTTCCCATGTTTTTTGTATTTGGTCCAGAGTTTAGACACAGCTGACTGTGAACAACCAACATCTTTTGCAACATTGCGTGATGATTTACCCTCTTTTAAGAGTTTGATAATCCTCTCCTTTGTTTCAATTGACATCTCTCGTGTTGGAGCCATGATTCATGTCAGTCCACTTGGTGCAACAGCTCTCCAAGGTGTGATCACTCCTTTTTAGATGCAGACTAACAAGCAGATCTGATTTGATGCAGGTGTTAGTTTTGGGGATGAAAATTTACAGAGTGATTCCATAATTTTTTCCTCAGAATTGAGTGATTCCATATTTTCTTCCCCTCTGCTTGGTCTAAAAAGTAACCGTTACTGACTGCCACAATTTTTTTTCCTGATTTCTTATAGTATTCCTTAAAGCCAGAAAGTTGCCATTTGAAATGACTTTAGTTTTGTGTCATGTCTGTGATCTGCTTTTTTTTCTACAAAATTAAACAACTGAATGAACATCCTCCGAGGCTGGTGATTCCATAATTATTGCCAGGGGTTGTATAGGCTTTGAAGGATTACGTCAAAACTGCTTCATGGATTCTCACCAAATTTTCAGCACAGATACATATTACGACAGGGAAGACTCCAATAAATTTTGGAGGTGATCCAGATCCGAATCCAAATTCTGGATCAAGATTCACTTTATATAGGCTTTGAAGAATTACATCAAAACTGCTTCACGGATTCTCACCAAATTTTCAACACAGATACATATTACGCCATGGAAGACTCCAATAAATTTTGGAGGTGATCTGGATCTGGATCTGGATTCTGGATCAAGATTTACTTTATATGCGGGACAACTCTGTGTTCCCAGGGTGAAGAAGTCAGCGGGTCAAAGAGCTTTTTCTTATTGTGCACCCGCTCTGTGGAATGGTCTTCCTGCGACCGTGAGGCAGTCGGTGTCCGTGGACATTTTTAAGTCAAGACTTAAAACCTATTTTTTATTCTCTTTCTTATGAATAGCTTTTATTTTTTAATCTGTTTTATACTTTTACTTGTGTTTTTAATTATGTATTAGATTTTTTTTTTTTTACTTATTTATTTTAAATTTTATATTGAACTGTTCTGTGTGCGGCGCTTTGAGGTGGCTTTTGTTGTGATTTGGCACTTTATTGTTGTGTGGGCCGCCAGAAGAGGAGGTACTGCTGGCCCACCACCAGAGGGTGCCCTGCCTGAAGTGCGGGCTTCAGGCACGAGAGGGCGCTGCCGCCACGGACACAACCGGGAGTGACAGTGTTCTGTGGCGGTGGAAATCGTGTGGTTCTGGCTCTTCTCAGGACAGACATCTTCTATCCTCGAGCCTGCCCACACGTCACCTTGGTGTATTGACTGCTGTCAGATTCTGTGATTGTCTGTATCATCGTTGTGCACATTCACACCATTAAATTGTTACCTTTTGGCTCATCTATTGACTGTTCATTTGCGCCCCCTGTTGTGGGTCCGTGTCCCTACACTTTCCCCAACATTTATAAGATGATTAAATGAATTGAAATTATAGGCTTTGAAGGATTACGTCAACACGACTTCATGGATTCTCACGAAATTTTCACCACAGATCGATATTAGACCATGGAAAACTCCAATAAATTTTGGAGGTGATCCGGATCTGGATCTGAATTGGGATTCTGGATCAAGATTTCACTTTTTATAGGCTTTGAAGGATTATGTCAAAACTATTTCACAGATTCACACCAAATATGCACAACAGATAGATATTAGGACACGGAAGACTCCCCTGAATTTTGGAGGTGACATAGATCCAAATCCGGATTCTGGATCAAGATTCACTTCATATAAGCTTTCAAGGATTACGTCAACACGACTTCATGGATTCTCACCAAATTTTCACCATAGATAGATAATAGGCCATGGAAGACTCCAATAAATTTTGGAAGTGATCCAAGTCAGAATTCTGGATCAAGTGTCACTTTATATTGTCTTTGAAGGATTATGTCAAAACTAAATCACGGATTCTCACGAAATTTTCAACACAGATACATGGGTGATTCTTTAACTACGGGCACTATTGGCCTTGTAAATGTAATTTCCACCACACCAATGCCTTACAATATAAAGCACCTTGGGGCAACTGTTTGTTGTGATTTGGCGCTATATACATGTGCTCAGATGTCACTGTTTATCTCCATAGAAACTAGCCAAACAATCTTTCATACAAACTGTTTAAAGGGACATTACAGTGTTGTGGTGGAAATTACAGCAATAGTGTGGGACAACTACATTTTGTTTAAAAAAAATTACAACAGTTGTATGACATTGAATACCCCAATTATGTTTTGATTATTTTACTGATATTTTATTCAGAGATATTTTAAAACATTAGAAAAAAACGTTTCTTTACCATTCAATTTTATCATTGAAGATCAAAAGTCTGGGTGTGGGACAAGCACAAAACGGCAATATTTGCATATAATCATGCTGAAAAAAGGTGAAAAAGTCATCATAGACTACTAGAACAAATTTCTTAACACACTTTCATTGTAAAGATAACTATAAAAGTGTGAAATTTCCCCTTTTTTCTGTTTTTCATACAATTTGATCAAAGGACATAATAAGTGCCCGTAGTCTAAGAATCACCCACATATTATGCCAGGGAACATATGCTAGTCATTAAATAAAACACACAATACATTAAATCCACAGTTACCCAAAACAAACCATCAGCAGAGATTGCACAATGTAGAGTTGGGAGGCCAAACACTGCAGATAACGTGAATTCCATTGGGGCCATGAACAACATTGATATATATATATATATATATATATATATATATATATATATATATATGTTAAAACTTTAAAACTCTTGTTTTTGTGAATAAGGCTTGTTTTTCACCTAGAAAGAACAAGTTCACTTTTTACAGCCTTGGTGATTCCAAAACATTTTTTAGCAGACCATCCTCTGACTGTTCAACTCACTTTTGACAATTCAATCATATGACAGAAATCCCTTCATCCATAAACTGCTGAAAATAGGCATCTTTCCTTGACCCTCTAAACTCCACAATTTCAAGTTGTGAACTGAAAGTATGCTTAATGGAAATATGTGTTTTGTGGAAAAAGCACAAATATCACTAAAAACATTTTTACACACAAGGTGACTTTTTTCACTCAGTCATCTCAAGCACTTACGACAACTACAGCCCCATGCTCGTAGAGCGCAAACCTCCGCCAACACTAGTTTCCAATTCCACAACTTTCTACCTTGGACCAAATTTTCAAGGTCAAAATCATGGTAGAATTGGCTTTTCATAAGCTAAAACATAATACTAAATACAGATCAAAAGGGATTTTAAATGTTAATATCAAATCATTAATATTGTTCATTAACCCATTGTTCATTAAATCTGAAATATTAAAACTTCACGATATGATTTTGTTCAAGACTGTCAATTAATGTACAAAGTTAAAAATAAACAAGTGACCTTTAGAATTCAAGAATTTTTTTTTTCCTGAGAGAGAAGAAAAATATAATTTACAGGACTTGTATCATTTTAAAATTGTTGGCGCTCAGACGAGCAGGAAAGGTTTCTGTGTCTCCATGTGTGGCCCTAGAATAACCTGAAGGAGGAACTCAAACGATGTCCAAATATCAGTTTAAAAATCAATATAAAGACATGATGTTTTCAAGATATGTATCTGCTAAAGAAGGTTGAGTTTTGTGTGTTGCCAATTGTAAATGTAAATTTGTAAATGTAAATTTGTCCGGTAGCATTCGGGTTGTGCCCTTTAAGGTGAAGAGATTGAAGTGGTTGAAAAAGAGAGTGGTAATAGATGGGTTTTTTACTTCCCCCCACTTCTTTTGGACTAGATAATTTTATTTTTGGTTAAAAGCGTAGGCGTTAATAAGCTTTGCTTCTGCCTATACCCTTTCAGGCACACGGATGCATTGTTAATCCAGGTTCTTTCTTCGTTGTAAGTTTTTTGTTGTTGTTTTGGACTGTGTGTGCTGAATAAATTAATTCATTCATTCATTCAAATATCTGTGAAATCCGCAATATGGATCAGATGCAGCTCAAACTTAAGTCATTCATTGAGAGTGCCAGTTTGCACCTCATTGTCACAAAGACGTACACCAAATGGGCTTTTCAATATCAAATTGAAATGTTCACAAAGTCCACAATCCGGAGCAGATCTTTGTCAGGTAATAGTGAGTGACAGTCTGCACCTGACTTTCAAATATGAGAGTGATTCGGGCATATTTGATTAAGATATAATGCAAACTATGCATTAAAAAGGCACTTTCAATGTTAAATTTAAATTACCACAAAATCTGTAATCTGGATCAGATCTGGACCTTGCAATTATTATCCTTTATTGACTTTGTCAGTCAGTAAAGGATGCCATCCTACATAATGCTGTCAAATATGAAAGACATTTGATCTTTTTTGACAGAGTTATGAATTTCTGAAAATTCATTCAATCAGGGGTGCCCAATTTTGGTCCTCGAGATCTACCTTCCTGACACTCTTAGTTGCCTCCCTGTTTCACCACACCTGAATCCAATGAAAGACTCGTTAGCAGGCTTTTAATGAGTCGTTTACTGGATTCAGGTGTGTTGGACCAGGGAGGCAACTAAGAGTGTCAGGAATGTAGATCTCAAGGACTGAACTTGGGCACCCCTGCCTGATTTTTCTCATTTTCCAATATTTTTCCTGACTTTTACCTTTGACCTATGACCTTGAAAATTGAAACAGTTCTTACCTATAAGCATATGAATCTTCAGTAAACATTTCATCAGGATATATGAAAAAATATGAGCTCCAGGGTGTTCACAAACAAACAAATAGGGGTGAAAACATAACCTCCTCCAACTTCATTGGCAGAGCGAATTGGGGGTCTCGGGAGGCTGGAGCTTGTCCCAGGAGTCACAGGGCGTGAGGCAGGGTACACCCTGGACAGGCCGCTAGTCTCTCACAGGGCCACATATAGAAAAACAAACACGTTCACACCTGCACGCACACCTACGGAAAATTCAGTTTCCAATTCACCTAACCTGCATGTCTTGGAAGTGGGAGGAAGCCAAAGCACCTGACAGGAAGCTACGCAAACACTTGAAGAACACAGAAAGTCCACTGGTGGGAATCGATCTCATGACCTTCATATTGCGAGGCAACAGTGCTAACCACTAATTCAGTGTGCTGCCCAGGTGACATTTCAGGTGATTTGAAAAAGTGTTAATTTGCAAAACTGCAATGGAAACACTTTTCCCAATATTATAAGTCACATGACATACACAAACAATCAAATGACATTCGCAAATACATGGTGTGATACCCAGTTTCAACCCCACCCCTGTCACATTTCCGCATACAATGTGGAGTTGCGCCAGGAAGGGCATCCAGTGTTAAACCTGTACCAATTCAACATGCAGATCCACCTCGGATTTACTGTGTCGACCCAGAGTGCAAACAAGGGAGCAGCTGAAGGGAGTTACTTTTACATGACATACACAAACAATCAAATGACATTCCTAAAGACATGGTGTGGTACATGTGGACAGAGGAAGAGACACAAAGCTTGTTAAATGTTATATGAAACAATGTCTTGGCAATAATGAATTTGGGAAAAACAAAACAAAATGACAAATTTTGCTGGACTGTCTCTGCTGTCGCCATGACTATTGGTATTACAGCTCTTGTGAGAGCTTAGAACTGGAATGACAGTTATTGTGAGTGAGCAAAACTCAGCAGTCACATTCGTTCAATCAGTGGAAACACTGTCATTTTGCTCTTGTGTTTTACTGACATTCTGAAGATATTGTTTAATTTTTGTGCAAATCTGTAATGGAAACCCCGCTACTAAAATACACGAGTAGGGCTGCCATGATTACTCGACATAATTGATTGTATCGACACTCATTATGCGTCTGTATTAGTATTTTTAGGTGACACATTGTTTTTTGACACGTTGAACATTCAGAGTCATCAGACTAATGTAACCCAGTGTTAAAAATGAGATTAAAACTACATTCATAAACACTTGGTTAAAAATTACAAGAGCATAAATATTGATAAATAATACTGAAATATAAGTTCATAAATATGTTGATATACTGTAAATATGCTAAAAAGAGTTAAAAAGTTGTAAAATTAAGTTAAAATGTTGTTTTGATTGAAGCACTGAGCAACCAACAGCAGTTAAGTCTGGTGTGATATTAGCCAATAATGTCAAGGTTGAGCCACGGGGCATTGCGCATCGCTGCACCTTGCTCAGTCTCTCATCAGGTGCTGACCAGAGAACTCCCTGCTTGTGTTGTTGTGAAAGCTAACGTGTGGAAATCGGCATCCTTCCTTTGATACAATTGGTGATTGGTAAGCACAAACCAATGCTATAACTGCCTGAATTATCATACGTTTCATATTTGTGACAAAACCTTTGTTAAATCTTAAGATATTGAAGTGCTGAGTGTCCACGGAAGCCTCTGGAGACCAAGTAGCCTGTTAGCACATTGTGCCCTGTATTGGTGAGTCCCATACACAATGAATTGTGCTAACATAGCATGCTAATCTCCGCTACTCCGATGCTAACCTTCGCTAGCTTTTTCACTGTAAAAATGTCATTTTATTAGGCCAAAATGATTAGCTGTGGGTTGTTTAATTAAATCAGCAATGTAACTAAAAGCTACAATGTAAAGTTTTATATTTTATTGTAAAAAGTTGTATATTTCTGCTCGCTTTTGAAGCAACAGTTAGTGTCAGTTAAGCTAAGCTGTTAGCATAGTTCTTAAGCACTGGGAACAATAGCTGGAAAACTACAAGTGCAATTCATTTCCACTTTCCTAATTTTTTGGTAAATATAATTAGACCTAGAAGCCAATAAGTATTCCAAACGCACTTTGAAGGTGTGTTATGTTATTTTTGATGTGTACTGACTATGCACTCTAAACAATGGAACTAGTATGATTACTCTATTACCACATTCCAACTATTTTATTTGGTATATTGATATGGTAATTATGTAATTGTAAATCTTAGAAACTCAAAATGTTGTACAACATGTTTTATTTTTGAAAAAATGAATTTATGCAGTAGTCTATGGGTATTGTAGTTCTATAGTACATATTTTAAGATACTTTATTCTGACCTTATCCATAGGTCAGGTTTTATGGTTTGGATCAAAGTTCGAATTGCAGACGTGCAAGGGAAGAACGGATCAACATTTCCAGTACTGGATGGCGAGCCCCAGCCCAAAGAGGCAAATGAACTGGTAGCTTGTAGCCTGACTGGTTACAAACACATTGAACACTGAACGAACATCTAAAGAACACTTATCAGACTACAACAGACATTGAAAAGGGACTAAAGGACTATACCCGGGTATATATAAGTGTGTATTAAGTGTGTTGTTTGTGTTATTTTGAGTGTACAGTGTCCTTTTGTGTGCAAATGTTCACTCTTATTCTTTAACTGAAGCAATTAATTGAAAAAAGTCTTGTAAAAGAAGCAATCACTAAAGGTGAGTGCACCACTCAAATGCTTTATTTGTAAGAATGTTTTAATATGACTAGGCTTGCAAAAGAAAATTGAACATATCCTTTAAAAGGGTATAGGTCAGAAGGATTGACAATATTACAGTTAGTGCACATGCTCTCTCGGGCAGCACACTGGTACAAGCCAGCCAAAAGTGAAGCACTCAACACCAACAACTTTGTACCATCAATTAAGCAGGATAAAGGAACCATCATGCTGCAATGCTACTGGCTCCAAATGGAATGGGTGAATTGTAAAGTTGATGAAATAATGGCGGACTGTGTCAAGAAAGATGACTTTAAGCTTGCTTTCAGCTTGTTTTCATCTTGGAATATAGTACGTGCCATTGGATTAATATACATGCTGTTGGATTAAACTGGACAGTGTTTGGTACTTTCCCGGAGTAAGTGAGGTCATACCGGACTTTTCCATTACAAATGGGGAGGCCTACGGAATGAACTCGGTGGTGAAGACGATGGAATATGTCTAAGATGATTCTAAAATGACAAAGTATGATCAAATGAAGTATTAATGTGTTAAAAGATATGGTAAAATATGAAAATGAATAATAAGGAATGAAAATGTTTGTATATGATCATGTGAATTGTTTTTATGTGAAAGAGAGTTGTAATGAAATGATTGAATATGATTGATGTGATTCTAAAGACATGATTTAGAAAAATGAATTCTTAGAAAAGCTGAAGTGTTAACAGAAAAGAGGAACTTGAGAAATAAGTTACTGGCAAAGGGCTGCATATGGCTTCCAGTAAGGGATGGAGAAGGGAGGAGGTTTTGAGTCACCATCGTCCCCATGGTAACCAAGATCATCTTAAGAAGATTCAAGCTCATATATAAACTGTATAACACCAGGAAACGGGGTTATTCTTCCAGGGAGAGGTGCTGTTGTCACTTCTCCCCTGCTACGAGGAGATCACAAGACTTGACCATCTTGTGAGCAGCAATTGGAATCGTGGAGTGAGAGGATTGGAGACATAAGAGATCATTTGAGAGAGTTTTCAACTCTCACTCAGGCCGTCCAGTCACGGAGTAGCAAAGCATTGGAGAATAATCACTAGCCTTAAGTCTGAGTGAGGAAGTTTCAACGTTTTCTCTCTCAAGGAACATCACAGCATACCAGAATGGATTAGATCAACTTTTGGTTGATTGAAGAAGGAATAAACTCTTATGTGGATTAATTTCCTAAAGGATTACAACATCACACAAGGATCGTGGTCAGCTAACGACTAATAGCTGATGAAGAGGAAATCAAGTTCATCGAACTGGGGATTTTAACATCAAAAAACCTCCTTCCCTCACTCCTAGAAAAATTGTTAAGAAGTTAATCCAGTCCAGTCAAAGTGAGATCAGACAGCATTATTGAATCAAAAACAAAAATCTCTGCCAATCATTATTCTGATTATATTTGAATTTCTGTTGTGAAATTATCATCATATAACCTATTTTGATTATGTTGTCGGCACTTGCAAAACCTGCAATAAATTTCCAAGCATGCAGTTAAAGTGTTAAGGCTCGGACATTGGATTTATTGATGCTTCTTAAGGTGTAAAAGTTAAAGTTTATTGGGTGTACAACATCAAAAAGTGCTCTAAAAGGTTAGTCTGGTTTTTAATGAAATTAACGCATCCTGGGGACTCGCTGTACGAGTCACTAAATTCAAAATCTAGCAACATTCCAAGAGCCCTGATCCATAAGAGGAGAGCTGCCGTTAACGGGCGTGGCCGGCTCGTATCCTGGTTCCAGAGAAGGCTATTCGACCGGGGTGCAAGATCAGCGTCAGCGGAGTGGACGTCCGGATGGAGGCAGTGAGCGGCTAGACGAATCTCCTCGCCACCAGCTTGAACAGCCTTTGTGCAGCCCTGCCGGGTAATACCCGTGGAGACACGAAGGTCGGACCCCAGAGACGGAGAGCTGGTTTTTAGTACACAAACACATTCATCGGAGGGTGAGCGTGTGCCGCGTGTATCTAAAAAATAAATAACGGGATCTGACAACTGCCTTAGAATTATTCATCAAAACTTCAACTCTCAGCTAGACAGTGGTAACTAGACACAATGGGTTCTTCCAACAGGACCCAAAACAGGCATCTAAGCTGGCAGTGGGATGGATAAATCAGATTAACATTGAATTTTTGATGGCCACCATAAGCATCTGGCCAAAGTCACAACAGAACAGCCCAAACAAATTTCTTTTAGTTTAGTGAGTGCGCTATGGGGCTAGTCTTAAAAGTTACGAGCACATTAGGCTTGTTACCATTTAGTCACTCAATGCCCAGCTCCTAACTATACATGAACTACCTTCAAGTTTGCTTGGAAGTATGTTATGACTCATGAAACCCACACATATTGTTAACCTCAACCACCCAAAGTAACATCATTATTATTTAAAACATCCATCTTGGCTCCTTCTTCGTGGTGGAGATGCCCTGTCCGCTTGAGTGGCCTGCTGTCTTTGTGCTGCCATTCAATAAGCATTCTTTATCCTCAAGGGATCAGGCTTTCTACTGGCTACTGCAGTGCTAGACAGGAATGCTGTGACACCAAAAACCTGACCTCTTATCTATCACCTCCTCCGCCGGCAACTGTCAGCAAAAAGAAAAAAGAAAAACCTCCATCGAAGCTTCTATCCACATGCTGACGATGTTGTCAGCCTCAGTTTAGATTTTGTGTTTATTCTTGACACGGGCTTTTTATTTATTTAAGTACGAAATATGCATTTGGGTGTTGACATGCCGAGGCGTGTAGTGAAAGTGGTAGTGTCAGGGTGGTTAACGTTTCACGAGACATCACCGTAGGAAAATGCACACACGCTGTCATTGTGTTGTGTGTCGGTGTCAATAACAAATGTCTTGGCAAGAGCTATGAAGTCCACACAGTCCATAAATCTATACTGAATGAATTATCTGCTTTAAAGAAAGCAACATCTATTTGACACAGCAAACAGTCAAAAATAAGATACACACGTCATATAATAATACTTGACATTACTTCAGCTGTTGATGTATATAGAAAGATAATTGAAACAAAAGGGCTTATTGTTTGTTGTATGGTATTTTTGATTTTCACTGTGTAAAGCTTTAACAGAGAAGTCACATTAAGATTTATAAGAATATATAAACAGTGAGCAGGGCTTGTGGGTCTCCCTTGGTTATTGCTGAGGAGTTGGCACACCTGCCCACACTGTCAAGCACCAGTAGCCTTTAGTGATTTGGTTTAAGTTAAATTTAGCAGACGCCACATGGGATTTTACATCCATTCTCCTTTTCATAATACAATAGACGTCAGAGTGGAAAGTCAAATAAATCATCTACAGGTGGGTGGTTGGGTCCTTGGTCTCTGACTTTGTTAAATGAAACGTTCAATATTCAAACCGCTGTCCTTCACACAAAGTAACAAAAGGTTTTTTGTTGCGCTGAAGAAAGCGCAAATGGTGAAACTAATGTTATATCTGTGGATATACAGTCAGCTACTTAAGGATTTGGACAGTGACACTGTTTTTTTTTTTTTTTTTCTTCTGTACTCCATCACAATGGAGTTGAAAAAAAAAACAAATCAATCAATCCAGGTTTAATTAAATGAAAATTAACAAACACAATTAGAATGCTACCAATATATCGGCAGATAATATCGGCTGATATGAGGTTTTCAGAGACATGTTGGTATCAGTCTTATTTTTGCTGATATGAAAACTTGAAATTTACAGAATACCATACGATGCCATACCACACCAACTTTATTGATAAAGCACCTTAAAACAGCCACCGCTGACACCAGGTGCTGTACAAACATAATACAAATTAAGATGCAATGATATAAAGCAAGAACCACAAAATAAAACTAAAATAAAATTATAAAATTACCAAACTAAGTTAATGAAGGAGGCAAGCCATTCCACAGTTTAGGAGCAATGACAGAAAAAGCCCTGTCCCCCCTGAGCTTTCTTTTCAACCTTGAGGCTTCCAGGAACAGCTGGTCATCCAACCTGAGAGACCGACTAGATATATAAAGATGAAGAAGCCAGAGAGGTACAACGGAGCTAAACCATGGAGAGACTTAAGCCCCATGTAGAGAGTTGAGTATCCACATTGAACTCCCCATTGTGAGTCCAATGAGGAGGAACCACATTCTTGCTATGGACAGCCAAGATGGACAGTTGGGAAGAAAAGTGGTGAGCACACATACACACACACACACACACACACACACACACACACACACACCATATATATATATATATATATATATATATATATATATATATATATATATATATATATATATATATATATATATATATACGAGGGCTGTCCATAAAGTATAGGTCCTTTTTATTTTTTTCAAAAACTATATGGATTTCATTCATATGTTTTTACGTCAGACATGATTGAACCCTCGTGCGCATGCGTGAGTTTTTCCACGCCTGTCGGTGACGTCATTCGCCTGTGAGCACTCCTTGTGGGAGGAGTTGTCCAGCCCCTCGTCGGAATTCCTTTGTCTGAGAAGTTGCTGAGAGACTGGCGCTTTGTTTGATCAAAATTTTTTCTAAACCTGTGAGACACATCGAAGTGGACACGGTTCGAAAAATTAAGCTGGTTTTCGGTGAAAATTTTAACGGCTGATGAGAGATTTTGAGGTGATACTGTCGCTTTAAGGACTTCCCACGGTGCGAGACGTCGCGCAGCGGTCCCAGGCGCCGTCGTCAGCCTGTTTCAAGCTGAAAACCTCAACATTTCAGGCTCTATTGATCCAGGACGTCGTGAGAGAACAGAGAAGTTTCAGAAGAAGTCGGTTTCAGCATTTTATCCGGATATTCCACTGTTAAAGGAGATTTTTTTAATGAAAGACGTGCGGACGGGTCCGCGTGTCGGGACGCAGCCGGCGCAGTGCGGCGGCACAGGAAAAACACCTCCGTGTTGATAACCATTTGTAAAATCCAGGCGGCTTTTGATGGCTTTCAGTGGAGTGAGTATATGAGAAATTGTTTAACAGCTGGACATGTTCCAAGTTGTCCTTAAGGCTTCCAACGGAGGTGTTTTTCCTGTGGCGGAGCGTCGTGGCCACTGTGAGCCGACGCTGCAATCCGTCCACACGTCTTTCATTAAACAAAATCTCCTTTAACAGTGGAATATCTGGATAAAATGCTGAAACCGACTTCTTCTGAAACTTCTCTGTTCTCTCACAATGTCCTGGATCAATAGAGCCTGAAATGTGGAGGTTTTCAGCTTGAAACAGGCTGACGACGGCGCCTGAGAGTGCTGCACGACATCTTGCTCCGTGGGAAGTCCTTAAAGCAACAGTATCACCTCAAAATATCTCATCAGCCGTTAAAATTTTCACCGAAAACCAGCTTAATTTTTCGAACCGTGTCCACTTCGATGTGTCTCACAGGTTTAGAAAAAATTTTGATCAAACAAAGCACCAGTCTCTCAGCAACTTCTCAGACAAAGGAATTCCGACGAGGGGCTGGATGACTCCTCCCACAAGGAGTGCTCACAGGCGAATGACATCACCGACAGGCGTGGAAAAACTCACGCATGCGCACGAGGGTTCAAGCATGTCTAACGTAAAAACATATGAATGAAATCCATATAGTTTTTGAAAAAAATAAAAAGGACCTATACTTTACGGACAGCCCTCGTATATATATATATATACATATATATACAACCCCTGGCAAACATTATCGAATCACCGGCCTCGGAGGATGTTCATTCAGTTGTTTAATTTTGTAGAAAAAAAGCAGATCACAGACATGACACAAAACTAAAGTCATTTCAAATGGCAACTTTCTGGCTTTAAGAAACACTATAAGAAATCAGGAAAAAAATTGTGGCAGTCAGTAACGGTTACTTTTTTAGACCAAGCAGAGGGAAAAAAATATGGAATCACTCAGTTCTGAGGAAAAAATTATGGAATCATGAAAAACAAAAGAACTCTCCAACACATCACTAGTATTTTGTTGCACCACCTCTGGCTTTTATAACAGCTTGCAGTCTCTGAGGCATGGACTTAATGAGTGACAAACAGTACTCTTCATCAATCTGGCTCCAACTTTCTCTGATTGCTGTTGCCAGATCAGCTTTGCAGGTTCGAGCCTTGTCATGGATTTTCTTCAACTTCCACCAAAGATTTTCAATTGGATTAAGATCCGGACTATTTGCAGGCCATGACATTGACCCTATGTGTCTTTTTGCAAGGAATGTTTTCACAGTTTTTGCTCTATGGCAAGATGCATTATCATTTCATCATCCCCAAACATCCTTTCAATTGATGGGATAAGAAAAGTGTCCAAAATATCAACGTAAACTTGTGCATTTATTGATGATGTAATGACAGCCATCTCCCCAGTGCCTTTACCTGACATGCAGCCCCATATCATCAATGACTGTGGAAAGTTACATGTTCTCTTCAGGCAGTCATCTTTATAAATCTCATTGGAACGGCACCAAACAAAAGTTCCAGCATCATCACCTTGCCCAATGCAGATTCGAGATTCATCATTGAATATGACTTTCATCCAGTCATCCACAGTCCACGATTGCTTTTCCTTAGCCCATTTTAACCTTGTTTTTTTCTGTTTAGGTGTTAATGCTGGCTTTCGTTTAGCTTTTCTGTATGTAAATCCCATTTCCTTTAGGCGGTTTTCTTACAGTTTGGTCACAGACGTTGACTCCAGTTTCCTCCCATTCGTTCCTCATTTGTTTTGTTGTGCATTTTCAATTTTTGAGACATATTGCTTTAAGTTTTCTGTCTTGACGCTTTGATGTCTTCCTTGGTCTACCAGTATGTTTGCCTTTAACAACTTTCCCATGTTGTTTGTATTTGGTCCAGAGTTTAGACACAGCTGACTATGAACAACCAACATCTTTTGCAACATTGCGTGATGATTTACCCTCTTTTAAGAGTTTGATAATCCTCTCCTTTGTTTCAATTGACATCTCTTGTGTTGGAGCCATGATTCATGTCAGTCCACTTGGTGCAACAGCTCTCCAACCCTAACCCAGACTAACGAGCAGATCTGATTTGATGCAGGTGTTAGTTTTGGGGATGAAAATTTACAGGGTGATTCCATAATTTATTCCTCAGAATTGAGTGAGTCCATATTTTTTTCCCTCTGCTTGGGCTAAAAAAGTAACCATTACTGACTGCCACAATCTTATAGTGTTTGTTAAAGCCAGAAAGTTGCCATTTGAAATGACTTTAGTTTTGTATCATGTCTGTGATCTGCTTTTTTTCTACAAAATTAAACAGCTGAATGAACATCCTCCGCGGCCGGTGATTCCATAATTATTGCCAGGGGTTGTGTATATATACGTATCACGTACATATATAAGTACATATGCATATATAAACATGATTGGAATTGAAAAAAATAGGAGCATCTTATTTACAATAGTGAAGTGGAATTTAGATGTGATAAGGTGACATTAGTGCTGGGATTGTGAACGAGTTGTTATTACACATGATTTGTGGACATTTAATATTGCACGTGATTTGTGGACATATTATTGCATGTGGTGATTTCACAGTGTTATTGTATAGTCTGACAGAAGCAGGGAGGAACAGCCTGTGGTATCGTTCCTTCTTGCACTGAGGGTGCCTCAGTCTGTAACTGAAGGAGCTGCTCAGCTCCACTACAGTCCGGTGCAGAGGGTGAGAGGAGTTGTCCATGATGGATTTGAACTTGGCCTAACACCTCCTCTCAGCCACCTCCTCCAGAGAGTCCAGAGGACAGCCCAGGACAGAGCTCGACTTCCTGACCAGCTTATTCAGTCTCTTTCTCTCCTGCTCTGTGCTTCCTGGGGCCCAACAGACGACAGCATAGAGGAGAGTTGAGGCTACAACAGAGTCATAGAAGGTCTTAAGCAGAGGCCTGCTCACTCCAAAGGATCTCAGTATCCTCAGGAGGTGGAGGCGACTCTGGCCTTTCTTGTACAGGGCGTCAGTGTTGTTGAGGTGAACACCCAGGTATTTGAAACTGTCCACAGTCTCTATGTTCTCCCCCTGGGTGTTCACCGGTGGGTGGGGTGGTGGTTTCCTCCTGAAGTCGATCACCATCTCCTTCGTCTTTCTGGTGTTGAGACACAAGTGGTTGCACTCACACCAGCCCACAAAGTCTGTGATGACCGACCGGTACTCCAGCTCGTTCCCCTCAGACACACAATCCACAATGGCGGAGTCATCAGAGAATGTCTGGAGATGCCAGCTGTCCGTGTTGTAGGTGAATTCCGAGGTGTAAAGGGTGAAAAGGAAAGGTGAGAGGACGGTGCCCTGGGGGGCCCCGGTGCTGTACCTTACCACCTCAGACTCAAAACCGCGCAGCCGCATGTACTGCGGCAGTCAGTGAGGTAGTCGATGGTCCAGGCAGCGAGATGTCCATCCACACCTGCGTCCTCCAGCTTTCCCCGCAGCAGTGCCAGTCTGATGGTGTTGAAAGCGTTGGAGAAGTCAAAGAACATGACTCTCAAAGCGCTCCCGTCGGTCTCCAGGTGGGTTAGCACTCACTGCAGCAGGTAGATGACAGCATCATCTACCCCGATGTTGGGCCTGTAGGCAAACTGCAGTGGGTCCATGATGTCGCTCACCACTGGTTTCCAGGGAACTTCTTTTTTTCTTGTTTGCTCATTTCAGGAGCACAACGCAACTCTGGACACCACGATGGTTGGATTATCACATGGGATTAATTTTTTTATTTTGGGTGAGAGGATTTTAACTGTGGGCTGCTGCCCTAGCTTCACATCCACCCTGCGCTGTGAAACACTCCTGGACTGCTGTTGGTGGTGACATTCGTGTTTATTAATGGTGTAACGGTCTGGCACAAGTTCCATATCATATCTCCTACAAAGTTAGAAGGTGATCATTTATTACAGTGTGAGGTCCTTTCAGCTGCAAGCCTGACATGTGCATTGACGTGTTACTGGCACCATGGAGGTGCAGCTAGTTCACATTATTTAAGTTGCCCATGGGAAGGAATGGACAAATACCTGTACTGTCTATTGTTTATATAACTGTTGTGGTGGTCTGCTAGTTTCTGTCTGTCTTTGTGTTTTCATGTGAAGCTGAGGTGGAGCTGCTCGTTGAAGCAGCTGGGTGCAGCTGCTGTGCGCTACATCTGGGCTCTGATCCCGGCTGTCAAGATTGCATGTGGGCCCCGCCCCATCTATCAAGACAGCGCATGGAATTGACAGAGCGGCATCTCACAGCTGATCTGGATCTTCACTGAGTGGATGCTCACAGCTGACGTTCATCGCATCTCATCACTGTCTCAGATTTAAAACCCGAACCTGTCATGGGTTTGGGGCCAGAATCTTTTGCTTCAACTGCTACACTGCTTCCATCCACTGACATCTGCTGCAGTCCGCCTGAAGAACCTCCATGTTCCTACAGGTTGGAACTGGGTTGCCACAGGTTCCCAGCTGTGCCATGTCTTGCACCCAACCGGTAACCCGACCTTATGTTTAGTTGTAGTGTTCTTTGTTTGACATCCGTTTCAGAGCTAATATCACTTATCTGTTTTCCTGATGTGAGCCTCTGAGCTTATTAACTTTTCCTGTTGTGTTTTCCCGGACTGAAGTCTCCGCGCTCTTGTCGTAACTCTTCCACTGTGGGCTCCCATGTCCACGAAAGTATCTCTGTGTTTTTTCACTGTTGCTTCCAGGCGCAGTCTGTAACCCGCCGTGTTTTTCCTCTCGAGATTTTCCAAGCTCAGTGTGTTACATGTTGTGTTTTTTCCTGCCGTGATTTGCCAGGCTCAGAAGTAACCTGTCGAGTTGAGCTTCCATTTTCTGAACACAATCAGTTGTGTATTTCTTCCTGCCACCAGCCTCCCAGTTTATTCAGCTGTAGTTATTTCCCCCGTGAGTTTTCTAATGCAGACATAACCATCTGTCTGTTTCTTTATGAGCATCTATACTCAACAAAATATAAATGCAACACTTTTGGTTTTGCTCCCATTTTGTATGAGATGAACTCAAAGATCTAAAACTTTTTCCACATACACAATATCACCATTTCCCTCAAATATTGTTCACAAACCAGTGTAAATCTGTGATAGTGAGCACTTCTCCTTTGCTGAGATAATCCATCCCACCTCACAGGTGTGCCATACCAAGATGCTGATTAGACACCATGATTAGTGCAGAGGTGTGCCTTAGACTGTCCACAATAAAAGGCCACTCTGAAAGGTGCAGTTTTGTTTTATTGGGGGGGATACCAGTCAGTATCTGGTGTGACCACCATTTGGCTCATGCAGTGCAACACATCACCTTCGCATAAAGTTGATCAGGTTGTCAATTGTGGCCTGTGGAATGTTGGTCCACTCCTCTTCAATGGCTGTGCGAAGTTGCGACGACGAACTGGAGTCAGGTCGAGACCCCGATGAGGATGACGAGCATGCAGATGAGCTTCCCTGAGACAGTTTCTGACAGTTTGTGCAGAAATTCTTTGATTATGCAAACCGATTGTTCCAGCAGCTGTCCGAGTGGCTGGTCTCAGACGATCTTGGAGGTGAACATGCTGGATGTGGAGGTCCTGGGCTGGTGTGGTTACACGTGGTCTGCGGTTGTGAGGCTGGTTGGATGTACTGCCAAATTCTCTGAAACGCCTTTGGAGACGGTTTATGGTAGAGAAATGAACATTCAATACACGAGCAACAGCTCTGGTTGACATTCCTGCTGTCAGCATGCCAATTGCACGCTCCTCAAATCTTGCAACATCTGTGGCATTGTGCTGTGTGATAAAACTGCACCTTTCAGAGTGGCCTTTTATTGTGGGCAGTCTAAGGCACACCTGTGCACTAATCATGGTGTCTAATCAGCATCTTGGTATGGCACACCTGTGAGGTGGGATGGATTATCTCAGCAAAGGAGAAGTGCTCACTATCACAGATTTAGACTGGTTTGTGAACAATATTTGAGGGAAATGGTGATATTGTGTATGTGGAAAAAGTTTTAGATCTTTGAGTTCATCTCATACAAAATGGGAGCAAAACCAAAAGTGTTGCGTTTATATTTTTGTTGAGTATAGGTTTGTAATGTCAAATTATCATTTGTTTTTTTCCACGGTCATGCCTACTTGCTGTCTGTTTTAACCGTGGTTCATTCTGCTGGACGCCTGGTGTGTCTCACCTGCAGCTCTTCGTACTAATTAGTTAATTGGTCAGAGTCCGTTCTGTTCCGCTCTGCTTAGTGATCAGCTCTTATTCAGTTTTTGATAGTCCAGCTATAATTCAGTTCCCAGACTTTGTGCGTCTGCGCTGTTCAGTAACTACGTGCACAGTATCTAGTTTCTCAGCTGGCTTAACTGTTAAGTTATTTTGCATTGTCTGTGATCAGATCCACGAACAGTCTGGGGGGTCTGCACGCAGCCCCTTAATTCTTGAGTGTTGAAGCTGTGGCTTTCTGGGTGCCATCACCCAGAGACTCTGCTGTTTAGCTGCACTCCTAAGCCTGGCACCAAGACCTGTCATTCTTACTCTGTCTGTCACATGTGCGTGCCTCTGGTTGTGTCATGTAGAACTGAAGTCCTGAACGCACTAAGACTTTGATCCTGAATTGACATGAACTGAACTTTGATCTGGACTCCTGAAGTGAACTGACCTTTGATCCTGAGCAAACTGACTTTGATCCTGAACTGCTACACGGAATAAATTATTTAGTTTAGTTTCTATTAATTCTAGATGTGTGCCCAAAATGCAGCTGCACTACCTCACATGCCCTTTTATTTTCCCCTGCAGTTGATCCAGCCCCATTAGCTCCTCAGTCTGGTCCCTGTCCTGTCAGTCCCTGGTTCCAGTCCTGTTGCCCTGTCTTATCGAGTTCCTCCTGGTGTTGTTCTTCCACTGCGTAGTCCCTTGTTTGTTCAATAAACTCTTGTTTATACTTCCTATGTCTGCCTTACTACTTCTGCATTTGGGTCTAACACACAACCCGGTCCACGACCATAACAATAACAGCCTCTTCAGATTTACAGCTGCATGCACGGAGTAGTGCACAAAGATTTCGGTTTTACAGCCGCTGTTCACATTCACTGTACATGATAATAATTCATAATTATGCCTCATACATTTTAACAGTTCCTTTGCGCTCTTGGGGGGCATTATTATACATGGCACATGCAGGTCATACCGGCAGATCCATCTTGAGGTTCCCTCCCATGCACTCAAATCATTTCGGATCCCATTTTGCCACCATCTGAATATGTAAATTGCGGTCAGATGGTCATCAGATTACACATGGACCACCATCGGATAGGTGTTCCATCTTGACTGCGCCTGGAGGGTTTTGAACATATGCATCACAGTAGATTTTGACCAACTGTGTGGACTTCCGCAAATGGCTGTCTGACTGAAATATGTCACTTTTTGGAAGTGCACTAATTCATAATTCCGATGCCATGCTGTGTGATTCCGGTTATGTGTGACGGGGGTATTAAAAACAAACATAAGCATTTTAAAATGAACCCTAAACTATACCGGAAATCAGTGAAGTGTGGCCCGGACGGGCGTCATATGCTCCCTCCCCCAAGCTCCTGTCAGAAGGCACGCCACAGCATTCTGAACCAACTGCAAATGGGAGAGAAGCAACTGATTTACTCCCACATAGAGCGAATTACAGTCATCCAGACAAGATGAAATAAAAGCATAACCATCTCATAATGTTTCCTGGAAAGAAAATGTTTCACTATTGCCAAACATCTCAAATAATAAAAGCTAGATTTTACCGCTGCTGCAATTTCATTAGCCATTTTAAGATCACCATCAATCTTAAAATCAAGATTAATAACAGGTTGAAAATATGCTTCTAAAGGTCCCAAATCAACAGAAAAGGGCTCACTGAGACTGCTAGGTCCAAAAGCCACCACCTCTGTTTTCTTTTCATTAAAATTTAAGAAATCTGAGGCAAGCCAGGCTTTAATATCCTCTAAGCATGATGAGCCATTTCAATAAATGACCGTCCTGTGTCACAGGCAAATAATTTGGCGATCATCTGCATAGCAATGGAATAAAATCCCATGCCTCCTAAAAATAGTCAGCAGAGGCAAAAAATACAGTGAAAAAAGCAAAGGCCCCAAAATAGAGCTCTGTGGAACACCACAGGACAAAGGGACTACAGATGACTCAAAGCCACCAATATTCACAGAAAATGTCCTGTCTGTCAAATAAGACCAGAACCACTCAAGCACAGTATCACCAATGCCCACCAAACGATGTAGTCCAGATAATAAAATATGGTGATCAACCATATCGAAAGCAGCAATTATAACAAGCAAAACAAAAATGACAGTCCCAGCATAACATGCAAGAAAATGTCATTAAAGACCTTAACTAACACAGACTCTGTGCTATGAAACATCTTACAACCTGACTGAAACTCTTCCAAAATCCAATTTTCATTCAAAAAATTACTTAATTGCCAATAAAGACTTTTCTCTAAAACCTTAGACAAAAAGTCAGTTTAGAAATGGGCCTATAATTAGCCAAAACCATAGGCTGGGTTTCTAAAGCAAAGGCTGGAACACTGCATGTTTAAATTTTGCCGGAACCTTCCCAGAACACAACTACAATTCATAATTGCAAGCACCGACTGCCCTATACAGAACAAAATTTATTTTAAAAATCACGGAGGGATAGGATGATTAAAAGAACCAGAAGATTTGATGAATCCTACTACATCCTCTAAAATGAAAAGGTCACACATTCAAACTGAATAAAAACAGCAGCACAAGAAACCAAAGCAGAAGAGTCAAAAGGAGCTATAATAGAAGCCCTAATATTATCATCTTTCTCCATAAAAAACACACACAAAATTAATGCACATATCAGGGCAGGCATCTAAACATACATCAATATGCAATATCTAATACAGAGTCAATGATCTTAAACAACACACGTGGGTTATGACCATAGGAGGAAATAATATTCACAAAAATCCCCTTCTTGCCTTCTTTATACCCCTGTCACACTAGAGCACGAATTGCACGAATGCCATACAAACTGACTTTCAAACAACATTCTTGCAAGTCCTTGTTGCACTGGAGCTGCATTTGAATACCTCATACAGCATTTGTGATACTTACGGAAATACACCAAATGGGCAGGCCAGCACGAATGCAGAGAGCATGCACACTACGTCGTGCTGCAGTTGAACTGGTGAATATTTGTACGGAGGTTGTACTGCTGTGTGACTGCTAGCCCGAATGGCATTCAAACTGGCATATGAACTGGCATCCAAAAATGGCAACCCACCAGTAGTCTGACCGCATTGGCATATCCCGATTGTGCTCCGATGAGCCAGACACCCCCCCTGCATCTTGTTCGGTGCACTTCTTCTTCTTTGTCTTTCGGCTGTTCCCGGTAGGGGTCGCCACAGCAGATCAATCGTTTCCATCGCACCCACTCTGTATCTTCCTCTGTCACAACCACCTGCATCTCCTCTCTCAGCACATCCATGAACCTCCTCTTTGGTCTCCCTCTTCTCCTCCTGCTGGTGGCTCCATCCTCAGCATCCTTCTCCCTATATACCCTGGGTCCCTCCTCTGCACATGTCCAAACCATCTCAATCTCGCCTCTCTGACTTTGTCTCCAAACCGTTCCACCTGAGCTGTCCCTCTGATATGTTCATTCCTAATCTTGTCCATTCTTGTCACTCCCAAAGAGAATCTCAACATCTTCAGCTCTGCCACCTCCATCTCTGCCTCCTGTCTTTTGTTAGTGCCACTGTCTCTAAACCATACAACATAGCTGGTCTCACTACTGCTTCGGTCACAAATCACTCCTGCCACTTTCTCCACCCACTCCACCCTGCCTGCACTCTCTTCTTCACCTCTCTACCACACTCTCCATTACTTTGAACTGTTGACCCCAAATATTTAAACTCATCTACTTTCACCACTTCTACTCCTTGTAACTGCACTATTCCACTGGGCTCTCTCTCATTCACACACATGTACTCAGTCTTACTTCTACTGACTTTCATTCCCCTTCTCTCCAAAGCATATCTCCACTTCTCCAGACTAGACTCAACTTGCTCTCTACTCTCACTACAGATCACAATGTCATCTGCAAACATCATAGTCCATGGGGTCTCCTGTCTAATCTCATCTGTCAACCTGTCCATCACCACTGCAAACAAGAAAGGACTCAGAGCTGATCCTTGGTGTAATCCCACCTCCACCTTGAATGAGTCTGTCATTCCGACTGCGCATCTCACCGCTGTCACACTATTTTTGTACATGTCCTGCACTACCCTAACATACTTCTCTGCCACTCCAGACTTCCTCATACAATGCCACAACTCTTCTCTTGGCACCCTATCATAAGCTTTTTCTAAGTCCACAAACACACAATGTAACTTTTGTCCTTCTCTGTACTTTTCCAACAGTATTCTCAGAGCAAACATTGCATCTGTAGTGCTCTTTCTCAGCATGAAATCATATTGCTGCTCACAGATCTTCACCTGTTTTCTAAGCCTAGCTTCTACTACTTTTCCCATAACTTCATGCTGTGGCTGATCAGCTTTATGCCTCTGTAGGTACTGCAGCTCTGCACATCACCCTTGTTCTTGAAAACAGGAACCAGCACACTTCGTCTCCACTCCTCAGGCATCCTCTCACTTTCCAAAATTTTATTAAACAATCTGGTTAGAAACTCTACTGCCACCTCTCCTAGACATTTCCATGCCTCCATTGGAATGTCATCTGGACCAACTGCCTTTCCACTCTTCATCCTCTTCATAGCAGCCCTCACTTCTTCCTTGCTAATCTCTTTTACTTCCTGATTTACTCTCACCACATCATCCAGCCTTTTCTCTCGCTCATTTTCTTATTCATCAACTCTTCAAAATATTCCCTCCACCTTCTCAGCACACATCCTCACTTGTCAGCACATTACCATGTGCATCTTTTACACCCTAAGCTGCTGCACATCCTTTCCAGCTCTGTCCCTCTGTCCCTCTGTCTTGTCTGGCCAATCGGTACAAGTCCTTTTCTCCTTCCTTACTATTCAACTTCTTGTACAGCTCGCAATATGCCTTTTCCTTTGCTTTTGCCACTTCTCTTCTCGCCTTACGCCGCATCTCCTTGTACTCCTGTCTACTTCTTCATCTCTCCGACTATCCCAAAACTTTTCACCAACCTCTTTCTCCTTATGCTTTCCTGGACCTCTTGTCCATCCAAATTGGAAGTCTCAAAAACCAGTTTTATTTGTTATTATCTATCATCCACCTGGTCTTTACTGTGAGTTTTTATGATTTTTCAGACCTTTGGTCTGACTTAGTGCTTAGCTTAGTAAGATAATTATAGTGGGTGATTTTAACATCCACAAAGATGCTGAGAATGACAGCCTCAACACTGCATTTAATATATTATTAGACTCAGTTGGCTTCGCTCAAAATGTAAATGAGCCCACCCACCACTTTAACCACACTTTAGATCTTGTTCTGACATATGGCATAGAAATTGAAGACTTAGCAGTATTCCCTGAAAACCCCTTTTTGTCTGATCATTTCTTAACAACATTTACATTTACTTTAATGGACTACCCAGCAGTGGGGAATGAATGAATGAATGAATGAAAACTGTTTATTTTGAACATTTGATACAACAACAATTACAAGATAGATCAGTAAAGACAACAACAAAAAGTTCCTACTGTGTACCCAACATGTCCGAAAAGGGGTAGGGTGAAGCATCAGCTAATTTATCCCTACCCCTTCTTCCCCACAACCAGTAATACCCTTGCCACATATACACATAGATTCCTACACACCTAAACCGAATCATATAATATAATAATATATATATATTATATATATAATATTATATAATATATATATATATATATATATATATATCAACATCACACACACATATATATACATATATACACACATATATACACAAACATAAATATACACCTACACATACCTACTTACATACAAAATACTATTATTTACAAGCCGAAGCAAAAACAAAAACACCCTAACCCTCATTACCCTTCCTCCTCCCTATACCTAGAAAAAAACATATTTTTGTACCGCTGTTTGAACTGGTTCATGCTTGGACATTGCTTGAGCCCCACTCCCAATCTGTTCCACATCCTCACCCACAGACAGAAATACAGAAACCTTTTAATGTTGTTCGTGCCCACTGATGCTTAAATTAAATTCCCCTCAGACTGCAATCCCCTGATCTGTTAAAAAACATATTTTTAATATTTGCTGGAAGTAAATTGTTATTGCTTTATACACGATTATACTGTTTGAAAATGAACCAAGTCTGTGAATTTTAAGAATTTGGATTGTAAAAATAGTGGATTTGTATGATCTCTATAGCCAGTATTATGAATAATTCTTATAGCTCTTTCTGCATTACTGTAGTGATTGTGTTGTACCTTTGATGCAGACTAACAAGCAGATCTGATTTGATGCAGGTGTTAGTTTTGGGGATGAAAATTTACAGAGTGATTCCATAATTTTTTCCTCAGAATTGAGTGATTCCATATTTTTTCCCCTCTGCTTGGTCTAAAAAGTAACCGTTACTGACTGCCACAATTTTTTTTCCTGATTTCTTATAGTATTCCTTAAAGCCAGAAAGTTGCCATTTGAAATGACTTTAGTTTTGTGTCATGTCTGTGATCTGCTTTTTTTTCTACAAAATTAAACAACTGAATGAACATCCTCCGAGGCTGGTGATTCCATAATTATTGCCAGGGGTGTATAGGCTTTGAAGGATTACGTCAAAACTGCTTCATGGATTCTCACCAAATTTTCAGCACAGATACATATTACGACAGGGAACTCCAATAAATTTTGGAGGTGATCCAGATCCGAATCCAAATTCTGGATCAAGATTCACTTTATATAGGCTTTGAAGAATTACATCAAAACTGCTTCACGGATTCTCACCAAATTTTCAACACAGATACATATTACGCCATGGAAGACTCCAATAAATTTTGGAGGTGATCTGGATCTGGATCTGGATTCTGGATCAAGATTTACTTTATATGCGGGACAACTCTGTGTTCCCAGGGTGAAGAAGTCAGGGGTCAAAGAGCTTTTTCTTATTGTGCACCCGCTCTGTGGAATGGTCTTCCTGCGACCGTGAGGCAGTCGGTGTCCGTGGACATTTTTAAGTCAAGACTTAAAACCTATTTTTTATTCTCTTTCTTATGAATAGCTTTTATTTTTTAATCTGTTTTATACTTTTACTTGTGTTTTTAATTATGTATTAGATTTTTTTTTTTTTACTTATTTATTTTAAATTTTATATTGAACTGTTCTGTGTGCGGCGCTTTGAGGCGGCTTTTGTTGTGATTTGGCACTTTATTGTTGTGTGGGCCGCCAGAAGAGGAGGTACTGCTGGCCCACCACCAGAGGGTGCCCTGCCTGAAGTGCGGGCTTCAGGCACGAGAGGGCGCTGCCGCCACGGACACAACCGGGAGTGACAGTGTTCTGTGGCGGTGGAAATCGTGTGGTTCTGGCTCTTCTCAGGACAGACATCTTCTATCCTCGAGCCTGCCCACACGTCACCTTGGTGTATTGACTGCTGTCAGATTCTGTGATTGTCTGTATCATCGTTGTGCACATTCACACCATTAAATTGTTACCTTTTGGCTCATCTATTGACTGTTCATTTGCGCCCCCTGTTGTGGGTCCGTGTCCCTACACTTTCCCCATCATTTATAATGATTAAATGAATTGAAATTATAGGCTTTGAAGGATTACGTCAACACGACTTCATGGATTCTCACGAAATTTTCACCACAGATCGATATTGACCATGGAAAACTCCAATAAATTTTGGAGGTGATCCGGATCTGGATCTGAATTGGGATTCTGGATCAAGATTTCACTTTTTATAGGCTTTGAAGGATTATGTCAAAACTATTTCACAGATTCACACCAAATATGCACAACAGATAGATATTAGGACACGGAAGACTCCCCTGAATTTTGGAGGTGACATAGATCCAAATCCGGATTCTGGATCAAGATTCACTTCATATAAGCTTTCAAGGATTACGTCAACACGACTTCATGGATTCTCACCAAATTTTCACCATAGATAGATAATAGGCCATGGAAGACTCCAATAAATTTTGGAAGTGATCCAAGTCAGAATTCTGGATCAAGTGTCACTTTATATTGTCTTTGAAGGATTATGTCAAAACTAAATCACGGATTCTCACGAAATTTTCAACACAGATACATGGGTGATTCTTTAACTACGGGCACTATTGGCCTTGTAAATGTAATTTCCACCACACCAATGCCTTACAATATAAAGCACCTTGGGGCAACTGTTTGTTGTGATTTGGCGCTATATACATGTGCTCAGATGTCACTGTTTATCTCCATAGAAACTAGCCAAACAATCTTTCATACAAACTGTTTAAAGGGACATTACAGTGTTGTGGTGGAAATTACAGCAATAGTGTGGGACAACTACATTTTGTTTAAAAAAAATTACAACAGTTGTATGACATTGAATACCCCAATTATGTTTTGATTATTTTACTGATATTTTATTCAGAGATATTTTAAAACATTAGAAAAAAACGTTTCTTTACCATTCAATTTTATCATTGAAGATCAAAAGTCTGGGTGTGGGACAAGCACAAAACGGCAATATTTGCATATATGCTGAAAAAAGGTGAAAAAGTCATCATAGACTACTAGAACAAATTTCTTAACACACTTTCATTGTAAAGATAACTATAAAAGTGTGAAATTTCCCCTTTTTTCTGTTTTTCATACAATTTGATCAAAGGACATAATAAGTGCCCGTAGTCTAAGAATCACCCACATATTATGCCAGGGAACATATGCTAGTCATTAAATAAAACACACAATACATTAAATCCACAGTTACCCAAAACAAACCATCAGCAGAGATTGCACAATGTAGAGTTGGGAGGCCAAACACTGCAGATAACGTGAATTCCATTGGGGCCATGAACAACATTGATATATATATATATATATATATATATATATATATATTATATGTTAAAACTTTAAAACTCTTGTTTTTGTGAATAAGGCTTGTTTTTCACCTAGAAAGAACAAGTTCACTTTTTACAGCCTTGGTGATTCCAAAACATTTTTTAGCAGACCATCCTCTGACTGTTCAACTCACTTTTGACAATTCAATCATATGACAGAAATCCCTTCATCCATAAACTGCTGAAATAGGCATCTTTCCTTGACCCTCTAAACTCCACAATTTCAAGTTGTGAACTGAAAGTATGCTTAATGGAAATATGTGTTTTGTGGAAAAAGCACAAATATCACTAAAAACATTTTTACACACAAGGTGACTTTTTTCACTCAGTCATCTCAAGCGCTTACGACAACTACAGCCCCATGCTCGTAGAGCGCAAACCTCCGCCAACACTAGTTTCCAATTCCACAACTTTCTACCTTGGACCAAATTTCAAGGTCAAAATCATGGTAGAATTGGCTTTTCATAAGCTAAAACATAATACTAAATACAGATCAAAAGGGATTTTAAATGTTAATATCAAATCATTAATATTGTTCATTAACCCATTGTTCATTAAATCTGAAATATTAAAACTTCACGATATGATTTTGTTCAAGACTGTCAATTAATGTACAAAGTTAAAAATAAACAAGTGACCTTTAGAATTCAAGAATTTTTTTTTTCCTGAGAGAGAAGAAAAATATAATTTACAGGACTTGTATCATTTTAAAATTGTTGGCGCTCAGACGAGCAGGAAAGGTTTCTGTGTCTCCATGTGTGGCCCTAGAATAACCTGAAGGAGGAACTCAAATGATGTCCAAATATCAGTTTAAAAATCAATATAAAGACATGATGTTTTCAAGATATGTATCTGCTAAAGAAGGTTGAGTTTTGTGTGTTGCCAATTGTAAATGTAAATTTGTAAATGTAAATTTGTCCGGTAGCATTCGGGTTGTGCCCTTTAAGGTGAAGAGATTGAAGTGGTTGAAAAAGAGAGTGGTAATAGATGGGTTTTTTACTTCCCCCCACTTCTTTTGGACTAGATAATTTTATTTTTGGTTAAAAGCGTAGGCGTTAATAAGCTTTGCTTCTGCCTATACCCTTTCAGGCACACGGATGCATTGTTAATCCAGGTTCTTTCTTCGTTGTAAGTTTTTTGTTGTTGTTTTGGACTGTGTGGCTGAATAAATTAATTCATTCATTCATTCAAATATCTGTGAAATCCGCAATATGGATCAGATGCAGCTCAAACTTAAGTCATTCATTGAGAGTGCCAGTTTGCACCTCATTGTCACAAAGACGTACACCAAATGGGCTTTTCAATATCAAATTGAAATGTTCACAAAGTCCACAATCCGGAGCAGATCTTTGTCAGGTAATAGTGAGTGACAGTCTGCACCTGACTTTCAAATATGAGAGTGATTCGGGCATATTTGATTAAGATATAATGCAAACTATGCATTAAAAAGGCACTTTCAATGTTAAATTTAAATTACCACAAAATCTGTAATCTGGATCAGATCTGGACCTTGCAATTATTATCCTTTATTGACTTTGTCAGTCAGTAAAGGATGCCATCCTACATATCAAATATGAAAGACATTTGATCTTTTTTGACAGAGTTATGAATTTCTGAAAATTCATTCAATCAGGGGTGCCCAATTTTGGTCCTCGAGATCTACCTTCCTGACACTCTTAGTTGCCTCCCTGTTTCACCACACCTGAATCCAATGAAAGACTCGTTAGCAGGCTTTTAATGAGTCGTTTACTGGATTCAGGTGTGTTGGACCAGGGAGGCAACTAAGATGTCAGGAATGTAGATCTCAAGGACTGAACTTGGGCACCCCTGCCTGATTTTTCTCATTTTCCAATATTTTTCCTGACTTTTACCTTTGACCTATGACCTTGAAAATTGAAACAGTTCTTACCTATAAGCATATGAATCTTCAGTAAACATTTCATCAGGATATATGAAAAAATATGAGCTCCAGGGTGTTCACAAACAAACAAATAGGGGTGAAAACATAACCTCCTCCAACTTCATTGGCAGAGCGAATTGGGGGTCTCGGGAGGCTGGAGCTTGTCCCAGGAGTCACAGGGCGTGAGGCAGGGTACACCCTGGACAGGCCGCTAGTCTCTCACAGGGCCACATATAGAAAAACAAACACGTTCACACCTGCACGCACACCTACGGAAAATTCAGTTTCCAATTCACCTAACCTGCATGTCTTGGAAGTGGGAGGAAGCCAAAGCACCTGACAGGAAGCTACGCAAACACTTGAAGAACACAGAAAGTCCACTGGTGGGAATCGATCTCATGACCTTCATATTGCGAGGCAACAGTGCTAACCACTAATTCAGTGTGCTGCCCAGGTGACATTTCAGGTGATTTGAAAAAGTGTTAATTTGCAAAACTGCAATGGAAACACTTTTCCCAATATTATAAGTCACATGACATACACAAACAATCAAATGACATTCGCAAATACATGGTGTTATACCCAGTTTCAACCCCACCCCTGTCACATTTCCGCATACAATGTGGAGTTGCGCCAGGAAGGGCATCCAGTGTTAAACCTGTACCAATTCAACATGCAGATCCACCTCGGATTTACTGTGTCGACCCAGAGTGCAAACAAGGGAGCAGCTGAAGGGAGTTACTTTTACATGACATACACAAACAATCAAATGACATTCCTAAAGACATGGTGTGGTACATGTGGACAGAGGAAGAGACACAAAGCTTGTTAATGTTATATGAAACAATGTCTTGGCAATAATGAATTTGGGAAAAACAAAACAAAATGACAAATTTTGCTGGACTGTCCTCTGTCGCCATGACTATTGGTATTACAGCTCTTGTGAGAGCTTAGAACTGGAATGACAGTTATTGTGGTGAGCAAAACTCAGCAGTCACATTCGTTCAATCAGTGGAAACACTGTCATTTTGCTCTTGTGTTTTACTGACATTCTGAAGATATTGTTTAATTTTTGTGCAATCTGTAATGGAAACCCCGCTACTAAAATACACAGTAGGCTGCCATGATTACTCGACATAATTGATTGTATCGACACTCATTATGCGTCTGTATTAGTATTTTAGGTGACACATTGTTTTTTGACACGTTGAACATTCAGAGTCATCAGACTAATGTAACCCAGTGTTAAAAATGATTAAAACTACATTCATAAACACTTGGTTAAAAATTACAAGAGCATAAATATTGATAAATAATACTGAAATATAAGTTCATAAATATGTTGATATACTGTAATATGCTAAAAAGAGTTAAAAAGTTGTAAATTAAGTTAAAATGTTGTTTTGATTGAAGCACTGAGCAACCAACAGCAGTTAAGTCTGGTGTGATATTAGCCAATAATGTCAAGGTTGAGCCACGGGGCATTGCGCATCGCTGCACCTTGCTCAGTCTCTCATCAGGCGCTGACCAGAGAACTCCCTGCTTGTGTTGTTGTGAAAGCTAACGTGTGGAAATCGGCATCCTTCCTTTGATACAATTGGTGATTGGTAAGCACAAACCAATGCTATAACTGCCTGAATTATCATACGTTTCATATTTGTGACAAAACCTTTGTTAAATCTTAAGATATTGAAGTGCTGAGTGTCCACGGAAGCCTCTGGAGACCAAGTAGCCTGTTAGCACATTGTGCCCTGTATTGGTGAGTCCCATACACAATGAATTGTGCTAACATAGCATGCTAATCTCCGCTACTCCGATGCTAACCTTCGCTAGCTTTTTTCACTGTAACAAATGTCCATTTTATTAGGCCAAAATGATGAGCTGTGGGTTGTTTAATTAAATCAGCAATGTAACTAAAAGCTACAATGTAAAGTTTTATATTTTATTGTAAAAAGTTGTATATTCTGCTCGCTTTTTGAAGCAACAGTTAGTGTCAGTTAAGCTAAGCTGTTAGCATAGTTCTTAAGCACTGGGAACAATAGCTGGAAAACTACAAGTGCAATTCATTTCCACTTTCCTAATTTTTGGTAAATATATTAGACCTAGAAGCCAATAAGTATTCCAAACGCACTTGAAGGTGTGTTATGTTATTTTTGATGTGTACTGACTAGGCACTCTAAACAATGGAACTAGTATGATACTCTATTACCACATTCCAACTATTTTATTTGGTATAGTATAGTGGTAATTAGTAATTGTAATCTTAGAAACGCAAAATGTTGTACAACATGTTTTATTTTTGAAAAATGAATTATGCAGTAGTCTATGGGTATTGTAGTTCTATAGTACATATTTTAAGATACTTTATTCTGACCTTATCCATAGGTCAGGTTTTATGGTTTGGATCAAAGTTCGAATTGCAGACGTGCAAGAGGAAGAAGGATCAACATCCTAGTACTGGATGGCGAGCCCCAGCCCAAAGAGGCAAATGAACTGTAGCTTGTAGCCTGACTGGTACAAACACATTGAACACTGAACGAACATCTAAAGAACACTTATCAGACTACAACAGACATTGAAAAGGACTAAAGGACTATACCCGGGTATATATAAGTGTGTATTAAGTGTGTTGTTTGTGTTATTATTGAGTGTACAGTGTCCTTTTGTGTGCAAATGTTCACTCTTATTCTTTAACTGAAGCAATTAATTGAAAAAAGTATTGTAAAAGAAGCAATCACTAAAGGTGAGTGCACCACTCAAAATGCCTTTATTTGTAAGAATGTTTTAATATGACTAGGCTTGCCAAAGAAAATTGAACATATCCTTTAAAGGGTATAGGTCAGAAGGATTGACAGATTACAGTTAGTGCACATGCTCTCTCGGGCAGCACACTGGTACAAGCCAGCCAAAAGTGAAGCACTCAACACCAACAACTTTGTACCATCAATTAAGCAGGATAAAGGAACCATCATGCTGCAATGCTACTGGCTCCAAATGGAATGGGTGAATTGTAAAGTTGATGAAATAATGGCGGACTGTGTCAAGAAAGATGACTTTAAGCTTGCTTTCAGCTTGTTTTCATCTTGGAATATAGTACGTGCCATTGGATTAATATACATGCTGTTGGATTAAACTGGACAGTGTTTGGTACTTTCCCGGAGTAAGTGAGGTCATACCGGACTTTTCCATTACAAATGGGGAGGCCTACGGAATGAACTCGGTGGTGAAGACGATGGAATATGTCTAAGATGATTCTAAAATGACAAAGTATGATCAAATGAAGTATTAATGTGTTAAAAGATATGGTAAAATATGAAAATGAATAATAAGGAATGAAAATGTTTGTATATGATCATGTGAATTGTTTTTATGTGAAAGAGAGTTGTAATGAAATGATTGAATATGATTGATGTGATTCTAAAGACATGATTTAGAAAATGAATTCTTAGAAAAGCTGAAAGTGTTAACAGAAAGAGGAACTTGAGAAATAAGTTACTGGCAAAGGGCTGCATATGGCTTCCAGTAAGGGACGGAGAAAGGAGGAGGTTTTGAGTCACCATCGTCCCCATGGTAACCAGATCATCTTAAGAAGATTCAAGCTCATATATAAACTGTATAACCACCAGGAAACGGGGTTATTCTTCCAGGGAGAGGTGCTGTTGTCACTTCTCCCTGCTACGCGGAGATCACAAGACTTGACCATCTTGTGAGCAGCAATTGGAATCGTGGAGTGAGAGGATTGGAGACATAAGAGATCATTTGAGAGAGTTTTCAACTCTCACTCAGGCCGTCCAGTCACGGAGTAGCAAAGCATTGGAGAATAATCACTGGCCTTAAGTCTGAGTGAGGAAGTTTCAACGTTTTCTCTCTCAAGGAACATCACAGCATACCAGAATGGATTAGATCAACTTTTGGTTGATTGAAGAAGGAATAAACTCTTATGTGGATTAATTTCCTGAAGGATTACAACATCACACAAGGATCGTGGTCAGCTAACGACTAATAGCTGATGAAGAGGAAATCAAGTTCATCGAACTGGGGATTTTAACATCAAAAAACCTCCTTCCCTCACTCCTAGAAAAATTGTTAAGAAGTTAATCCAGTCCAGTCAAAGTGAGATCAGACAGCATTATTGAATCAAAAACAAAAATCTCTGCCAATCATTATTCTGATTATATTTGAATTTCTGTTGTGAAATTATCATCATATAACCTATTTTGATTATGTTGTCGGCACTTGCAAAACCTGCAATAAATTTCCAAGCATGCAGTTAAAGTGTTAAGGCTCGGACATTGGATTTATTGATGCTTCTTAAGGTGTAAAAGTTAAAGTTTATTGGGTGTACAACATCAAAAAGTGCTCTAAAAGGTTAGTCTGGTTTTTAATGAAATTAACGCATCCTGGGGGACTCGCTGTACGAGTTCACTAAATTCAAAATCTAGCAACATTCCAAGAGCCCTGATCCATAAGAGGAGAGCTGCCGTTAACGGGCGTGTGCCGGCTCGTATCCTGGTTCCAGAGAAGGCTATTCGACCGGGGTGCAGATCAGCGTCAGCGGAGTGGACGTCCGGATGGAGGCAGTGAGCGGCTAGACGAATCTCCTCGCCACCAGCTTGAAACAGCCTTTGTGCAGCCCTGCCGGGTAATACCCGTGGAGACACGAAGGTCGGACCCCAGAGACGGAGAGCTGGTTTTTAGTACACAAACACATTCATCGGAGGGTGAGCGTGTGCCGCGTGTATCTAAAAAATAAATAACGGGATCTGACAACTGCCTTAGAATTATTCATCAAAACTTCAACTCTCAGCTAGACAGTGGTAACTAGACACAATGGGTTCTTCCAACAGGACCCAAAACAGGCATCTAAGCGGCAAGTGGGATGGATAAATCAGATTAACATTGAATTTTTGATGGCCACCATAAGCATCTGGCCAAAGTCACAACAGAACAGCCCAAACAAATTTCTTTTAGTTTAGTGAGTGCGCTATGGGGCTAGTCCTTAAAAGTTACGAGCACATTAGGCTTGTTACCATTTAGTCACCTCAATGCCCAGCTCCTAACTATACATGAACTACCTTCAAGTTTGCTTGGAAGTATGTTATGACTCATGAAACCCACACATATTGTTAACCTCAACCACCCAAAGTAACATCATTATTATTTAAAACATCCATCTTGGCTCCTTCTTCGTGGTGGAGATGCCCTGTCCGCTTGAGTGGCCTGCTGTCTTTGTGCTGCCATTCAATAAGCATTCTTATCCTCAAGGATCAGGCTTTCTACTGGCTACTGCAGTGCTAGACAGGAATGCTGTGACACCAAAAACCTGACCTCTTATCTATCACCTCCTCCGCCGGCAACTGTCAGCAAAAAGAAAAAAGAAAAACCTCCATCGAAGCTTCTATCCACATGCTGACGATGTTGTCAGCCTCAGTTTAGATTTTGTGTTTATTCTTGACACGGGCTTTTTATTTATTAAGTACGAAATATGCATTGGGTGTTGACATGCCGGAGGCGTGTAGTGAAAGTGGTAGTGTCAGGGTGGTTAACGTTTCACGAGACATCACCGTAGGAAAATGCACACACGCTGTCATGTGTGTTGTGTGTCGGTGTCAATAACAAATGTCTTGGCAAGAGCTATGAAGTCCACACAGTCCATAAATCTATACTGAATGAATTATCTGCTTTAAAGAAAGCAACATCTATTTGACACAGCAAACAGTCAAAAATAAGATACACACGTCATATAATAATACTTGACATTACTTCAGCTGTTGATGTATATAGAAAGATAATTGAAACAAAAGGGCTTATTGTTTGTTGTATGGTATTTTTGATTTTCACTGTGTAAAGCTTAACAGAGAAGTCACATTAAGATTTATAAGAATATATAACAGTGAGCAGGGCTTGTGGGTCTCCCTTGGTTATTGCTGAGGAGTTGGCACACCTGCCCACACTGTCAAGCACCAGTAGCCTTTAGTGATTTGGTTTAAGTTAAATTTAGCAGACGCCACATGGGATTTTACATCCATTCTCCTTTCATAATACAATAGACGTCAGAGTGGAAAGTCAAATAATCATCTACAGGTGGGTGGTTGGGTCCTTGGTCTCTGACTTTGTTAATGAAACGTTCAATATTCAAACCGCTGTCCTTCACACAAAGTAACAAAAGGTTTTTTGTTGCGCTGAAGAAAGCGCAAATGGTGAAACTAATGTTATATCTGTGGATATACAGTCAGCTACTTAAGGATTTGGACAGTGACACTGTTTTTTTTTTTTTTTTTTCTTCTGTACTCCATCACAATGGAGTTGAAAAAAAAAACAAATCAATCAATCCAGGTTTAATTAAATGAAAATTAACAAACACAATTAGAATGCTACCAATATATCGGCAGATAATATCGGCTGATATGAGGTTTTCAGAGACATGTTGGTATCAGTCTTATTTTTGCTGATATGAAAACTTGAAATTTACAGAATACCATACGATGCCATACCACACCAACTTTATTGATAAAGCACCTTAAAACAGCCACCGCTGACACCAGGTGCTGTACAAACATAATACAAATTAAGATGCAATGATATAAAGCAAGAACCACAAAATAAAACTAAAATAAAATTATAAAATTACCAAACTAAGTTAATGAAGGAGGCAAGCCATTCCACAGTTTAGGAGCAATGACAGAAAAAGCCCTGTCCCCCCTGAGCTTTCTTTTCAACCTTGAGGCTTCCAGGAACAGCTGGTCATCCAACCTGAGAGACCGACTAGATATATAAAGATGAAGAAGCCAGAGAGGTACAACGGAGCTAAACCATGGAGAGACTTAAGCCCCATGTAGAGAGTTGAGTATCCACATTGAACTCCCCATTGTGAGTCCAATGAGGAGGAACCACATTCTTGCTATGGACAGCCAAGATGGACAGTGGGAAGAAAAGTGGTGAGCACACATACACACACACACACACACACACACACACACACACACACACACATATATATATATATATATATATATATATATATATATATATATGATATATATATATATATATATATATATATATATATATATATATATATATATATATATATATACGAGGGCTGTCCATAAAGTATAGGTCCTTTTTATTTTTTTCAAAAACTATATGGATTTCATTCATATGTTTTTACGTCAGACATGATTGAACCCTCGTGCGCATGCGTGAGTTTTTCCACGCCTGTCGGTGACGTCATTCGCCTGTGAGCACTCCTTGTGGGAGGAGTTGTCCAGCCCCTCGTCGGAATTCCTTTGTCTGAGAAGTTGCTGAGAGACTGGCGCTTTGTTTGATCAAAATTTTTCTAAACCTGTGAGACACATCGAAGTGGACACGGTTCGAAAAATTAAGCTGGTTTTCGGTGAAAATTTTAACGGCTGATGAGAGATTTTGAGGTGATACTGTCGCTTTAAAGGACTTCCCCACGGTGCGAGACGTCGCGCAGGCGGTCCCAGGCGCCGTCGTCAGCCTGTTTCAAGCTGAAAACCTCAACATTTCAGGCTCTATTGATCCAGGACGTCGTGAGAGAACAGAGAAGTTTCAGAAGAAGTCGGTTTCAGCATTTTATCCGGATATTCCACTGTTAAAGGAGATTTTTTTAATGAAAGACGTGCGGACGGGTCCGCGTGTCGGGACGCAGCCGGCGCGGTGCGGCGGCACAGGAAAAACACCTCCGTGTTGATAACCATTTGTAAAATCCAGGCGGCTTTTGATGGCTTTCAGTGGAGTGAGTATATGAGAAATTGTTTAACAGCTGGACATGTTCCAAGTTGTCCTTAAGGCTTCCAACGGAGGTGTTTTTCCTGTGGCGGAGCGTCGTGGCCACTGTGAGCCGACGCTGCAATCCGTCCACACGTCTTTCATTAAACAAAATCTCCTTTAACAGTGGAATATCCGGATAAAATGCTGAAACCGACTTCTTCTGAAACTTCTCTGTTCTCTCACAATGTCCTGGATCAATAGAGCCTGAAATGTGGAGGTTTTCAGCTTGAAACAGGCTGACGACGGCGCCTGAGAGTGCTGCACGACATCTTGCTCCGTGGAAGTCCTTAAAGCAACAGTATCACCTCAAAATATCTCATCAGCCGTTAAAATTTCACCGAAAACCAGCTTAATTTTTCGAACCGTGTCCACTTGATGTGTCTCACAGTTTAGAAAAAATTTGATCAAACAAAGCACCAGTCTCTCAGCAACTTCTCAGACAAAGGAATTCCGACGAGGGGCTGGATGACTCCTCCCACAAGGAGTGCTCACAGGCGAATGACATCACCGACAGGCGTGGAAAAACTCACGCATGCGCACGAGGGTTCAAGCATGTCTAACGTAAAAACATATGAATGAAATCCATATAGTTTTTGAAAAAAATAAAAAGGACCTATACTTTACGGACAGCCCTCGTATATATATATATATACATAATATACAACCCCTGGCAACATTATCGAATCACCGGCCTCGGAGGATGTTCATTCAGTTGTTTAATTTTGTAGAAAAAAAGCAGATCACAGACATGACACAAAACTAGAAGTCATTTCAAATGGCAACTTTCTGGCTTTAAGAAACACTATAAGAATCAGGAAAAAAAATTGTGGCAGTCAGTAACGGTTACTTTTTAGACCAAGCAGAGGGAAAAAAATATGGAATCACTCAGTTCTGAGGAAAAAATTATGGAATCATGAAAAACAAAAGAACTCTCCAACACATCACTAGTATTTTGTTGCACCACCTCTGGCTTTATAACAGCTTGCAGTCTCTGAGGCATGGACTTAATGAGTGACAACAGTACTCTTCATCAATCTGGCTCCAACTTTCTCTGATTGCTGTTGCCAGATCAGCTTTGCAGGTTCGAGCCTTGTCATGGATTTTCTTCAACTTCCACCAAAGATTTTCAATTGGATTAAGATCCGGACTATTTGCAGGCCATGACAATTGACCCTATGTGTCTTTTTGCAGGAATGTTTTCACAGTTTTTGCTCTATGGCAAGATGCATTATCATTTCATCATCCCCAAACATCCTTTCAATTGATGGGATAAGAAAAGTGTCCAAAATATCAACGTAAACTTGTGCATTTATTGATGATGTAATGACAGCCATCTCCCCAGTGCCTTTACCTGACATGCAGCCCCATATCATCAATGACTGTGGAAAGTTACATGTTCTCTTCAGGCAGTCATCTTTATAAATCTCATTGGAACGGCAACCAAACAAAGTTCCAGCATCATCACCTTGCCCAATGCAGATTCGAGATTCATCATTGAATATGACTTTTATCCAGTCATCCACAGTCCACGATTGCTTTTCCTTAGCCCATTTTAACCTTGTTTTTTTCTGTTTAGGTGTTAATGATGGCTTTCGTTTAGCTTTCTGTATGTAAATCCCATTTCCTTTAGGCGGTTTCTTACAGTTTGGTCACAGACGTTGACTCCAGTTTCCTCCCATTCGTTCCTCATTTGTTTTGTTGTGCATTTTCAATTTTTGAGACATATTGCTTTAAGTTTTCTGTCTTGACGCTTTGATGTCTTCCTTGGTCTACCAGTATGTTTGCCTTTAACAACTTTCCCATGTTGTTTGTATTTGGTCCAGAGTTTAGACACAGCTGACTATGAACAACCAACATCTTTTGCAACATTGCGTGATGATTTACCCTCTTTTAAGAGTTTGATAATCCTCTCCTTTGTTTCAATTGACATCTCTCGTGTTGGAGCCATGATTCATGTCAGTCCACTTGGTGCAACAGCTCTCCAACCCTAACCCAGACTAACGAGCAGATCTGATTTGATGCAGGTGTTAGTTTTGGGGATGAAAATTTACAGGGTGATTCCATAATTTATTCCTCAGAATTGAGTGAGTCCATATTTTTTTCCCTCTGCTTGGGCTAAAAAAGTAACCATTACTGACTGCCACAATCTTATAGTGTTTGTTAAAGCCAGAAAGTTGCCATTTGAAATGACTTTAGTTTTGTATCATGTCTGTGATCTGCTTTTTTTCTACAAAATTAAACAGCTGAATGAACATCCTCCGCGGCCGGTGATTCCATAATTATTGCCAGGGGTTGTGTATATATATACGTATCACGTACATATATAAGTACATATGCATATATAAACATGATTGGAATTGAAAAAAATAGGAGCATCTTATTTACAATATGTGAAGTGGAATTTAGATGTGATAAGGTGACATTAGTGCTGGGATTTGTGAACGAGTTGTTATTACACATGATTTGTGGACATATTAATATTGCACGTGATTTGTGGACATATTATTGCATGTGGTTATTTCACAGTGTTATTGTATAGTCTGACAGAAGCAGGGAGGAACAGCCTGTGGTATCGTTCCTTCTTGCACTGAGGGTGCCTCAGTCTGTAACTGAAGGAGCTGCTCAGCTCCACTACAGTCCGGTGCAGAGGGTGAGAGGAGTTGTCCATGATGGATTTGAACTTGGCCTAACACCCTCCTCTCAGCCACCTCCTCCAGAGAGTCCAGAGGACAGCCCAGGACAGAGCTCGACTTCCTGACCAGCTTATTCAGTCTCTTTCTCTCCTGCTCTGTGCTTCCTGGGGCCCAACAGACGACAGCATAGAGGAGAGTTGAGGCTACAACAGAGTCATAGAAGGTCTTAAGCAGAGGCCTGCTCACTCCAAAGGATCTCAGTATCCTCAGGAGGTGGAGGCGACTCTGGCCTTTCTTGTACAGGGCGTCAGTGTTGTTGAGGTGAACACCCAGGTATTTGAAACTGTCCACAGTCTCTATGTTCTCCCCCTGGGTGTTCACCGGTGGGTGGGGTGGTGGTTTCCTCCTGAAGTCGATCACCATCTCCTTCGTCTTTCTGGTGTTGAGACACAAGTGGTTGCACTCACACCAGCCCACAAAGTCTGTGATGACCGACCGGTACTCCAGCTCGTTCCCCTCAGACACACAATCCACAATGGCGGAGTCATCAGAGAATGTCTGGAGATGCCAGCTGTCCGTGTTGTAGGTGAATTCCGAGGTGTAAAGGGTGAAAAGGAAAGGTGAGAGGACGGTGCCCTGGGGGGCCCCGGTGCTGTACCTTACCACCTCAGACTCAAAACCGCGCAGCCGCATGTACTGCGGGCAGTCAGTGAGGTAGTCGATGGTCCAGGCAGCGAGATGTCCATCCACACCTGCGTCCTCCAGCTTTCCCCGCAGCAGTGCCAGTCTGATGGTGTTGAAAGCGTTGGAGAAGTCAAAGAACATGACTCTCAAAGCGCTCCCGTCGGTCTCCAGGTGGGTTAGCACTCACTGCAGCAGGTAGATGACAGCATCATCTACCCCGATGTTGGGCCTGTAGGCAAACTGCAGTGGGTCCATGATGTCGCTCACCACTGGTTTCCAGGGAACTTCTTTTTTTCTTGTTTGCTCATTTCAGGAGCACAACGCAACTCTGGACACCACGATGGTTGGATTATCACATGGGATTAATTTTTTTATTTTGGGTGAGAGGATTTTAACTGTGGGCTGCTGCCCTAGCTTCACATCCACCCTGCGCTGTGAAACACTCCTGGACTGCTGTTGGTGGTGACATTCGTGTTTATTAATGGTGTAACGGTCTGGCACAAGTTCCATATCATATCTCCTACAAAGTTAGAAGGTGATCATTTATTACAGTGTGAGGTCCTTTCAGCTGCAAGCCTGACATGTGCATTGACGTGTTACTGTGCACCATGGAGAGGTGCAGCTAGTTCACATTATTTAAGTTGCCCATGGGAAGGAATGGACAAATACCTGTACTGTCTATTGTTTATATAACTGTTGTGGTGGTCTGCTAGTTTCTGTCTGTCTTTGTGTTTTCATGTGAAGCTGAGGTGGAGCTGCTCGTTGAAGCAGCTGGGTGCAGCTGCTGTGCGCTACATCTGGGCTCTGATCCCGGCTGTCAAGATTGCATGTGGGCCCCGCCCCATCTATCAAGACAGCGCATGGAATTGACAGAGCGGCATCTCACAGCTGATCTGGATCTTCACTGAGTGGATGCTCACAGCTGACGTTCATCGCATCTCATCACTGTCTCAGATTTAAAACCCGAACCTGTCATGGGTTTGGGGCCAGAATCTTTTGCTTCAACTGCTACACTGCTTCCATCCACTGACATCTGCTGCAGTCCGCCTGAAGAACCTCCATGTTCCTACAGGTTGGAACTGGGTTGCCACAGGTTCCCAGCTGTGCCATGTCATTGCACCCAACCGGTAACCCGACCTTATGTTTAGTTGTAGTGTTCTTTGTTTGACATCCCGTTTCAGAGCTAATATCACTTATCTGTTTTCCTGATGTGAGCCTCTGAGCTTATTAACTTTTCCTGTTGTGTTTTCCCCGGACTGAAGTCTCCGCGCTCTTGTCGTAACTCTTCCACTGTGGGCTCCCATGTCCACGAAAGTATCTCTGTGTTTTTTCACTGTTGCTTCCAGGCGCAGTCTGTAACCCGCCGTGTTTTTCCTCTCGAGATTTTCCAAGCTCAGTGTGTTACATGTTGTGTTTTTTCCTGCCGTGATTTGCCAGGCTCAGAAGTAACCTGTCGAGTTGAGCTTCCATTTTCTGAACACAATCAGTTGTGTATTTCTTCCTGCCACCAGCCTCCCAGTTTATTCAGCTGTAGTTATTTCCCCCGTGAGTTTTCTAATGCAGACATAACCATCTGTCTGTTTCTTTATGAGCATCTATACTCAACAAAAATATAAATGCAACACTTTTGGTTTTGCTCCCATTTTGTATGAGATGAACTCAAAGATCTAAAACTTTTTCCACATACACAATATCACCATTTCCCTCAAATATTGTTCACAAACCAGTGTAAATCTGTGATAGTGAGCACTTCTCCTTTGCTGAGATAATCCATCCCACCTCACAGGTGTGCCATACCAAGATGCTGATTAGACACCATGATTAGTGCAGAGGTGTGCCTTAGACTGTCCACAATAAAAGGCCACTCTGAAAGGTGCAGTTTTGTTTTATTGGGGGGGATACCAGTCAGTATCTGGTGTGACCACCATTTGGCTCATGCAGTGCAACACATCACCTTCGCATAAAGTTGATCAGGTTGTCAATTGTGGCCTGTGGAATGTTGGTCCACTCCTCTTCAATGGCTGTGCGAAGTTGCGACGACGAACTGGAGTCAGGTCGAGACCCCGATGAGGATGACGAGCATGCAGATGAGCTTCCCTGAGACAGTTTCTGACAGTTTGTGCAGAAATTCTTTGATTATGCAAACCGATTGTTCCAGCAGCTGTCCGAGTGGCTGGTCTCAGACGATCTTGGAGGTGAACATGCTGGATGTGGAGGTCCTGGGCTGGTGTGGTTACACGTGGTCTGCGGTTGTGAGGCTGGTTGGATGTACTGCCAAATTCTCTGAAACGCCTTTGGAGACGGTTTATGGTAGAGACATGAACATTCAATACACGAGCAACAGCTCTGGTTGACATTCCTGCTGTCAGCATGCCAATTGCACGCTCCCTCAAATCTTGCAACATCTGTGGCATTGTGCTGTGTGATAAAACTGCACCTTTCAGAGTGGCCTTTTATTGTGGGCAGTCTAAGGCACACCTGTGCACTAATCATGGTGTCTAATCAGCATCTTGGTATGGCACACCTGTGAGGTGGGATGGATTATCTCAGCAAAGGAGAAGTGCTCACTATCACAGATTTAGACTGGTTTGTGAACAATATTTGAGGGAAATGGTGATATTGTGTATGTGGAAAAAGTTTTAGATCTTTGAGTTCATCTCATACAAAATGGGAGCAAAACCAAAAGTGTTGCGTTTATATTTTTGTTGAGTATAGGTTTGTAATGTCAAATTATCATTTGTGTTTTGTCCACGGTCATGCCTACTTGCTGTCTGTTTTAACCGTGGTTCATTCTGCTGGACGCCTGGTGTGTCTCACCTGCAGCTCTTCGTACTAATTAGTTAATTGGTCAGAGTCCGTTCTGTTCCGCTCTGCTTAGTGATCAGCTCTTATTCAGTTTTTGATAGTCCAGCTATAATTCAGTTCCCAGACTTTGTGCGTCTGCGCTGTTCAGTAACTACGTGCACAGTATCTAGTTTCTCAGCTGGCTTAACTGTTAAGTTATTTTGCATTGTCTGTGATCAGATCCACGAACAGTCTGGGGGGGTCTGCACGCAGCCCCTTAATTCTTGAGTGTTGAAGCTGTGGCTTTCTGGGTGCCATCACCCAGAGAACTCTGCTGTTTAGCTGCACTCCTAAGCCTGGCACCAAGACCTGTCATTCTTACTCTGTCTGTCACATGTGCGTGCCTCTGGTTGTGTCATGTAGAACTGAAGTCCTGAACGCACTAAGACTTTGATCCTGAATTGACATGAACTGAACTTTGATCTGGACTCCTGAAGTGAACTGACCTTTGATCCTGAGCAAACTGACTTTGATCCTGAACTGCTACACGGAATAAATTATTTAGTTTAGTTTCTATTAATTCTAGATGTGTGCCCAAAATGCAGCTGCACTACCTCACATGCCCTTTTATTTTCCCCTGCAGTTGATCCAGCCCCATTAGCTCCTCAGTCTGGTCCCTGTCCTGTCAGTCCCTGGTTCCAGTCCTGTTGCCCTGTCTTATCGAGTTCCTCCTGGTGTTGTTCTTCCACTGCGTAGTCCCTTGTTTTGTTCAATAAACTCTTGTTTATACTTCCTATGTCTGCCTTACTACTTCTGCATTTGGGTCTAACACACAACCCGGTCCACGACCATAACAATAACAGCCTCTTCAGATTTACAGCTGCATGCACGGAGTAGTGCACAAAGATTTCGGTTTTACAGCCGCTGTTCACATTCACTGTACATGATAATAATTCATAATTATGCCTCATACATTTTAACAGTTCCTTTGCGCTCTTGGGGGGCATTATTATACATGGCACATGCAGGTCATACCGGCAGATCCATCTTGAGGTTCCCTCCCATGCACTCAAATCATTTCGGATCCCATTTTGCCACCATCTGAATATGTAAATTGCGGTCAGATGGTCATCAGATTACACATGGACCACCATCGGATAGGTGTTCCATCTTGACTGCGCCTGGAGGGTTTTGAACATATGCATCACAGTAGATTTTGACCAACTGTGTGGACTTCCGCAAATGGCTGTCTGACTGAAATATGTCACTTTTGGAAGTGCACTAATTCATAATTCCGATGCCATGCTGTGTGATTCCGGTTATGTGTGACGGGGGTATTAAAAACAAACATAAGCATTTTAAAATGAACCCTAAACTATACCGGAAATCAGTGAAGTGTGGCCCGGACGGGCGTCATATGCTCCCTCCCCCAAGCTCCTGTCAGAAGGCACGCCACAGCATTCTGAACCAACTGCAAATGGGAGAGAAGCAACTGATTTACTCCCACATAGAGCGAATTACAGTCATCCAGACAAGATGAAATAAAAGCATGAATAACCATCTCATAATGTTTCCTGGAAAGAAAATGTTTCACTATTGCCAAACATCTCAAATAATAAAAGCTAGATTTTACCGCTGCTGCAATTTCATTAGCCATTTTAAGATCACCATCAATCTTAAAATCAAGATTAATAACAGGTTGAAAATATGCTTCTAAAGGTCCCAAATCAACAGAAAAGGGCTCACTGAGACTGCTAGGTCCAAAAGCCACCACCTCTGTTTTCTTTTCATTAAAATTTAAGAAATCTGAGGCAAGCCAGGCTTTAATATCCTCTAAGCATGATGAGCCATTTCAATAAATGACCGTCCTGTGTCACAGGCAAATAAATTTGGCGATCATCTGCATAGCAATGGAATAAAATCCCATGCCTCCTAAAAATAGTCAGCAGAGGCAAAAAATACAGTGAAAAAAGCAAAGGCCCCAAAATAGAGCTCTGTGGAACACCACAGGACAAAGGGACTACAGATGACTCAAAGCCACCAATATTCACAGAAAATGTCCTGTCTGTCAAATAAGACCAGAACCACTCAAGCACAGTATCACCAATGCCCACCAAACGATGTAGTCCAGATAATAAAATATGGTGATCAACCATATCGAAAGCAGCAATTATAACAAGCAAAACAAAATGACAGTCCCAGCATAACATGCAAGAAAATGTCATTAAAGACCTTAACTAACACAGACTCTGTGCTATGAAACATCTTACAACCTGACTGAAACTCTTCCAAAATCCAATTTTCATTCAAAAAATTACTTAATTGCCAATAAAGACTTTTCTCTAAAACCTTAGACAAAAAGTCAGTTTAGAAATGGGCCTATAATTAGCCAAAACCATAGGCTGGGTTTCTAAAGCAAAGGCTGGAACACTGCATGTTTAAATTTTGCCGGAACCTTCCCAGAACACAAACTACAATTCATAATTGCAAGCACCGACTGCCCTATACAGAACAAAATTTATTTTAAAAATCACGGAGGGATAGGATGATTAAAAGAACCAGAAGATTTGATGAATCCTACTACATCCTCTAAAAATGAAAAGGTCACACATTCAAACTGAATAAAAACAGCAGCACAAGAAACCAAAGCAGAAGAGTCAAAAGCAGGAGCTATAATAGAAGCCCTAATATTATCATCTTTCTCCATAAAAAACACACACAAAATTAATGCACATATCAGGGCAGGCATCTAAACATACATCAATATGCAATATCTAATACAGAGTCAATGATCTTAAACAACACACGTGGGTTATGACCATAGGAGGAAATAATATTCACAAAAATCCCCTTCTTGCCTTCTTTATACCCCTGTCACACTAGAGCACGAATTGCACGAATGCCATACAAACTGACTTTCAAACAACATTCTTGCAAGTCCTTGTTGCACTGGAGCTGCATTTGAATACCTCATACAGCATTTGTGATACTTACGGAAATACACCAAATGGGCAGGCCAGCACGAATGCAGAGAGCATGCACACTACTGTCGTGCTGCAGTTGAACTGGTGAATATTTGTACGGAGGTTGTACTGCTGTGTGACTGCTAGCCCGAATGGCATTCAAACTGGCATATGAACTGGCATCCAAAAATGGCAACCCACCAGTAGTCTGACCGCATTGGCATATCCCGATTGTGCTCCCGATGAGCCAGACACCCCTCCCCCTGCATCTTGTTCGGTGCACTTCTTCTTCTTTGTCTTTCGGCTGTTCCCGTTAGGGGTCGCCACAGCAGATCAATCGTTTCCATCTCACCCACTCTGTATCTTCCTCTGTCACACCAACCACCTGCATCTCCTCTCTCAGCACATCCATGAACCTCCTCTTTGGTCTCCCTCTTCTCCTCCTGCCTGGTGGCTCCATCCTCAGCATCCTTCTCCCTATATACCCTGGGTCCCTCCTCTGCACATGTCCAAACCATCTCAATCTCGCCTCTCTGACTTTGTCTCCAAACCGTTCCACCTGAGCTGTCCCTCTGATATGTTCATTCCTAATCTTGTCCATTCTTGTCACTCCCAAAGAGAATCTCAACATCTTCAGCTCTGCCACCTCCATCTCTGCCTCCTGTCTTTTTGTTAGTGCCACTGTCTCTAAACCATACAACATAGCTGGTCTCACTACTGCTTCGGTCACAAATCACTCCTGCCACTTTCTCCACCCACTCCACCCTGCCTGCACTCTCTTCTTCACCTCTCTACCACACTCTCCATTACTTTGAACTGTTGACCCCAAATATTTAAACTCATCTACTTTCACCACTTCTACTCCTTGTAACTGCACTATTCCACTGGGCTCTCTCTCATTCACACACATGTACTCAGTCTTACTTCTACTGACTTTCATTCCCCTTCTCTCCAAAGCATATCTCCACTTCTCCAGACTAGACTCAACTTGCTCTCTACTCTCACTACAGATCACAATGTCATCTGCAAACATCATAGTCCATGGGGTCTCCTGTCTAATCTCATCTGTCAACCTGTCCATCACCACTGCAAACAAGAAAGGACTCAGAGCTGGTCCTTGGTGTAATCCCACCTCCACCTTGAATGAGTCTGTCATTCCGACTGCGCATCTCACCGCTGTCACACTATTTTTGTACATGTCCTGCACTACCCTAACATACTTCTCTGCCACTCCAGACTTCCTCATACAATGCCACAACTCTTCTCTTGGCACCCTATCATAAGCTTTTTCTAAGTCCACAAACACACAATGTAACTCTTTTGTCCTTCTCTGTACTTTTCCAACAGTATTCTCAGAGCAAACATTGCATCTGTAGTGCTCTTTCTCAGCATGAAATCATATTGCTGCTCACAGATCTTCACCTGTTTTCTAAGCCTAGCTTCTACTACTCTTTCCCATAACTTCATGCTGTGGCTGATCAGCTTTATGCCTCTGTAGGTACTGCAGCTCTGCACATCACCCTTGTTCTTGAAAACAGGAACCAGCACACTTCGTCTCCACTCCTCAGGCATCCTCTCACTTTCCAAAATTTTATTAAACAATCTGGTTAGAAACTCTACTGCCACCTCTCCTAGACATTTCCATGCCTCCATTGGAATGTCATCTGGACCAACTGCCTTTCCACTCTTCATCCTCTTCATAGCAGCCCTCACTTCTTCCTTGCTAATCTCTTTTACTTCCTGATTTACTCTCACCACATCATCCAGCCTTTTCTCTCGCTCCTTTTCTTTATTCATCAACTCTTCAAAATATTCCCTCCACCTTCTCAGCACACACTCCTCACTTGTCAGCACATTACCATGTGCATCTTTTACCACCCTAAGCTGCTGCACATCCTTTCCAGCTCTGTCCCTCTGTCCCTCTGTCTTGTCTGGCCAATCGGTACAAGTCCTTTTCTCCTTCCTTACTATTCAACTTCTTGTACAGCTCGCAATATGCCTTTTCCTTTGCTTTTGCCACTTCTCTTCTCGCCTTACGCCGCATCTCCTTGTACTCCTGTCTACTTTCTTCATCTCTCCGACTATCCCAAAACTTTTTCACCAACCTCTTTCTCCTTATGCTTTCCTGGACCTCTTGTCCATCCAAATTGGAAGTCTCAAAAACCAGTTTTATTTGTTATTATCTATCATCCACCTGGTCTTTACTGTGAGTTTCTTTATGATTTTTCAGACCTTTGGTCTGACTTAGTGCTTAGCTTAGTAAGATAATTATAGTGGGTGATTTTAACATCCACAAAGATGCTGAGAATGACAGCCTCAACACTGCATTTAATCTATTATTAGACTCAGTTGGCTTCGCTCAAAATGTAAATGAGCCCACCCACCACTTTAACCACACTTTAGATCTTGTTCTGACATATGGCATAGAAATTGAAGACTTAGCAGTATTCCCTGAAAACCCCTTTTTGTCTGATCATTTCTTAACAACATTTACATTTACTTTAATGGACTACCCAGCAGTGGGGAATGAATGAATGAATGAATGAAAACTGTTTATTTTGAACATTTGATACAACAACAATTACAAGATAGATCAGTAAAGACAACAACAAAAAAGTTCCTACTGTGTACCCAACATGTCCGAAAAGGGGTAGGGTGAAGCATCAGCTAATTTATCCCTACCCCTTCTTCCCCACAACCAGTAATACCCTTTGCCACATATACACATAGATTCCTACACACCTAAACCGATATCAATATATATATATATATATATATATATATATATATATATATATATATATATATATATATATATATATATATATCAACATACACACACATATATATACATATATACACACATATATACACAACATAAATATACACCTACACATACCTACTTACATACAAATACTATATATTTACAAGCCGAAGCAAAAACAAAAACACCCTAACCCTCATTACCCTTCCTCCTCCCTATACCTAGAAAAAAACATATTTTTGTACCGCTGTTTGAACTGGTTCATGCTTGGACATTGCTTGAGCCCCACTCCCAATCTGTTCCACATCCTCACCCCACAGACAGAAATACAGAACCTTTTAATGTTGTTCGTGCCCACTGATGCTTTAAATTAAATTTCCCCCTCAGACTGCAATCCCCTGATCTGTTAAAAAACATATTTTTAATATTTGCTGGAAGTAAATTGTTTATTGCTTTATACACGATTTATACTGTTTGAAAATGAACCAAGTCTGTGAATTTTAAGAATTTGGATTGTAAAAATAGTGGATTTGTATGATCTCTATAGCCAGTATTATGAATAATTCTTATAGCTCTTTTCTGCATTACTGATAGTGATTGTGTTGTACCTTTATAAGTATTACCCCATACCTCTGCACAGTACTGTAAATATGGTAAAACCAGTGAGCAGTAAAGAATGCGGAGTGAGTTGTGGTCCAGAATATGTTTTGCTTTGTTTAGAACTGAAATGCTTCTTGACAGTTTACTTTGTATATGTTTTATATGAGTCTTCCAGTTTATCTTATCATCTATTATCACCCCCAGAAACTTATTTTCATGTACCCTTTCAATATCTACCCCCTCGACTTGTAACTGAACCTGTATGTCTGTATTACAATAGCCAAATAACATGTATTTTGTTTTACTTAAGTTTAATGATAATTTGTTTCTTGAATAAGTTTCATTACAGTAGAAGTCTTTCTGAAAGCGCTGTAACTAGGTTTAAGGATAAGATTCCTTCTTTGTTATGTTCTTCAATGCCATATACCAACACATTGCAGAGTAACTACCTAAACTCTGTGAGTGAGATAGATTATCTCGTCAATAGCTTTACACCCTCATTGAGCACAACTTTGGATGCTGTAGCTCCTCTGAAAAAGAGAGCCTTAAATCAGAAGTGCCTGACCCCGTGGTATAACCCACAAACTTGCAGCTTAAAGCAGATAACCCGTAAGCTGGAGAGGAAATGGCATCTCACTAATTTAGAAGATCTTCATTTAGCCTGGAAAAAGAGTCTGTTGCTCTATAAAAAACCCTTCCGTGTTGTGTGGGCCACCAGAAGAGGTACTGCTGGCCCACCACCAGAGGGCGCCCTGCCTGAAGTGTGGGCTTCAGGCACGAGAGGGCGCTGCCGCCACGGACTCAGCCGGGAGTGACAGCTGTTACTCATTACTTCCTGACAGCTGTCACTCATTCTTCATCATCTCACTCCATAAAACCCAGACGTCATCTCCACCTCATCGCCGAGATATCATACTTCATTGGAGGTAATATCCTCAGCCTTTTGTAAATCTGTTTATTGTGAGTGTTTGCAGGAGTACCGGTCCTTTTTGTGGAGGCTGTGCAAGACGGCACTCTTTTTCCTCTGAGGGATCGCTGCAACATATTGAGTGAGAGGTGGAGGTGGCATTCCCACCGCTGTTGTTACTGGGTGTACACACACCCACACTTGACTGTCTTTGTTCTTTGCCAGCAGTACCAGATCTGACAGTCGGGGACGGTGATCACCTGGGAATTCGGGACTTGGCGGCTCCAGTATTCACCAGGTTCTGTGGCTGGCAGAAATCGTGTGGTTCTGGCTCTTCTCAGGACGGACGTCTTCTATCCTCGAGCCTGCCCACACGTCACCTTTGTGGATTGACTGTAATGATATTCTGAGATTGTCTGTATGTTCGTTGTGCACAATTCACAACATTAAATTGTTACCTTTTGGCTCATCTATTGACCGTTCATTTGCGCCCCCTGTTGTGGGTCCGTGTCACTACACTTTCCCAACATTCCGTAAAGCTAGGACATCACTAATTGAAGAAAATAAGAACAACCCCAGGTTTCTTTTCAGCACTGTAGCCAGGCTGACAAAGAGTCAGAGCTCTATTGAGCCGAGTATTCCTTTAACTTTAACTAGTAATGACTTCATGACTTTCTTTGCAAATAAAATTTTAACTATTAGAGAAAAAATTATTCATAACCATCCCAAAGACATATCTTTATGTTCGGCTGCTTTCAGTAATGCTGGTATTTGGTTAGACTCTTTCTATCCGATTGTTCTGCCTGAGTTACTTTCATTAGTCACTTCCTCCAAACCATCAGCATTTGTATTAGACCCCATTCCTACCAGGCTGCTCAAGGAAGCCCTACCATTAATTAATGCTTCGATCTTAAATATGATCAATCTATCTTTATTAGTTGGCTATGTACCACAGGCTTTTAATTACTTAAAAAGCCATCACTTCACCCAGCTATCTTAGCTAATTATAGGCCAATCTCCAACCTTCCTTTTCTCTCAAAAATTCTTGAAAGGGTAGTTGTAAAACAGCTAACTGATCATCTGCAGAGGAATGGTCTATTTGAAGATTTTCTCTCAGGATTTAGAATTCATCATAATACAGAAACAGTATTAGTGAAGGTTACAAATGATCTTCTTATGGCCTCAGACAGTGGACTCATCTCTGTGCTTGTCTTGTTAGACCTCAGTGCAGCTTTTGATACTGTTGACCATAAAATTTTATTACAGAGATTAGAGCATGCCATAGGTATTAAAGGCACTGCGCTGCAGTGGTTTGAATCATATTTATCTAATAGATTACAATTTGTTCATGTAAATGGAGAGTCTTCTTCATGGACTAAGGTTAATTATGGAGTTCCACAAGGTTCTGTGCTAGGACCGATTTTATTCACTTTATACATGCTTCCCTTAGGCAGTACTATTAGAAAGCATTGCTTAAATTTTCATTGTTACGCAGATGATACCCAGCTTAATCTATCCATGAAGCCAGAGGACACACACCAATTAGTTAAACTGCAGGAATGTCTTTCAGACATAAAGACATGCATGACTTCTAATTTCCTGCTTTTAAATTCAGATAAAACTGAAGTTATTGTACTTGGCCCCACAAATCTTTGAAACATGGTGTCTAACCAGATCCTTACTCTGGATGGCATTACCCTGACCTCCAGTAATACTGTGAGAAATCTTGGAGTCATTTTTGATCAGGATATGTCCTTCAATGCGCATATTAAGCAAATATGTAGGACTGCTTTTTGCATTTGCACAGTATCTCTAAAATTAGAAAGGTCTTGTCTCAGAGTGATGCTGAAAAGCTAATTCATGCATTTATTTCTTCTAGGCTGGACTACTGCAATTCATTATTATCAGGTTGTCCTAAAAGTTCCCTGAAAAGCCTTCAGATAATTCAAAATGCTGCAGCTAGAGTACTGATGGGGACTAGAAGGAGAGAGCATATTTCACCCATATTGACTTCTCTTCCTTGGCTCCCTGTTAATTCCAGAATAGAATTTAAAATTCTTCTTCTTACTTATAAGGTTTTGAATAATCACGTCCCATCTTATCTTAGGGACCTCATAGTACAGGTGACCCTGAACCATCCCTTAGTTATGCTGCTATAGACTTAGATTGCTGGGGGGTTCCCATGATGCACTGAGTGTTGGGGGGTTCCCATGATGCACTGAGTGTTTCTTTTTATTCACCTTTTTTGCTCTATATGTACCACTCTGCATTTAATCATTAGTGACTGATCTCTGCTCTCTTCCACAGCATGTCTTTTTCCTGATTCTCTCCCCTCAGCCCAAACCAGTACCAGCAGAAGATTGCCCCTCCCTGAGCCTGGTTCTGCTGGAGGTTTCTTCCTGTTAAAAGGAAGTTTTTCCTTCCCACTGTCGCCAAGTGCTTGCTCATAGGGGGTCGTTTTGACCCATGGGGTTTTTCTGTAATTATTGTATGGCTTTTGCCTTACAATATAAAGTGCCTTGGGGCAAGTGTTTGTTGTGATTTGGTGCTATATAAATAAAATTGATTTGATTTGATGAGGTGGACAATCAACGGATGTGTGATACATACAATCCAGACGTTCTACCATGATCACAAGGACTATGTGTCAGTGTGTCTCTGTGATGTATTGAAGCACACTGCAGCTATGTGGACAGGGTCTAACAGCCATGATGACATGATCATTCAGATGAATCCTCTGAAACATGATGTGGACTGTCAATGGATATGTGATTACATGCACAATCTGTACATTGTACCGTGATCACAGCTGTGCATGTTGCCACGTGCCTCTGAGATGCACAGACTCATCCACCTGACTGCTTTTATTTTTATATATCATTATTATTTCCTAGAAGAAGAAAAAAAAGAGAAAACAGGCCATCAGGTGGATGAGTCTGTGCCTGTCAGAGCTGTGCGAGGTGCAGTGCCGGTGGCTCTGGGCAACCGGCTCTTTGTACAGGCAAACGGCAAACTCATGGAATCCTGCTCCTTTAAATCCGGCCGGGACAACAGGTGATCGCAGCACTGTATGTGCGTGTGCCTGCTTCATCCACACATCTTACCTGTTGACCTCACAGCTTGTGCATGAACCCGCCTGGCCAGCACAATGGCTGCTATACACAGCTGAACCAGAGAGAGTGGGCAGGATTGAGAAAGAGAGAGAGAGAGAGAGCAGTGAGAGAGACAGAGAGTGGGAGTCAGCAGTGAGGTGCTGCATTCAGGGTCTCATGTGACAGCTCGGTCACTGCATGTTCACCTGTCACATGAGACTGGTTTTAAACTAAATGTAAACATCCAAATCGTTGCACTATTCCTGACCAGTGCATCAAAACACATACAGGTCAAGTGATTGAAACAATCAACCACATGAATCACGTTATTAATGACCTAAATGACATGTTTTCCCTGTGAGATGGGAAGAGATATAGAATGAATGCAGCTCTATTATATGCACATAAATTCTCAGCATTTTGTGGGTGCAGGCAGAACTGAACAGGCCCGTTGCCGGACCGGGTGGGAGTGTAATACACACATTGCGGGTGTGGGCAGTAACGGTCCGATATTCAGCAGGAGCGGTCGGGAGATGCGCAGGGCTCTCGTGCTGCAGCACTCGGTCTGCCACAACCCCCCATGAACAGCTGATTTCCAGAGAGGGAGAGAGAGTGAGAGACAGGGGGAAAAGAGGAAAGTGTGCATGCAAGGGGAGGGTGGAGGAATCCAACCCAGGAAATGTCTATTCACAGCGCTCGGCCTGCCATGGCACCCCCTGCTTGCTTTCCACCAAGACCTGGGGTGCGGCATTGTGGGGTTTCGTATTGTGTTTGAAAAGAGCCTTGTCATATGTCCTTTTTCCACTTGTGCTCGGCTTGGCGACATTTCCTCCTGGCATCATGACTTCTGTCATTTAATCAAGGCTCAGAATTAGCCATGGATTACCAAATCTTAAACGGAGCCACCGAATCCAGAATGGTTTGACATGACGAATACAACCAAGAAATGAGCTCTTCTATATCACAAGCAGAAGCTTCAAAAGAGGCACATAACTTCTGAAAGGCAACAGAAAACTGAGTAGCAGTAGAGTGGTTCATGGCCGAAAATGCTGAGCGCAAGCACAAGGCTGCACTACAGCCTGTACCAAATTGACAGAAAATAGCACAGGAAAGTGATCCATGAATCCAACATCATAAATTTCAGTTACTGGCAGACCGTAGGAGAGCACCAAATCCAGCATATATCCACAATCGTGTGGGACAAATTATAGAGTGAGCCAAATTAAAAGAATCAGCAAGACTTAAAAAGTCCCTTAGCTGCGGCCTATCAGGACAACACACATGAATATTAAAATCTCCAATAATTAAAACACAATCAGAATTAGGCATGATCTGGGCTTAAAAAAAGTCATCAATAAAATTATTATTATATTTTGGAGGACAATAGACAAGTGCAAAGAGAACAGGATTAATCCAACCATCTCAAATGAGGTACATTCAAAACTAGAAAAGGAAGACTGTAGCATTGTTTATATTTATAATCCTTTTTATACACAACTGCTGTGCCTCCACCTCTGTCAGAAATCTGAGGACAATTAAAATAGCAACAATCTGCTCGACAAGAGCACTGGATTCCCCAGCACTTAGCCACATCTCAGTTGTATCTAAAAAATCCAAATCATGGGAGCTAAAAACGTCCCACAGAATAAAATTTTGTTTGCCAATGATCTGGCATTTACCGGGCCAACCCTGGCCGGAGCCAAGACTGGAACCGGACTTTAACCAGCCGAGAAACCTGGTGAAGTAGACCCAAACTCCAAGAGCATCATTGGTGTAAGTCAATCCAGGGAGGACATGGACGGCTAGGCCAACAGTCTTCAAAGCCATCCACCGGCAATAACATGCAAGCTCTGACCGGATCCACAAGGCATCAGGGCAAAACAGTTCCCACAAGAAGTATGTGCAATTACCGTCCAGACCCCAAACAATGCACCACCAGATGGCCACTTAGTCTCCCGTGGAGATGATTGCACTTTTGCCCAGAAGGCAGCACAGGACCTTGGCACAGGAAACCCATAAAGTCCATCAAAAATGGGGGCAGAACCTTCTGTCCACCCACTGCAAACAGCACCACACCCTGGACAGCCTGAGTGTGTTTGCCAGGACACGAGTCTTGATCCCCAGGACTGTTTTGTCCTGGCAAAGGTGTATGTATCTTCACTAATTAGACAACAGACTGTTACTGTCACTGCTTGTTTATGTGTTGCTGCTTGTCCTGGTATGTTGTATCGTGGGAGTTCTCCCTCTTTGGTGTTTCCCACATTAAATCACCTCACTGTTATTACTGTCACCACTCGTCTTTTGTTCTTGTCTGTCTCTGTGCTGTTTTGGTGTTCAGCCCTCCTTTATAGATACTGTCTATTAGCTTTAAATAAAACATTACAGCCTGATCAAGAAGGGCAGGTGAAAGTCATACATGCACACCGTGTTCACCCACACACTATATGTTATCCGTCTTGCAAGATCAAATTGTATATATATATATATATATATATATATATATATATATATATTTTTTTTTTTTTTTTTTGCAATTTACAAATACAAATGCAAATACAAAGCAAATAATTACTGAAATTGCAAAACCATTATCATATATTTTTAATAAATCATTTCAAACTTTAATTGTTCCTAACAGTATGAAAGTGGCAAAAGTGATACCTTTATTTAAATCTGGTCGCAAGCATCTTTTTACTAACTACAGGCCTGTGTCTCTATTGTCACAATTTTCTAAGATATTGGAAAAACTTTGCAACACCAGACGGGATAAATTTATAGAACTACACAACTTGCTTGATGAAAGTCAATATGGTTTTAGAAAGAAAAGGTCCACTGCACTGGCATTGCTCGATTCAATAGAAGAGATCAATAAACATGTGGACCAAAGGGAAATAGTATTAGGTTTATTTATTGACCTAAGAAAGGCTTTTGACACAATTGATCACAATATATTATTTCAAAAGATGGAACTGTATAGGATCAGAGAGGTTGCTCAAAGTTGGATTAAAAGTTACTTACAAAACCGGAAGCAGTTTGTTAAACCCGGGAACTACTGTTCTTCATGTCTGGACATCATTTGTGGGCTTCCACAGGGTTCTGAGTTGGGACCAAGATTATTTATTTTATACTTCAGTGAGTTATGTAAAGTTTCAGATCTGTTTAAGGCAGTTCTCTTTGCAGATGACACAAACCTGTTTTGCTCAGGAGAAAATCTGCCACAATTGTTATCAGATTTAGGAACTGAAATGATAAAGTTAAAGAGATGGTTTGGTATCAACAAATTAACATTAAATTTGTCAAAAACTAAATAAATGTTATTTGGAAATTATAAAAAAAGTCATACAAATACAGTTAAATATATAAGGGGTAAACATAGAATGTGTCAAAGAAAATAAGTTTTTAGGTGTTATTATTGATGAAAAAATTAATTGGAAAGCACATATTCAACATGTTCAAAAGAAGGTATTAAAGAGTATTGCAGTATTAAATGAAGCAAAGCATGTTCTTGATTGCAGAGCACTACATACTTTGTATTGTTCATTGATTTTACCCTACCTGACTTACTGTGCTGACGTTTGGGACAACAGTTATAAAACTACAGTGCAACCATTATTCATTCTTCAAAAAAAAAAAAAAAAAAGCATTAAGAACAATTCATAATGCAGGTTACAGAGACCACACCAACCCATTGTTCATTAATTCTCAAATATTTAAAACTTCATGACATGATTTTGTTCAAGACTGTTCAATTAATATACAAAGTGAAAAATAAACAAGTGCCCTTTAGAATTCAAAAATTTTTGCTGAGAGAGAGGGAAAATATAATTTACGGGGCTTGTATCATTTTAAATTTGCTGGCGCTCGGATGACCAGGTAAGGTTTCTGTGTCTCCATGTATGGCCCTAGAATATGGAATAACCTGATGGAGGAACTCAAACGATGTCCAAATATCAATCAGATTAAAAATCAATATACAGACATGATGTTTTCAAGATATGTATCTGCTGAAGAAGGCTGAGTTTTGTGTGTTTCCAATTGTAAATGTAAATTTGTAAATGTGAATTTGTTTGGTAGCATTTGGATTGTGTCCTTTAAGATGAAGAGTTTGAAGTGGTTGAAAATGGGAGTGGGAATAGATGTGTTTTTAGCTTTCCCCCACTTCTTTTGGACTAGATAATTTTATTTTTGGTTAAAGGGGTAGGCGTTAATAAGCTTTGCTTCTGCCTATACCCTTTCAGGCACACGGATGCATTTTCTTTCTTCGTTGTAAATTTCTGTTGTTGTTTTGGACTGTGTGTGCTGAATAAATTAATTCATACAATTCATTCATACATTCATATACACAGACACACACACATATGAAGTTGGGACTTGTGTAAAAAGTAAATAAAAACAGAATATAATGATTTGCAAATCCTTCAACCTGTATTCCATTGAATACACCACAAAGACAAGATATTTAATGTTCAAACTCATAGACTTTATTGTTTTTGTGCAAATATTTGCTCATTTTGAAATGGATGCCTGCAACACATTTCAAAACAGCTGGGACAGTGGTATGTTTATCACTGTGTTACATCACCTTTCTTTCTAATAACACTCAATAAGCGTTTGTACAACTTCAGTTGTTCAACAGTCTGGGGTCTTCGTTGTCGTATTTTGCGCTTCATAATGCACCACACATTTTCAATGGGTGACAGGTCTGGACTGCAGGCAGGCCAGTCTAGTACCGCACTCTTTTACTATGAAGCCACGCTGTTGTAACATGTGCAGAATGTGGCTTGGCGTTGTCTTGCTGAAATAAGCAGGGACGTCCCTGAAAAAGACATTGCTTGGATGGCAGCATGTGTTGCTCCAAAACCTGGATGTACCTTTCAGCATTGATGGTGCCATCACAGATGTGTACTACCCTGGGCAGATTTTAATGAAGCAATATCAGACCTACATAGTGGGATGCAATCCATAGCATACAACATTGTAGGACAACAAACACTTTTCCGTAAATACGATTTTACAGAGGTATGTAGACCTGGGTATTGAAATCCAACTGATGCTAACTTATACATGCTCCTTCTGCCGGCACTTATCCTATTATTTACATGGCTGGTGTACTTACCCACAGAATCAAACTTGACACCCAGAATCTCCGTATTAGTTTGTATGTAGATTACACTTGACTTCAGATTAAACTGAAGAGGGATTTTTAGTAGGCTGTATCCTACAATACAAACTTGAGTTTTCTTTCTATGATTTTTATGGACACGTCTGCAGAAACAGGACACAGTCTCAAATGGATGAATTTCCCTCACTGCCACATTAACCGCACCGTAGTCGATTTTCTGCACTAATTTCCCTGCTAAGGTAATGGATTCCACATAAGCCTTGCAGGGTCTCTAATCACCTGCTCCATGGCCTGTTGTAAATTCCTAATGTTACCCTCCCTGTAGAGCTCTATCTATGTTCCCAGACAAGATGGTAAGCTCTAGAAGTAAAGACAGGCTAAGTTAAATTGTAAATGGACTGCATTTATATTGCGCTTTTCCATCTGCATCAGAAGCTCAAAGCGCTTTACAACAATGCCTCACATTCACCCCAATGTAAGGGTGCTGCCAAGCAAGGCGCTCACTACACACCAGGAGCAACTTGGAGATTAAGGACCTTGCCCAAGGGCCCTCAGTGATTTTCTGGATAGGATTTGAACCAAGGATCCTCTGGTTTCAATCCCAACGCTTAACCACTAGACCGTCACCTCCCCTGACCATCACCTCCCCAACAGAGTTAGTCTGTCAGTGGGTTGAACCAGTAGCTAACTTACTCAGCCAAGATGGTAGTGTGTGGCAAAAATGACAGAATCTATAGAATGAAGTTGACATAAGCAATTTTGGGATTTTTTTTTTTAAATAAGCTTTATATGTATCTATAGGATTATTTTGGACTGTGTAGCTAGTGGAGTGTGTAGTAAGGATGTTCTGTTTGATGAACTCGTACTAATGATTTAACAATGTTTTAGGAAATTTTGGCTTGTAGTTGGTCAAGTACTTTACCCATTATCTGCGCAACGAAATACGTTGATTTTTAGATTTTTAAGAATTTCAAGAGCAAGCTTGAATGTTGACATTTGTCATGGTTTACTGGCAATGTGCTATTTCAGCTATATGCAGCTGCTGTGTTTCTGATCTTAATCATCAAAATAATGGAAACCATGTAGTCTCAGTTGGGGGCTATATCCAGCTTCTGGACTTGTTATAGGTGATATAGTAGTTTATGATCTTCGGCAAACAGTATGTCAGGAGTTACTCTATAGTTGCTCTATCCTGACTGGGCTTTATCAAGGTTTGGGTTAATCAGTGTTGCCCTGTAGGAATGTTGCCTTTCACGGGTGGGAATATCCAAGGGGAACGATATACTGTTACACCGGTTCACAGGTCGCAGCGGCGAGTGTGATCGGGGTACTGCAACTGGGCAACAAGCCCTACATGACTTTCTCTGCCTAACCACGGTCCAAAAGCTGTCATCCACAGCTGGCATTTCTAGGCTAATGCTAATGGGCATGCTAGCTGGCCCAACACTAACCTCATCTGGAGTGCCCATAACATCTAACTCCACTGAAGTAAGAAACTGTTCTAGCTTATGGACACAGCTCTCTAAAAGAGCCACCCTCTCTGCCAGCATCGCACAGGATTTATGTAAAGTGTAAAGTCGTGTACGTTGTGCACCTGAAAATCCAAGAGTATAGCCAATCTAGCGCGAGCAAACCGCGAATGAAAAAACTATTTTACACTATAAGCATGCACTACTGGCTACAAAGCGGGCCTATTACTCTGATCTGATCAATAAAAATAAGCATAACTCAAAGTTCTTGTTTGACACGGTGGCAATACTTATTCATGGACATCCACCTGTAAATCACTCTCCCATTTCAGCACAGGAGTTCTTAGATTACTTCAAGAAAATAGAAGACATTAGGTTGAGCATATCCCAGCATGCCTTAACCCAGCCACTACACCCTTCTATTGAGGTGGGTGCTACCACTGAGGTGTTACCTAGATTTACAGAATTTGATAGTATCTCACGAGGTATGCTGAAGAAACTTATGTCTACAAAAAGCACAACCTGCTTATTTGATCCTATACCAACAAAACTGTTTAAGAACCTGTGGCCCATTCTTGGGCCGACTGTGCTGGAAATTGTTAATCTCTCATTAACTTCTGGATCTGTTCCTAGATCTTTCAAATCTGCAGTGATTAAAGCATAACTTAAGAAACCTAGTCTAGTGTATTGAAAAATTATAAGCCGATATCAATTCTATCATTTTGCTCTAAAATTCTGGAAAATGTGGTTTCACGGCAGCTTGTGGACTGCCTTACTGAGAATAAACTTTTTGAGCCACTGCAGTCTGCCTTTAGAAAATATCACTCAACAGAGACAGCTCTCACTAAAGTGTTGAATGTCCTTCTGCTTACAATGGACTCAGACACCACTACAATTCTGGTGCTATTGTAGATCTCAGTGCTGCATTTGATACCTTGGATCATCATATTTTACTCAATAGGCTGGAGAATCATTTTGGAATTACTGGAAGTGCCCTAGCGTGGTTGACGTCATACTTGTCCAGTCGTTCTCACTGTGTTTTGTACAATAACACTACCTCTAACCTTAGTGACATGAAATTTGGGGCTCCACAGAGATCGGTTTTAGGCCCCCTGCTTTTCTTCCTTCATATAGCACCCCTTGGGTATATATTGTGGCGTTTTGGGATTGCCTTTCACTGCTATGCTGATGATACTCTATTGTACATGCCAATAACTGCTGGTAATCTCATCCACATAAAATCCTTAGACAATTACCTTGCATCAGTGAGAAGCTGGATGGCTAGTAACTTCCTACTTTTAAACGATGATAAGACTGAAATGATGGTTCTTGGTTCAATGAGACATCGGCATCAATTTGACCAGCTAGTGCTTAGCCTAGACTCATGTGTCATACATCATACTAAGTGAGGAACCTTGGGGTAATTTTTTTTTTTTATCCTACATTGTCCTTTGACCTCCACATTAGAGATATTACAAGGACTGCTTTCTTCCATCTGTGAAATATAGCAAAGATTCATCCTATCCTGTCTTTGGCTGATGCTGAGACCCTGATTCATGCATTTGTCTCTTCAAGATTGGATTATTGCAATGTTCTATTTTCTGGTTTACCGCAGTCTAGCATTAGGGATCTGCAATTGGGTCAAAATACTTAACACGAAGCAGAAAGTTTGACCACATGATCCCCATTTTGGCATCTTTTCACTGGCTTCCTGTCTCTGTGAGATCAGATTTTAAGGTTCTGCTGCTGGCCTCTAAAATTGTTCACGGACTGGCACCTCACTACTTAGCTGGCCTAATTAAACCTTTAGTACCGGCCCGGGATTTGCGTTCTCAGGGTGCAGGACTACGTAAGACTTAAGGGGCACATATTTTCCCTTTCATATGGCTAGCATACTGGCATAGTATGTTCAGAGGTGTCAAGTAACGAAGTAGAAATACTTCGTTACTGTACTTAAGTACACTTTTTAGGTATCTATACTTTACTCCTTTACTTATTTTTCTGCCTACTTCTGACTTCTACTCATTACATTTTCACACAAGTATCTGTACTTTCTATTCCTTACATTTTTAAAACAAACAGTCTCGTTACTCTTGGCTTCAGTTTAATGTTTATATATATATATTTCACATCATGTGCGCCTGTAATCAACTTTTCTGCAGCACAGCTTTGCTTTGAACCGTGAACCAATCCAAGCAGTGGTTCGCAGATTGAAGCAATGCTTCGACCTATTGCTTCGTTTATTCTTTCTTTCTTTCGCTTAATTTTCCCCCGCTAAAACCCTAAAGAGCATACTTCTGTGAGTATTATTTACCTTTTCTATGTTAAACCGACCTGTTATGGTCTTCTGAAACAGTTGATAGATGTATTTTATAACTTAAAAACGGGAGCAACGCTAACGCGTTAGCATGTCTATGGCATTTTCAATGGTAAAAGTTAGCATTAAGCAGCTCTCATCACGTTCGGGTGCATTTGTTTTCAAATTGTAATATTTCTTAAATTTATTTTTGCTTATATATTAATAATCTAATGATTATTATATACAATTTTAGAGAAAGAGGCAAAAAGAACCTGAATAGAAACACAACAGAAAATATAAAAGCAACTAACAATGAACATACATAAATAAATACATACATACATAAATAAATAAGTGTTTCCTGTGAACACCTAATGACTCTTACACCTCCACTTCATCCCTGTCTTATTTAATGACAATTTGTTTCGGTCAAACCATATTTTCAATGTATTAATTTCTTCAGTGATTTCCTCCAGAACTATCTGCCAAACTTTTTTTTTCTGTTTTTCTGTAATTGTTGTATGGCTCTTGCTTTACAATATAAAGCACCTTGGGGTGACTGTTTGTTGTGACTTGGCACTATATAAATAAATAAATAAATATAGTTACGTTGCGCTAGATGAATTGTTTTCGGTTTAGATTGAGTCAGATTTATTTTCAGTCAGTTTTAGATTGTTTCAGGTAGGTTTTCCTGGAGCTCCACTCACTTTGGTTTTGACTAGGTTGGCTTTGTGTTTTTGTTGTTATTGTTTTACAACACAGATATTGTTTATTCAAGTATGGCAGTGGTAGGTCCATGACCTATACGGGATCTAGGCGCTCCCGCCATCACGAGCCTCCCACCTGACTGGGTTATAGCAGTGGGTAGATGGGACTCATTAGCCCTGTTAAGGCGGTCCACCTAGGGGAAGGAAAACCCTGATGTTAAACCCCCAGCCTGGGTTACTGCCCCCATGGCTCAGAGGAAGGTTCTTTAGCCAGAGGCTAGGAGAAGGTCACTCTGATGTAAAACCTACAGCCTGGTGGTCACCACAGCCATCTCAGCTTGTCTGTGCCACTGTGGAGTGCCACCTTGCCTAAAGAGTGGAATTGGTGTGCGCGAGCTGATCCCCACTTTAAGCAACGAGCGCAGGCGGGAAGGAAAGCCCTGCAGCGATGGGAAGAGGTGAAAACAGCAGGTGCATGATGGCACTGGGAGCTGCAGTCTCGATACTGCATGCAGCCGGCTCAGGAGCGATGGTTGTTTGATTGCTGACCCGAGACAACAGCATCATCCGGCAGGGCCCTGGGTGACCAAGCAGCCCTGTTTAGGGATAGCCCTGCTTGCTCCACATGGAGAAAGACCTAGAAAAGGTGGTCTAAACATGGCTTGTCTCACTAGACCCGGTTGGCTCACCGCTGCCAACGGGCATCACATACATGCAGTGCGAAAAGTAAAACAAAGAACCTGAAAATTGCATGCTGGAATGTACGCACAATGATGGACTCAGACAATAGCGATCGTCCTCGAAGACGCTCAGCCTTAGTCGCCAAAGAGCTAGCAAGGCTTGACATAGACATTGCTGCACTCAGCGAGGTGTGCTTTGCAGACCAAGGGTCACTCACCGAGGAAGGCACAGGCTACACACTTTTCTGGTCAGGGAAGGCTAAAGAAGATCGTCGACTCTCAGGGGTCGGGTTCATGATTAAGACCACCATAGCACATAGGTTACACAGTTTGCCAGTTGGACATTCTGACCGACTCATGTCACTCCGGCTCCCCATCAACAACAAGGATTTTGCCACTATTGTTAGTGTGTATGCTCCAACCATGCAGGCCGACATCGGAGTTAAGGAAGCTTTCTATAGCGATCTGCACAACCTTCTATAGCGCGTTGACACCCAGGACAAGCTCCTCATCATGGGAGATTTCAACGCCAGAGTGGGCCGCGACTCTGATGTATGGAAGGACGTGCTAGGGAAACATGGCATAGGCAACTGTAACGACAATGGCCGCCTGCTGCTGGAGTTCTGCTCTGCACATGACTTGACGATCACCAACAGCCTGTTCCAACAGAAAGAGAGATTCAAAGCAACCTGGAGACACCCACGCTCCAAACACTGGCACCTTCTGGACTACGTTCTGACGCGACAGCGTGATAGAAGAGACGTACTACATACCAGGGTGATGCCTAGCGCTGATTCCTATACGGATCATCGCTTGGTCCATTCCAAGATTGCTTTCACTTTCAAGCCCCCTCCTAAGAAGAAAGGCCCACAGTTTAAGAAGCTACAAGTCCACAAGCTGCAAGACATAGACACAAAAATGGAGTTCCAGGCCAAACTAGAGGAGAGACTGGGTGGAGAAGAAGGCCTGCCTGACGACCCTGAACAACAGTGGATGAGATTAAAGACCATCCTTCAGGAGACGGCAGCAGAAGTAGTGGGCTTCTCAGCCAGGAAAAATAAAGACTGGTTTGATGAGTCTGATGCACAGATCCAGGAACGACTAGAAAAGAAACGTGCATGCTACAAGACTCTTTTAGCTAAACCTGATGACCACTCTGCCAAGACAGCTTACAGAAATGCCTGCTCCACACTGCAAAGCAAGCTCCGCATACTGCAGAACGACTGGTGGCTAGCTTTTCCGGAGAAGACACAACAACATGCCGATGCCGGAGACATGCACTCCTTTTATGAAGCCCTTAAGACCATCCATGGGCCAGCACATCAAGTGCAAGCACCCCCGCGCTCCTCAGACGGCTCCACCCTTCTGACGGACAAGGAAACCATTATGCAGCATTGGTCAGAACACTTTGAAAACCTCTTCAGTGACAAGCGCACTGTGCAAGAGTCATCAGTCGAGAAGATTCCCCAGGTGGAGGTGAAATGGGAACTTTATGACCCCCCAACACTTGAAGAGATCCAAAAGGCCACCACACAGCTGAATCCAGGGAAGTCTCCTGGCATAGATGGCATCCCAGCAGAGGTGTACCAAAATAGAGGTGAGGCAGTCCTCCACAAGCTTCAGATTCTCTTCTCCAGTTGCTGGGAAAAGGAAATGGTTCCACATGACCTTCGGGATGCGGTCATTGTCTCCCTGTGCAAGAACAAGGGCGACAAGTCCGACTGTTCTAATTACCGGGGCATCACACTCCTCTCAATAGCAGGTAAGATTTTGGCTCGAGTGCTGCTCAACAGGCTTACCCCTACCAAAGCGCATGAAAATACTTTCCGTCAGTGCTGATTTCGGGCCAACAGGGGAACCACCGACATGATCTTCATCCTGAGACAGATCCAGGAGAAGTGCAGAGAACAGAACATGGCCTTTATGCAGCCTTCATAGACTTAACCAAGGCTTTTGACACGGTCAGTCGTGAGGGTTTGTGGAAGATTCTTGCACGCCTTGGCTGCCCTCCAAAGCTCCTCACCATCATCCGCCAGCTGCATGAAGGCCAGATGGGACAAGTGAAGTACAACGGGACTCTGTCCGGCAGCTTCCCCATCTCAAATGACGTCAAACAAGGTTGCATCCTCGCGCCCACTCTGTTCTCCATCTTCTTCAGCATGATGCTTCGTGAGGCCAAAGAAGACTTGACAGACGGCATCTATATCCGCTTCAGAACCGACGGAAGTCTGTTTAACTTGCGGCGCCTTCTGTCCCACACTAAGATCACAGAACAGCTAATCATGGAGCTGCTCTTCGCAGATGACTGCACCCTCGTCGCCCATACAGAGCAAGCCTTGCAGCACATTGTCAACTGTTTTGCTGAAGGAGCAAGAGCCTTTGGCCTCACCATCAGCCTGAGAAAGACAGGAGTGTTATATCAACCGATCCCCCGTACAGCATATACCCCACCCCAAATCAACATCGAGGGTACCAGCCTGAATGGTAGTGTTATCTCAAACGACACATCTGTTGCCAAGGACCTAGACATTCGCCTTGCCAAGGCCAGCAGTTCTTTTGGTTGACTCTCAAAGAAAGTCTGGCAGAATCATGCACTGCGCCTTTCCACAAAAGTGCAGGTCTACAGAGCCATTGTGATCCCTACCCTCATGTATGGAGCTGAAACCTGGGTTCTGTATCACTAGCAGATCAGATTACTGGAACGCTTTCGTCAGCGCTGTCTCCGAAACATCTTCGGGATCAAGTGGCAGGACTACGTCTCAAATGAGGACATCCTTACCAGAGCCAAATTGCCCAGCATGGAGTCTATTATACTCAAACAACAGCTTCGTTGGGCAGGTCACATTGCCAGGATGAACGATACATGCATGCCAAAATTAATTCTCTTTGGCGAGCTCAAGGAAGGGAGACGAAACCAAGGGGCCCCCAAAAAGCGCTATAAGGACCAGCTGAAGAAACAGCTCTCCCTTGCAGGCATTCAGCATCAGTCATGGCAGCATCTAGCTACAGATAGACTCAGCATCAAATCTGCCAGCCTGAAGTTTGAGGCAGAAAGAAGTGAGGCCTCATGCCAGAAGCGTCAAAGACAGAAAGAGCGGGCAGCAGCACAAGCCCAGCCTACTCAAGTGTTCATTTGCCCCAAGTGTAACAGGTCTTGTGCATCCCGCATCGGACTTTTCAGCCACCAGAGGGCTTGGAGAAAATAAACTAAAAAAAAAAAAAAAAAAAAAAAAAAAGGCCTTCCCACTATCCTCGCAAGCGAGGAAACTACCAACAACAACAATCTGCCAAACTAGAAAACTGCTGCATCCTTGTAAGAGCAGAATACTACTGGAATGAATTTGAATAAGGAAAGTTGTTTTTTTTTTTTTTTTTTTTTTCTTCACTAAATGGATGCTGCACTCACTGCAGTTTATTGTCTGGAATAGTCCCAGATTGCATTTCAGAGCTTCTAGAATTGAAACATTTTCGTGCAGGTGGTGTTGGGGGGTAATTTGGGGTTTTGGGTCTTGGGCCACATGTAGAACGAATCCGTTTTTAAATTAAGCTTTCAATTCATATAGTGGCATCTACCTTTTTTTTTTTTTTTTTTTTTAAAGGTTACTTTATACTTTTATACTTTAAGTAGGTTTTGGAGTACATACTTTTTCACTTTTACTTGAGTAAAGAGGTCAAGTTGATACTTCAACTTTTACCAGAGTGTTTTTAAACTGCAGTATCTATACTTCTACTTAAGTAACAAATGTGTGTACTTTTGACACCACTGAGTATGTTGCTATGCTTTTTACTGTTTTAAATTCATTTTATTGGGAAACGGAGCGTGCCATGATCTCAACTTTATCTAAATGGTGGGTCTTTTAGTGAATCTTAGGGCTAGTGGCCGGTGATCACCTTAGTATTTTTTTTCTTCTTGTGAATTTGTATGTGTATTTCTTCTTACTGTATTTGTTCTCTTTGTGATGCCTGATTTTTTCTCTCTGTTTGAGGTGTGGCTCCATCCAGAGATGAGTGTGGTGTCTGTTTCTGAAACCCTCCTGTCTTGTGCATGGCAACATTTCCTGTATATTTGTTTTGTGAATTGTTTTGTAATTTGTGTCGGTATCATGGCCCAAGCAGAGGGTCACCCCTTTTTGAGTCTAGTCTGCTTGAGGTTACTTCCTCAGAGGGAGTTTTTCCTTACCACTGTCACCTGTGTGCTTGCTTGGGGGGTTGGTAAGGTTAAACCTTACTTGTGTGAAGCGCCTTCAGGCAACTCTGTTGTGATTTGGTGCTATACAAATGAAAATAAATTAAAATTAAATTGAAAACAGTTAGTAAAACCGAATGAAAACATTTGTAAACCCTAAAATCATACATGTTGGTTCCTGTCTGCTACGTGTTTTGCAACAGCCAGGCAGCTGTGAAAAGCTGAGCACAACTATACCCAGCAGAAGGGGCCTGGCTGCCAGGCTGCGCCAAAAAATATTAAAGTAATTTAAATTCAACATACATTGCCCCAGACGTGTGGCAGAAATCATGAAAAGCAAAGGAGGTTTGACTTATTGTTTTGATTTATAAACCAAATTAATCCAGATAGTTTATTACATTAATGTCAACTCTGTCATTTTTACAAAGTGGAAAATATAACACATATCTTTTAATTTTAAAATAATGTGCTAATTCTGAAATTAACACCTACATCTTGGACACTGATGCATCCAACCACAGCATAGGTGCAGGACTATCACAGCTATGGTGGGGGAAGGAGAGAGTTATATTGTATACCAGCACACTGCTCACTCATGCACAACAGAGCTACTGTGTGACCAGACAGGAGCTACTGTCCATCGTCAAATACACAAGACAGTTCTGTCACCTTTTCCTTGGTAGAAAGTTCCTCCTTCGACCAGACCATGGCAGTCTGACTTGGCTCTTCTATTTCAAACATCAGAGGACCAACTAGCACTCTGGCTTGATGAGCTTAGTCAATATGACTTTGAAATTGACCACAGAGCTGGCTGATAGTATGCAAATGCAGATGTGCTTGTTATGTGTCGACGCGGATTGAGGAGCGAACCTGCGTCAGACAGGACCCAGCGCTAAAAATAACCAGAAAGCGGTTCCAAACAAAAACTATTTATTATACACCTGTGATTAAAAGTGTAAAAACATAAAAAACAACGTCCCTCTGGTGGAGTGATTCGTGGCTCGCTCTCCAGCGCCCGCAAGGATTAAAGCCGGCGCTCCTGGACTTCCTACCACCGCCAAACACCCCCCAGGTGGACACGACAAACTGATTCTCTGTGAAGCAAAGAGACGGTGAGGTAAGTCAACAGATACAACTATATCTTCTAATAAACACACGCTGCCAACAACACACTCAGGTCAGTGTCCCTTTTTTTTACTTTATGCAAATGAGCAGCTTCTCACAACAAGTGGAGGATCACTTATCCTTCACGCCACAGCAGTGAGAAGCAAACTGCGCAATTCTCTTTACAATTCCAGTATACTGTGTAACAAAACACCAAATTACTATCAACAAGTACCTAAACACTTAATTACCTTTCGTGTGTGCTGACAGCATGTGTCCTCACCCCTCCCTGCTTCACGGGCTCGATGTGTCAAACCCAGGCGCGGTCCTCAGCGTCTCACAAACGAACGTCACAAGGTCGAGTTCCCGGCAGTTCTGCTTGAATCACACATGACTTAAATGCAGAACGCCATCCAATTATCTGCTTCAGCTGCAAGTCGTCCAGGTTGCACATGAGCACCAAGCACAGGTGCTTTCCATGATGTTGATGAGGGTGAAGACTCTTCAGCCAGCACCTTCTTCACAGACAAATCAGCCCTCATGCCACCTGGAGAGCAAAGAAAAGAAAAGAACACCAAAACATCCAGGCATGCCCCCACCAACACACAACAGTGCTGTCCAGCAGGTACGCAACAGAAGGTTCAGCAGACTGTGACTCCTATCAAGCAGGGATGGACATGACAGAGCTCCCATGTCATGGGTGTCCAATGCAAAAGACTGCACGAGCAGTGGGCCAGATTTGAGAAAGATGTGGATGATGTTGTTCCTTTGGTTGTCAGGTAGATTGCTATACAGAGGGATGAGAATATCATTTCACGCCAACAACAAGCATTAACTGACCTCCATACACCCACACTGAATTGCCTTCAACCTCTGAGTTCTGGGCAGCTCGTGACTGTCCAGAAAGAAGACCCTGTACGGTCTGTCTTGCTTGGCTGGAAAGAACCTGGAATTCTTCCAACCAGAGAGCAAGTTACAATGGAGAGCCCAGCAGTGAGAAAATACTGGATCCGCTGGCCACAAGTAGAGCTTCATTGAGGAGTTCTGCATTACAACGGTGGAGAATGCTCACAAGATGTAGGCTCATCCTTGCTGCTGCTGGTTCCAGCCTCATTCCAAACCAAATGCATGCAAGCCTGTCATGACCCTACGCAGTCTGGACATTTGGGAGCGACAAAGACCCTGCAGCTTCTCAGAAAGAGTTACCATTGGTACAGCATGGGAGGTGACCTTCACAAGTACATCCAAAGATGCTCCCAGTGTAAAGCCCAGAAATCGAGCAGCACCATACAGAGAGCTAAATGTAATTTTCCTGTTATGAGTCATTCTTCTCTTGCACAAAGCCAGACATCTATGCAGCCTCCTCTTTGATGGTCGAAGCTAACAATATATTAATTCTGTAAAGAAAGGACCAGGTGGGGAGTGATCTCAGGACCTTCTCATCGTGAGGCAACAGTGGATAAAGATGTTTTAGTTTATTTCAGGTCTGATTGAGTGTGAGTGTTTTTATGGAAGTTTCAGATCAATTGTGCCTGTTGTTTGGATATTTCACATGTAACTGTAAATGTGTCATGCAGGATGTGACTTGAACCTGTCTCAATCTCACCCTGCCTTGGTCTTGGACTTACCTTGTTCATGATACACTGTGGTCTTGGTTATCCCTTGGCCTTGATTTAGATCAGGGCCCTGATCAGCCCTGTTCCTGCAGGGCACCTGCCCTGCATATTTTCTATCTCTCCCTGTTCCACTCTCAGGCAATTAACTCTTATCAGGTGTACTCAGCCAATCAAAACACCACTTTTAAAAAAAATCAGGGGTGACTTGAGTAGGTAGATGTGGAAAACATGCAGGGCAGGTGCCCTTCCAGAAACAGAGTTGGTGACCCCTGATTTAGATGGTCTTGACTCCATCACTGCCACTACCTGTATTAGAATTATATATATATATATATAGAATTACAAGTACAAATAGACACAATCAAACCACTAGGCCCAGTGGACAGCTACAGTCTGGCACCCAGGGACCAATTTTCAATGCAGAGATGCTGCAGTGCTCAGGGACAGAGAAAGCAGCAGACATGAATGCATGTTTTTCATGGTGGGAAAAAAATCACAGTAAGGACACACACAGGCGCAGGGAGAACATGCAAACTCTGGGCATGGGTGGAATCAAACCCCAGACCTTATTGCTGTGAGGTATGAATGCCAACCACTGAGTCACTGTGCTGCCCAGTAAAACAGTATATTAATAAGGGTTTACTGCCTTTATTTAATGTTGTTTTAATAGGGTTGTGTTGTGGTGTCGCTCAGCCATCGTAGGCATCTGGCATAAAACTTGTACCAAATCAAGATTTGGTCCATACTGGGTTTGCAACTCTGAGCAAAAATAAATTAAATTAAATTAATAAATAAATAAAACACCAAGAGCAGTGAAGAGAAACTTAACTTTACTGCCCTTTTGAGTCCAGAGTGATTTTTTTTTTATTTCTGTGGAATTTATCTCATTAGCTTTTGTTTATTCCTTTCTAAACAGATTTTTCAAAAAAAAAAAAAAATTACTTCTCACAAAGAAACTGTCAAAGGTGAAAGGACTCCGAGGCTTCTTTGTAAATAAGGTTTTGTAAAAATGTGAAGTTACTTTTTAAGTTAAAGTCACACTAATGATAAAATGTTTCTTACTTAATGCTTTAAATATTTTATTGTATGAGTATGTGACAGACTCTTGGCCTCAAATACACTTTCTGAGACCTTTATGTCTACTGATGTATTAAAACAATGGATCCCTGTATTACCTGAAGCCAATGCTTAGAAGTCTGGGTGTGAAAAAACAAAACAAAACACTTTTGAATCTGAACAATATGTGCAGTTTGTGGAGCACCATTTTCTTAAAGTTGTGATAAAGCTTGAGCTGTATCAAAAACTAAACTTTTTTTTTCATGTTTTTATTTTTTAACCCCAATGGCACAGATAAATGCATCATAACACCCAACTGGAATCTGATTTTTGCATGTTTCATGGCTTTCCTGCAACAAGAGAGAGTTTAATTGGCTGCTTTAAGGTTTGTTCATTGGTTGTGAAATTCACCATGTAATACAACACAATATGACTTGTCACATGCATGATTACAGAGCGTTACCACACAAGTAGAAAACATCTTCACAGACACCACATCAAGCATTTATCAGAGGAAGGGAACAGCAGGAACACATGCACATTACCTACGGTAATATCAGATATTTTGTCATCCCAATGTATCCCATTTTGATTCCTGTCAGCTCATGCCTGTTAACCATCACGGAAATCCTCGCCAAATAGCAGTCATGACATATATAGAGGCAGAAACCAAATGATTATTTTAAGATGCACAGGGGAGCAAGGTGAAACAACTTTCTGACAATTTCATCATGCTTTACTACACAGCGGTTCCTCCCAAAATTGACATTGTTGGCTTTGATCAAAACCCAAATGGGGCAGCAATATTGTAAGAGAAGTGTTATAAATGATTTGTGTGACAGAGAGTGTGCACAGTTTTGAAGCATTGACATGCTTCAAAGGACAGAGGGAGTAAGTGGAGGACCGTGGAGGTAGTGTATGTGAGTGGAGGAGGATGTCCAACGACAGCGAGTCAAGATTTATCATCGTGTAGCTGGAGAAGAGAAGAACACCCTTTCAGGAAACATCACATTTGTCTTTAGATGTCCACCACCATTTGTTGGTCATTATCCACCCAATCACTTTAGACGGTCAAATGAGACGACTTGCAGTGTTGTTGTGTGTATTTCATCATGCGTGTTGTTTAGATTTTCCTCCTCTGTGATGAATCTGAGCGATGTCCTTGTTGAGGCATTGTCTGCGGGTAGCACACTGAGTCTGGCTGATTGATGGCAGACAGTGACTGTCACCCCTAGAGAGTAAGCATTTCTGTGTCGTCTCCTCACTGAAGGTCCTGTTGAGCTTGTTAAGGGAGAAAACACTTTTTGTTTATAGCCGCTCTGACGGCACCAGCTGACAGCTCCTGCTGAAGAGGAGATAGAATCCCTCTGGCACACCACAAAGAGCCCTGTCTCCTTCTCCTTCCCGTCTCTGTAATGTCTAACCTCTGTCCCTCTTCGTCTTCTGTCTTGTGTGATGATGTCAAAACTGAACTCTGCAGACCTTACGCAAGATGTCAAGGAAATCTGTTTCACCATCTGGATAGAATTAGGAGATAGGACCAAATTTTATATTCTGGATTTTACTTTTTAATTGAAAAGGAAATTGGAGAATGTAAACCCCCAACCAATGGAGAATCAATAAAAAAATAGGCCAATTCAAATTTGGAACAAGTCCAAATCATCTTCTTCTTATGGATAAACGCAGATCTAATGAGGATCTGCATGTTGATTTGGCACAAGTTTTACGCCGGATGCCCTTCCTGATCCAACTATTTTTCATTAATTTCCCCCAAAAATGATCACGTTGATCTTAATGACCCCTGTAATATGGCAGTAACATGATTGAGTCAAGCAAATGCTTACTTCAGGAAAGTAAGATAACTAAGTTGAGGAATATCACTTGTATTGTGAGGGAACATTAGATATCATGTTTTTGACCTGTGACATTACTTAGGGCATAATCCAGTATGCCTCAGTGCTGAGGAAGCCAATGGATGGAGAAGGGCAAGGGGATGCTCATGTTTCATCTGGCTGCAGCAGATACATGGTAACTTTTGAGAGGTGTGGAAGTACCAGATTTGTGCCTGGGTGGCTGCTATCCAGGACGTTGGATGGTTTTGTGGTTTGGTACATGTGGTGCTCCCAGACGTGACCTGAATTCCATCCATCAATTTTCACTTCAAATACTCTGTTTCTTTAGTTGTTTTTATTAATGAAATGTGACTGTAAGTATTTTTGAAGTATAAAAATAAGTCCTTTCAGCTTCCACCTCTTCTCACTCAGGGTCACCACAGCAGATCTTACATTGCCCACATGTTTATTTGGCACTGGTTTAATGCTGATAGGACTCCACATTACATGGAAAATGGGCAGTGGAGGCCTTGAACCAAAAACCTTCCAATTTGGAAACAAGCACACTAACTGCGTGGCCACCACTCCGGCTATGTTTGAAGTATTGTAACGTCTTTATTTTGGTAAGCATGTGTACACTCCAAACTCTGGAAGTGGAGATCCAGCGTCACAGTCACAGTCAGATGAAATTATCCTGCAGCAGCTCAGCTGCTGGTGAAAAATAGAAACATGTACTGAGGCAATAAGCTGTCTTCTGGGAAAGCATTAAAGGAGGGAAATAAACAACATCTAAAATTAACAAAGGTGAATGTGCCCAAATGTGTTCACTCTGTCTGCTGAGCTTGCTGCTCCACCCCCTCCTCCTATGCAACATCTATTTATGTAGTTACCTCAACTGGGAAGCACTTCAAGCGAGGCCTCCTTTCATTCCCAGATGGGCTTGCCAGAGACTGCGCGCGTGTCCGTGTGTGTAGATTTCTAAAGGGGGATGTGGGAGTTGATGGCACGTTGGTGTGATCTACATCTGTGTGCCACATGAAGTTGTAAAGCCAGGCATCTAACAACGACCCGACAGTGAATCACCTTCTTTTTGATCACGCTGTGCCTAATGTTTCCTATGTGCCACTCAAAAACAAGAGGTAACCTGCATGTCTCAACCCTCGCCATGGTTGTGCCACTCTGTTTTTCTCTCCACCCACATTGCCCACCTCCATGCATTGCTTCACAGGGTTTTACGAATTGGTCGGTGTTCCAGAGCAGTGCTGGAAGGCAGGAGGTGCTTCCAAGGCTCCCCATGATTCGTGAGCAGGGGAAAGCTTCAGATTCCTGGTGTTGTACAAACAGTGGCATTTAGAATAAAAGAAACATGAAAGTTCAAGTTTGATGTTCAAGAGACCTTGCTCTCAACAGTCATAAGAACAGAAGCAACAAGCAATGAGAGTACACTTGTGAGAGGATGGCTGGTAGCGTGGATAATGTGTCATAGATATCTTTAACAGGTTGACCTGTTGCATCTGGCTCATTAATGCATTCAGCTGTTGAAACGTAACACAAAAAGGGTGTGGACAATAGTTTACATTCCTTACAAACCCTCAAGCGACCAAGCTATTTTAGTGACTAATATGACCGAGTGGGGTTATTTATGACCCCATTGACTTTACATTGGAATACTGCTATATAAATTATTGTTTTAGGGTTCTTCATATTCATTTCACTTTCTAATATACAGTATTTGTCCATCATTCTTTTCGTCCTCACTCTGGGCATCACAAATCAGTCTCAGTGCTTGTGCACCTATAAATCTTGCTATTCCAGGTCTGTTGGTCATGCTTCCTTGCAAAACAATAAAATATAATGGTTAGAATTGGCAAACTACAGTACCATCTGAAGCTAGAATGTCGACAATCTCATAGATCGTCCCAGGTTCATATGTGACCCTGCACAAATTTGAATTATACTTGCCACATGGATCAGCTGCCAACTTTCAATGCTAACACTTGACCTTCTTAAATTGTTGTCAAGATGTGTTGCTAACTAGTTGACCAACACTGATAGAAAACTAGGTATAATTATAATAATTATCTATAATATGCATATGTCGCGGACATGAACGGGCGAAGCTCATCAGCATCCTACCATGTCATTTAGGTCCTTCAAACTTAATTTTGAGTCAATGCTTCAGGGGCATGGTAAAAACCTTTCAGTTTCTGGGGGAGCAGAACGTTTTTGCTCCCCAATGCAGCAGTAAGCGGAAGAAATTAAACGTTTCATTTTTTCTGTGTAGAGAACTGGACAATTAAAGCACACTGTTTTAAGCAAGTCTGCGCTTCTGCATGTAAGTCTTCACTACGCTGAGCTACTGAGAGAAGCTTTGTAGGAGCGCAATCACCCTCGTTGCCGTGGCAATGATGAGTGCCCACACTATCATTGATGGCTGTGTATTTAAGTTCACAGCAGGGAGGCTTTGCAGCAGAACTGCGCCTCAGTTTGTGCAAACTAGGTAGCAGTTTACAGAAGTGTGACTTCAAGTGTGAAAAGGTTTCAGATTCGCGTGTGAACAGGCTGGGATCCACACAGCAAGCAGCGCATGTGATCCAATGTGCGCGAGTCTGTGATAAATGATCCACACAGCCCAGCGTGTGTGCATGAGCTGGCAGGGATCCATCCGTTAAAATGCACATCAGAAAACATACTTATGATATATTTTTTTCCCCAGTTCTTTCTGTAATACTGCCCCTTACAAAGTACAAACTTAAATTATTCTGCACTTTTAAATTTAATCAAAGTCACAGCAAAAATAATCAGACCTGGACCCTGCAAGAACTTCTCTTACAGATAAGGTCCACACTTACAGAACCAAGAACAATGGATGCAAGCAGTTTTTATACAGGATTACATATGTGTCATGAGGCGGACCTTATTTCGCAAAATCCTTCTCTTATTGTATCCTAACTCTCTTTATCCTACAAACTGGTACAAACTGGTTAAATCCGGTTCTACATGCACATACCAAGAGAGAACAAAGGAAAGTGACGATTAGAATGAATACCAAGAGTATGATGCTAAATAAAATAACTATCTTAATACCAAAACAAGAACAGAAAACAAATAAAAACTACATAACTGAGCACAGAAATATATCTAACAGTTACATTCTTTCAATTCATAAAATTGATTTCTTTCGAAATCCAGAGAACACAAACAGCAGGTCTCGAAAAAAAGAGCAGAAAGAGAGAAAAGTGCTTGCTCGCTCTCTCTCTCTCTCCCTCTTTCTCTGTCCATACACAGGAAAAATGAGTACACATGCATTTCAGGCATACTCTAAACACAACAAAATGCTACTCTACGTCTGTGCCGGTCTGAAAGGGGCTTAAAGCTAAATAATTGCAGATTGTTCTGGGAAATTTCTACATGTGTTGTGAAACACCAGGAACTGCAAAGAGACCCAAATGCAATGAGGCAGGCAAATAGGTGAAAAACGATAAGAGATTTACTGAATAATGTAATGATGGTACGGATGAGGGTAAGCCAGGAGGACAGGACACTGGAGGATGGGTTGGAGGAGCAGGGAACCAAGTGAGCCAGTGGAGTACGTGGCAGCTGTGGACTGCAAGAGAGGAAAACAGGCAATGATGAGCAAATAAAGAGTATAATCCAAGAGAAAACCATAAGCATAGAACACAATGAAAACACGAGAGACACTGGGAGCTGCAAAGATCTGGCGGCATCCTCCTGTTCAGCCCTGGCTTAACTCTCTGGGGCTGATGCCGTCGTATATGACGGCTAAGACCAGGTTTTACTAAATTATAAATAACTTTTGAATGATATGAGATAGAAACTTACTTTTTTTTTTTTTTTTTGCTGAAAGGTTAACTCCGCAGACTTTTGAGCCAGCCATCGGCCATCTTTGTACTCCTCATAGAAACTGTGTGATGACGTGCGCAATGTGAGTGTCCAATCGGAATTGGTTCACCATCACATGGTTTTCCAAAATCCAAACGTAGGGCAGATTTCCCTCATGTAAAAAGCCAAAGATCATTTTCAGGAGTGATGTGTTACTAGTTGGCCTGTTTGAATAGCCCCCTAGGGTGCTCCAATACTCAGTGTGCCCTGCACCATTACGCACAGTGATCAGTGAAGCACACGGAGTACATGGAGAGCCTCTGATAACAATCTCACGTGCTCAAACAAAGAGTGTGTAACTATCAGGTTTGCTCCACTAGTTTGCATATGAATGTTACTGGATAACTCTGTTGCTTTCTCTGCGTAAAGGACTGTTTACCATATCAATGGATAACAAAACGCATAGACCATTTTGTATATATTAGTCAAAATATGCATTTGTGTTTATTGTTTGAACCTTTTTGTTGTACAGACCTTCACACAAGACCTCAAATTATCTTTAGAAAGTGTCAAAACAGTTGTTTATTATAGTTTGCTGTGTGTTTTGAATAAATGTGTGTGGAAAATTATTTTTCACTTTATTTTTTCCTTGCCTATTTTTGATTGTAAACCTTTATTACACTTATAAAACACAACAAAAACATAAATATTCTGAAAGCACAGGTTGCCCTGAAAAAAAAGAGACATAAAACTTGATTGTGGAATGCAGGGAGAGCTGTTAACAGCAATAAAAAGACATTCATTCCAGACGAGTAAACTGTCCAAAAAATGCCCTCGGACCCCAGAGGGTTAAGCAGGACGCCACTGATTGATGCAGGTGCTTGGTCAGTGGGATTGGTAAGGATAGACCTTCTCCTTGTGAAGGACCTTGGGGTGATTTATATTGTGATTTGCTGCTATAAAATTTAACTATAATTATTTATAAAATTACAATTAATATAAAATTACATTAAAATCAAGCAACTCTGGTCTGACCAGAGTGGTGCAGATAAACAGCAGGGTGATCTGGAGTGACTGTGGGTGGGGCTGTGGGATTTCTGAGCTTATGATTACTGCACTCAACTCAATTCATACATGGCAGAGTTTGATAAATTGCTCAAGCTTTGCCTTGATGGTCCCAACCCCAGTAAAAATAGACTTGTGTCAAGAAAGGCATCTGGCATAAAATCTGTTCCAAATTCCAAAGTAGATCTTTTTCTGATTTGCTGTGACAACTAAAGGGATTTAGAGAGATTTTCAATTTTATTAACCTGCTCATTCCAGTTAAAGGTCACAGGGGCAGAACCTATACCAGAGGTCATTGGATGAGAGGCAGGGTACAGTGTGGATGGGTTGCCAGTCGATTGCAGGAACCAAACTGGGCACCCTATGAAAACCTGATAATAGCTTCCTTTGAATACAACAGCATGCTAAACAATTTATAAATATATTAAGACAGTAAAATAACATTAACAATTACATAACTAATGGTAAATAAAAGGGCTGAGTTCCTCTGCTAAAAGATCTAAGGTTCTAAAAATATTCTGGACTCAAAACACCATTCCGACTCATTGTTTAATTTATTACCATTCTTAAAATATCAGCTACTTATTTTATAAACATTACCCAATCTAGAGCCTGTGGATCCTCACGCACAACACACAAGTGCGTGCACACACACACACACACACACACACACATATATATATATATATATATATATATATATTTTTTTTTTTTTTTTCAGGTTGTGTCATATACACACTATTATTATCATCATTATTATCATTATTGTTATCATTACTATTATTGTCATTTGATTTTTAAATGGACCACAGTGCAAATAAGTGTTTTCACCTTCTTGTGTCATCCATGTATTTTTAACATATTTGCAATTATATGCACTTACACTCACACTTTTAATATAAAGATGATATGCTGCCTCCTGCTGGAAAGACATGTGAGTCCAAAATGTAATTTACAACGTTAGTTAATATTTATAGCTTCTGTAAAACTATTGGGCCTATCAGTGTTCCTTTTGGCGGCATTCATCCTTGACCAATAATGCATTCGCATGCCAAACAGCAAATGTCAGCTGTGCTTTGTTTGTCCCTGATCTACGTTGCACGCACTCATGCACAGCTGCTGTAAGCAGGTGGTTTTAATTTGACAAACAAGGATGGTGGCTGAAGACACTAAAACCACAAAACATTTCATTCAAGTCATTCATGGTAATCGTAACATTAGACTTATCTAAACTGATAATACCAATTGAGCTGCAAAAACACAATGAATCAATAATACTAACAACACTGTTAAACTAACATAAACCACAATAGCAACATTTAAAACCTCAAATCCCAAAGTCTCATGGTGCATTGCAGCACAGTATCCATTGTATATTGGGTAGCTAAAATTGCAAAAATATAACCGTGCCAAATGGCAAATTTCAGCTCTTTCTGGTTTTTGCGTGATCAAAGCCAAACATACGTATATACACACACAGACACACACACACAGAGGCCACTTGGCTATTTTAATATATTATATGGCAAACAAACACACACACTTATCTTCAACAAGGTAGGGTACACCCGGGACCAGATGCTAGTCTGTCTCAGGGCCACCTATAGACAAACAAGCACATTCAACCCTGCATGCACATGGACAATTTAAAGTTTCCAATTAACTTAACCTACATGTCTTTGGGAGGAAGCCACAGCACTTCGAGGGAACCCACACAAAAATTGGGAGAACATGCAAACTCCACACAGAAAGGCCACAGGCAGGAATCAAGCCCACAACCTTCTCGCTGTGAGGCGACAGTGCTAACTACTAATCCACTGTGCTGCCATCACACCAACAAACAAATGAAAAAAGACAATATAAATCTCACTGTCAATTAAATTTTGAAATGGGAAACCTGTTTTGAGTTTTACTTTGATACACTTTCACATTATTTGTTTCACAGATGTGCTATTGTTTGTCATTGTTTACCCTAGCATCGCATCATGTAATATTTATCCCGATGGCAGTAATCTACCCACATACAGCCGTCATTGTCAGCTGGCTGATGAAAGCTTTGCAGTTCCCCAATTTAACAGTTTTAGGAGTATTCACACCCTGCCCTTCTTTTGATGGTCTCAAGGTATCTATCAAAAATCTCTAAGTTCTTCCTGTGTAGGTGACAGGACTTTACAGGGTGGTAAAAAAAAAAAAGAGACATGTTTTATGGACAGAAACAGGATAATCGTGACGACCACTTGTCTGACAGAGAATCTTTGAGAAAGTGTACAGCAGTCATAAATCTGATAGCGCTCACCCCGGATCTCAGACAGAACAGTACAGCACTGCAAAATAAAGCACTTTCAACCTTGATTCCTACAGTATTGTTGGTATCACTACAAAGCATGCATGAAGAAGCATTGGTGTGTATGTGGCGGTGTGTACATTTGAGAAAGAAATGAGGGCAAGACAATAATGGAGCAGCAGCATGGTGGCACAGGCGGCAATGTAGCAGATGTGATTGCATGCCTTGATCTTTCCTATGGCAAGAACAAGACCTCAATCTCTCACTATCTTCCCTTTAATCAAACCCTAACCTTTTTTGCATCCCTGCCACAAAACTGTCACAGGCTGAAAATAAGCCCTTTGCTTATCAAAATAGTCAGGGGTTCAATTGATTTCCAGGCTAGGAGAATTTTTATTCAGAAACTTTGAAGAAGAAAAAAATTGCTCCACCTGCATCCTCCCATCAGGCAAATTACTTCTGACTTTTAATTTATTTCGGCAGGAAATGGAAAGCTACATCCTAACCACAGTCAATAGGGAGGCTGGGGAGGAGAGGTGTAATCAGGCAGCTCACCAACTCCAAGGCCTCCATCCTGTCACTTTTAATAGCCACTCAGACCGCACAATCTGCTTGGCCTGATATGCTCGCACCATTTCCATAGCTGGTGCTGGAGCCAGCTCCGCCTCCTCTTCCTCCTCCTGCGCCTCCTCCATGTCCTTCCCTATAACAACTGAAGATTTCAACACTGGGCCATTGCCGCTCACGAGAGAAGTCACAGCCAAAAACGACCTCATACCTTTGCGAATGAAGTCGGGATACTGAGATTGGTGTGGTTCATTTACATGCACAGTGACACTCCTGGCTTTGATTCCAAGACTGATTAAACTAGTCAGTTTTGAGGTCAGGATTTAGTTTGAACTTTTTTTTTTTTTTTTTGGCAGTGCAAAACCAAAATCCATTTATAAATTGCACTATTTCCATGGTTCAGGTGACCTACCCTAACCATGCTAAAAACAACAGTTTAGGAGTATAAATATCTCTATGTTCATTTTCATTGTAATTGTAAATATTTCAGAATATTTCCCATATTTATGCCTCAAACAATTTTGGAAAGCAATTTCACACACCCCTAATGTAGACCATACTTAATGTAGACCATACTATAGTTGAACTTCTCACCTCCTGACAACTGCACTTCTGTCAAGCCAAAGCATACTGTAGCAGGTTAATGTTAGTAGCTGACTAGCTTTTGTTGAATACACTTTCTTGCCTTGTCAAGTGTCTATGCATGGATGCTAACATTAGCTAGTTTTTCTTAAACCTTTGCCTTCAACTGTAAGAGACACAAAATGTATGATCCAGAGATGGGTGTGGTGTCTGTTTCTGTAACCCTCCTGTCTTGTGCAATGGCAACATTTCCTGTATATTCATTTTTTAAATTGTTTTGTAAATTTTGTCGGTAGCATGGCCCAAGCAGAGGGCCACCCCTTTGAGTCTGGTCCGCTTGAGGTTTCTTCCTCAAATCATCAGAGGGAGTTTTTTCTTACCACTGTCGCCTGTGTGCTTGCTCTGGGGGCTGGTAAGGTTAGACCTTACTTGTGTGAAGTGCCTTGAGGCAACTTTGTTATGATTTGGTGCTATATAAATGAAAATAAATTGAAATTGAAATGAATTGAAATTGATCCCAAACATTCAGAAATTCTCTGGTATGCAAAGTGAAATGCAAATATAAATATATAGGTACAGGCAATTGGGATTAATCTTATCTAAGGATAATTGCCTTAGATTCAAGATGGCACCAGCGTGTACCTGCTCTGCATTATCTTCTTATTGGTGTACTGTCATTTATTTTGTGCCAAAACATCACCGGATTGCTAGTGTATGATTGCCAGGCACTCACTGATCTTAAACTCTCCAACAAGCTGTTTTTAAACAACAATTTTGGGGAGCAAACGTCCAGATCCCCCCATCACTTGAGCTCTGTATCTGCTTACCTGCTGTGCTCACCTGTCTCCACGCAGAGGAAGCGGGCCAGAAAGTGCGGTAAACGAGGAGGCATCCTAGTAAGAATCAAGGGTCACTGGAGGTCCAATTGTGAAATTGCCCCTCTCCTCTGTACTGCTGGATTCCCAGCACCCAGAAGAATGCATGGATTACGATGGATCCAACCTGTGTTTCCTGCGTGGTTGGATACCGGCCTGCGTCATCTGCCGCTTGCAACACCTCAGCTCAAGCGCCTGGCGAAGGACCGCGGTGTGGATTTTGGCTCCCTCCGGCCACTGTGTCACTGCTGTTCGCGGGTTTGTGAGAGTGTGTCTCTGTGCGTTGGCCTGTTGAATGCTCGATCACTAGCCAACAAAACATTTTTACTGAATGATTTCTTCACATCGCGCAAACTGGATATAATACTGCTCACAGAGTCCTGGCTCCAAGCCGGTGAGTCTACATCTTTCTCCAAGCTTAATACTTAATAATTATCTTAATACACCTCAGATGACTGGCAAAGGTAGTGGGCTAGCTACTGTATATAAAGAAAGCTACACCTGTTGGTAGGTACTGGCAGATCTGTTCTCTAGCTTTGAGCTTCAGACTTTTGTGATAAGCTTTGATACCACAGTCCCGTGCATGCTGGTGTATCGCCCTCCCAAGCCAAATAAAGACTTTATTTAGGACTTCACTGACTTCGTGGCTAGCTTATCATTAAACTGCAGTCAATTTCTGATTTTTGGGGATTTTAATATCCCCGTCTGTTGTGAATCCAAGCCAATGGCCAAAGACTTTTTAAATTTGAGTGACTCTTTTAACTTGACTCATTCTGTGTCAAGCCGCATGCATGAGAAAGGGCATATTTTGGACATCGTGCTCTCTTTCAATCTTAATCCTAATGTAACTGAGATTTGTGAAACCTACTTCTCTGACCACTTTGCTGTTTTATTCTCCTTAACGTTGTCTCGGAGCGTGGTCAGTCTGTGCGCCACGGCATGCTGGGTGCGCACATTCAATACTGAGTCAGCCTCCTTGTTCTCTGACGCCTTTTGTAAAACATGTAGAAATGACTGAGAAAACTCAACTCCTGATGAACTTCTCTCCTATTTTAATGGAGCGTGCACAAAGGCTTTGGACTCAGTGGCTCCATTTCGGCTGAAGCGCCTAAAGCCCATGACACTGCCTTGGTTAAACAAGCACACTCGCGAACTCAGGCGCTCTTGTAGGCGCGATGAGTGACAATGAAAAAAAGACAATCTTCAGGTTTCCCTGCAAATACTGAGGGACAGACTGACTGAGTATCAGAAAGCAGTTAAAACCAGCAAAAGTAGATTCATGTTAGATCTTGTGTCCTCAAACTGTCACAAACCTCAGGTGCTTTTTAACAGTCTGAAATCGCTTATTAGTCCACGTGCTAGTAACATTGCTGCACCCTCGGCCAGCCTTTGAGAAGATTTTCTCTCTTATTTGAGAAACAAAATTTCTGATCTTAGACTATCTCTTGTGTTTGAGGTGGAGCCAGGAGATCCATCCGTCTATCATGCCATCTTTGATTGTTTTAATCCTATGTCTGTTTGTGAGCTGATTAAAATTGTTCATCAGTTTAAGCCTTCTTCCTCCACTGTGGACATTATTCCAGGTCATTTGTTCAAAGATGTTTTTGAGTGTATTGGTCCATACACTGCTGAACTTGTGAATGCTTCTCTATTAAGCGGATGCTTTCTGTCAGCTCCAAAACATGCTGTAGTCCAGCTGCTCATCAAAAAGAGCAATTTGACCCAAATGTGTTGTCCAACTATAGACCCATCTCTAAATTGCCATTTGTGTCTAAAGTCTTAGAGAAAGTTGTCTATGACCAATTGAATGCTTATCTGGATTTTAATGAAATAGGTGAAAAGTTTAAATCTGGTTTTAACCCTCTGGGGTGCGAGGGCATTTTTTGGACAGTTCACTCACCTGGCATAAATGTTTTATTATTTCTGTTAACAGCTCTCCCTGCATCCCACAGTCAAGTTTTATGTCTCTTTTTTTCCGGACAACGTGTACTTTCAGAATATATATGCTATAGTTGTGTTTTATAAGTGTAATAAAGGTTTACAATGAGAAAGGAAAAAGTAAAGCGGAAAGTAATTTTCCTCACATATTTATTCAAAACACACAGTAAACTATAATAAGCAATTGTTTTGACACTTTATAAAGGCAATTGTGCTTTATAAAGCTGCTCTTGTGTGAAAGACTGTACAACAAAAAGATTCAAACAATAAATACAAATGCACATTTTGAACAATATATTCAAAATGGTCTATGTTTTGTTTGTCTTCATCTAAAAGCAATTTCTGTCTGCTATTACACAAAGGTCACATCACAAAATTCTACTTCTACTATGTTTTGGAGTGTTCTGTCCTGCTCTGAAAGCAGCTTTGACACTTTGGCCCATTTACACTCTGAGGAGCGGCCCCTCTGCCCTCGCTCCATTGATATGGTAAACAGTGCTTTACGCTGGAGCAAGAGAGCTTGCCACAGGCCTAGTCAATAACATTCACAGGTAATGAGAAGTGGAGCATCTCTAAAACTCACACACTCTGTGTTTGAGCATGTGAGATTGTCATCAGAGGCCCTCTGTCTGCTCTGTCTGCTCACTTTCACTGATCACTGTGTGTAATGACGCAGGGCGCATTGGAGCAAGCAGCCAGATGGCTATTCAATCGGGCCAACTAGTAACACATCACTGCAAAAAACGATCTTTGGTTTATCATGTGAGGTAAATCTGCCCTACGACTGAATTTTGGAAAACCATGTGACGGTGAACCAATTCCGATTGGACACTCATATTGTGCACGTCATCACACAGCTTCTATGAGAAGTACAAAGTGGCTGGCTCGAAGGTCCACGGAGTTAACTTTTCAGCAAAAAAAAAGTAAATTTCTATCTCATATCATTAAAAAGGCATTTATAATTTAGTAAAGCTTGGTCTCAGCCGTCGTATATGACGGCTGAGGTTTAAATTAAGACAGTTTTTAATGATCTTCTTTTAACTGTTGATGCAGGGAAATCTGCTGTTCTTCTGTTAGATTTGTCTGCAGCCTTTCACAGTGGACCACAGTGTCCTTCTGACTCCCCTTGAGACACGCATAGGTATTAAGGGTACAGTGTGAAATTGGTTTTGGTCCTATCTCTCCAATAGCTGTTTTTCTGTTAATGTAGGACATTAACAGAAAAATGCCTCTTAAATATGGTGTGCCCCAGGGCTCAATTTTAGCACCCCTTCTTTTCGCTTTGTACATGCTCCCTCTTGGGTCTGTTTTTAAAAAGCACAAAGCCTGTTTTCAGTGTTTTGCAAATGACATTCACATTTATCTACCTGTAACTTCCTGTGACATTCAGGCTGCTGTTAAACACTACAGGACTGTCTGAATGATGTACAAGTCTGGATGAGAGCTAATTTTCTGGACCACAACTCACTCCGCATTCTTTACTGCTCACTGGTTTTACCATATTTACAGTACTGTGCAGAGGTATGGGGTAATACTTATAAAGGTACAACACAATCACTATCAGTAATGCAGAAAAGAGCTATAAGAATTATTCATAATACTGGCTATAGAGATCATACAAATCCACTATTTTTACAATCCAAATTCTTAAAATTCACAGACTTGGTTCATTTTCAAACAGTACAATAAACAGTTTACTTCCAGCAAATATTACAAATATGTTTTTTAACAGATCAGGGGATTGCAGTCTGAGGGGGAAATTTAATTTAAAGCATCAGTGGGCACGAACAACATTAAAAGGTTTCTGTATTTCTGTCTGTGGGGTGAGGATGTGGAACAGATTGGGAGTGGGGCTCAAGCAATGTCCAAGCATGAACCAGTTCAAACAGCGGTACAAAAATATGTTTTTTTCTAGGTATAGGGAGGAGGAAGGGTAATGAGGGTTAGGGTGTTTTTGTTTTTTGCTTCGGCTTGTAAATATATAGTATTTTGTATGTAAGTAGGTATGTGTAGGTGTATATTTATGTTTGTGTATATATGTGTGTATATATGTATATATATGTGTGTGTATGTTGATATATATATATATATATATATATATGTATATGTGTGTATATATGTATATATATGTGTATGTATGTTGATATATATATATTGATATCGGTTTAGGTGTGTAGGAATCTATGTGTATATGTGGCAAAGGGTATTACTGGTTGTGGGGAAGAAGGGGTAGGGATAAATAAGCTGATGCTTCACCCTACCCCTTTTCGGACATGTTGGGTACACAGTAGGAACTTTTTTGTTGTTGTCTTTACTGATCTATCTTGTAATTGTTGTTGTATCAAATGTTCGAAATAAACAGTTTTCATTCATTCATTCATTCAGTTTAGGGGTGATGGTTGACCCAATGTTCAGAGTTGATAAGCACATCAGCTCTGCCATCAGGGCCAGCTTCTTTCAACTGAGGACTGTTTCCAAAATTAAATCTTACCTTACTCAAGCTGATTTTGAAAGAGCTATCCATGCAGTTGTAACATCACGTTTGGATTACTGTAATGCTCTGTATGTTGGGCTGGACCAGGGCTCCCTGCAGAGCTTGCAGAGTGTTTTGACTAAACCAAAGAGGCATGAGCACATCACCCTTGTGCGCTGCACCTTACACTGGCTCCCTATTGGCTTTCGTGTCAAATATAAAGTTCTGCTGATTGTTTATAAGTGCGTACACTGTATAGGGTCAGTATATCTGAGTGAGCTCCTGCAGCTGTACACTCCACCTACAGCTCTGAAGTCAGCTGATCAGCTCCTCCTGGCTGTCCCTAAAGCCAGGCTTCTCTGTGGCAGCGCCCCGATTCTGGAACAGTCTTACTTGGTCTGTCAGGTCCTCAGAGTCTGTAGGACAGTTCAAGTCTAGACTGAAAACTCACCTCTTCTCCCTTGCTTTCAACACTAGCTAAGTGGTGAATGCCTTGGTTTGCTATTTTGTTCAGTATTTTTAGATTTGTTATTCCTTTCTCCTTGTAAATATTTTAGAGCACTTTGGTCAACTGCAGTTGTTTTTTAAATGTGTAATATAAATAAACTTGAATTGAATTGAAATAAACTTGAATATGTTGAACAGGAAATGCCAATTCCTTGCTTCCTTTTTTAACAACTGCTGATCCAGATGGCGCACTGTCCATGAGATGAACTGTACAACCTCAGTGTGGCTCAGTTGGAACCAATGTCACAGAGCAACAGTAAAAATTCAAAGCCTTACTTTTTTTTTCTTTTTTTTTTTTCCAGAGGAGAGTCTGATTTCAACTACAGACAGCAGTACACAACCAATTCTGACTGGGAACAGTCCAGGAGTTGTGATATATATAAGGCAATGTATGTATGTGGCACGGTTTGTGTTTGGCATGACCTGCCACAGTAATTAAGCAATCGACACTAAACTTGGTATGGTGACTGGAGGCACCAAGGGGGACATCACTGGGGCCCTTAAGTTGAAAGCGCATATGTGCAAACACACATACACACACATATGAAAGGTAATCTATGTCTGTGTATGTATGTGGCACGGTTTGTGTTTGCTATGCACAGCCACAGTAATTAAGCAATCAACACCAAACGTGGTATGGTGACACTGGGGGAACCAAGGGGGAAAGCGTACATGTGCGAACACACACACACATGGTCAGCCTTACATATTAGATCACAACCTGCTGTGCTATGCACAGCCAGAGTAATTATGCAGTCAATTGTGTGTGGTGTGGTGACTGGGAGCACCAAGGGGGAGGTCACTGGGGGCCCTTAGGTTGAAAGCATACGCGAGCAAACATGCACACACACACACACACACACACACACACAGTCAGCCTTATATATTAGATCACAACCTGCCAGTTAAGGCACACATGTATCTGCTGTATACGGCATACCAGAACATTGCAGTGATATGCTGTCACCTTTTTATCATCATTCACTTGACTATGTCACAAACTGTAACTCAGCTACTATATATATATATATATATATATATATATATATATGAGGTCTATTAGAAAAGTATCTGACCTTATTATTTTTTTCAAAAACCATATGGATTTGAATCATGTGTGATTACATCAGACATGCTTGAACCCTCGTGGGCATGCAAGAGTTTTTTCACGCCTGTCGGTTACGTCATTCGGCTGTGGGCAGTCTTTGAGTGAGGAGTGGCCCACCCTCTCGTCGATTTTTTTCATTGTTTAGGAATGGCTCAGAGACTGCTGCTTTGTTTGATCAAAATTTTTTCAAAAATGTAAGGCACAACTGAGTGGACACCATTCGATAAATTCAGCTGGTTTTCGGTAAAAATTTTAACGGCTGTTGAGAGATTTTGGTCTGTAACTGTCGCTTTAAGGACGGCCCACGGCGCCTGACGGCAATCTGCGCTTCGAGGCAGCAGCGTCTCGCCGTTTCAAGTTGAAAACTTCCACATTTCAGGCTCTGTTAACCCAGTAAGTCGTCAGAGAACAGAGAACTTTCAGAAGAAGTCGGCATGAGGAGTTTATTCGGACATTCCATTGTTAACGGACATTTTGTAATGAAAGAACGTGCGGGCAGAGTCGCATGTCAGGCTGGACCCGATCGCGGGGGGTCGCGACAGGTAAAACACCTCCGTTGGAAACCTTAACGGGCAAGTTGGAACATGCCCAAGCTGTTAAACAGTTTCTCAGTTACTCACTTGTTGAAAGCCATCAAAAGCCGCCTGAATTTTACAAATGGTTTTCGACACGGAGGTGTTTTTCCTGTCGCGGCGCACACAGATTCACCGAGTCGTCACGGAAACGACTCGGCGAATTTGCGCGCACGTCTTTCATTAAAAAATGTCCTTAAACAGTGGAATGTCCACATAAAGTCCTCATGCCGGCCTCTTCTGAATCTTCTCTGTTCTCTCACGACGTCCTGGGTGAATTAAGCCTTAAATTAGGATGTTTTCAGGTCGAAACAGGCCGACGACGGCGCCTGGAAGCGCTGCAGGACGTCCCGGTCCGTGGGAAGTCCTTACACCGACAGAAACACCCCATAATCTCTCATCAGCCGTTAAACTTTTCACTGAAAACCAGCTTAATTTCTCGAATAGTGTCCACTCGGATATTCCTCACAGGTCCAGAAAAAATTTTGATAAAGCAACGCGCGCCGTCTGGAGCAGCATGTGAAACAAAGGAATTCAGCCGAGAGGGCGGGACCACATCTCACTCAAGGCCTGCCCACAGGGATATGATGTCACCGACACGCGTGAAAAAACTCACGCATGCGCACGAGGGTTCAAGCATGATTGGTGTAATCGCATGTCAATCAAATCCATATAGTTTTTTTTTTTTTAATAAAACTGCCGGTTAGTTTTATAAGATACCTCGTATATATATATATATATATATATATATATATATATATATATATATATATATATATATATATATATATATATATATACAAGGTTGGGTAGGATTACTTTGAAATGTAATCCAAAAGTAATCAGATCACAAGTAATCCAAATATATGTACATACATACATGCAGTGGCGGCCAGCCCATAGGGGGCGCTCGGGCGCTGCCCTCCTCGATATGGAGGGGAAAAGTCATATATATATTTTTAAAAAGTATTATCGGTGTCAGTTTTGCTTAATAGTATGTGCCTACATGTAATATGAATGATTAAAACAACACTTCCTCCAACTGACTCTCATTCAACAGTACATTTCCACCGACAGAAGCAGAGAACGTATCATTCCTCGTCTTGGGCGCTCATTCAAGCGCCCTTGAAGTGCAGAGAAATAACCAATTGTATGTAGTTGCTAGGGAAAATTAATAAATATTTGGCAAATCAACATTGCCAAAATTAATGGCTTTGGGGCGCCGGAATTTTAGCCCTTGCTACAAAAATGCGGGAACGTTAGATTACAGTCAGTGATACACGTGACGCTGCAACTGCTGCTGTCAGTCAGTCAGGCAGGAAGAGATGATGGTGATGACGACGTTTGGGTTATATTTATTTATTTTTATTTTGTCTCCGTGTGTTTTGCTGGAGTAAGTTGAAGAACTCTGGGACTCCTGCTCGTTATGTCTTCCGATGTTTAAAACGGGACAAAACTAATTAAATCAATGCCACCAAAGTTTCGCGGGGATCCTTTTGGAGGCGCATGGTGGTGAGCACATCAGATCTTTCTCGTGGTTTAATGACATTTGCACATTCCGGTTGGAGGAGAGACGTTTGTCTGACTCGTTATAAACCGTGTCAGGTTTCATTCACACTGTCAGCGCGCACACGTCACGGAGGCTGCTGATCTGCGCGGATGGAAAGGAGCGCATCCACCTCTTCAGCTCAGGTGAGCTGACGAGCTGCTCAGATTTATTCCCGAATGTTGCTCCTGGTGTGGAAACGAGGATGAAAATTTAAGATAAAATGAATGAGTGATGTTTTTGTTTGTTTTAGGGGGTCAAAGCTGTGATCTTTATTGGGACAGCAGACCAGTTATAATGGTAATAGGGGAGGCCGGGGCTGTTTGTAACAGTGTTCAAAGCTGCAGCCATGCTGGTATTTTGATTTCACTTTACAAGTTATGAGGATCAGTTAACAGAAGTGAAATATTCTTTGGAATATTCCACAGTCTAAAACAAATTATTTGCTCAGTTTAAAAACAAAACAAAACCCTAAAATAGCAATTTGCATGTTTTTTAAGGAAATTCTAACTCAGCCACTGAGTTCACACAAGACACTTATAGTCAGACAAACCCAAGTTTAGCAACGCATTTAAGTGGTTTTGTAAACTTAATTTGCTTTGTCCTCTACACTGTTAATTAATTTCTGAAGATAACGGCAGTGCAGTACAGTTTGGTGTACTATGTGTGTAATTGGTGTCAAATGGTGAAATGTTCTTTGCTCAAGAACTTGAGTGTTGTATTTGATACTGTTCCTTTCTAAAGTAGAAATGGGGCCTAATATAGCTGTAAATGGTTAACTTTATCTGTAAAACTGCTGATTTTGAGAAGGACATGAAATAATTATTGTGGTATTGTAGTAATTTTCTGACTGTTCTCTTGAATGCCTGTACTGGACTCTATTGGCACAGCAGCCCCACCAAGACTGTTTTTCACCAGCCGCCACTGCATACATGTAATCCACATGTATTGTTTCAAAGAAGTAATCCTACTGTTATATGGCTGGGGGGGCCTGGCTGCCGGTTTGTTTGTCTTTTTGTTTTCCTCCCAGGTGGCGTGCATTTGGGACTGAGTGGCTGTGTTGCTGAGGCTGTCAGGACCTCACCCTGATCACCTGCGACTCGTCAGGACTCACAGCTGAGGTGCATCTGGATGGATTGGAGCAGGTTGGCATTTAAGACTGGAGTGCACAGTGTGTATTTGCCAGAGACTCGACCTTGTGACCAGACGGGTGAGATCGTCGTCTCGGGAGCCATCTCATCAGCAGCGGATGCTGAGAAACGTCCAGGTTTGATGCACAGTCTGTGAAAGAGGAGGGGGTGAGGTCTCACGCTCGTCAGCACACTTCCTGAGGTACGTTAGATTTTGTGACTAACAGTTATACAGTCAGTAAATGTGGTGTCCCTCACACCTTATTGTATTGAGCTGTTTGTTAGTCATGTATCAGCTTCCACTGCGGTGGAGTTTTGTGAACTGGATGTTCCATGCCTGCAGGTTGGAAGCTGATCAGCAATCAAGCCAGGAAGTGTTTGCTGTTTGTACACCTTTAAGTGTTCTGTGTGTAGAGTGTGGACTCACATAATGGTTCCTTCTTTCACAGACTCGGTTGTTGCGGCCACCTGGGGGGGTGTCGGCGGGGTCCTTGGGTCCGAAACAGTTTCTGGCTCCGGACCGTTAGCGCTGCTGGGAGCGCACCACGCCAGGCCGCACCTTTCTGTATTATCACTGTTATGTATTAAATTCAGTTAGCCTTTGTACCGTGCTCTGCTTATTTCATACTGGGTCCTTCAAACGCTGGTCGGTTCTCCGAGCTGCGTCCGACACATAACACCTACCCAACCTTGTGTGTGTGTGTATATATATATATATATATATATATATATATATATATATATACTTGTATATTATGTTATGTAATGTTATATTATTACTTGTTATGGACTGCCTGCTGTCCACATAGTGTATAGTGTAAAGGCAACGTATGCATTCCACACACATTCCACACTCCTTTATACTGTACATTTCACACAGTATTTTCCACAAAAGTGAAGACAGATTCAGATATTTTAAATTGTAGAAGTAAGCTATTTTTAAAATGTAATAAAGCCATTTTAATTTCAAATCTATAAAATATGTAAAATGCCCAAGAGCATGATTACTTCTTTATTGGCACTATAAGTGTGTAACGGGGAAATGTATAAATGGAGGGGAACAGAGCCTGGCTTAAACAGTAACTTTATTTTATTTTATATTTTTACAAACATTCTAATTGCATTTCCTACACCGTGTGAAACCACCATACACCTTTCAAGTCCATTGTGCCAACAAATGATGATCCTCCATAAACTCAAAGACACATGTCTTTAACTGCATTGTTGCAATACCCAGCATCACTATGCTTTCCATCAGATTCAGACATTATTATATTGCACTCAATTCAAAATGACTTTACTCTTCCATTCCTCCACACTCTGTCAAGTCAAGCTCCACCTTCCACATAAAGCACTTTGTGGTTATGAATAGACAACTTGTAGATCGCTTTAAAATCTATCTTTAAAAACATTAATAATCTTAACAGAATTCATTGAAGATTGACAATATGATAGATATAATTACATAAAGCACGCTGTTATTTGTCATTTGGACTTTAAGCTACAGTTTATAAACTAGTCATACCTATTTACCCGATCTAACATCAGCAAACTAATGTCAGAGAAATGCCCCCCCCACCCCCACCCCAACTGTATAATTCTCTCTCTGACTGTTTCAAGTGTGGTTCCTTTTGACGAGGGAAACACATTCTGTATTTATTTTTGTCAGACAGAGCAATGAAATGGTACATATGTATATGAGAAAACCACCCCAAAACTTAAATCAGATAATCCTCTGATCTGTGTCACATTGCTGCTTGTGACAGAAAATTGGCTGGATGTTGTTACCATGTTGGCCAGCAGGTGAATGAAGATTGGCTTGTCATGAGTCCTGAGTGTCTCTAGCTTTCAGATCAAGTTTTATCTCTGAGCCATTTGCCCCCCCCCATGAAGCTCTCTGAAAGGAGATTAAATGGCAGAGAGGGACAAAACAATAACCATTTGCAGTCACCTTGCTTCAGCAGTTAACTTACTGGATAGCTGTTGCTATGCAGCTCCGGCTGCTCCCAAATCTGCCATGTGCATTAATGTGCAAATGCGGGATGTGAACGTGCTTTTGTCATCAAAATGACATCTGAAAGATGAACCTTTGCACAATCCTCTCACAGTATTTACTCTGAGATGAGAGATGTTGTAGGTAAGACATGTTGCAAGTGAAGCAACTGTTATAGTTGATGCCAATTCAGATGCACATGTTGCAAAAGGGTTTAGGCAGATTTATTAGCTGTTTTTATGAGAGATGTCAGAGCAAGATGCATCATCAATTACTGAGCCACTCCGGCGCACGCTCTGGGAAAAACAAACAAAAAAACATCATACCTTGAGCATCTTAAATCGTTTTGACTTTGGTGTACATGATGGCAAGTTTGTACAGAAAACTTTCATTTTGTTTTTTTTTCTTTTACAGTTGTGTGTCTGCATAGTTTTCAGAATATGTTTTTTACAACCCTAGTTATACTAAAACACTGCTTGCAATCAAATGTTCAAGCACTTTACTCACAGTTGTCAATTTTGGAACTTGAGAGAATAATATAGTACTATTGCTGGGGCTGTATGGTGGTCAGACATGTAAGTGCTCTTGTTTCCACTGTGGAAGGTTCCCGGTTAAAAACCAGCCCTGACCATTCCCCATCTAATGTGGAGTTTTACCAGGAAAGACGTCTGACATAAAACTTCTGCCAAATCCATGGCAATCCCAAGAAATGAAAAAGGGAGAAGCCAAAATAACTTACTTTATTAGTATTACTAATATAGTACTTTACAAGATACCCAAAGATGCTTTGTAACCAAGGAGATATGGGTTAAAGACCACATGCCCTCTTGACAAATCCCACTCACTCACTCACTCACTCAGTCATCTTCAACTACTTACTCCAATGAGAGGGAATGGGACAGCCATATTAACAATCTAAACAAACCCATGCTGCATTTCATGCCTGTTGGATATTTACATAAGCAAAACAAAGTTGCTGTATTAGGGCCCGAGTAGGACAAAGTCCTATGAAGACCCTATTGTAATTGTGCCGGTTATTATTATTATTATTATTGACACTGTTCAAGCCCCAATTTTGGCCCTTTCCCATGCTCAAAAACTCACCAAACTTTGCAAATTTGTCCAGCCAGATCGAAAATGCGATATTTTGGGGGTTGCAATGGGGTTTTTGTAATAGTTTTTTGGCCATTTCCACTACTTACATTTGAATGAACTTGTCACTCCATTTCATTTCCATTTCAAAATCCATTTCAAAATGAGCAAATATTTGCACAAAAACAATAAAGGTTATCAGTTTGAACATTAAATATCTTGTCTTTGTGGTGTATTCAGTTGAATATAGGTTGAAGAGGATTTGCAAATCATTGTATTCTGTTTTTATTTACATTTCACACAACGTTCCAACTTCATTGGAATTGGGGTTGTAACACAGTGGTAAACATACCACTGTCCCAGCTTTTTTAAAATGTGTTGCAGGCATCCATTTCAAAATGAGCAAATATTTGCACAAAAACAAAAAAAGTCTATCAGGTTGAACATTAAATATCTTGTCTTTGTGGTGTATGCAATTAAATATAGGTTGAAGAGGATTTGCAAATCATTGTATTCTGTTTTTATTTACATTTTACACAATGCCCTAGCTTCATTGGAATTGGGGTTGTAATAGCCAAGTGGCCCCTATGTGCATGCATGTGTATGGCTTTGATCATGCAACAACCAGTGAGAGCTGCCGTTTGGAATACTTATGTATTTTGGGTCAAGACTGAACGCTGCGAAAATGCAATGCTGACAGAACTAATGTTTTTGAAGAAGCTACGGATATTAGCTAACACTGAACAATGGATGTTGCTAACTACTGTCTGGACTCACACACCATTCCAGCAGAGGGTGGCAAATCATCTTTATATTAAAAGCGTGAGTGGGTGAGTGATTTTATTTAGTAAGTTCAATGTCATTACAAAATATAATTTTAAATACATAAAAACACATGGATGACACAAGAAAGTGAAACACTTATTCCAATGTTGTCCATTTAAAAATCAAATGACAAAATAGAAGCAGAAATAAACTAAAATAAAATGACAGTAATAATAATAGCGTGTATATGAGAACAAGAACTTGAACAATTTAAATATATTATAAAACAGTAAATTAACATTAAAAAATTACAAAAAAAAATAATTAACTGGAAAAAAGAGTTAAGTTCCTCTTCCAAAAATTGTTGAAGTCTAAGGTTCTAAAAACATTCTGGAATCACACCCCATTCCAACTCATTATGCAAGCTTTGCTTAATTTATTACCACCTTTGAAAATTGTCAGCTACCTATTTTATAAACACTACCCAGTCTAGAGCCCGTGGATCCCCACGAGGAACACACTAGTCCATATATAACATTGTTAGTAAACAAACCGACTGGCATGAATGTCTAAGGTTGATATAATCCAGTACATTAGGAAAGAAAAAACAGCTGAACATATGTCTTCAGATATGTTTCTTACATTAATGTTCCAATAATTACAACACAGTTTGGCATTATTGATGTTTTCGGTGTGCAGTGTTTTTTTTTTGTTTTTTTTTTTAACTCTTATTAGCTTCTCTATTCACTTTCAGTCAATCCTTCCAAAACTTTCTTGAAAATTAGATTTCTCATATATCAGTCAACTGATAATAGTGAGTAGTCAACTCAGAAGCTTCACTGATGACAATGTTTTAATATGATGAACTTTGTATAAAAGTAAACTTATCCTTTAACCTTGTGTGAAGAAAGCTTTCTGTCTAAAGTGTCATCCCATTTCAATCAATTATCTCCTTTTAGGAGGAGATCCAAACCAGCTTTTAGCCGAGTTCCAAATAGAAGACACTGATATAAGATCCAGTGCCTTATCAAACTTGGTGGTGAAATTTAAGATGTTAAGATCTCCGTTGAAAATGTGTGAACTCATCACTCTCTCAATGGTTTTCTTCCTTTCCTTTGAAAATGGTTGCATGGAATCGATTATCCATTATTCTTGAATTTCATTATGTGGGAAGAACAGTATCAGCAAACAACATAATAGAGAGTTTACCGTATCCACAGGGGAAGTGTGGAAATGCCACCTGGTGGATGCTCTTTGTCCCCCTTCTTGAGATCCATGTGTGTCCATAATAATTGCTACATTGTTACAAATAAACACTTGCAGGATGGAATGATGTCACTGCCCTCTCAAAAATAGGGTCTTGGAGACTGTTGTTTGTGAGGGTAGATCACATATACAGTACATATGGCTTTATAGCTGTGGCAAAAAAAAAAAAAAAAATGTTATGCACATCTGCCTTTGTCCAAAACCTGTTTTAGTCTTGTGTGTGTGCTCCCTGGACTTCCATTTTATACACAGTTTACATACCCTGGCAGAATTTTTGTGGTTTTATTGGACATTTTTCAGAGAATATGAATCATAACACATGTTCAAACATAGTAGTACTGGCTCATTGTTTGGGTCTTTTGTCGCTTTTGATGCTTCCAAAAGCAATTGTGGTGTTAAAACTCAAATTCATCTTGTTAGTAGTTGTAAATATATCAGAGACAATACTGGAATTTATCGGTTATCTGTAACTTCCGATACATTTTTGGGTGGTTTATCGGTTTATCTTTATCAAAGATAACTTTTCAGTTATCTGATTATCTGTTATCAAAGTTAATTTTTTGGTTATCTGTGCCCACCACTGATTGTTAGTTGGTTTTAGGTTTTCTGGTGTGTTTTGTTTCATCAGGTTCTTTTTGTCTCTTTCTCTAAAATTGTATTGTAGCATTATTAGTTATTATGAGTTATTATTACTATTATTGTTGTTGCTATTATTAATATATGCTGAGATGTGAACAGATTAATGCTAACTTTAACATTGAAAATGCGATTGACATGCTAATGCGTTAGCATCTGTCCCGTTTCTAAGTTATAAAATACATCTATCAACTGTTTCAGAAGACCATAACAGGTCAGTTTAACATAAAAAAGGTAAATATTACTCACAGACATATGCTGTTTAGGGTTTTAGCGGGGAAAAATTAAGATAAAGCAAAATAAAACAATGAATCAACAAAGCAGCATGTTGAAGCACTGCTTCGATCTGCGAATCACTGCTTTGATTGGTTCAAGGTTCAAAGCAAAGCCGTGCTGCAGAAAAATTGATTACAGACTCGCTGCAGGGTCTGTAATCAATGTAGAGAAATGATCATTTTCCTGAGAAACACCCCCCAAAACAACGGCCACTCTGAAGGACCAATAAGGGAATCATTAAGCAAAAAGGTTGTTGATGTCAGTGGATCAAATCATTTCTTAACGATACCCAAAAGGAACCGGTTCTCGATAACCATCCCTACTGGTGAGTGAGTGTGTGTGTGTGTGTGTGTGTGTGTGTGTGTGTGTGTGTGTGTGTGTGTGTGCGCGCACAGTATGTACACGGAGTCCCAAAAAAGTGCCACAAAAATAAAGACATAGAAAATCTATACACCTTTGGACACTGATGTCTGTCATATGTCATCTTGAAGCATATCTTACGAAATTTTATCTCTGATGTTCATTTCTAACTTTACCTCAGTTTGTAAGAGTTTTGGCATTCACAAGATGTGCTCAATATGTGCACCGCTCCTCTGGTTCAGCGACATCTCCTTTTGTTAACCTTGTGAACAGTTCTATCAGTTTGAAACTTCTTTACAATCCTCCATATCGCCTTTCTGTCTGGAGCTTTTCTAACTGCAAAATGACATTGATATTGTCATTGAGTTTGCACGATCGATTTGGTTTTAAAGTAGAATTCCACCAGTTTCCCTTTTTGCTCAACTGTAAGCGGCATCCTCATTGGATCAGTCTCAAACTGCATCAGAAGAAATTCCTCACATACATCTTGACGTCTGGGGGGGAAAAAAAAATTGAAATAGAGTCAAATAATTTTGTGGCACTTTTTTGCTACACCCTGCATTTGTGCAGAAGCTTGTGTATGTGTGTGCATGTTATGCAATGCCTACGTTGCATTTTATATTGATGAAAATTGTGCTTGTCGAGTCTCTTGTCTTTTATTTGATCCATATGAGCGTCAGCATCTTGAGCTGTAAACGTTCAACCGGTTTGAACTCTGGATGAGCGCCAGGCCGCTTGCAGCTCTGCATCCACACTTTGCTTTGAGCAGCAGAAACTCATTTTTTGCACAGAGTAAGTAAATGGGGGGAATGTTTTATGGCTGCAGTGGAGATGGACCCTCCTTCAACTTCACTGCAATATTTGTAAATCACCTGTTATGTGATGTCACAGGAAATGTTCATATATCACTGTCTGAAAGTTGTTGTTTTGGCAAAGAGCGTGTGTGGGAGGTCAGTGCAGGACTGCCTGTAGCACGGCTCACAGGCACCTTGACGATGTAGAAGGATGTCACTGTAGATGATAGAACAGCAGTCGTCCTCAAATCCACCCCTGGCTGAACACAAAATCACAAATGTGACTGGGGATACAAGCAAAAATATAGCACAAATAAAGACTTAAAATAGCACCCTGCCATGCTGTAAAACAGGGACAAACATGACCTACAGGTTGCATTCAATCTTTGGATAATTGGGGTTTTACCACTGATGAATAAGCAGCACCCGTATTAGCACAGCACTACTTTATCATTCTCTCTTTCGTGTGATTTTCTGCTTGTTAGTGTTTGATGGATGACGCTTTTACATTTGTGTAAACATGATATTTCAAAAGGAAAATGTCTAATAATGACATTTAATGACTTAATGTATGCAAAATAGCTCATTTTATTTCACTGACAGCATCAGTAAGGAGAATATTTCAGACAACATGAAGCATTTTGTTTTCATATATCATGTAACTAATTACCCTCTCGGTAATTTTCATTAGCTGATAGTTATTTGTTTTCCACTGATTTTATATAGTCAGGGCACAACAAACGTAAAGATATTCTATTTTACAGGTATTTGAATTGAAAGTAAATGAAAACATGTTCAATTTAAGCTACACAGAATTTCACCCACACCTGCTCCTAATTACCACCATGCATGTGATGATAATATGTCCAGCAGATGGTGTATAGTGTATTGCCACAACAAAATAAAGTTGCTTTTTAATCTGGTTCAGTCTTCAGCCTCTGAGGTTGAGAGAAACCTGAGACAATATTGTGAAGTCAGTGGAGATGTTTGCAGATTACTATGGTCCTGGTACTTGCTGTGAGTCTTTACTGCATAACTGTGACACTTGGATGTTAACCATTGAATTACATCAAGGTATGAATGTCTTTGGTATGACATCTCTTCCAGAGATCTCTCGGGTACCACTGAAATTACTTTTATCATTGAGAATCTGCACTTACAGGATGTGGAGTTTCCACACTGCCCATGAAATATAGGTTATACACCACATTGGGATCAACTGAGCACGTTCACTCACATAATGCAAGGTGGATATGCATGTGTCATTACTACTTTTGCTTTGGTATACTACCTTGACAAATAAAAAAATAAGATTGTTTTAGTGAAAAAAGTCGGTGTAGGTAAACATAAAAACAGGTCAACAAATGTGCACCATTTAAAAAGAATGAAGGTGAAGGATAAAGGAAATCAGCCTCCATTCTGATACCTGTTGTGTCAGGTGTTGTTTTCTGTGTGGTTTCTCCATTGTTGTGTCTGTACATTTTACCAACTTTTTATGCTCCCACTCAATGCGGTTGGTGCGCATTATGTTTTTGCACAATAACTAGAACACAGTAGAACACTAGAACACAATAGTTTCTGATTGAAACCATGTCTTAGTGGGGTATAGGAGGAGGCTAGAGGAAGGCTTGTTTTGAAAATGGATGTCACTTGTCCAGTATGGTGATTACGGATGTCATCTTGATTTTTGTTTCTACGGACTGTCTTCACCCAAAGTGATCAAATGGATTAATGGGATTATTAACCATCAGATGACAAGGCAGAACCTCTTAAATAATTCTAAAGTCAGTTTTAAGCATAAACGGGGTGTTAATCCGTGACACTTTGAAATGACGGACGATCAGGGAACGCACCAGCTAGCAGCTCGTGTACCCACTGCACTCTGATCGCTTCCTCCACCTTTTCTGATGAAATAATGCTGAATTTATGTGGAAATCATTGTTTTACAAAAGCTGCAGATATCTGTCGCTGAGACAGATGTTGACTAGAGTGCAGTTTGAAGCAGAAATGAGGTGATAATTGGTGAACCGTGGCTGATGACGCATGCACAGTGAAGGCAGGGCTGATTGAGTTTTAGAGCGGACCGTTCGGTCTGTGACGTCTGGTCTGGTCAGTGCAAGTGGTTTTACTCCAATAAGAGTTGATTTTACACTATGTTGAGTTGATTTACCCCCATGGTAGAGTATATTTTACTCTATTTAGACTACCCCAGCAGAGTAAATTTGGTTGTTTGTAGACTGCCTACATACCAAGAGTGGCGATAACTATCAGTTTGAATCCATATTGTTTCCTCGATACGTTGCAAATACTGACTGTCTTTATGCATGGAAATTCCACAGTCATACATGTCTTATTGTCACCCAACAGGGTTAATTTAGATCAAGAAAACACATTTGCAAACATATTCACATAATTTGAGTATTAATTGGAAAAACCAGTGCATTTGGTATTTTTATTATTGAAGAATGCGAATAACAACCTTCTACAGTGGGGGAAATAAGTATTTGATCCACTGTCAATTTTGCAGGTTTTCCCACCTACAAAGAATGGAGAGGTCTGTAATTTGTATCGTAGGTACACTTCAACTGTGAGAGACAGAATCTAAAAAAAAAAAAAAGAAAAAACTATAATTTTTAAATAATTAATTTGCATTTTATTGCATGAAATAAATATGTGATCACCTACCAACCAGCAAGAATTCTGGCTCTCACAGACCTGTTAATTTTTCTTTAAGAAGCCCTCTTATTCTGCACTCTTTACCTGTATTAACTGCACCTATTTGAACTTGTTACCTGTATTAAAGACACCTGTCCACACCCTCAATCAATCACACTCCATCCTATCCACCATGGCTAAGACCAAAGAGTTGTCTAAGGACATCAAGGACAAAACTGTAGACCTGCACAAGGCTGGGATGGGCTACAGGACAATAGGCAAGCAGCTTGGTGAAAAAACAACAACTGTTACGTTTATTTATTAAAAAAACAAAGAAACACAAGATGACTGTCAGTCTCCCTCAGTCTGGGATTCCATGCAAGATCTCACTTTGTGGGGTAAGGATGATTCTGAGAAAGCTCAGAACTACACAGGAGGACCTGGTCAATGCCCTGAAGAGAGCTGGGACCACAGTCACAAAGATTACATTAGTAACACATGATGCTGTCATGGTTTAAAATCCTGCAGGGCAGCAAGGTCCCCCTGCTCAAGCCAGCACATGTCCAGGCCCGTTTGAAGTTCACCAGTGTCTATCTGGATGATCCAGAGGAGGCATGGGAGAAGGTCATGTGGTCAGATGAGACCAAAATAGAGCTTTTAGGAATCCACTTGCTGTGTTTAGAGGATGAGAACAATCCCAAGAAAACTGTCCCAACCTTGAAGCATGAGCTGGAAACATCATACTCTGGGGGTGCTCTTGTGCAAAGGGGACAGGATGACTGTACTGCATTGAAGAGAGGATGGATGGGGTCATGTATTGTGAGATTTTGGCAAACAACCTCCTTCCCTCAGTAACAGCATTGAAGATGGGTCATGGCTGGGTCTTCCAGCATGACAATGACCCCAAACACACAGCCAGGGCAACTAAGAAGGGGCTCTGTAAGAAGCATTTCAAGGTCCTGGAGTGGCCTGGCCAGTCTCCAGACCTGAACTCAATAGGAAATCTTTGAGGGAGCTGAAACTCCAAACCTGAAAGATCTGTAGAAGATCTGTATGGAGAAGTGGACCAAAATCCCTGTTGCAGTGTCAGAAAACTTGGTCAAGCTGACCTCTGTAATGGCAAAAAAAATGTTTCTGTACCAATTGTTATTAAGATCTGTTTTTCTAGTGGATCAAATACTTATTTCATGCAATAAAATGCAAATTAATCATTTAAAAATCATAGTGTGATTTTCTGCATTTTTTTTTTTTTTTTTTAGATTCTGTCTCTCACAGTTGAAGTGCACCTCCAATAAAAATTACAGACCTCTCCATTCTTTGTAGGTTGGAAAACCTGCAAAATTGACAGTGGATCAAATACTTATTTCCCCTGCTGTATACATCATTTGCTGCCAAATCTGCTATGGATACAAAAACAATATAAATCAAATCATTTTAGGCAGCTGACATATTTTAGAGATCAGTGTCTGTTTATCTAATGATTCTTTAAGGCTTAAGAGCATTTTAGTGCAAACCTCCACTACTTACCATGACAGTGCACACACAAATACACATTTTAGATAACTCCATGACTGTTGGTAAAGAAAGTTATGTCTATAAGAAAAGAAACAGGTATATGACTTACATTCAGCAGTTAGAAAAAAATTAGCTGAGCTCTTTATCGTCACCTTTTACCAGTGAGCTGAAATCATCATTACCCTGCAATAGACTGGCAACTTGTTCATGTCGTACCCGCTCACTACTGGAATAGGCTCCAACCCCTTCATAATCCTTGATTGGAGTAAGTTGGTGTAGAAAATGAATGCATGAATGATTTGATTTTACTTTTCATTGGTGCTATTAAAAACATATATTTCTTGGCTGGCACTGATAATTAATGAAGTTTAAATATTTGTGAAGTTATCAGCTCTATCATTCATTTATATAAAATAATGCATTATTTTTGCACCCATAATCTATATACATAAAGGGCTACGTCTTTCTGTCTGTCTTTTCTGTCCGGGATATATGTAGCCCTAAAAAATATATATTCTGAATCCTTATGACATGGGGAACAAACTGGTACCATTTTTTAAAAAGTTGAACTGAAAATTACCCCAAAATAGCTGGCTGTGGGTATGACCAGGCAGATTCAAATTTCCAGCCCTTTATATGTGTTGGCCATCTCTGTTTATTTAATCCCTTTCTACAGCACACTCAGCACAGCACAGGCACAGCACATTCAGCAAAACAACATTCTTAGGCTGAGGCTGTGGGTATGACCAGGCGGATTCAAATTTCCAGACCTGTATATGTGTTGGCCATCTCTATTTATTTAATCCCTTTGTTCAGCTACTTTATGTTCTCAACTGTTAAGCACCTGACTGTCCTGTACAAGCCAGTTTGCCTTCCTGTCTTAATACATTCATTTTATGTTTGTAAAATTGCAATGTAAAAACAGTGAAATACACCACTACCTCAATTTTGATTCAGTTATATTTACATTTACTGTTACCTACCTTTTGTAATTTTGTTCTAAATTTGATTGCAAAACAAAGTCTGCATGAAGGACCTTTAACCAAGTATTTCCACTTAGTTTGGGGAATCCACCTCTTATAGTTCTGCTGGACAAACTTTAGCCTATTAACTATTATAGTTAAAAGACATCAGCATTACAAAAACAAATGTTGGGCAATTGCTTTGATTGGTATTTGGCATTTGTCTAAAACAGGTTAACCCGGGCAGCGCCGGGTTCCCCAGCTAGTTAAACTATAAATGGCTAAAGGTTGGTCATGAAGTCAATTAAACCAATTCATAACAAGAGTAATCTGAGATTTCTGAAGTCCACCAGAGGTTGATGAGGATTCAAAATAAAAGATATGTAATTCACATCGTGACCCCAACTTTACATGGATCTGGATTCCACAACACAATGCAATAATTGCATAGTGATCCAGAATGGTCCGACTGATCAAAATAATGTAATCTGATATTTTATTCACAATCTGAAACAAAACAGTGTTCCTGATCTTGGTTTTAAATCATGATGATGTATCGGTGAAGTAGTTTTGGCATAATCCTTAAAAGTCTATAAAATGAAATTCTGATCCAGAATCTGGATCTGGATCCAGATCACCTCCAAAATTTAATGGAGTCTTTCAAGGTCTAACACCAGTCTGTCGCGAAAATTTGTTGAAAATATGTTTTAAATCGTGATGACGTATTGTGAAGTAGTTTTGATGTGATCCTTCAAAGCCTATATAAAGTGCAATCTTGATCCATAATCCAGATCTGGATCACCTCCAAAATTCCGTGGACTCTTCCATGCCCTAATATCTATCTGTGGTACAAATAAGTTAAGAATCCATGATTTTTTTAATGTAATCCATCACAGCCTGTATAAAGTGAAATCTTGATCCAGAATCCAGAACCGGATCACCTCCAAAATTCAATGGACTCTTCCATGCCCTAATATCTATCTGTGGTACAAATAAGTTAAGAATCCATGATATTTTTTTTTTCATGTAATCCTTCACAGCCTGTATAAAGTGAAATCTTGATCCAGAATCCAGATCAGGATCACCTCCAAAATTCACCATGCCCTAATATCTATCTGTGGTACAAATAAGTTAAGAATCCATGATTTATTTATTTATTTATTTATTTTATGTAATCCTTCACAGCCTGTATAAAGTGAAATCTTGATCCAGAATCCAGATCCGGATCACCTCCAAAATTCAGTGGACTCTTCCATGCCCTAATATCTATCTGTGGTACAAATAAGTTAAGAATCCATGATTTTTTTTTTTTATATATAATCCTTCACAGCCTGTATGAAGTGAAATCTTGATCCAGAATCCAGAACTGGATCTCCTCCAAAATGTAATGGAGTCTTCCATAGTCTAATAACTATCTAAGGTGAAAATTTTATCAAAATCTGTGCAGTAGTTTTTGACATAATCCTGCTAACAGACAGACAGACAGACAAATAAATAAATGTTGATGATTTTATTATGCCCTTGGCAGACATAATAATGTCAATAGATCATTGTATTGGGATGCTTGTGATTAAAAGTGAATGAAATGCGATTCCATTGTAAAAGTGTTTGGGTTTCATCTGTCTGTCTGGTGGCCAAACTAACCACTGTCTGAATAATGTGTGTTCACACATTTCAAATAAATATGTTATCATGCTGACAACACCATGGTATCTTTTTAAGAACATTGGTGTAACATCACCCACAGCAGCGTGCTACAGAGGGAGATGACAGAGCTGTGTTGTTTTATGTGGAGCCGAGATTCTGCCCCCTGTTGATGTGCCCTATCATCACTATTATCTGTTTATGTTTGCTTTCTCTGTCACTTCCATTCCTTTTTACTGTGCGCAGGTGGTGTGTGATGTTTCTCTTTTGCTCTGTCAGAAGTGGTCTCTGGAGTTCATAGATGGAGAGCGTATCAGGAGTTCATGTCTCATTACTGACAGCAGATTAATGTCAAAACAGCCCGATCAAAACATCTGTTAATTGTGTAAAAGCAGACAAACATTCCTATTTATTAGAGGCAGGAGCAAGAAAAGGTGCCCTCACGTATCTTCACCCTAACCACTGTTGTCAGTAAAAGAAAATGCTGCTCTAATCCTCTTTCATTTACAGTAGCTGTTTGTGTATTTGTCACCTTCATGGCTCCTTCTGTCAGGTAAACACATACTTGTTTGGTGTGTACGTACCTGTGTAATTGCATTGAATAACCCCCTTAAAGCAGTCATATTAGACACCAAGTTAATGTTGGTAACCAAAGGTGCCTGACCTACTTGTCCCTTGGCATCTCAGCCACTATCTCCATTGTGGTGAAGAAAGCCCCCCCAGGCTCATACAGCTATGTATGCAGTGATGTAACAATACAGCAACTGCATTAGTTTTCCTCCTTGAAGACTGAATTACTTGCTAGACCTCGTCCATCTGGAAGAATGCCAACATCTGTACCTCATTGGTGGTCCATCTTATGCCTCTGCTATCCATTCAGTTTTAGTTCTTCTGTTCTTGCTCTCATTTCTCAAGTCTTGCTTGGTTCCTGTTTTTGTTGTATTTTACCACATAGGTTAATGACCAGTCAGCATCAAGACCCAGCTACTGTTTTTTTTCAGGGCCACTTAGACTACCATCGAGCAGGGATGAGGTGTGTCATACAAACAAGAGAAAGGTGTTTTAACGAGGCCCAAACAAGATAGACTACAAGAACACAAAGACACGGGAAAGCAGAAAAATGCAATGAAGGAAAACCTGAAGGATGCACTCAAAGAGACAGTGCAGATATACAATACAACAGGAGAATAATCTAAAGTGGCACTTAACAGGAAATCAATAACTTCATCAACTTCAAAATACTCATGGAAAAACAGACAGGTAAACAATGACTCTTCTCACCCACAGACTGTCAGTGTGGCATAAAGACTATAGACCCGTGGATATGTCATTACGCAAGCAGGAGTTAATATATAGGCTTTTTAGACATATTTAAATTACCGAATTCAAAAAACAGCATTTTTAGGCCTAAATTAATAATGGCGGGAAACTTTATTCATGCACTCATTGGTGAAATTCTGGGACTTTGAGGATGTTAAACATTAAACTCCAACCATCAAAGGTAGAAACCTTTTTTGCCTAGTGACTTCTTTCTGCATGCATCAGTTTGTTTGTTTGTTTGTTTTTGTAATTTATTTAATATCCACAAATTACTAATGTTAGTTCATTTATTTTCTATGTCCACTTTTTCCAATTGGAACTGGAACTGGAGATTATCCCAGAAAATGTGGGGCACACCCTGGACAGGACACCAGGCTATCGCAGGGCCACATATAGACAGGAAAACTCATTCACTCACACCTAAGGCCAATTTAAGGGCCCCTTCAGACATAGTACAAATGTGGTCAAATTGTGGCTGAAGTATGCAAGAAGCAGGAATCGTACGCAATATGTGTAAAATTGTAGCTGCCTCCAATGCCTCATACACCTGTTGCAACAACTATTTGCGCATACCAGTAACTGAAATACAGAGTCAAAAACAGTCAGCACACGATCACTGTTGAGCTGTATGTGAAATTTGTCTAAGTACCCTAAGTGTGGGGCACTGCAAACAGCAACACATGTGGTTTGCATGTGTATCACACGTGTGCGCGTGTGTCGTGCCCCCCTCGCTCCCCCCAAAACACATGTGGCATATGTGTGGTTCGCAAACCCCCACTCACTCAACACATGTGGCGTGCCGGGGGGGGCACACTTGCAGAAAATGCTTATATATACGAGGTCTGTTAGAAAAGTATCCGACCTTTTTATTTTTTTCAAAAACCATATGGATTTGAATCACGTGTGATTGCATCAGCCAAGCTTGAACCTTCGTGCGCATGCGTGAGTTTTTTCACACCTGTCGGTTGCGTCATTCGCCTGTGAGTGGGCTTTGTATGAGCACTGGTCCACCCCTCTTGTCGTTTTTTTATTGCAAATAAATGTCTGAACGATTTGGAGCTTTGCTGCATCAATTTATTTCCAGAAACTGTGAGAGACCTCCAGGTGGACACCGTTCGGAAAATTAATATGGCTTTCAGGGAAGATTTTATGGGGATTACACAGATTAAGGAGTGATCCAGACGGTTTAAAGACCGCCCACAACTGCTGAGAGCGCGCCGCGCTCCGAGCACCGATTGACAGGCTCAAACCCCGCTGAAACAACCAGATAATTTCCAACGTGAAGGCTTTGTTGATCCGGGATGTCATCTGACTTTCACAAAAAGGCAGAAGGCATGGACATCAGCACTTTTTCGGCACATTCCACTGTTACAGGAGATTTTTTCATGGAAAGAAAAGTGGAGGGACACGCCACGGAGCCGTTCATTACGCGGCACAAAACCACCCCCATGTTGGTCTCACAGGACGGCTTTCAGGTGGATTTCAGACGGCTGTCGGTTGCTTTTCAGTCATGTGATTATCCGAGAAATTGAGCATGAGCTGGACATGCCCCAACATGTCCTGTGAGGCTTCATCACAGCGTTGCTTTGCGCCATGCACCTCCACCGCGACGCGCGGAACTCCACTCCTCTTTCCATGACAAAAACTCCTGTAATAGTGGAATGTGCCGTTCATTTCTAAACTGGACGCTGTCTTGATCCGGTATGTCGTCTGACTAGCACAGGAATTGTGAAAAGACGTGGACATCAGCACTTTTTCAGCACATTGAGACAGACGTGTGGAGGAGTTCCGCGCGTTGCGGTAGAGCCGCATGGCGCAAAGCAACACCGTGATGAAGCCTCAGAGGACATGTTGGGGCATGTCCAGCTCATGCTCAATTTCACACGACTGAAAAGCAACCAACAGCCGTCTGAAATCCACCTGAAAGCCACACGTGATTCAAATCCATATGGTTTTTGAAAAAAATAAAAAGGTCGAATACTTTTCTAACAGACCTCGTATATATATATATATATATATATATATATATATATATATATATATATATATATATATATATATATATATATATATATATATATATGGACTGTCAGATCATAACACAGTGGGTGATCTGAATGTCATGTCACCTATGTGAGCTCTGTTCTACATGATGCAGTGTCTGTCCTGCGGCGTGCTGTCGACAAGACATGCGCGGGGCCGGCTGGACACACTGGCATCAGATATGGACATGATAAGTGCGCCCTGCTTCATCATTCATGTCATTTCATGACTGTGCGCCTGTGACCATGGGTCATCTACAGAAGAAGAGACGGATCATACTTGTATTTTCTGCTTGATAAGAGGGATTCAATAAAATGAAGTGTTGTTATATGGTGTGTGGTTTTATTCTTTGGTAAATACATCCATTTCCTTCTTAATATCAGGCATTTTCCCACACCTTTTACAGGACACCGATGGTAGCTCAGTGATCAAGTTTCTGGCTGGCAATCAGAGGTTTTGGAAATTACCGTTTCGAATCCCGTGGGTGGAATGTATTTTTTTTATTTTCACAGCAGTTGCGCGATGTGGTTAGCTCATACGAGCTGTTCCACTGTGATTTGCCCTGATTTATACTTACTCGTACTATGTGTGAAGTAGCCCTAAAGCAGGGGTGGCCATGTTCAGTCCTCGAGAGCCACCTTCCTGACACTCTTAGTTGTCTCCCTGCTCCAACACACCTGAATCCAATGAAAGGCTCATTAAAAGTCTGCTAACAAGTCTTTCATTGGATTCAGGTGTGTTGGAAGCAGGGAGACAACTAAGAGTGTCAGGAAGGTGGCTCTCAAGGACTGAACTTGGCCACCCCTACCCTAAAGTTTGCAATTTGCCTATCCTCCATGCCTTTTGAAGAGGGATGAAGCCGGAGAACCCGGAGGGTTAGGGTTACAGAAACACAGGGAGAACATGCAAATGCCACAAAGAAAGGACAAAATGGGAAGCTATCCCAGGATCTTCTTGCTGTGAAGCAATAGTGCTAAAGGTAACAGCACTAAACAAGAATCCACCATGCTGCCCATTATTAAGGGCCCCTTCACACTAGCGCATGAAGGAAGAATTACATGCTATTCGTGAAAAATTGGAGCTGCCTCCAATGCCTCGTAAACATGTCGCTACAACTATTCACGCACACCAGTGGCTGAAAGACAGACAGTGCCCTGTGAGAGCCCATTCAATCCCTCTCGCGGCAGGTGTCGGCCAAATTCCAGGTGACACACACGAACATCTAACACCGCTCACCTGACACTTAGAAAATGTGTAGCCATTCGCACTGTTAGCATGAAAACAATCAGCAGACAATCACTTTGGAGCTGGATGTGAAATTTGTCTAAGTGCCCCCATGAGTGTGCGTTGCAAAAAGCAACACACATGTGGTGCATGTGTCTCACATGTCTGTGCGTGTGTGCGCATGTGTCTCACACATCTGTGCGTGTGTGCGCATGTGTCTGCTGTCTGGCTCTGACCTAGCCGGACAGCAAGTCAGAGCGCACACAGCATGGGGAGGCGCCTCCCATCTACTGACCAGAGACACAAATGACGGCTCAGTGCACAGGACGTGTCACAGTACAAACACAGAGAGCACAGCCAGGGCAGGTATATTAATAAGTACTACCCTACCTACATACACAATTACATAACAAATAACTAAAAAACTAATCATCACGTAACAGAGAGTGACATGTTGGTGTGTGCACTGAACTGACAGGGCGTGTCCACTGACAGCAGCTGCTGTTGAGATCTCTGGTCTGGATGTCCTAGCTGGGGAACACATACCATGTTTGGATGGACATGACCGTCCATCCAAACTGTCCACTGTGATGCACGTGTGTCTGCTTGCTGTCCTCACGTGGACATATATATATAAACATATATCGCTGTTGTGGTGGGCCGTAGTGAGTGAGTGCACGGTGCACACATTGACAGGCTGCCCCACATGAAATGGACTGTCAAATCATAACATGCAGCAGGCGATCTAAATGTCACGTCACTCACATGAGCTCTGTTCGACATGATGCGGTGTCTGTCCTGCAGCACGCCGTCCACAGGACATGCATGCTGAGCTGGACATAAATGCGTGGCCAGCTGGACATGCCGGGCCAGCAGATGTGGACATGATAAGAGAGCACTGCTTCATTCTTGTCATTTCATAACTGTATGTCTGTGTCCATGGGTCATCTACAGAGGAGCAGAAGGTTCATACTTGTATTGTCCACTGAATAAGAGGGATTCAATAAAATGCAGTGTTTTTTTATGATGTGTAGTTGTATTTCTTTTTAAATACATTTATCTCCTTGTTGATTTCAGGCATTTTACACACCTTTTATAGGACAGCAATGGTAGCTCAGTGGTAAAGTTTCTGGCTGGCAATCAGAGCTTTTGTAAATTGCAGGTTCGAATCCTGTGGGTGGCATGTAATTTTTTTTCCACAGCAGCTGTGCAATGTGGTTACACATGCTCCAGCTGCCAGCGCTGTGTTCCTGCTGCAACGGTTTCATGCTCGCTTGTGCACGAAACCATCGGAGTGGCGTTGTTTACGCCTGCCCGACCATGTGTCCCTCCTGATGTCAGCTCAATGTTTCCGTGGTTCACTCATACGAGCTGTTTCGCCGTGATTCGCCCTGATTTGTATTTATTCGTACTATGTGTTAAGGGGCCCTAATGTTAAGCCACCATGCTGCCCATTATTAATGTTGATGTAGAGAATGTATTTATTTTATTTGCTTTTTTAATGTCTGCAGTATGATCAAACAAATATAATCAGTGTACTGAAACACAACAGCATAAGTGTTGCTATAGTAAGGATTATTTTACTGCTTGGATAAATTTGGCTGCTCTTGCACAAAAAGGTGTTTTCTCATCACATATTATTAGCTGTACACAAAATGGCATTAAGGTTTTATGAAATACTAAATAAATAGAAATAAATGGTAAATGCCTTTTCAAGGCTTTCCTGTTTTTGCAGCTGCTGATGTAAATACAAGACTGTGACTGATGTCTTTTATGACACTGAGTAAAATTTGGTTCATGGCCACAGCATGAACTGTATCTTCTTTTTTTCTGATTTTAGGGTAAGACGGGTTTAGGGTATTAAATATATATCTGACAGCAGTGATGTTCTTTTCACAGTATACGAGGTCTGTGATAAAAGTAACGGACCTTATTATTTTTTTCAAAAACCATATGGATTTGAATCACGTGTGATCAGACATGCTTGAACCCTCGTGGGCATGTGAGAGTTTTTTCATGCCTGTCGGTTACATCATTCGTCTGTGGGCAGTCTTTGAGTGAGGAGTGGCCCACCCTCTCGTTGTTTTTTCATTGTTTAGGAATGGCTCAGACTGCTGCTTTGTTTGATTAAAAATTTGTTCAAAAACTGTAAGGCACAACTGAGTGGACACCATTCGATAAATTCAGCTGGTTTTCGGTAAAAATTTTAACGGCCCGATGAGAGATTTTGGTCTGTAGTGTCACCGTAAGGACAGCCCACGGCGCCTGACGGCAATCTGCGCTTTGAGGCGGCAGCGTCTCGCCGTTTCAAGTTGAAAACTTCCACATTTCAGGCTCTGTTGACCCAGTAAGTCGTCAGAGAACAGAGAACTTTCAGAAGAAGTTGGCATGAGGAGTTTATTCGGACATTCCATTGTTAACGGACATTTTGTAATGAAAGAACGTGCGGGCAGAGTCGCATGTCGGGCTGGACCCGACCGCGGGGGGTCACGACAGGAAAAACACCTCCGTTGGAAACCTTAATGGGCAAGTTGGAACATGTCCAAGCTGTTAAACAGTTTCTCAGTTACTCACTTGTTGAAAGCCATCAAAAGCCGCCTGAATTTTACAAATGGTTTTCAACACGGAGGTGTTTTTCCTGTCATGGAAATGACTCTGCGAATTTGCGCGCACGTCTTTCATTACAAAATGTCCTTAAACAGTAGAATGTCCGCATAAAGTCCTCATGCCAGCCTCTTCTGAATCTTCTCTGTTCTCTCACGGCATCCTGGGTGAATTAAGCCTTAAATTAGGATGTTTTCAGGTCGAAACAGGCCGACGACGGCGCCTGGAAGCGCTGCGCGACGTCCAGCTCCGTGGGAAGTCCTTACACCGACAGAAACACCCCATAATCTCTCATCAGCCGTTAAACTTTTCACCGAAAACCAGCTTAATTTCTCGAATAGTGTCCACTCGGATATTCCTCACAGGTCCAGAAAAAAGGTTGATAAAGCAACGCGCGCTGTCCGCAGCGGCTATTCAGACAAAGAGATTCCGACGGGCGGGGTGGAGTACTCCTCACTCAAGGCCTGCCCACAGGCGAATGACGTCACCGACACGCGTGAAAAAACTCACGCATGCGCACGAGGGTTCAAGCATGTCTGACGTAAAAACATATGAATCAAATCCATTTATTTTTTGAAAAAAATAAAAAGGACCGCTTTTTTCATCACAGACCTCGTAAGTTAAAATCAGCTTCTTCCTCTTACATGTATATATATATATATATATATATATATATATATATATATATATATATATATATATATATATACTTTTTTCTTTTTTTTTGCCATCCAAGCAACGTCTTTTTCAGGGACGCCCCTGCTTATTTCAGCAAGACCAAGCCACATTCTGCACGTGTTACAACAGCGTGGCTTCTCAGAATTACACCAACATTGGGATATATAAGTATGTTTTGGAATTGCCCAGATCAGGTCAAATTTAACAAAGATCAGTTGCTGAGTTTGTTGAGTAACTCCTTCCACGTCCTGTTGTTGATTCCTACCAGACTTGGTATGTGGCTGAAGGTCAACTACAGAATTGAACCATACCAAGCACACATATGTAGATAGATTCCAGAACTGCTCTAGCATGGTAGCCAAAGGTCAATCATTCAGGTGAAAACAAGGCCATTTTGATCAAGCTCAAAGGTCATGTTAATGAATTCTATTGATGACCAAGAAATGCTTATCCTTAACAATGTGATCACATCCTTACTGATGCTATACTTAATTTACATATCTGCCACAGCTGTTAGTGTCTTCATGTCCATGGGCATTATTACTATGATTAAAATTGTCTTCAGGTAATGACAAATTAATGATAAAACCTGAAAATGGGTGGAACATAAGAAATGTAGAATTTCCCAAGCATATATATCCATCCATCCATCCATTTTCTTCCGCTTTATCCTGAGTCGGGTCGCGACTCCGGACAATAAACGCTTATTGAGTGTTAGAAGGAAAGGTGATGTAACACAGTGGCAAACATACCACTGTCCCAGCTTTTTTGAAGCGTGTTGCAGGCATCCATTTGAAAATGAGCAAATATTTGCACAAAAACAATAAAGTTTATCAGTTTGAACATTAAATATCTTGTCTTTGTGGTGTATTCAATTGAATATAGGTTGAAGAGGATTTGCAGATCATTGTATTCTGTTTTTATTTACATTTTACACAATGTTCCAACTTCATTGGAATTGGGGTTGTAAGCAAAGTGGAACATGGCCATTGTTAGTCATCACTCATGGTTGAAACTGCTGAAACACATTCATATGCAAGCACATAGTATAAGCATGCATGCCACGAGTCTTTTAAATGTGGCTGTGAGAATGTGTGAATATGAGGCACCACTGTAAAGCGCTATATGAATGCGGTCCAGTTTCCATTTTAAATATATGCAAGAATGGAGATGTGCATCTCTTTGTGTGTGTGAGTAAGCATGTACATTGGTAAGGGGGTGTGCATGTGTCCGTGGGGTGTATTATGTGTGTGGGTTGCACAACTAAAATGTTCTCAAGTAGAAATTCAGGCTGATAAGAATATGCATTAACACATTTTTCTGCATATCATAATCAGTACTGGATGGCAGTGAATCGGGCCAAATAAAGCCTCGGACTGACTTCAAGACGAGTTAGCGCTTGAAGGTCGAGTCAAATCACATTTATCTTCAGTGCACTGTTTGTCTCAAAGCTGTTTGCAGAACCAACAGAAGAAACAGCTGGTGACATTCTGCTAAACAAATGTTTGAGCCTGCAGGTCGGAGTAGTGGGCTAAAGCTTTGAATAAGGCAGTTTAGCTGTTACAGATGTGGTATGAGCACGTGCCGATTTCATCCAATTGTGCTATTAAGTATCCAAGACAGTATGCAGTGCACACAGTGTCAGTGCTTCTTGAAAGAAAAAAGCATTTATATAGTGTTATGAAAGCATTGTAAAAATAGTTAAGTGCACTGCAACAAAGACTACGGTTTCTGTATGGCCATATTGCAAAACCCTCATACCTGAGAAGTGGATTGAATGCACTTGGTTTCACATTGTGTATCACAGTGCACCAAAAATATTTACACACAGATAAGCAGTTGAAGATGTATGTATGTATGTATGTACATCCTGCAGTCCTCACAACCAAGTGGTGCAACTTGGTGTCCTTAAAATTGACTGTCTTGAAAACAAATATGGCTTTTATATTACTGTTATCTGTTCCAAGAGTTTTACAGTCTGAATCAGTAGAAGTTCATTTTGTTGCCATTATAATAGAATTATTATATTACCACCATGCAGGATGGGACAGGAGGGCCATCCATCCATTTTCTATACACACGTACTCTAATTAAGGGTCACGGGGGTGGGTGCTCGAATCCTATCTCTGCAGTCATAGGTTGTGAGGCAGCATATGCCCTGGACAGGACACCAGTCTACCACAGTGCCACACATAGAAAGTGACAGGAGGTCAACTTCAATGAACAACTGTGTAAAACTTTTGTCGTCACTCACAAGAACTAAGCAAACCACATCAGACAGTGTTGGGAGTGGCCAGTAAGGTTATTTATGACAGCCTGAAGTCAAGTCAACAAAAGTTTTTTTTTTTTGTTTTTTTTTTTGTTTTTGTTTTTGTTTTTTTTTTGTTTTTTGTTGTTTTTTTTTGGGGGGGGGGGGGGATTTTGTGTAAATTCATTCAAATGTAAAAAAAAAAAAAAAAAAAAAATGAAGAAATCACAAGTACATAAGTATTCACATCCTTTGCTCAGTACTTTGTTGATACACCTTTGGCAGCAGTTACAGCCTCAAGTCTTCCTGGTGCACCTATCCTTGGGCAATTTTGTCCATTCCTCTTTGCAGCACCTCTTGTCAATGCACATCAATGCACAGTAGTTTTTAGATCTCTCCAGAGACGTTGAATGAGATTCACGTCTGAATTTCTGGGTCACACAAGGACATTCACAGAGTTGTCCTGAAGCCACTCTTTTGATATCTTGGCTCTGTGCTTAGGGTCATTGTCCTGCTGAGAGATGAACCGTTGCCCCAGTCTGAGGTCAAGAGCACTCTGGAGCAGGTTTTCATCCAGGATGTCTCTGTACATTGCTGCATTCATCTTTCCCTCAATCCTGACTAGTCTCCCAGTTCCTGCTGCTGAAAAACATCCCCACAGCATGATGCTGCCACCACCATGCTTCACTGTAGGGATGATGCCTGGTTTCCTCCAAGCATTACACCTGACATTCACACGAAAGAGTTCAATCTTTGTCTCAGCAGACCAGAGAGTTTTGTTTCTCATGATCTGAGAGTCTTTCAGGTGCCTTTTGTCAAACTCCAGGTGGGCTGCCATGTGCCTTTTACTAAGGAGTGGCTTCCATCTGGCCACTCTACCATGCAAGACTGACTGGTGGATGGCTGCAGAGATGGTTGTCCTTCTGGAAGTTTCTCCTCTCTCCACAGAGGAATGGAGCTCTGACACAGTGACCATTGGGTTCTTGGTCACCTCCGTGACTAATGCCCTTCTCTCCCAATTGCTCAGTTTAGACAGACAGCAGCTCTACAAATAGTCCTGGTTGATCCAAACCTCTTCCATTTATGGATGATGGAGGCCATTGTGCTAATTGGGGCCTTCAAAGCAGCAGAAACGTTTCTGTATCCTTACCCAGATTTGTGCATTGAGAAGATCTTGTCTCAAAGGTCTACCAACAATTCCTTTAACTTCATGTTTGGTTTGTACTCTGACATGCACTGTCACCTGTGGGACGTTATATGTAGACAGGTGCATGTTTTTTCAAGTCACGTCCAGTCAACTGAATTAACCCCAGGTGGACTCCAATTATGTACGTGTGAATTCTTAATGTTTTTTTTATATATATTATATTATATATATATATTTACTAAATTTGCAAAAAATCTTGTTTTTTGTTTGTTTGTTTACATTTTCATTATGAGGTGTTGTGTGTAGAATTTTGAGGAAAGAATGGATTTCGTCATTTTTGGAATATGGCTATAACATAACAAAATGTGGGAAATGTGAAGCGCCGTGAATACTTTATGGATGCACTGTATGCTGGTGCAGCACCTTGCTGCATCCACATCACCACTCCACCACCTTGGGTCATGGATGGCAATCACCCAGGCAGACAACTAGTCCATCCTCACATCTCTATAACAGCCATCTTTCTACCACAGCCATGTGACACATTGGCATTGCCTTGGCTTTCTTCAGCCACTGTTGTCCCCAAAACCCAAACAGCCTGAGTTCTTACACAGAGAAACACGCAGCATGGCCACAATGTCAAAGTTGACTCTGCCTCACAATGGAAGTGATAGTCCTAATCTTAATCTCCCTCAGTAACTGGTTGCAGGTAGTACCCAAGGGTCATCTGAAAGGACCTAGTACCATAGTCATCCAGGCAGCTAGCTAGTCGTGAACAACTGAACAGTAAACCTACATTCTTGGAGTATTTTGTAATCACTCTGAAAGTTTGAATCTTCAAACCATAAATAAATCACATTTTTATTAAATCAAAATATTATTCACTTTGACCTGATTGGAGACAGTCTCTAATAGGGCCAAACAAGAATGTTTGGCCCAAGTGGAAAGTACAGGGCATCTGTTATACTTCTCAGGCCAAACTGAAAAATTCAAATCAGGTTTATAAGTTTGAAACATCCATCCATCCATTTTCTATGCCAACTTACTCCAAACAAGGTTCACAGAGTGGCTGGAACCTATCTTAGCAGTCACTAGGCTACAGGCAGGGCAACATATAGACAAACACTCGCAAGCACACCTATAATCAATTTAATCTTTCCAATTCACCTAACCTGCATGTCTTTGAAAATGGGAGGAAGCTGGTGCACCTGGGAACATGGGCAGAACATGTAAACTCTATACAGAAAGAACCAGACAGGAAGCAATCCCACAACCTTCTTGCTGTGAGGCAACAGTCAAACAAAATTACATAATTTTTCTGCAGTCACCACCTTCTGCTACCTACATTCCATTGTGATAAGCAATAATTAGCCTCAGGTTTATGAAATTTTAATAAACAGCACATATCTTCAACACATAAACATCACTGAAACTACAGGATGGATTCTGAACACACATCTGAATGGACTCAGTTATCATCATCATGGCCAACAGACCCCTTGAAATGTGTTGTGAATTGTGTGTGAAAAATACCAAAGAATTATTCAGAGACATCAGCCCATGTTGCCTTGTTGGCAGTTCTGCTTCCTCCATGTACCACTTTGTTTATTTTTATTTGCTTATTCCTCCTTAAATCACATCCATCTGTTGCTGTGGCAGGAGCCTTTATCACATGACAACTACACCTGGGAGTAAAAAAAAAGTCTCTTCAGCCCTGCTTTATCCCTTTCAACTGGATAAAAATGATCCTTAAATGCCATCTCTGCTCTCATTGTAATATTTTACGCCCTCGGCTTTTCAGGTGCGAATCCTCTCTGCCAGACTGAACAGGAGGAATATACTTAGCTGTATTTAAAGCCAAGGCATTCATGTCATTTGGGAGCCACACATCCTTGACTTAGCCAGCCCTCAGAGAGCCACAGTGCAGGTGGATCATCTCTGTTATTCCCTTTCTCCGCCGACGCTCGGGCTGTCTGTGCCATGATTCGCTTTCACTGTCGAGCCGCCAGAGTAATCCCTGCAGTAAAAACCTGGCATGAAAGGTTCACGCTTGCTCCTCTCTTTTGAAATTTGCAAGAGACTGCTGTGTTTGTGTTCCTCAAGTTCATTTTCTGGCTGCGAAAAGGGTTCAGGTGCAGTCGCTTTTCATCAAAGGCTGCCGGTGATGATGGGGCAGGGCGGGCAGAGACCAAAGGAATAGAAAAACAAAAGAAAAATGTAAGCAAAATGGATATGCACTGTACATGTCGATGTGTGTTGTTGGCAAAAAAGTGGCAAAACAGATTGGCTCTTTCTTAGGCGATAAAGATAATATTCTAAAAAAGGGCCATCTGCCTTATTGAATTTCAACAGCCCCAGCACACGCACATGCATATATGCTGAAGGTTTACTTCCCAGCTGTGTTTTCACCATTCATAAATGTCACTGACAATGTGTGTAATCCAACATATGCTTAGGAAATGATCAAACTGTCTGATCAGAGGCAAAAGAAAGAAGAATAAAAAATAAAAACAAGGAAGTAATTTGATTGTTAACTGCAGTTCAGAAGCATGAAGACACTGTAAATGGAAGGCACCAGAGAAAATGTTGGCTTGTGGTCATATTGACTGATGATAAAACCTGATCAAAACATGCATTCACCAAAAGATTGCATGATCCTTTCCAGAATTTGTGACATACATGATGTGTTTTCATAAGGTCAGGTCTGTGAGCTTCCACCACTCCATATACTCCACCTTACATCCTGGAAAGCAGTCAGCCATCCTGTCCCACCTTCTTTAAATCAGCTATTTGTCACAGCCATGTGAAATGTGTGATTCCACTAGGCCTTCTCCATTGGCCTACTCAATATTGAAGCAGCTGTGTCCAGAAAAGGGCAACATGGCCCCATTGTCATAGCTGATGCTCTCTCACAATGCCAGTGACAGTCCTCATCTGAGTTTCCCAAAGTATTTGTTCCTTTGGCACAAAGTCAATCCAACACTACTGAACGATCCTCCAAAATAACCTAGTACCTGAGACATCAAGCCATTGCCTTCAGTCCAGAATCATGCCCAGAGAAAAGGGCAACATGGCCACATTGTCATAGCTGATGCTCTCTCACGATGCCAGTGATAGTCCTCATCTTCTTCTGTGTTTTTCGGCTGTTCCTGTTACGGGTCGCCACAGCAGATCAATCGTTTCCATCTCACCCTGTCCTCTGTATCTTCCTCTGTCACACCAACCACCTGCATGTCCTCCCTCAGCACATCCATAAACCTCCTCTTTGGCCTCCCTCTTCTCCTGCTGCCTGGTGGCTCCATCCTCAGCATCCTTTTCCCTATATACCCTGGGTCCCTCCTCTGCATATGTCCAAACCATCTCAATCTCGCCTCTCTGACTTTGTCTCCAAACATCCCACCTGAGCTGTCCCTCTGACATGTTCATCCCTAATCTTGTCCATTGTCGTCACTCCCAAAGAGAATCTCAACATCTTCAGCTCTGCCACCTCCAGCTCCGCCTGCCAGCATTTTGTTAGTGCCACTGTCTCTAAACCGTACAACATAACTGGTGTCACTACTGTCTTGTAAACTTTCCCCTTCACTCTTGCTGATATTCTTCGGTCACAAATCACTCCTACCACCTTTGTCCACCCACTCCACCCTGCCTGCACTCTCTTCTTCACCTCTTTACCACACTCTCCATTACTTTGAACAGTTGACCCCAAATATTTAAACTCATCTACTTTCACCACTTCTTCTCCTTGTAACTGCACTATTCCACTGGGCTCCATCCCATTCACACACATGTACTCAGTCTTGCTTCTACTGATGTTCATTCCCCTTCTCTCCAAAGCATATCTCCACCTCTCCAGACTAGACTCAACTTGCTCTCTACTCTCACTGCAGATCACAATGTCATCTGCAAACATCATAGTCCATGGGGACTTCTGTCTGATCTCATCCGTCAACTTGTCCATCACCACTGCAAACAAGAAAGGACTCAGAGCTGATCCTTGGTGTAATCCCACCTCCACCTTGAATGAGTCTGTCATTCCTACTGCACATCTCACCGCTGTCACACTATTCTTGTACATGTCCTGCACTACCCTAACATACTTCTCTGCCACTCCAGACTTACTCATACAATGCCACAACTCTTCTCTTTGCAACCTATCATAAGCTTTTTTCTAAGTCCACAAACATACAATGTAACTCTTTTTGGCCTTCTCTGTACTTCAACAGTATTCTCAGAGCAAACATTGCATCTGTAGTGCTCTTTCTTGGCATGAAACCATATTGCTGCTCACAGATTGTCACCTGTTTTCTAAGCCTAGCTTCGACTACTTTTTCCTATAACTTGATGCTGTGGCTGATCAACTTTATGCCTCTGTAGTTACTGCAGCTCTGCACATCACCCTTGTTCTTAAAAATAGGAACCAGCACACTTCGTCTTCACTCCTCAGGCATCCTCTCACTTTCCAATATTTTATTAAACAATCTGGCCTCGACCAATCCGGTATAGAAATTTGATTCTTAGTCTGCATAGTTGGGTTGGCTTGTTTTATGCCGGATGCCCTTCCTGACACAACCCTCCTCATTTATCCGGGCTTGGGACCGGCACTCAGAATGTACTGGCTGCACACCCCATGGGGCTGAGTTAGTGACAGTCCTCATCTGAGTTTCCCAAAGTATTTGTTCCTTTGGCACAAAGTCAATCCAACACTACCAAACGATCCTCCAAAATAACCTAGTACCCGAGACATTGAGCCATTGCCTTAAGTCACTGGTTAACATTCAAGTCTCACAACTATACAGTCAGACAGGAGATACCAAGATTCTATTCTAGATTATAGTTGAAGTTTTGTTCTCTCACAAAGATCTCAGTATCACCACTCATCTCTATCCATCAATCTCCTGACTTCATAACCTCTTAGCCTAACCTCTTAAGTGTTGCAATAAGGGTATTCATTGATTCCAAATAGATCACAGCAATGTCCACAAAGTCAAGGACATGTGTTTTGAATTTTGAAATAAATTTAATCAAAATGTATTTATGTACACAGAGCTGGGTTCAATGACTGATTTTTAAAGAAAAGTTAAGTGCACTATGATATACTCTATGATTTCCTGACAAATTATGCTACTTTAAGATACATTTGGCTAAATTTGTACAACATTGTGTATGCCTCAGACTTTCATACTAAATGTCAAATTCAATTTTTTGAAGACAGTATATTTGGTGATTTGTCAAAGTTGCAGTATTTTGTAGTTAGCTGAGTGATGAAGAGCTAATGAGTGATTATAAAGAGAAATCAGATGAATGCAGTACACTGCATTGAGCACATCATTTTTTTTATGTCCTGAATGAGCATAGAGGACTGGAAAGTACTAGCTTGAGACAGAACACATGGAACATGAGATGGATTCGTCGAGACCAGGGTAGACAGAGTCATACAGCTACCGGGTTGAGCACCTGGTCCACTACAAAGGGGCCAAAGAAACTGAGGTGCTTTTGCCTTGAGTGGTATGTCAAGGGCTGATAACCACACCTTCTGGCCTGGACTGCATGGCTGTGGATCCTGACCCTCATCCGGGGGACAGTAGAACGGGCCATCTTCCATACCCAGCGACAGCACCGCAGGTGAGCACGCAACAATGGTACCTCAAGATCCTCTTCCTGGGCAGGAAATAGCAGAGCCTGATATCCCAGGGAACACTTGAACAGGGAGAGACCTGTGGCAGCACGTACTTGGGTGTTATGGGCATATTCTACCCACGGCAGCTGAGTGCTCCATGAAGCCGATTGGGAAGAAGTGACGCACCAGAGGGTGGACTCAAATTTCGGTTCGCCTGTTCCGCCTGGCCATTGGTCTGAGGATGAAATCCGGACGAGACTAACTGAGGCCCTGAGTGCAGCACAGAAGGTTTTCCAAACTTGAGAAGTGAACTGGTGTCCTTGGTCCGACACAATGTCCAAAGGAATTTCATGCACAAGGAAAACATGGTGGACTAGGAGGTTGGTGGTCTCCAGGGCGGATGGAAGTTTTGCAAGGGCCACTAAGTGTGCTACCTTGGAGAAACCATCCATAGTGGTAAGTATGCTGGTATGACCATTGGCCATACCAGCATCTGGTGGAAGTCCGGTGATGAAGTCCAGACAGATATGAAACAAGGGGTGTCTTGGCATGTGCAGAGGTCAAAAGACACTGGCCTCTGGCTGGTGCAAAGGCTTGTCCCTGGTGCAGATGGTGCAGGCTTGAATGAAGTTCCTCACATCTGTCTTGTTGGTGGGCCACGAAAAAAATGGTGAGATACCAGGTCCAGTGTTCTACGGATTCCAGGGTGGCATGTGATCTCGGAAGAATGACAGAATTGAAGAACTTTAGATTGAGCTGCTGGTGGAATAAATAGTCATTCTGGAGGTCTGTCTTCGGGATGAAGATGCTGGTGTTGAGCCTCCCGGACGACTCTCTCAATCTCCCAGGTGAGGCTGCCCAAGAACAGATTAGTTGGCATGATAAGTTCAACTTTATCCATCCCGAAGGAAATTATTTCACCAGTGTGCACAAACAGTAAACTGTTATGTGTCGGACGCAGCCCGGAGAACCGACCAGCGTTTGAAGGACCCAGTATAAAATAAGCAGAGCATGGTACAAAGGATAACAGAGTTTAATGAACATAACAGTGCTGTGAAAAATATAAAAGTGCGCGGTCTGGCGTGGTGGATTGCGGTGCGCTCCCAGCAGCGCTAACGGTCCGGAGCCAGAACTGGTTCGGACCCAAGGACCCCGCCGACACCCCCCAGGTGGCCGCGACAAACCGAGTCTGTGAAAGAAGGAATCATTATGTGAGTCCACACTCAACACACAGAGAGAACGCTCAAAGGTGTACAAACAGCAAACACTTCCTGGCTTAATTACTAATCAGCTTCCCACCCTGCAGGCATGGAACATCCAGTTCACAAAACTCCACAGCAGTGGAAGCTGATTAAATGACTACATACAGCTCAATATAATAAAGGTGTGAGGGACACCATATTTACTGACTGTATAAATGTTAGTCACGAATTCTAACGTACCTCAGGAAGTGTGCTGACGAGCGTGAGACCTCACCCCCTCCTCTTTCACAGACCATGCATCAAACCTGGACGTTCTCTGCATCCACTGATGATGAGATGGCTCTCGAGATGACGATCTCACCCGTCTGGTCACAAGGCCGAGTCTCTGGCAAATACACACTGTGTACTCCAGTCTTAAATGCCACCATGTTCCAATCCATGTAGATGCACCACAGCTGTGAGTCCTGACGAGCCGCAGGTGATCAGGGTGAGGTCCTGATAAACTCAGCTACACAGCCACTCAGTCCCAAATGCAAGCCACCTGGAAGGAAAAACAAAAGACAGAAACAAAAAGGCAGCCAGGCCCCCCAGCCATACAACATAAACAGTACATAGTGAATTTTTTTTTTTCTTACAATAACTACAACAAAAATTACTCTGAATTGCTCTGTTCATTATGTATTCATCTTGCAGAAGGGGGAGGATTTATACAGTCTGATTGTCATAGGTAGGAAAGACCTCCTGTGCTATTCTATGGTGCACCTCATTGGTCTCAGTCTATGGCTGAAGGTGCTCTGACATGGCGTCAGTGTGGCATGCAGGGGGTGGGTGGTGCTGTCCAGGATGCTGAGTAGTTTCCTCAGCATCCTCCTGTTTAATATCTCCACCATGGACTCCAGCTCTACCACGAGGGCAGAGCCAGCTCTCCTGGCGATCTTTTTTAGTGTGTTCGTGTCAGCTGCCTTCAACCTGCTGCCCCAGCACACTACAGCATAGACATTGATGCTGGAGACCACTGAGTGATGAAACAGCTGCATCATATTTCTGCAGACACTGAAACATCTGACCCTCCTGAGGAAGTACAGTTGGCACTGACCCTTCTTATACACAGCATCTGTGTTTACAGTCAAGTCCAATTTGTTGTCTATGTGGACACCCATGTACTTGTAGTATTCCACAATGTCCATCTCAGTTCCATTGTTAGTAACTGAGTTTGGGTGGGTCTATCACCTTCTGAAGTCCACCACCAGCTCCTTTGTCTTAGATATTTTGAGCTGCAGGCGGTTGAGTCCTCACCACTCCACACACCTGTCCATGACACTCCTGTACTCAACCTCCTGGTCCCTGCTGATGCAGGCCAGAATGACAGTCATCTGAAAACTTTTGCATGTGGCAGGACTGTGACCAGAACTTGACATCTGAGGTGTAGAGTGTGAACAGGAAGGGAGACAGGACTGTCCCCTGTGGTGCCCCTGTGCTGTTCTTGATGTTGTCAAATGTAATATCCTGAAGCCTCACATACTGTGGGTGGCCTGTGAGACATTTGGTAATCCAGGCCACCAGTGGAGCCTCCACTGGTGGGTCCATTCCGGTGTAGCTTGCTGGTCTGAAGGGGTGAAGTGATGAGAGAGAGCATCTGGTTAAATTTTTTGGAGCCTGGATGTTAAGTGATGGTAAAGTTAAACCTTTCAAAGAAGAGCAACCACCTGGCCTGTTGAGAGTTGAGCCTTCTGGCTGACTGGATGTAGGCTAAGATTTTGTGATCTGTCCAGAGAATAAAGGGAATGGCAGTACCTTCCAGCAAATGCATCCACTCCTCCAGTGCCTCCTTGAATACTAGGACTTCCCTGTTTTACACATCATAGTTACACATTCAGTGGGAGAAAAAAAAGGCACAGGGATTGCAGTGGTGTCACCCTATGCTAGCTGGGACAGGATGGCCCAGATCCCAACGTCAGAGACATTGACCTCCATGATGAACTGACGGTCTGGGTCCGGCTTGATGAGGATGAGAGCTGAGGAGGAACAGTGTTTTAAAGTTTGGAAGGCATGCTCAGCAGCAAGGGATGAAGGGTGTCTTTGGTGAAGTGAGCCTAGTGAGTGGAGCTGTGACCTGACTAGAAGTTGCAAAACCAAGGAACTGCTAGCGTTGTTTGCCCGAGGTGGTCATTAGCCATTGAGTGACTGTGCTAACTTTGACAGGGTCTGATGTGATTTGGCTTTTGGAGAAGACGAAGCATGGAGTCACACTGAAAATCACATTTCTCAGCTACATATAACAAACACTTCTCCAGCAGACACTAAAGAACCAAACAGACATGGTCAACTTGTTCATCTAGGGTGTGTGAGAAGATAAGAATGCTATCCAGGTAAATTAATATGAACCAATTGAGCAAGTCTCGGAGTACATTGTTCACGAGGGCTTGAAATGTGGCGGGAGCGTTGGTGAGACCGAAGGGCAAACCAAACAACATGACCTAACGGGGTGTTCATCACGGTCTTCCGTTCATCACCCTACTTGATTCTGACCAGGTGGTAGGCATTGCTGAGGTCTAATTTTGTAAATACTGCTGCCCCGTGCAGAAGTTGAATGCCAAACAGAGGAGGGGAAGTGGTTACCGATTGTGGACTGTGATGGTGTTCAACCTCTGAAAATCAATGCACAGCTGTAGGGTCCTCTCCTTCTTGCCTACAAAGAAGAAGCCTGCCCCCAGAGGCAAGGATGAGGGACATATGAGACTCGCAGCCAGAGAGTCCTTGATGTACTGCTCCATTGATTCCCTCTCCAGATGCAACAGATTGTAAAGCTGACTGGTAGGGAGAGCCTTGCCCGTAAGTAAACTGATGGAGCAGTCATAAGGTCTATGCAGCAGACATGACAGTGATTTAACCTTACTAAAAACCTCTCCTGAATCATGGTAACATGATTTCACCAACATCGTTGGGTGTAATCACAGACTCTCTGGCACTAGCAATGGATTGCAGACACCTGCAGTGGCAGGTGTCACTCCACCAGGTGATTGTACCAGATGGCCAATTGAAATCCAGGTTGTGGAATGTGAGAGTTGCATTGCTGCCAGAATCTGGAACTTGACTGAATAAGCCACAACGCTGCAATTCTTCTGCCAAAGAGACAACACCTGCTTGGAGGTCATCTGCCCACGCATCGGAAGATCAAAGACCACCCTGAACTTTTGGATTAATGTGAAATAAGTGTATAAAACTGGTGAGTCTTGGCTCCACAGGGACATTACCCACGCTAATGCGCCCCCCTGGAGCAAACTGATGATGGAAGCTATTTTATTGTGATGAGTGGTGTAATGAAATGGTCGTTGTGAGAAAACTAACAAGCACTGGAGCAAAAAAGGCACAGGTATCAACTATTCTGGAAAATGGTTCCGGATGACAAATGAGTTGTTTGTGGGTTGCTTGTGGCAAGGCTGTTGGTGTTGGTGTGGGAGGAGCTGGTGCGGCAGTTGAAGTGATTTTGGACAGCTGGTTGGTGAGTGTAGAGAGTTGAGTGCGCAGTTGCGACACCTGTATGGAAAGTGATTGTTGTTGGTAAGTGAGAGTCTGGATTTGTTTCCACAGGAGGTGATGGTCTAGTGGTTAAGCGCTGGGCTTGAGATCAGAGGATCCTCGGTTCAAATCCCAGCCTGACCAGAAAATCACTAAGGGCCCTTGAGCAAGGTCCTTAATTCCCTAGTTGCTCCTGGTGTATAGTGGACGCCTTGCATGGCAGTAGCCTGACATCATGGTGAAAGTGACACATTGATGTGTAAAGCACTTTGAGCATCTGATACAGATGGAAAAGTGCTATATAAATGCAGTCCATTTACCATTTGTTGTTGCTGATGGCCCAAAAGAGTCCCCTGCAAGCTGAGGGCTTTGTGGAGTTGATCTGCTCACACTGGATCCATGATGTAGCCAGAAACTCCTGTGACAATCAAGCCAACTGAACTAAATTTGGACCCAAGAATGTTGGGAGCTGTGGTGAAAACCAGGATAACAATGTATTGTATAGATAATGGTGCACAATTTGGAAATGTGCAATGAGACACCGGGGGCAGGAGACATCAACTGGACCAGAATGACGGAGGTGGCAGGGAAACAGGAACAGGTGGCCACACACAGAGCAGATGGAGGCAGGAACACTGAGGAAAACAGAAACACAAATGGGTCATGACTGAGTACAGAGTCAGGATTCTCAAACTTTCACATCAGATATGGAGGCCAGGTTCCACGGAATGTACACAGAGTTTCTGGCAAAGGTGGAGTGACAGAACTAGTATTTATAACAAGTTGATGATGACAGGTGTGGTAATCAGCTCCATGATGCAGTGGTAGAGAAAACAGAAAGGGAGATGTAAGGTGCAGGGTGTTTAGTCACTTAAGGGCATATTAAGGGCACAGCAGATGCTAAAACGTTTTGTACAGAGGGTGCAAGTCCATCAAGGGCAGGGGTAGGCAACAAGGGCCGAAACACAGCAGGTCTTCCTTGCAACCAATCACCTCAGCAGGTGGGTTGCTAATGAGCTCTTCTCCTGAACATAAACACCTCATGGTAAATTAAATCACCTGCTGAGACACCTGATCATTAATGAATTCACCTGCTGAGGTGATTGGTAGCAAGAAAAACCTGCAGTGTCTCGACCCTTCATGGCAGCAGTTGGCTTTACAAACTGTTGCGTCTGGAGAGGGAGTCGATGGAGCAGTACATCAGGGACTCTCTGGCTGTGAGTCTCATACGTCCCTGATCTAGGGTTTCTCCCAATGCTTCTTGTTTTACACATTTTTTTTATTTATCATATAATTTATTAATTATTTTTCATCTGGCTTGGTGACTCAGAATTGCCTCTCTACTTTGTGTAGATGATGTGGTTCTGTTGACTTCATGACATGTGTGGCCTCCATTGTGCACTGCGCAGGTTTGATGCAGAGTGTGAAGCAAATGTGATGGATCAGCGTCAAATCTGATACCATGGTTCTCTATTGGAAAAGGGTGGCTTGTCCCCTCTGGGTCAGAGGAGAGTTATTGCCCCAAGTGGATGAGTATCTTGGGGTCTCGTTCACGAATGGGGGTTAAGATGGAGCGTGAGATCAATCGATGAATCTGTGCTGCATCTGAGATCCTACAGATGCTGTTCTGGAATTTTGGTGTGAAGAAAGAGCTGAGTCAGAATGGCTTTAGATTCACCAATCAGGTTATATTCCTAACTTTGGGTAGTTTTTGAAAGAGCAAGGTAGTAGATAAGCAGTTCTACCATAATATGTCCAGGAAGAAAGTCAAAAGTCTGAATATCTGGGAGGGACTTGGAGTAGAGCCGCTGTTCCTTTGCACCGACAAGATCCAGCTGAGGTGGTTTGGGCATCTGTTGAGGATGGCCCCATGTCATCTCCCGAGGCAGGTCTTCAGGCATGCCCAACTGGGAGGAGGATCTGGGAAGACCAAGGACACAGTGGAGGGATTTCATCTCCCAGCTGTCTTAGACACCCCTCTGTGCGCCCCATGAGGAGTTAGAGGACCTGGATAAGGAGGAGGTGTGGGATGAGCCACTTGGTCTGCTGACATCGCAACCTCACATGCCCTCAAAGTAACCCTAAATTTCTTCTTTTTTTAAATTCTATCCAGCAGTGAATAGAGACTGATGAGTTTCCTTGAAGGGAGTGATCGCCAGAGTGTATGACTCTGTTTTCTTTGGCTTTGCACCAATATGTCTCATTCTGCTGCCTGTTTCAAGGTCCTGGAATGGTGTCATATCTGTTGTTGTGAAATAGGCAGCTAAAAGACAGATGAGCACAAGCCACATCTGCTTTAATTCAGCACACAACATAGGTATTTATAAACAATTGTTTTTATTGTTTCTTTAATGAATGAGTTAATTATGTTGATGATGTTCCCCAGCAGTCTTGTCTTGAATGTCAGGGACACAGCTGTAAGTCTGCGAGCTAAATCATGCACTAAATCTGCCACCTTGAGTTAGACCTATTTGGCCTGGGCCGATGTCGAGCTGTTTGTGGAACGCCGGCTTTGGGATTGGCTGACTGTGGTCAAGTTGGATGGGAGGAGGTGGGTGGATATCAGTCAGTTGTACCCACTGGCCCGGACAAGATGCAGCAAGTCAAGCGGAGCTCCCACTGTGTCTGTAAGATCAGTAACCAATAAAATTTTATGCACCCGTGAACAACGGCTGTGTATTTCACTGTAAGTATGGCATCACCGTCATATCGTGATCATTTTTCCCCCCAATATAACGGGATGTGTTTGTGCTTGTCACAATACATGAAACATCACGTGCACAAAACTGCCACCCCAGTAAAATCATGCTTGTTTAAAACACTGAGCAGAACTCCAGCAAGCGCTCGAGCGTGACTCCAATAAGTCACTGTTAGGCTTTAATTGCTTGCATCTCATTTGCATGCATGATGCACTGCAGATCAACATTTTATTTTGGCTTTCCAGCTGAGTAGACCTGCAGTAAGAATCAAATACATCGAGAGAATGCTACGGTTTAACATCAAAAAGCTCTGGGCAATGTCTTCCCTGTTTTCATTTGATTGTAATCAGTCTGGGGTTTTCCTCTCTTTGAGTCTTGGCAGGCAACACCAGAGTTAAATGCTCAGTTCCTTGTTGTATTGCAAGTGGGTTTGCATATTCATTTAGATCCAAAGTAGGCAATACCTGGAAGCGTGCACTGATTAATATGTCATCAGCTTGTACCTTGCATGCACACAACTCAATCGGTAACATGCATGCTGCAGCCACAGCACAGAATGAAAACAAAAATATAAGGCCTTTTACTCAGGAGAGTTAGACTCCAAAGAGCAAAGCAAAAAATCATTTATAGTTAATCTTTGGCAATCTCTATCCGCCACAAACATGAAAGAATATTTCCCCAGTCCAAGAGGCTTGAAAATGGCAGAATTATGTTTCTGACTAATTAAAATAAAATTGGAGTTATTTCTCTAAGGATGTAAAGCTTAAGTGTTTGTCTGATGACAAAGACCAGAGAAATCCTCAGACACAGTGAAAGATCACAGAGGGAGGAATTAATTCAGTGCTTTCATACACACAAAGTGCTAAATAGATGGGTAGCATTGTCATAAAAGCATTAACAGTTTGTTACATGAATGAACAACATCCCACTTTGTAAAATTACAAAAACAAATTCCAAAAAAAAAAAAAAAATGATTGTAGATACGTCATAAATAAATGTGCAACACCATTGGACAGGAGTCAATTTAGTATTTTCTGTCTAGTGTACAGTAGACAGTGGTGGGCACAGTTCCGCTAATCCGCTAACTGCTAATTAGCGAATGTAACTTTTTTGTTAGTGAATTAGCTTTTCAGATAACTTCAAAAACAATCAGTGGACCAATTATCTTCCGCTAAATTTACTTACATTAACTTTTAGTCCACTAACATTTGTTGGCTGGCATACTTAGTAAAGCCGAATGGTCAAAAACATTTGTAAACCCTAAAATCATACATGTTGGTTCCTGTTTGCTATGTGTTTTGCAGCAGTCAGACAGCTGTGAGGAGCTGAGCTCAACTCTACCCCAGCAGAAGGGGTCTGGCTGTCAAGCTGCCACATAAAAGTCACTTACATACAACATACAGTGCCCCAGGCATGTTGCAGTAGACATTAAAAGCAAAGCAGGTTTGACTTATGGTTTGTTTTATAAGCCAAATCAATCTGGATAGTTAATCAACATTATTGTCAACTCTGTCATTTTTACAAAGTGAAAATATAACACATATCTTTTAGTTTTAAAGTAATGCACTAATTCTGATGGTTTGAGCACTAACACACACAGATGCCAAAATGCATAATGGGAAAATGAGCCTCGGCTCATCACTGGTTGGTTTATTTATTTGTAAAAACCAACACACAAGTTACTGTAACGTGTGTTGGTTTTGACAAATAAATGTGTTTTTATAAATACGTCATTTTTTATTTGTTAAAAACTGAGACTTCTGTTTGTTAAGTGTGATTCAGCACAACAAACAGCAACCATGTGATATGTGGGTGCTATTCACATTGCCACCCAGTAGATGGCAGTGTTCTATGCATTTTGACCCATCTACTTATTTGACTTTGTAAAAAATTATACATATATATATATATATATATATATATATATATATATATATATACGAGGTCTATTAGAAAAGTATCCGACCTTATTATTTTTTTCAAAAACCATATGGATTTGAATCACGTGTGATTACATCAGACATGCTTGAACCCTCGTGGGCATGCGAGAGTTTTTTCACGCCTGTCGGTTACGTCATTCGCCTGTGGGCAGTCTTTGAGTGAGGAGTCGTCCACCCGCTCGTCGATTTTTTTCATTGTTTAGGAATGGCTCAGAGACTGTTGCTTTGTTTGATAAAAATTTTTTCAAAACTGTAAGGCATAACTGAGTGGACACCATTCAATAAATTCAGCTGGTTTTCGGTAAAAATTTTTAACGGCTGATGAGAGATTTTGGTCTGGTAGTGTCGCTTTAAGGACGGTCCACGGCGCCTGACGGCGATCTGCGCTTCGAGGCGGCAGCGTCTCGCCGTTTCAAGTTGAAAACTTCCACATTTCAGGCTCTGTTGACGCAGTAAGTCGTCAGAGAACAGAGAACTTTCAGAAGAAGTCGGCATGAGGAGTTTATTCGGACATTCCATTGTTAACGGTCATTTTGTAATGAAAGAACGTGCGGGCAGAGTCGCATGTCGGGCTGGACCCGACCGCGGGGGGTCGCGGCAGGAAAAACACCTCCGTTGGAAATCTTAACGGGCAAGTTGGAACATGCCCAAGCTGTTAAACAATTTCTCAGTTACTCACTTGTTGAAAGCCATTAAAAGCCGCCTGAATTCTACAAATGGTTTTCAACACGGAGGTGTTTTTCCTGTCGCGGCGCACACAGATTTGCTGAGTCGTCACGGAAACGACTCGGCGAATTGGCGCGTACGTCTTTCATTAAAAAAATGTCCTTAAACAGTGGAATGTCCGCATAAATTCCTCATGCCGGCCTCTTCTGAATCTTCTCTGTTCTCTCACGATGACCTGGGTGAATTAAGCCTTAAATTAGGATGTTTTCAGCTCGAAACAGGCCGACGACAGCGCCTGGAAGTGCTGCAGGACGTCCCGCTCCGTGGGAAGTCCTTACACCGACAGAAACACCCCATAATCTCTCATCAGCCGTTAAACTTTTCACAGAAAACCAGCTTAATTTCTCGAACCACTCGGATATTCCTCACAGGTCCAGAAAAAATTTTGATAAAGCAACGGGCGCCGTCTCGAGCAGCGTGTGAAACAAAGGAATTCAGCCGAGAGGGCGGGACCACATCTCACTCAAGGCCTGCCCACAGGGAAATTACGTCACCGACACGCGTGAAAAAACTCACGCATGCGCACGAGGGTTCAAGCATGATTGGTGTAATCGCATGTCATTCAAATCCATATAGTTAAAAAAATAAAATAAAAGGGTCGGTTTATTATCTAAGAGACCTCGTATCCGAGCTGTTGTTATAGTCATGGATAAAGTTATGGTTAGGGTTTCCTCATGTGTCCATTACATATTGGAATTCATACAAAAAATAGTTTTGCGTTAAAATGTGATGAGTTGGTTGTGAGAATGTTTTGCTTTAAACAGCCTGAAGGGTAACAGCCTGGTGGCAAGGTTTTCACAATACGGGCCATCCAATGCCTTGCACTTATGTTCCCAACAACAATCCAGGTCAAATCACCCTATCTTATGAGAGCTGTTTTTGTTTGTTTGTTTTCATACTGCATTTTATTCAAAGTTTGTACATATAACAATGTGAACACAGCTAGCACAAACAAAGAAGCAACTCCAAGCAAAAAACTAAGAAAGAAAGAAAAGTTTTTATCTGCAAAGGTGAAATTGCGATCAGATCGCAGGTGGGTGAAAAACACAGATTAACACTGGCATAGTTTTTGACAAATGGAGAGACCTCAATTTTGTTTTGGAGGTCAACACCTGTCCTGATTTGTCTTTCAACCTGGTGTCCAGGTAAGCTAACGTTATTGAAGACCTCATAGAAACACAAATGTTACTGTGCTTTTGTCAACTTGAATTGGTTTACTTGGTGTGCTAATCTTTCTCTGTTGAAAGTCTTGTGGCTATCTGATAGAACATACTTTACAGTCATTGGATATAAAAAATATCTTGAGTCAATTACTTGAGCTTTCATTCATCAAAACTCAAAGACAAGCAGGTGAACTGGTTGTATTGCTGTTTACAAATTATTGTATTGGCTATCATGTGCCAGCCAACACAAGCAGATGCTTTCAATCGGAGGAGTAAATTTCTGTTCATAGTTTGGTTTTGATACAAAAACCTGACCACTAGATGTGCCTGAATGACTACTCATTCAGGCACCTATGGAATTACTTGAAATACACTCAACAAAAATATAAACGCAACACTTTTGGTTTTGCTCCCATTTTGTATGAGATGAACTCAAAGATCTAAAACTTTTTACACATACACAATATCACCATTTCCCTCAAATATTGTTCACAAACCAGTCTAAATCTGTGATAGTGAGCACTTCTCCTTTGCTAAGATAATCCATCCCACCTCACAGGTGTGCCATACCAAGATGCTGATTAGACACCATGATTAGTGCACAGGTGTGCCTTAGACTGTCCACAATGAAAGGCCACTCTGAAAGGTGCAGTTTTGTTTTATTGGGGGGGGGATACCAGTCAGTATCTGGTGTGACCACCATTTGCCTCATGCAGTGCAACACATCTCCTTCGCATAGAGTTGATCAGGTTGTCAATTGTGGCCTGTGGAATGTTGGTCCACTCCTCTTCAATGGCTGTGCAAAGTTGCTGGATGTTGGCAGGAACTGGTACACGCTGTCGTATACGCCGGTCTAGAGCATCCCAAACATGCTCAATGGGTGACATGTCCAGTGAGTATGCCGGCCATGCAAGAACTGGGACATTTTCAGCTTCCAAGAATTGTGTACAGATCCTTGCAACATGGGGCCATGCATTATCCTGCTGCAACATGAGGTGATGTTCTTGGATGTATGGCACAACAATGGGCCTCAGGATCTCGTCACGGTATCTCTGTGCATTCAAAATGCCATCAATAAAATGCACCTGTGTTCTTCGTCCATAACAGATGCCTGCCCATACCATAACCCCACCGCCACCATGGGCCACTCGATCCACAACATTGACATCAGAAAACCGCTCACCCACACGACGCCACACACGCTGTCTGCCATCTGCCCTGGACAGTGTGAACCGGGATTCATCCGTGAAGACAACACCTCTCCAACGTGCCAAACGCCAGCAAATGTGAGCATTTGCCCACTCAAGTCGGTTACGACGACGAACTGGAGTCAGGTCGAGACCCCGATGAGGACGACGAGCATGCAGATGAGCTTCCCTGAGACGGTTTCTGACAGTTTGTGCAGAAATTCTTTGGTTATGCAAACCGATTGTTTCAGCAGCTGTCCGAGTGGCTGGTCTCAGACGATCTTGGTGGTGAACATGCTGGATGTGGAGGTCCTGGGCTGGTGTGGTTACACATGGTCTGCGGTTGTGAGGCTGGTTGGATATACTGCCAAATCCTCTGAAACGCCTTTGGAGACGGCTTATGGTAGAGAAATGAACATTCAATACATGAGCAACAGCTCTGGTTGACATTCCTGCTGTCAGCATGCCAATTGCACGCTCCCTCAAATCTTGCGACATCTGTGGCATTGTGCTGTGTGATAAAACTGCACCTTTCAGAGTGGCCTTTTATTGTGGGCAGTCTAAGGCACACCTGTGCACTAATCATGGTGTCTAATCAGCATTTTGATATGACACACCTGTGAGGTGGGATGGATTATCTCAGCAAAGGAGAAGTGCTCACTATCACAGATTTAGACTGGTTTGTGAACAATATTTGAGGGAAATGGTGATATTGTGTATGTGGGGTTTTAGAGTTTTATAGTTTTAGATCTTTGAGTTCATCTAATACACAATGGGAGCAAAACCAAAAGTGTTTTTTTGAGTGTATATGAAAGAAATTTTGTAGCTTCATCAGCTAAAAAAAAATGTGTTATATGCATTGCAGATTACTATATACAAACTTAATGTTTATGGTGGATGAATCATTTATAATCTTTGCCAAAACTTCCTCCAAATAAAAATACTTAAAATATATATTTTGTTAAATATATACAATAAAATGAAGCAATAAAGTACATAAAATCATCCACATAACAATTTCTAACTATTTAACTAGGTTTCTTTAATCATAGTATTGATGAAATGCAAGATGATATATAATGGCAGCTAGGTCGATAAGTGGTTAGCACTGTTGCCTCACAGCAAGAAGGTCATGGAATTGATTCCCACCTGTGGCCTTTCTGTGTGGAATTTGCATATTCTCCTTGTGTTTGAGTTGGCTCCCTCCAGGTACTCTGGCTTCCTCCCACATCCAAAGACATGCCGGTTAGGTGGATTAGAATCTTTCAATTGTGCATAGGTGTGCATGCATATGTGAATGTGTTTGTTTGTCTATATGTGGCCCTGCGACAGACTGTCATCCTATCCAGGGTGTACCCCGACTCGCTCCCTATGACTGCTGGGTTAGCCTCCAGCACCCCATGACCCTTAAATGGAGTAAGGAGTTGAAGGTGAGTAATTGAATATGATAAATAAGATATATAGTACTTTATTATGATCACTTACAATGAATTTGGGTATACAGTGAATTATTTAAAAATTATACAATGTAATTTTCTGTTCATTTTTTTTTTTTTTAGATTCTGTCTATCACAGTTGAAGTGATAAAAATGACAGACCTCTCCATTCTTTGGAGGTGGGGAAACATTCAAAATCGACAGTGGATCAAATACTTTTTTGCGTCACTGTAGTATTTGGTGATTTTCTTTTAGTAGTTATTGGGAAAATACTGTGCAACATACAGTACGCCAAGATCATTATAATCATATATATACATATATGTATGTATATACACAGATATAAATATACATGTATATACAGTGCATCTGAAAGCGCTTCAGTTTTTCCACATTTTATGTTACAGCCATATTCCGAAATGGAGTACATTCATTTTTCCCTCAACATTCTACTCACAACACCCCATAATGACAATATAAAAAAGTTTTTTTTTTTTCACAAATTTCTTTAAAAAAAAAAAAAAATTAAGAAATCAGATGTACGTAAGTATTCACACCCTTTGCTCAATATTTTGTTGATGTACCTTTGGCAACAATTACAGCCTAAAGTTATCTTGAATATGATGCCACAAGCTTGGTGAACCTATCTGTGGGGAGTTTTGCCCCTTCCTCTTTGCAGCAATCAGGTTGGATGGGGAGCATCAGTGCACAGCCATTTCAGATCTCTCCAGAGACGTTCAATGAGATTCACGTCTGAATTTCTGGGTCACACAAGGACATTCACAGAGTTGTCCTGAAGCCACGCATTTGATATCTTGGCTGTGGGCTTAGGGTCATTGCCCTGCTGAACGTCTCCATACTCTGAGGCCAAGAGCACTCTGGAGCAGGTTTTCATCCAGGATGTCTCTGTACATTGCTGCATTCAACTTTACCTCAATCATGACTAGTTTCCCAGTTCCTGCTGCTGAAAAACATCCCCACAGCATGATGCTGCAACCACCATGCTTCAGTGTAGGGATGGTGCCTCTTTTCCTCCAAATATGACACCTGGTATTCACGGCAAAGAGTTTAATCAGTTAGATCAATCAGTTCTTGATCTAACCTTCAAGGGCTGGAATAATGTTAACATCATTTCATCAGACCAGAGACTTTTGTTTCTCATGGTCTGAGAGCAGTGTTGTGGAAAGTAACTTTGACAAGTTACTTTTTTAGTTACTTTTTTAGTTGCTTTATACAGGTGCTTTATGCAGTTACTTCATTAGCAGCTTTATGCAATTACTTTATTAGAATCTGCAGAAAACTTGCAACTAATAAGTAATGTAACTAATAAGGTAACGAGTAATCTAACTTGGTTACTCGTAAAATTGAGCAATCAGAAAAGTAACTAATCAGCAAAGTAACTAATAGTTACTTTTCTGAGTACTAAATCTTAAAAATAACCAAATTAGATTATGAGTAACTTTATTAATTACATTCAGCGCTGCCGACAAGGTGTCCGCAGCTGCTAATGAAGTAAATGTAAGAAGTAACTGTAAAATATAACTGTATAGATTAACTAATGAAGTAACTTTCCAAAGTTACTTTCCCCAACACTGTCTGAGAGTCCTTCAGGTGCATTTTGGCAAACTCCAGGTTGGCTTTGTATGTATCTTTTACTAAGGAGTCCAGCCACTCTACCACACAGGCCTGATTGGTGGATTGCTGCAGAGATGGTTGTCCTTCTGCAAGGTTCTCCTCTCTCCACAGATCAATGCTGTAGTTCTGACAAAGTGACCATCGGGTTCTTGATCACCTCCCTGTGCCTTTAGGCATCCTGTCTCAGAGGCCGGAGACAATTCCTTTGACTTCATGCTTGGTGTGTGTGCCTTGACCTGCACTTTCAAGTGTGTGACCTTATATGTAGACAGATGTGTGCATTTCCAAATCATGTCCATTCAACTGAATTTACCACAGGTGAACACCAATTGAACTGTAGAAACATCTCAAGGATGAATGGAAAGAGGATGCAGCTGAGTTCTATTTTGAGCTTCATATCAAAAGGTGTGAATGCTTCAGTCCATGTGTTCTTAAGGCCCTGTCACACCTTAAAGATTTAGCCTGCGCATGCCGATCAGCGGACCTGATCAGGTCATCACAGACCTGAATAATGAAATGCTTTGAAACGCATACATTTAAATTTTAATAAATATGTAAAAATCTTTAAAAAATAAATAAATAAATAAATAAAAGTTTTTTTTGTTTTTTTTCCCATTGTCATTTTGGAGTATTTCATGTAGAATTTTGAGGAAAAAAAAAATGTATTACATCAATTTTGGACTCAGGGGAGGTGATGGCCTAGTGGAGGGGAGGTGATGGTCTAGTGGTTAAGCGTTGGACTTGAGACCATAAGATCTTCAGTTCAAATCCCAGCCTGACCGGAAAATCAAGGGCAAGGTCCTTAATCCCCTTGTTGCTCTCAGTGTGTAGTGAGTAACTTGCATGGCAGAAACCTCACATCGGGGTGAAGGTGAGACATTATATGTAAAGCACTTTGAGCGTCTGATGCAGATGGAAAAGCGCAAAATCAATGCAATCCATTTACCATTTAATTTGGAATAAGGCTGGAACATAAAAAAAGGGGGAAAAGTGAAGTGCTGCGAATACACTGTATGTAAAATCACACTGCAGTTCGTAATTGGTAAATGTTGTCATGTTGTGTTGCACTGTTTCCTTCGTTTCTGAATTTATACCCTTTTTCATAATAAGGTGTGTACAACTCCAATTACAATGAAGTTGGGACGTTGTGTAAAATGTAAATAAAAACAGAATACAATGATTTGCAAATCCTCTTCAACCTATATTCAGCTGAATACACTACAAAGACAAGATATTTAATGTTCAAACTTTATTGTTTTTGTGCAAACATTTGCTCATTTTGAAATGGATGCCTGCAACACATTTCAAAAAAGCTGGGACAGTGATATGTTTACCACTGTGTTACATCACTTTTCCTTCTAACAACACTCAATAAGCATTTGGGAACTGAGGACACTAATTGTTGAAGCTTTGTAGGTGGAATTCTTTCCCATTCTTGCTTGATGTACGACTTTAGTTGTTCAACAGTCTGTTTTCGTATTTTGCACTTCATAATGCGCCACACATTTTCAATGGGCGACAGGTCTGGACTGCAGGCAGGCCAGTCTAGTACCCGCACTCTTTTACTATGAAGCCACACTGTTGTAACACGTGCAGAATGTGGCTTGGCATTGTCTTGCTGAAATAAGCAGGGTCGTCCCTGAAAAAGACGTTGCTTGGATGGCAGCATGTGTTGCTCCAAAACCTGGATGTACCTTTCAGCATTGATGGTGCCATCACAGATGTGTAAGTTGCCCATGCCATGGGCACTAACACACCCCCATACCATCACAGATGCTGGCTTTTGAACTTTGTGCTGGTAACAATCTGGATGGTCTTCTTCCTCTTTTGTCCGGAGGACACGCCGTCCGTGATTTCCAAAAACAATTTGAAATGTGGACTCATCAGACCACAGCACACTTTTCCACTTTGTGTCTGTCCATTTCAAATGAACTCGGGCCCAGAGAAGGCAGCTGCATTTCTGGATGTTGTTGATGTATGGCTTTTGCTTTGCATGGTAGAGTTTTAACTTGCACTTGTAGATGTAGCGACAGACTGTGTTATCTGACAGTGGTTTTCTGAAGTCTTCCTGAGTCCATGCGGTAAGATCCTTTATACAATGATGTCAGTTTTTAATGCAGTGCCGCCTGAGGGATCGAAGGTCACTGGCATTAAATGTTGGTTTTTGGCCTTGACTCTGACTCTTTTGATTATATCATGGACTGTAGATGATGGAATCCCTAAATTCCTTGCAATTGAACATTGAGAACCTGTTCTTAAACTGTTGGACTATTTTTTTTCACGCAGTTGTTCACATAGTGGTGATCCTCACCCCGTCTTTGCTTGTGCACAGCTGAGCCTTTTGGGGATGCCCCTTTTATACCCAATCATGACACTCACCTGTTTCCAATTTGGTGTTCTTTGAGCATTCATCCACTTTCCCAGTCTTTTGTTTCCCCGTCCCAACTTATTTTTAACGTGTTGCAGGCATCCATTTTAAAATGAGCAAATATTTGCACAAAACAATAAAGTTTATCAGTTAGAACATTAAATATCTTGTCTTTGTTGCATATTCAATTGAATATAGGTTGAAGAGGATTTGCAAATCATTGTATTCTGTTTTTATTTACATTTTACACAACGTCCCAACTTCATTGGAATTGGGGTTGTACTTTCCTTGGCACAAGCTGGAATTTACGTGCATTGTCAAGGTGCTGACATTACACCTACCATTACCATGAGCTGAGGGCCTCTATCGTTAGAAATCTTTAAATCCAAGTGGCCTCTATATGCGTATGTGTCTGTATGCGTGCGCGTGTGTGTGTGTGTGCAGGACGTCGACCACACAAAAACCGGGGAGAGCTGACACTTGCCGTTTAGTATGTTTATGTATTTTGGGTAAAAGATGAATGCTGCAATAACAGATAGTTGATAGGACAAAAAGTTTTGGAGAAATGAGCAATTTTAGCAAAGCACTAAAAAATGGATATTGTGCTGCAATGCACCATGGGAGTTTGGGGTTTGGGGGGTTTAACATGTTATTGTGGTTTATGTTAGTTTACCAGTGTTGTTAGTGCTATTGATTTATTGTGCTTTTGCAGTTCATTTGGGTTAGTCAGTTTAGTTAAGTGTTATGTTGCTATTACCATGAGCGAGTTAAATCTCATGTCAGTACCATGAGTGAAATGTGGAGTGGTTTTAATGTCTTCTGCCACCATCTCTGTTTGTCAAATTAACAGCACCTGCTTATAGCAGGTGTTCGTGCAACTTCGATCACAGACAATCTGTAGACAGCTGACATTTGCTGTTTGCTATGCTTCTGTATTTTGGGTCAGGGATGAATGCTGAGAAAATAGAACACTGATAGGGATTGTTCACCAACCAAACATGCGCACGAGCCCAACATGGCATGAAGCCCCATGGTGGAAGGAAAGTGAGAGGCACACACTCATAATCCCACAGATGGTAACATTGCACTACTGGCTCCTCAGCCAAGCACATAGACCAAATTGTTTCCTGGCACACATTGACCACCTCAAGGCCTTCTCAGGGCAGTGTTGAGATATAATCTCTCCACCTAGTTCCAGGGTCTCCTCCCAGATGGACGTGCCTAGAGCACCTCCCTCTGGAGGCAAATTATGATTTTTTTTCACAAATATTAGTTATTATATGATAGTTCCCGGTTCAAATCCCGCCCCTGCCACATTTCTCCATGCAATGTAGAGTTGCCTCAGGAAGGGCATCTCATGTAAAACTTGTGCTAATTCAACATGCAGCTCCACCTCGGTTTTTGCTGTGGCGACCCTGAGTTACTTTTATATGACACCTGAATATATTTTTGTCATTTGATTGCTAGATGCTATGTCATATGACATTCATAATTTGTCCCAATGCATGGCTGTTTTAACTGGCATGTATTTTTCCTGATTAATTGGCCTGATTAATTTTAAGTAAAATATCAAATAACACGGCTCTATTGAGGTGTCATACAAAAACAAATAATGACTGTTTTCTATTCATGCAATGGAAATAATTTCATCCTTTGAAAAGTTACCTCATAGAATGGTACATTCCATCTTTCAGCTCATCCGAATATTAATGTCATTGCCTTAATAAACATTTATTTGTATACAAACTTTCCATTTTTTAAAGGTTTTAAGGACAGCAAAAGAATATGAACGTTTTTGCACAATGCATTTATGCAGATTTTTTTTTTTTTTTTCTGTGTAAGTCAAAATGTGGTTTTGAATAGTAATTTTTATTTCATGCCTTTATCCATTAATAACATATTTCTGGAGGCCTTAAGAAGTTGTAACTGAGGCCTCATAACCTTGTTTCTCAAGTTACTTGTGAAAAACCTTTTTCCCACTTTCATACAAAAGTTACTTTTCGAGCTGTGAAAACAAAGACAACCTGGGTTTAAATTAAGATAAAGTGTCACAACTGAGCTCAGTGTTCTAGTTATAACTTTCTTGCAGGTTAGAGGTCACACCTGGACCATTCTTTCTCTGCTCTAGCTGTGTCACTTCTTCCAAGAGGTCAGTCCCACATGGGCCCGGTGTCAACACCAGATCTCTATTTGCTGCAAACGCTCACAGTCATTGGTGTACGTTGCTTCACACTGCACAACATTTGAGTCTTTTTTTTTTTTTTTTTCTTGTAGTTGGGGAGAAAAAAATGATGTAGTTCAGGTGTTGGGATGATACACTCTTTTCATGGTGGAATCGTTCCAAATCTGCTGTGTTTCTTGATAAAATGCAGGATTTTGGACGGGGTGGTGTGCTGGTGGTGATGTTGGTGGTTGTTCATTAAACACACTCAGCGCTTTAAAAATACAGATAATGCTTCCAAATGACTCACAGACACTCCTTTCAAGCGATCTACAGCTTGTCATTCTTCATTTAGGGTTTTGAGAAGGTGCCCTTGTGTCTCAGAGAAACTGGATGAAAGGTCATCTTCCCTGTGAAAGTAGGCTTTTCTACTGGGAAAAAAGGTTTGAATTTAACTACTACACTATAATGTAGACCACGCTAAACACTGTACATCAGTGTAAAACATAATAATCGATTACATTATGAAGCAGTCACATACAAAGTGTACTGAACATAATGGATGTTAAAGAGTTGAAATTAAAGGGTCCCTGCCAAGCCACAACGTTTTTACATATTTTTGAAGAATTAAAAAAAGCTTTTTCCACATGCTGTGTTTTTTTTTAACCATAAAATTACATTGAACCAGGATTTTGACATTTTGTCACCCACATAAGAATTTGTCTTTACCGCCTCCGAGCTTAACCTACTTTATCGCTGTGATGGATATGATGTCATGCGGGTAAAGTTGTCAGAGCAAGGATCTGTTTACCAACATGGCAGACATGGACAGCGAAGATATAGTGAGTGATTATAGCAAAGATTTAAGTGACATATCAGTTTTTTTGAAGATGAGGAAGTTTCTGATGAACAAAGCGACGGTGAAGATAATGAGGAGCTCCAATCGTATACGTTCGAGCTGTACGTGACAGAAGACGAGGATGAACCGGAGGAGTCATGGGATGACAACAACAACGAATGCGATGTTACCCTATGGAAGAAACTATTGGCACTAACAAAGGAAAAGAACTGTGAAGACTTGTCCGTATGGGTGAATAGCATCATAAATCACCTGTACTGGTCAGTTTTCTCAACCCCTGCTGACTAGCCTAATGTCCTCATTGCAAAATGTGAATCTTTGCAAAACCACTTTGTCAATGTTCATCATCATGAAAACACAAACTTTCCAAAATGTCAGCATAAGAGATTATATGAAAGACAGGCTAGAAAGGAGTGGTTAAAGTCAGGTAGGTTCTTGTCTATGGTTTCCTTACAAAACAGATGTATTTCTTTTAAATTTAAATTCTCAAATATAAAAAAAAATAATTTGAGTAAGGATTCTTGTGTATAATTTTGTTACATGTTTTATTGTCTTTTAACTACCGGTATATGATTTTTTGTTACTCTGTAATAGATTCCCACTTGATGGTAAAGCTGGAGAAAGTTATACTTAGAAAGGGGCTTCTGAACGACATCAGGCAGGTATCGAGCCAAGAACAAGCTTCCACGCTTGAGGCATTTCACAGTCTGCTAAACCATTTTGCACCAAAAACCTATTCCTTCTCATATCAGGGTAGCTTTGCAAGCAAGTTGTCTATGTTATCTCAGTAACACCCTAACTTTCAAACAGCTTTGTTTTTTTTTGTTTTTGTTTTTTTTTTATATAAGCTATTTTTTAAATTTAGTTATATTTTATTTTATTTATTATGTTTTAGGACTTTGGTGGCAACACTTCATTTTAATGAAAATGCAGGGAGACAACAAAAGCAGACAAAGCAAGGGAGACCAAGGTTCAGAATATACTTTCCTTAGTGGAAAAGAGGAGGATTCACAGTGAGAAAGTTAGCCACAGATCCAACATTTGGTATTTGGAAAATGAGAAAAAAAACAAAAACAAACAATGTTATTTGTATATTTTATATAGCATGATAAAATAAATAAAAATACAATTTCACATAATTTTAACATTGTTTCATTCAAATAAGAAGTGTTTTACCATATGTTAAAAAAAAAACACTTTTTTTTCAGTCTATGTGAGTGACAGCAAAAGAGGTTCTTCAGATCTACAAAACACCAAACTGACCAGAAATCCCCACCAATGATCCTCCTCCACTGAGCAGCCAACTTGAATGGCCTGACAAAGCTGAGGCTGATGCTGCCAAGCTGACCAGGTACCACCGATGAGCCCAACCCCTCACTCCAGAGGAGGAAACTGGAAGCCAGTGTAGTCGGCTGATGGTGATGGAAAAGTACTCCTTATTTTGGATACAACACAAACTGGTGGCACCCTTCTGTGAAACAAATTGCTGATACGCGATATAATACTTTCTGCAACAAAAAGATAGCATCAATTTATGTTCAAAATAACAGTTCATAATTTTTGTATTTGAATATTTTTACTTTTTTCTGTAAATCATGTAAATTAAACTTTATAACTATTTCATGTGCTCACTCGTATTGTGGAGCATCATGTAGGCATGGTGTGCCACTCTGAGGACATCTGCATCCAAGAACATTGACATTTTTGTGTTTTCTATATATACATATGCATGTAAACTTAACAGCCTGTTTTTTGTTCAGACTTCTGCTCATTCAAAGAAGATTAGATGTGATACAATTTATGATTAAAGATGTACTGTATGTGTATTTTAGACAATAAAGTCTCCATTTAGCATAGTCCTTTTTCTTGTATATTATGCCTGATAAAATTTGACAACAGATATAGAAGTAAAATTTTCTTTTATTTAAAAATCTTTTTCCCATGCCATGTGGGTCTACAGCATTTCAGATAGAGATTAGCAATTATTTGCTTTGAATAAAATGTGAAGAATTACCAATCACAAGAAACTGACTTATAAATGATTAAATATATACAGACTGTACAGAAACACATTCAGTGATTTTAGAACAAACCCCTGAGCTTAAGCCAGTGAGGAAAACACAGTAGTGTTCAGAATAATAGCAGTGCTATGTGACTAAAAAGATTAATCCAGGTTTTGAGTATATTTCTTATTGTTACATGGAAAACAAGGTACCAGTAGATTCAATAGATTCTCACAAATCCAACAAGACCAAGCATTCATGATATGCACACTCTTAAGGCAAAGAAATTGGGCCATTAGTAAAAAAAAAAGTAGAAAAGGGGGTGTTCACAATAATAGTAGTGTGGCATTCAGTCAGTGAGTTCGTCAATTTTGTGGAACAAACAGGTGTGAATCAGGTGTCCCCTATTTAAGAATGAAGCCAGCACCTGTTGAACATGCTTTTCTCTTTGAAAGCCTGAGGACAATGGGACGTTCAAGACATTGTTCAGAAGAACAGCGTAGTTTGATTAAAAAGTTGATTGGAGAGGGGAAAACATATATGCAGGTGCAAAAAAATTATAGGCTGTTCATCTACAATGATCTCCAATGCTGTAAAATGGACAAAAGAAAAAAAAAAAAAAAAAAAAAACAGAGACGAGTGGAAGAAAACGGAAACCAACCATCAAAATGGATAGAAGAATAACCAGAATGACAAAGGCTCACCCATTGATCAGCTGCAGGATGATCAAAGACAGTCTGGAGTTACCTGTAAGTGCTGTGACAGAACGTGCAGAAGAGGTTACAATTTGCCAAAGAACACATCAACTGGCCTAAAGAGAAATGGAGGAATAATTTGTGGACTGATGAGAGTAAAACTGTTCTTTTTGGGTCCAAGGGCAGCAGACAGTTTGTGAGACGACCCCCAAACTCTGAATTCAAGCCACAGTTCACAGTGAAGACAATGAAGCATGGTGGTGCAAGTATCATGATATGGGCATGTTTCTCCTAATGTGGTGTTGGGCCTATATATCGCATACCAGGTACCATGGATCAGTTTGGATATGTCAAAATACTTGAAGAGGTCATGTTGCCTTATGCTGAAGAGGACATGCCCTTGAAATGGGTGTTTCAACAAGACAATGACCCCAAGCACACTAGTAAACGAGCAAAATCATGGTTCCAAACCAACAAAATTAATGTCTCACAGATGTGAAGAAATCATGAAAAACTGTGGTTATATAACTAAATAGTAGTTTTGTGATTCACAGCATTGCTAAAAAAAAAGCAGTTTGAACATAATAGTTTTGAGTTTGTAGCGTCAACAGCAGATGCTACTATTATTGTGAACACCACCTTTTCTACTTTTTTTTATTAATAGCCCAATTTCATAGCCTTAAGAGTGTGCATATCATGAATGCTTGGTCTTTTTGGATTTGTGAGAATCTGCTGAATCTACTGGTACCTTGTTTCCCATGTAACAATAAGAAATATACTCAAAACCTAGATTAATCTTTTTAGTCACATAGCACTACTATTATTCTGAACACTACTGTAAGTATTTGAACACCCTGCGGTTTTGCAAGTTCTTCCATTTAGAAATCATGGAGGGGTCTGAAATTTTCATCTTAGGTGCATGTCCACTGTGAGAGACATAATCAAAAAAAAAAAAAAAAAAAATCCGGAAATCGCAATGTATAATTTTTTAAATAATTTATTTGTATATTATTGCTGCAAATAAGTATTTGAACACCTGTGAAAATCAATGTTAATATTTGGTACAGTAGCCTTTGTTTGCAGTTACAGAGGTCAAATGTTTCCTGTAGTTTTTCACCAGGTTTGCACACACTGCAGCAGGAATTTTGGCCCACTCCTCCATACAGATCTTCTCTAGATCTTTCAGGTTTGGAGTTTCAGCTCCCTTCAAAGATTTTTTATTGAGTTCAGGTCTGGAGACTGGCCAGGCCACTCCAGGACCTTGAAATGCTTCTTATGGAGCCCCTCCTTAGTTGCCCTGGCTGTGTGCCATGACCCATTTTCAATGCTCTTACTGAGGGAAGGAGGTTGCCAAAATCTCGCAATACATGACCCCATCCATCCTCCCTTCAATACAGTGCAGTTGTCCTGTCCCCTTTGCAGAAGACCACCCCCAGAGTATGATGTTTCCACGCCCATGCTTCACGGTTGGGATGGTTTTCTTGGGGTTATTCTCATCCTCTAAACATGGTAAGTGGAGTTGATTCCAAAAAGCTCTATTCTGGTCTCATCTGACCACATGACCTTCTCCCATGCCTCCTCTGGATCATCCAGATGGTCACTGGTGAACTTCAAACGGGCCTGGACATGTGCTGGCTTGAGCAGGGGGACATTGCTGCCATGCAGGATTTTAAACCATGACAGTGTCATGTGTTACTAATGTAATCTTTGTGACTGTGGTCCCAGCTCTCTTCAGGTCATTGACCAGGTCCTCCTGTGTAGTTCTGAGCTTTCTCAGAATCATCCTTACCCCACAAAGTGAGATCTTGCATGGAATCCCAGACCGAGGGAGACTGACAGTCACCTTGTGTTTCGTCCACTTTCTAATAAATAATCATAATAGTTGTTGTCTTCTACCAAGCTTCTTGCCTGTTGTCCTGTAGTCCATCCCAGCCTTGTGCAGGTCTACAGTTTTGTCCCTGGTGTCCTTAGACAGCTCTTTGGTCTTGGCTATGGTGGACAGGTTGGAGTGTGATTGATTGAGTGTGTGAACAGGTAGGTGTCTTTTATACAGGTAACAAGTTCAAACAGGTGCAATTAATACAGGTAATAATAATAATAATAATAATACATGAGAGGGCTTCTTAAAGAAAAATTAACAGGTCTGTGAGAGCCAGAATTCTTGCTGGTTGGTAGGTGTTCAAATACTTGTTTGCAGCAGTAACATACAAATAAATTATTAAAAAAATCATACATTGTGATTTCCAGATTTTTTTTTTTTTTTTTAGATTATGTCTCTCACAGTGGACATGCACTTAAGCTGAAAATTTCAGACCCCTCCATGATTTCTAAGTGGGAGAACTTGCAAAACCATAGGGTGTTCAAATACTTATTTTCCTCACTGTAAGACCTAAGAAATTATCAGCTTACTATTAAAAGAATTAGGATAATATTGAATATACCTTGGTGTGTACAGGTCCCATTGGGAATTTAAGGGGGGAGGGTATTAGCCTAGTACTAAATGCACACTGAAATAATTTTTTCAGACACATACAAACACACACCAGTCCAGGTCCAAATTTATCAAAATGCAGGTGGAACTGTCTATTACCCAGGAATAAATGATCATTTATAAGAAAAGGTGGTGGGCGAACAAACCATTTTGTGTTTTGTAAGCGGCCTATATCCACCTCGACATCGCCTGTTGTGTGGGCCGCCCGAAGAGGAGGTACTGCTGGCCCAACACCAGAGGGCGCCCTGCCTGTAGGCGGGCTTCAGGCACCAGAGGGCGCAGCCGTCTCCCTGGAACAGTGACAGCTGCCACTCATCAATTCCTCATTACATCCTCCTATAAAGGCCGGATAGCAACTCCACCTCCCTGCCGAGAAATCGTCTACCTGACAAGGTAAAACTCTCACCCGTTTGTCTGTGCCGTACGCACGTGTTCTTTTCTCTGAGTTTTGCAGGAGTACCTGTCACCTACTTTCAGCTGAGAGCTGGGTTTGTGGTTTGGAGCGGAGTGACGTTCTTCACCCATCACTCTCGAACCAGATAAGTAGCACTTTCAGGCTCTGCACGAACTGTGTTCCTGTGTTGGAGGTGGAGATTCTACACAAAAAGGAACTGAACTGTTTTTGCTGATTGTTCTGCTGGGTGTGCACACACCCACCATAAACTGTCTTTACTTCCTGCAAGCAGTACCAGATCTGACAGCTGGAGACGGTGGCCACCTGGTGACTCGGGACTTCGCGGCTCCGGTGTGCTCCAGATCCATTGGCAGGGGAAATCGTGTGGGACCCGGCTCTTCTCTGGACAGACGTCTTCTATCCTCGGGCCTGTCCACACGTCACCTTTGTATCATTGACTGTGTTCCAAATTTGCATTTGTCTGTATACCGTTGTGGACATTCCACAACATTAAATTGTTATACTTTTGACTTTCCATTGTCCGTTCATTTACACCCCCTGTTATGGGTCCGTGTCACTACACTTTCCCCAACAGCATTTCTCGGCCAATCGTCATGGATCCCGAGGGGCGTCAACCATCAAGTGAACCACCAATGGAAATGCAAGGTGCACAGGCGCCAGCAGGAGGCGTGTTAGGTGAGTTACAGCAAATCTTAACCGCCTTCACTGCTCGGTTGGACTTGGTAACCGAGCAGAACGTTTTACTCAATCGGAGGATAGAGGCTCTCACCGCGCAGGTGGAAGCGCGTGCGCAGGGCGCTGCTGCAGCACCTCCTCCTGCTGACCGAGTGCCATATACAGATATTCCAGTGGTCGTTCAATGAACCCCCCCCCATCCCCTGAAGCATACATAAGCGCTCCGGAGCCGTACGGAGGTTGTGTCGAGACGTGCACAGACTTCCTGATGCATTGATGCAGTGTTCGCTCGTCTTTACACAGCATCCCATCATGTACGTGTCTGACACCATCCGGGTGGCTTATGTAATAAACCTGCTTCGAGGAGAGGCACGCGCCTGGGCTACGGCACTCTGGGAGCAGAATTCACGGCTCCTAACAACATATGCTGGGTTTGTGCGGGAGTTCAAACAAGTGTTTGATCACCCCAATAGAGGCGAGACTGCTTCGAATGTGCTTCTGTCAATGAGACAGGGACGTCGGAGTGCAGCCGAGTATGCAGTCGACTTCCGCATCGCGGCAGCGAGGTCCGGCTGGAATACTGTTGCACTCCGCTGCCGCCTTCGTAAACGGACTGTCTCCGGTCCTGAAGGAGCATCTGCTGGCTAAGGACGAGCCGCGGGATTTTGATGGGCTTATCGACCTTGTTATACGGTTAGACAACCGACTAGAAGAACATCGCAGGGAGCGGGGAGAAGGGCGTGGCCGGGCACGAGCTGTCCCTCTTCCTTCCGGGTCCGAAAGGGTGCCGCCGTCCCCACGCTCCACAGCCAGAGAGCTCCGTGTGGCTACAGCTCCCCCTGCTGACGAAGCTATGGACACGAGCAGGGCCAAAGTGAAATCATAACAGACAATGGAGGCTGGCCCGCGGGGAATGTTTTTTTCTGTGGCTCGAGTGAGCACATACAGAAGAACTGCCCCAAGCGGTTAAACAACAACGCCCACCCTTAGAGACTGGGCTGAGGGTGGGCCATAATACTCACGCGGGGAAACCCCGTAAATCCGCACGCATCCCAGTTACGATCCTGAGTGGGGATCTAACCCTTCACGCCCCAGCACTGGTGGACACGGGGTCGGAGGGGAATCTGCTGGACAGCAGATGGGCAAAGGAAGTTGGGCTCCCTCTGGTGGCCTTACCGACACCTTTGTCGGTACGGGCACTAGATGGCACCCTTCTCCCATTAATCACACACCAGACACAGCCCGTGACATTGGTTGTGTCTGGGAATCACAGGGAGGAGATAGTATTTTATGTGACACCTTCTACCTCCCGCGTGATTTTGGGCTTTCCATGGATGTTAAAGCACAATCCCCGGATTGATTGGCCTTCTGGGGTTGTGACGCAGTGGAGCGAAACCTGCCACCGGAAGTGTTTAGGATCCTCGGTTCCACCCGGTGTGATAGCTAAGGAGGAGGTTCTAGTCTCCCCCAATCTGGCGGCAGTGCCAGCCGAGTACCATGACCTTGCTGACATATTCAGCAAGGATCTGGCACTCACGCTGCCTCCGCACCATCCGTACGATTGTGCCATCGATTTGATTCCGGGCGCTGAGTACCCGTCCAGCAGGCTGTACAACCTCTCATGTCCGGAACACGAATCAATGGAGACCTACATCCGGGACTCTTTAGCTGCCGGGTTGATCCGGAACTCCACCTCCCCATGGGTGCTGGTTTGTGGGCAAGAAAGACGGCGGACTCCGTCCATGCATTGATTACAGAGGGTTGAACGAGATTACGGTTCGCAACGGATACCCGTTGCCCCTGTTGGATTCAGTGTTCACGCCCTTGCATGGAGCCCAAATTTTCACAAAACTAGATCTTAGGAATGCATATCACTTGGTTCGGATCCGGAAGGGAGACGAGTGGAAGACGGCATTTAACACCCCGTTAGGTCACTTTGAGTACCTGGTCATGCCGTTTGGCCTCACCAATGCGCCCGCGACGTTCCAAGCTTTGGTTAACGACGTTTTGCGGGACTTCCTGCATCAGTTCGTCTTCGTATACCTTGACAATATTCTCATCTTCTCCCCGGATCCTGAGACTCATGTGCAGCATGTCTGTCAGGTCCTGCAGCGGTTGTTTGAGAACTGGCTGTTTGGGAAGGGCGAGAAGTGCGAGTTCCACTGCACTCCTTTGTCCTTCCTGGGGTTCATAATCTCCTCCAACTCCGTCGCCCCTGATACGGCCAAGGTTGCGGCGGTGAGAGATTGGCCACAACCAACAAGCTGTAGGAAACTGCAACAGTTCCTCGGCTTTGCAAATTTCTACCGGAGGTTCATAAAGGGCTACAGTCAGGTAGTTAGCCCCCTGACAGCCCTGACCTCCACTAAAGTCCCCTTCACCTGGTCAGATTGGTGCGAAGCCGCTTTTAGGGAGTTGAAACACTGGTTCTCGACTGCACCAGTTCTGGTGCAGCCCGATCCCGATCGCCAGTTAGTGGTTGAAGTGGATGCCTCGGACTCAGGGATAGGAGCGGTGCTATCCCAGAGTGGGGAGTCCGATAAGGTCCTCCACCCTTGTGCCTATTTTTCCCGCAGGTTGACCCCGGCTGAAAGGAACTATGACATCGGCAATCGGGAACTTATGGCGGTGAAAGAGGGCCTTGAGGAGTTGAGACACCTGTTGGAGGGAGCTGCAGTGCCTTTCACGGTGTTCACGGACCATCAGAACCTGGAGTATATCCAGACCGCGAAGCGTCTGAACCCCAGGCAAGCCCGTTGGTCACTTTTCTTCGGTCGGTTTGATTTCCAAATAACGTATCACCCCGGGACCAAGAACCAGCGGTCCGATGCACTGTCCCGGGTGCATGAAGAGGAGGTCAAGCCAGAGCTGTCAGATCCACCGGACACCATCATGCCCGAGTCCACTGTCGTCGCCACTTTCATCTGGGATGTGGAGAAGACCGTCCGGGAGGCCCTGACCCGACACCTGGACCCTGGCGATGGACCTAAGAACAGACTGTACGTCCCACCAGAGGCCAGAGCTGCAGTCTTGGACTTCTGTCACGGTTCCAAGCTCTCCTGTCATCCAGGGGTGCGAAGAACCGTGGCAGTGGTCCGGCAGCGCTTCAGGTGGGCGTCGATGGAAGCTGAGGTCCGGGAGTACATCCAGGCCTGCACCGCCTGCGCCAGGGGCAAGGCATTACATAAAAAGGAACAAAGACTCCTCCAGCCGTTGCCCGTGCCTCGTCGCCCCTGGTCCCACATAGGCCTGGACTTTGTCACGGGTCTCCCTGCATCCCAGGGTATGACCATCATCCTGACGATAGTGGACCGGTTCTCCAAGGCGGCCCACTTCGTAGCCCTCCCGAAGCTCCCGACTGCCCAAGAGACTGCAGACCTCCTGGTCCACCACGTCGTGCGTCTGCATGGTATCCCCACGAACATTGTCTCGGATCGTGGTCCCCAGTTCTCCTCGCAAGTCTGGAGGAGTTTCTGTCGGGAACTGGGGGCCACCGTAAGTCTCTCGTCCGGGTACCACCCTCAGACAAATGGTCAGGCAGAACGGGTGAATCAAGATCTGGAGCAGGCCCTGCGATGTGTAACCTCCGCGCACGTGACGGCCTGGAGTCAACATCTGGCCTGGATCGAATACGCCCATAATAGTCAAATCTCCTCGGCGACCGGCCTCTCCCCCTTCAAGGCATGTTTGGGATATCAGCCCCCATTGTTCCCAGCCGTTGAGGGAGAGGTCGAGGTCCCCTCGGTCCAGGCCCACCTCAGAAGGTGCCGTCGGGTGTGGTGCACAGCCCATTCTGCCCTTCTGAAAGCCCGGACGGGGCTAAGGACCATGCAGACCGCCAGTGTACCCCGGCTCCTGCATTCCAGCCCGGGCAGGAGGTATGGCTATTCACCAAGGACATCCCTCTGCACGTTGACTCCCAAAAACTAAAGGACAGATACATCGGACCGTTCGCAATCATCAAAGTCCTCAGTCCAGCCGCAGTGAAGCTGAGGCTACCAGCTTCACTGCGGATACATCCAGTCTTCCACGTTTCCAGAATTAAGCCATATCACGCCTCCAACCTCTGCACTCCCGGACCGGTGCCGCCTCCTGCCCGCATCATCGACGGCGAGCCTGCGTGGACCGTCCGCAGGCTCCTGGACGTCCGTCGGAGGGGCCGGGGATTCCAATATCTGATGGATTGGGAGGGTTACGGACCTGAAGAACGCTCCTGGGTAAAGAGAAGCTTCATCCTGGACCCGGCCCTCCTGGCCGATTTCTACCAACAACATCCCAACAAGCCTGGTCGGGTGCCAGGAGGTACCCGTTAAGAGGGGGGTCCTGTTGTGTGGGCCGCACGAAGAGGAGGTACTGCTGGCCCAACACCAGAGGGCGCCCTGCCTGTAGGCGGGCTTCAGGCAGCAGATGGCGCAGCCGCCTCCCTGGAACAGTGACAGCTGCCACTCATCAATTCCTCATTACATCCTCCTATAAAGGCCGGACAGCAACTCCACCTGCCTGCCAAGAAATCGTCTATCTGACAAGGTAAAACTCTCAGCCGTTTGTCTGTGCCGTACGCACGTGTTCTTTTCTCTGAGTTTTGCAGGAGTACCTGTCACCTACTTTCAGCTGAGAGCTGGGTTTGTGGTTTGTAGAGGAGTGACGTTCTTCACCCCTCACTCTCGAACCAGATAAGTAGCACTTTCAGGCTCTGCATGAACTGTGTTCCTGTGTTGGAGGTGGAGATTCTCCACAAAAAGGAACTGAACTGTTTTTGCTGCACACACCCACCATAAACTGTCTTTACTTCCTGCCAGCAGTACCAGATCTGACAGCTGGAGATGGTGGCCACCTGGGGACTCGGGACTTGGCGGCTCCGGTGTGCTCTAGATCCGTTGGCAGGGGAAATCGTGTGGGACCCGGCTCTTCTCTGGAGAGACGTCTTCTATCCGCGGGCCTGCCCACACGTCACCTTTGTATCATTGACTGTGTTCCAAATTTGCATTTGTCTGTATACCGTTGTGCACATTCCATAACATTAAATTGTTATACTTTTGACTTTCCATTGTCCGTTCATTTACGCCCCCTGTTGTGGGTCCGTGTCACTACACTTTCCGCAACATCACCTTCATTGTTGTTGTCATCCCCTGACACCTCCACTTCATCCTCGTCTTCTGTTGCGTACGGTTCAAACAAATATGGTTGGAGCCTCTCATTATTTTCACTGTTGCTTCGTTCATCAGAAACTTACTCTTCTTCAAAAACAATCGATATGTCACTTAAATCACTCACTATACCTTCGCTGTCCATGTCTGCCATGTTGGTAAACAGATCCTTGCTTCGACACCTTTATCCGCATGATGTCACATCTGTCGCAGTGATAAAGTAAGTCAAGGTCGGAGGCAGTAAATCCAAATTCTCATATGGGTGACGAAACGTCTAAATCCTTGTTCAATGTAATTTTATGGTTAAAAAAACAAAACAAAAAACAAAGACAGCATGTGGAAAAACCGTTTTTATTTTTCAAGAATATGTAAAAATGTCATGGCTTGACAGGGACCCTTTAAAGCCATGCATGCCTTTCTGTCACCACTGGAGATTCTACGTATCTGAAAGTTGATCATTGTAACTTGTTGTTACATTCTAACTAATTGTCAAGAAACTCATTGAAGGTTCATTTTCCATTACATGACAGAATAGATCTCATTTAAACATAAACAGATGATCCACTAAAACGCAACATCACTTTTTGAGAAACCATGTCAAAAGATACCAGCCAAACACCTCGAGACAGCGACCTCATGTCTCCATAAGTGATGATTTGGTACTTTTTCTATTTGGATGATTACTGGGAAAGACTTTAAGTCAAACAAATTGTTACTTATAGAGAAGTATCAGTTGCATTTTGAGGGAACATCAGCTGTGACATTTTGTCCATGTGGTGCAATTTTCTGTTTATGATCTTGCATCATGGTGCCTCAGTGTTAAGGGCCCCCATTGGCTGGAGAAGGCCCATATTTTGCCTGGCTGCAGCTGAAAATTTTCAAGGGTGGTAAAAAAAAAATAAAAAAATGCAAAGTTTCTATAATGAGTAGGAATGATGTGTGAGTCCAGAATGTTTTTAGAACCTTTGACCTCAGACCTCAACAGTTTTTAGAGGAAGAATTCAACTCTTATTTCCTGTTAATTATGTAATTTTAAATGTTATTTTAAAGTCTTAATGTAGTTATACATTTTTAGGTTCTTGTTATCATATACAGACTATTATTATTATTATTATTACTACTACTTCTATTTTGTCATTTGATTTTTAAATGGACCACAATGGAAACAAGTGTTTTCACTTTCTTGTGTCATCCATGTATTTTTTATGTATTTTCAATTATATTATGTACTCATACTGAACTTATGAAATAAAATCACATACACACACATGCGGGCTTTTAATATATAGATGAGGGGTCCGCGCGTCGGGACGCAGCCGCCGCGACGCTCCGCCACAGGAAAAACACCTCTGTTGAAAGCCTTAAGGACAAGTTGGAACATGTCCTGCCTGTTAAACAATTTCTCATATACTCACTCCACTGAAAGCCATCAAAAGCCGCCTGGATTTTACAAATGGTTATCAACACGGAGGTGTTTTTCCTGTGCCGCCGCACTGCGTCGGCTGCGTCCCGACGCGTGGATCCGTCCGCATGTCTTTCATTAAAAAAATCTCCTTTAACAGTGGAATATCCGGATAAAATGCTGAAACCGACTTCTTCTGAAACTTCTCTTTTCTCTCACGACGTCCTGGATCAATAGAGCCTGAAATGTGGAGGTTTTCAGCTTGAACAGGCTGACGACGGCGGCTGAGAGCGCTGTGTGACGTCTCGCACCGTGGGAAGTCCTTAAAGCGACAGAATCACCTCAAAATCTCTCATCAGCCGTTAAAATTTTCACTGAAAACCAGCTTAATTTTTCGAACCGTGTCCACTTCGATGTGTCTCACAGGTTTAGAAAAAATTTTGATCAAACAACGCTCCAGTCTCTCAGCAACTTCTCAGACAAAGGAATTCCGACGAGGGGCTGGACGACTCCTCCCACAAGGAGTGCTCACAGGCGAATGACGTCACTGACAGGCGTGGAAAAACTCACGCATGCGCACAAGGGTTCAAGCATGTCTGACATAAAAACATATGAATGAAATCCATATAGTTTTTGAAAAAAATAAAAAGGACCCTTACTTTATTGACAGCCCTCGTATGTGCATTTTAAGTCAAAATGTATAGAACAATGTATAGAACACTGCCATCTACTGGATGGGAGTGTAATACCAATTACCACACTTTCGCTATACATGCTGAATCACACTTATCAAGCAGAATTTTCAGTTTTCAAATTGTCCTTTTTTACAAATGAAAAAAATATGACATATTTACAAATACAGATTCATTTGGAAAAAAACAACACACGTTACAGTAACGTGTGTGTTGTTTTTTTACAAATACAACAGCCAACCAGTGATGAGTAGGCTCATTTTCCCATAATGGCTTTTGGCATCAGAATTAGTGCATTCATTTAAAACTAAAAGATATGTGTGATATTTTCACTTTGTAAAAAAATGACATTTAACATCAATATCAATAAACCGTCCAGAATTAGTTTGATTTTTAAATCAAACCATAAGTCAAACCTGCTTTGCTTTTTCTTTTGCTACACATCTGGGGCACTGTATGCTGAATTTAAATGATTCTTTCTTACAGCAGTGGGCAGGGCGCACAAAGACAGAAGCTCTGACTCATTGTTTGTGTTTGATTTGTGGTCACCTTTGATTCTACTCAGATGCATCGGTGATGGTTAAACTCAAAACTGGCTTGTCAGTAGCTGATAGTGTACCAGAGTCAATGCTAATAGTTAGCGGTTAGCTGTAGTTTCCGCAATTTTTTTTTTCAGTTTATCGGTTTATTGTTATAAAAGTTAACTTTTCAGCTAGCGGATTAGCAGTTATTGAAGCTAACTTTTTGGTTAGCTGTGCCTACCACTGGGTGCTGTTAATTTTACACACCCACAAACAGACGTGGTGGAAGACATCAAACACCCTCCACGTTTCACTCATGGTAATGGAAGCATGACACTTTGAACTACAAACCAATTGAACTACAAAAACACAATCAATAACACTAATAACACTGTTATACTAACATGAACCACAATAACAACATTTAAAACCCCAAACTCCCATGGTGCATTGCAGCACAACTTCCATTGTTCCATTGTTGTTATCTAATATTGCTAATTTCTCCAAAATATTGGTCCTATCAACTTTCCGTTTTCACATCATTCATCCTTGACACAAAATACATAAGCATGCATAGATAAGCATATGTGCTTAAACTGTTAAGATTGCAAAAAAAGGACAAGCTGTGTCTCTGAAGGAAATGGATGAGGCTGTCTTAAATGAGTCTTTCTCCATTGATGGTCTCTGTGGCAATACCCCACACCTCCCCTGACAATCTCTTTACTACAACAATCCCGCTGAGACCAGCTGCTGCATAGGCATGGCAGTCAATATGTTCGAACCTCCCTCCTTGGTGGGTCATCCAGAGTCTAATCTGCAAAAGGATGTTATGGCAAGCAAGAGGAATCCAATTGTATAGTACAAAGTCACAGACGATTGACCAGCTGCCAGACAGCAATGGAGGGCAGAGAAAAGAGGATCACTTCTCTTAGTGGCTTCCATCATGCTGTCCACACTGGTCATTGGAGCATAAGATGTTTCCTCACTCAGTTCTGCGTCAATGCTGTTCTACTTAAAGCAGGCTAGACATATTCATGGCCTCTGCTCAGACAAGCAGTGAGACTGCTTTGCAGGGCAGAAGAGGTCAGCCAGTGACAGACACTAATCCAGTCCCCAAGTCAGCTATCAATAGTTTACACTTAGTTATGGCTTCTTTTAGCTAAAGATGTTTTTTGTCTTTCAATGTGAGAGCTTGTGGAGTGACAGCAAAAATATGGCAATAACGTGCTGAAGTAATGTTAATATTGCACCCTCACAACAACTAATAACAACACAACCCTTATTTAACTGTCTATGTGATATTGATTAAACTTTATGGAGAGCTGTTCCTTGGTTTTATATAGAGTTCACTATATTTTAATTAAGATCCCGGTCAGCCTCAATTTTTCCACTTTTGTGCAAATTCATATTTCCAAGTGGAGAGCAAGTGGCTCAGTTGAATAAAGAGTTGGGTTGCCAATATGTACAAGTGGATTTGCTTCCAGTCACAGTACTCACCTGTGTCCTTGGACTAAACACTTCATCAGCATTGTCTCAAACCACCCAGATAGGAATTGGAACCAGTCTTGGCTGCAAAAGTAACTTATGTTGCACTGGCATAGCATTCAGGGGACATTGCCCCATGAAGCCCTTATCGGCTTCATGCTACAGGATCCGAACATAAATCCCAGCTCAAATGGACGTCAGCACAAATGTGTGTCTTACTAAGACCTCTATTGCCATTGTGAGCTTATGAATTTCTCAACAGCTGTAAATGTAGAATTCCAAAATTCAAGATTTTCTCCCACAATTATACAATACTGGATAGATGAACGGACAAGTACATGTATTGCTCAACTGAGTTTTATAATCACGTCAGGTTTTGAAGCTGGTACTGCGTATTGCTACATCTATTGCTTGATGTCCCAAATGGTAACCCATGCAGATGTGCAGCCCATGCCTATCTCCTGAAATTACTGGACGTAGACTGCCAACATCAACAGCAGCATTATGAACCCATCTATGTAAGGCATAGCGCGGGTAATAAAGTATTGAACATGTCACCATTTTTCTCAGTAAATATATTTCTAAAGGTGCTATCTGTTGTGTGGGCCGCCAGAAGAGGAGGTACTGCTAGCCCACCACCAGAGGGCACCCTGCCTGAAGTGCGGGCTTCAGGCACGAGAGGGCGCTGCCGCCACGGACACAGCCGGGAGTGACAGCTGTCACTCATTAATTCCTGACAGCTGTCACACATTCTTCATCATCGCACTCCATAAAACCCAGACGTCATCTCCACCTCATTGCCGAGATATCATACTTCATTGGAGGTAATATCCTCAGCCATTTGTGTTTACTGATAAGCTGTATATTGTGAGTGTTTGCAGGAGTGCCGGTCCCTCTTCCTGTGGAAGCTGAGTGAGTGCAGGACGGCACTCTTTTCCTCTGAGGGATCACTGTAAATACATCAGCATATTGAGTGAGAGGTGGAGGTGGCATTCCCACCGTTGTTGTTACTGGGTGTGCACACACCTACACTTGACTGTCTTTGTTCTCGCCAGCAGTACCAGATCCGACAGTCGGGGACGGTGATCACCTGGGAATTCGGGACTTGGCGGCTCCAGTATTCACCAGGTTCGGTGGCGGCGGAAATCGTGTGGTTCCGGCTCTTCTCAGGACAGATGTCTTCTATCCTTGAGCCTGCTCACACGTCACCTTTGTGTATTGACTGCTATCAGATTCTGAGATTGTCTGTATGTTCGTTGTGCACGTTTCACAACATTAAATTGTTAATTTTTGGCTCATCTATTGACCGTTCATTTGCGCCCCCTGTTGTGGGTCCGTGTCACTACACTTTCACAACACTATCGACATGAAATTTTAAACAGATGTTGATACAGACTTTGGCCCACCTCTGGTTTGGGATCACTGTTGCTGAAATGTCCACCCTCAATTTCATCTTCATCATCCAGGTAGATGGCAGCAGATTTTTATCACCGGTGTCTTGGTACATTTGTCCATTCATCCTTCCTTCAGTTATATGAAGTTTGCCAGTGCTGGATAGTGAAAAACAGCCCCACACCATGATGTTCCCATCTCCAAACAGTTGGTATGGTGTTTTTGAGGTGATATGCAGTGCCATTTATGGTGTGTATTATGGCATCCAAAGAGTTCAGTTTTGGTCTCATCTGACTATATTCTCTAAGTATTTTACTGGCGTGTCTATATGTTGTGCAGCAAACACTTTTTTTCTTTAGCAATGGAGTCTTGCTCTCCACAAGTGGTCCTTGGCTCTTACACAACTCTTCTGATAATTCTTTTCACTCCTCTGTCAGAAATCTTGTGAGGAGTACCTGGTCATGGCCAGTTTATGGTGAAATCATGTTCTTTCCACACTCTAAAACATGCTGCTGCATTTAGTTATGTCTACTTGCTACCTTTCTTTAAAGGGGAACATTACACAGTGAGAAATGCAATACTTTCCTATAAGAAACATATCAAAGAGCTGATATTCCACACATTTTTACACTAGTCCCGCAAGTACAGTAGTGTTCAGAATAACAGTAGTGCTATGTGACTAAAAAGATTAATCCAGGTTTTGAGTATATTTCTTATTGTTACATGGGAAATAAGGTACCAGTAGATTCAGTAGATTCTCACAAATCCAACAAGACCAAGCATTCATGATATGCACACTCTTAAGGCTATGAAATTGGGCTATTAGTAAAAAAAAAAAGTAGAAAAGGGGGTGTTCACAATAATAGTAGTGTGGCATTCAGTCAATGAGTTCATCAGTTTTGTGGAACAAACAGGTGTGAATCAGGTGTCCCCTATTTTTCTCTTTGAAAGCCTGAGGAAAATGGGACAGACATTGTTCAGAAGAACAGCGTAGTTTGATTAAAAAGTTGATTGGAGAGGGGGAAACTTATACACAGGTGCAAAAATTATAGGCTGTTCATCTACAATGATTTCCAATGCTTTAAAATGGACAAATAAAGCAGAGACACGTGGAAGAAAAAAGGAAAACAACCATAAATATGGATAGAAGAATAACCAGAATGGCAAAGGCTCACCCATTGATCAGCTCCAGGATGATCAAAGACAGTCTGGAGTTACCTGTAAGTGCTGTAACAGTTAGAAGACACCTGTGTGAAGCTAATTTATTTGCAAGAATCCCCCACAAAGTCCCTCTGTTAAATAAAAGACATGTGCAGAAGAGGTTACAATTTGACAAAGAACACATCAACTGGCTTAAAGAGAAATGGAGGAATATTTTGTGGACTGATGAGAGTAAAATTGTTCTTTTTGGGTCCAAGGGCCGCAGGCAGTTTGTGAGACGACCCCCAAACTCTGAATTCAAGCCACAGTTCACAGTGAAGACAATGAAGCATGGTGGTGCAAGCATCATGATATGGGCATGTTTCTCCTACTATGGTGTTTGGCCTATATATCGCATACCAGGTATCATGGATCAGTTTGGATATGTCAAAATACTTGAAGAGGTCATGTTGCCTTATGCTGAAGAAGACATGCCCTTGAAATGGGTGCTTCAACAAGACAATGACCCCAAGCACACTAGTAAACGAGCAAAATCATGGTTCCAAACCAACAAAATTAATGCCTCGCAGATGTGAAGAAATCATGAAAAACTTTGGTTACACAACTGAATACTAAAAAAGCAGTTTGAACATAATAGTTTTGAGTTTGTAGTGTCAACAGCAGATGCTACTATTATTGTGAACACCCCCTTTTCTACTTTTTTTTTTACTAATAGCCCAATTTCATAGCCTTAAGAGTGTGCATATCATGAATGCTTGGTCTTGTTGGATTTGTGAGAATCTACTGGTACCTTGTTTCCCATGTAACAATAAGAAATATACTCAAAACCTGGATTAATCTTTTTAGTCACATAGCACTACTATTATTCTGAACACTACTGTACATACCTTTATCGGACATTTGAACTTTGCGCTCTCTCAAGCGCCCCCAGGCCGCCATCTTTGTAGAATATCCGGGTAGTTTCCGCTTGGTGCTCGGTTATGATTAGGATGAGGATTAGCTTCAGGATTAGAGTTTCCCTGTACATCACATCATGTCGCAAAAGGGCTACCCAGCCTGAGACATGTTGACATTCACTCAAAATTAACTGACTGTGTCAAAATATGATGACTTGGGTGTGAAACTGTGTTTCACAATGCCTGACCACACCTCATTTTAAGACCAGTATGCCCATTAACCAGTACGCCCATATGAGTGTAAGGATATTTGCAATTTGAGCAATGAACTGGCAGGATAATGAGAAATCACAGTTGCACTGCACAGATCTTTGTACCAGGTATAAAATACTGTCCATGTTATTTGACAAAAAGGTATGTATAGCTGGAGAAAATTGAGTCTCAAATATTTCTCCAAGCTGTACATAAATGTACAGCTACAGTGTATCAAATTTAGTGCCTTCTAGTGGTGAGGTTTATGCTCCTTTGCCTTCTCTTTTGAAAAGTAAGATGTTTGATTGTCCATTTCATAATGATGAAGGTTCTTAAAGTTGTTAGCCTGTGCTAGCAACAAGTAAACAGTATATAAGGGAGCAACCACTGATTCATTTGCTTTTTTCTTCAGTCTTCCACCAACTCCACAAAAGCTGAGTAAGTCAACATGGTTGGGAAACATGGTCACCTCCATGACGGAGCCCATTCCCATGTAGATGAAGGGTTCATCATAAGCTTATGAAAACACATTGATTCATTGTTACAGGTAAATTATAGACTAATGACAACCTGGTTATCGATGCTAGATTCCATTTCTGCTAATAAACACGCTAAATCCTACAAAGTGTAGCTTTACATTTACATATATGCAGTAATTTCCATCCCAGTGCAATTTGTTTTGTTTTGTGGTCTTGGGTAAGGCACTATACTGCGGGCCTTCCTGCAATCATTGTCCTGTATACAGAATTTAGGAAACTCATCTACCCAGTCTCCCCAAGCATTGTTTCCCAAAGTTGGCTGAGATTGAGCCATCAGAAAACCCATTGTAATCGTGTGTGAATGAGAAACTGGTTTTGGCTAAGGTCCTCTCACCCCTTTAATTTGTACACAATATTCCAGTCGAGGTTTTCTTCTGCCTCACAGAATTCACTCATCAGCCCCCTTTTGCACTGTTTGCTTGTATTGAATGTGAAGGCGTGCTGCTGGTGCACACAACTGTCAAAGAGACCCTTTCCCCAGTCCCCTCACCCTGCCCCCAGCTCTGTTTTCTGCTGTGACTGCCAGCATCCCTGGAGTTACCTGGTCACAGCTCCACTTTCACCTCCTCTCCCTTCATGCTCTCCAACACTGGAATGACCCTCTTACTCCAGGCAGGAAAGTAGAAATAACAACATGCGATAGATTGGCGGTCTGTCCAGGGTATACCTCTTGCCCAATCAATAACTGCTTCTCTCCCCTACTGCCAACCCACCCGGTGACCCGGTGACCCGGTGAGTGGAATAAGCAGGTTTAGAACATTCTGGAACAGAAGTCAAGTTTCATGTCTTAAAGAAATACTTCACATTTTGTTCACAGCAGCCTTAGTCATATTTCATTCTCCCATGTTGCCCTCCCCTGCAAGCCTGAAAAAGTCCTCCCTTTATCCCTCCTTATTTGTTACTGTTCATATCAGAGTTTATTTCAAGCAGTTCTTGATCTTGATCCTTCAAGGGCTGAAATAATAAACACCCTTTTCCACTACGTGAGGTTATTTCAAATTGTTGATCTCACTGTATCTATTTAGTTTTAAGTTACTTTTAGAATATATACCTCTGTCAAGTATATTTTTGTTGCCACTTGTCTGTTTGTTTGACTGTTTATGCACATGCTGTCTCAAACAGACATGAAATGATATCTTGTAAATTGTGAAAAAGTAGTTTACAAAGAACTGATTGCATTTAGATGAAGATCCACAACACTGGACAGATCTTGCCTTAGTTTATTGATAGAATGAAAATCACTTCATCGTAATAGTAAATGAATGGCTTCAGGTAATTATGGAAGAACCAAAGTTGCTGCAAAATAGTCAATCAATCAATCAACTTTTTTCTTATATAGCGCCAAATCACAACAAACAGTTGCCCCAAGGCGCTCCATATTGCAAGGCAAGGCCATACAATAACCATGAAAAACCCCAACGGTCAAAACGACCCCCTATGAGCAAGCACTTGGCCACAGTGGGAAGGAAAAACTCCATTTTAACAGGAAGAAACCTCCAGCAGAACCAGGCTCAGGGAGGGGCAGTCTTCTGCTGAGACTGGTTGGGGCTGAGGGAAAGAACCAGGAAAAAGACATGCCGAGAAGGGGGGCAGAGATCGATCACTAATGATTAAATGCAGAGTGATGCATACGGAGCAAAAAAAGAAAGAAACAGTGCATTATGGGAACCCCCCACAGTCTACGTCTAAAGCAACATAACCAAGGGATGGTCCAGGGTCACCCGATCCAGCCCTAACTATAAGCCTTAGCGAAAAGGAAAGTTTTAAGCCTAATCTTAAAAGTAGAGAGGGTATCTGTCTCCCTGATCTGAATTGGGAGCTGGTTCCACAGGAGAGGAGCCTGAAAGCTGAAGGCTCTGCCTCCCATTCTACTCTTACAAACCCTAGGAACCACAAGTAAGCCTGCAGTCTGAGAGCGAAGCGCTCTAATGGGGTAATATGGTACTACGAGGTCCCTAAGATAAGATGGGACCTGATTATTCAAAACCTTATAAGTAAGAAGAAGAATTTTAAATTCTATTCTAGAATTAACAGGAAGCCAATGAAGAGAGGCCAACACGGGTGAGATATGCTCTCTCCTGCTAGTCCCCGTCAGTACTCTAGCTGCAGCATTCTGAACCAACTGAAGGCTTTTTAGGGAACTTTTAGGACAACCTGATAATAATGAATTACAATAGTCCAGCCTAGAGGAAATAAATGCATGAATTAGTTTTTCAGCATCACTCTGAGACAAGACCTTTCTGATTTTAGAAATATTGCGTAAATGCAAAAAGGCAGTCCTACATATTTGTTTAATATGCGCTTTGAATGACATATCCTGATCAAAAATAACTCCAAGATTTCTCACAGTATTACTAGAGATCAGGGAAATGCCATCCAGAGTAACGATCTGGTTAGACACCATGCTTCTAAGATTTGTGGGGCCAAGTACAATAACTTCAGTTTTATCTGAGTTTAAAAGCAGGAAATTAGAGGTCATCCATGTCTTTATGTCTGTAAGACAATCCTGCAGTTTAGCTAATTGGTGTGTATCCTCTGGCTTCATGGATAGATAAAGCTGGGTATCATCTGCGTAACAATGAAAATTTAAGCAATACCGTCTAATAATACTGCCCAAGGGAAGCATGTATAAAGTGAATAAAATTGGTCCTAGCACAGAACCTTGTGGAACTCCATAATTAACTTTAGTCTGTGAAGAAGATTCCCCATTTACATGAACAAACTGTAATCTATTAGACAAATATGATTCAAACCACCGCAGCGCAATGCCTTTAATACCTATGACATGCTCTAATCTCTGTAATAAAATTTTATGGTCACAGTATCAAAAGCAGCACTGAGGTCCAACAGAACAAGCACAGAGATAAGTCCACTGTCCGAAGCCATAAGAAGATAATTTGTAACCTTCACTAATGCTGTTTCTGTACTATGATGAATTCTAAAACCTGACTGAAACTCTTCAAATAGACCATTCCTCTGCAGGTGATCAGTTAGCTGTTTTACAACTACCCTCTCAAGAATCTTTGAGAGAAAAGGAAGGTTGGAGATTGGCCTATAATTAGCTAAGATAGCTGGGTCAAGTGATGGCTTTTTAAGTAATGGTTTAATTACTGCCACCTTAAAGGCCTGTGGTACATAACCAACTAACAAAGATAGATTGATCATATTTAAGATTGAAGCATTAAATAATGGTAGGACTTCCTTGAGCAGCCTGGCAGGAATGGGGTCTAATAAGCATGTTGATGGTTTGGATGAAGTAACTAATGAAAATAACTCAGGCAGAACAATCGGAGAGAAAGAGTCTAACCAAATACCGGCATCACTGAAAGCAGCCAAAGATAACGATACATCTTTGGGATGGTTATGAGTAATTTTTTCTCTAATAGTCAAAATTTTGTTAGCAAAGAAAGTCATGAAGTCATCACTAGTTAAAGTTAATGGAATACTCAGCTCAATAGAGCTCTGACTCTTTGTCAGCCTGGCTACAGTGCTGAAAAGAAACCTGGGGTTGTTCTTATTTTCTTCAATTAGTGATGAGTAGAAAGATGTCCTAGCTTCACGGAGGGCTTTCTTATAGAGCAACAAACTCTTTTTCCAGGCTAAGTGAAGATCTTCTAAATTAGTGAGACGCCATTTCCTCTCCAACTTACGGGTTATCTGCTTTAAGCTACGAGTTTGTGAGTTATACCACGGAGTCAGACACTTCTGATTTAAAGCTCTCTTTTTCAGAGGAGCTACAGCATCCAAAGTTGTCTTCAATGAGGATGTAAAACTATTGACGAGATACTCTAGCTCCCTTACAGAGTTTAGGTAGCTACTCTGCTCTGTGTTGGTATATGACATTAGAGAACATAAAGAAGGAATCATATCCTTAAACCTAGTTACAGCGCTTTCTGAAAGACTTCTAGTGTAATGAAACTTATTCCCCACTGCAGGGTAGTCCATCAGGGTAAATGTAAATGTTATTAAAAAATGATCAGACAGAAGGGAGTTTTCAGGGAATACTGTTAAGTCTTCTATTTCCATACCATAAGTCAGAACAAGATCTAAAATATGATTAAAGTGGTGGGTGGACTCATTTACTTTTTGAGCAAAGCCGATAGAGTCTAATAATAGATTAAATGCAGTGTTGAGGCTGTCATTCTCAGCATCTGTGTGGATGTTAAAATCGCCCACTATAATTATCTTATCTGAGCTAAGCACTAAGTCAGACAAAAGGTCTGAAAATTCACAGAGAAACTCACAGTAACGACCAGGTGGACGATAGATAATAACAAATAAAACTGGTTTTGGGACTTCCAATTTGGATGGACAAGACTAAGAGACAAGCTTTCAAATGAATTAAAGCTCTGTCTAGGTTTTTGATTAATTAATAAGCTGGAATGGAAGATTGCTGCTAATCCTCCGCCCCGGCCCGTGCTACGAGCATTCTGACAGTTAGTGTGACTCGGGGGTGTTGACTCATTTAAACTAACATATTCATCCTGCTGTAACCAAGTTTCTGTTAGGCAGAATAAATCAATACGTTGATCAATTATTATATCATTTACCAACAGGGACTTAGAAGAAAGAGACCTAATGTTTAATAGACCACATTTAACTGTTTTAGTCTGTGGTGCAATTGAAGGTGCTATATTATTTTTTCTTTTTGAATTTTTATGCTTAAATAGATTTTTGCTAATTATTGGTGGTCTGGGAGCAGGCACCGTCTCTACGGGGATGGGGTAATAAGGGGATGGCAGGGGGAGAGAAGCTGCAGAGAGGTGTATAAGACCACAGCTCTGCCTCCTGGTCCCAACGCTAGACAGTCACAGTTTGGAGGATCCCAAAAATTGGCCAGATTTCTAGAAATGAGAGCTGCTCCCTCTAAAGTGGGATGGATGCCGTCTCTCCTAACAAGACCAGGTTTTCCCCAGAAGCTTTGCCAATTATCAATGAAGCCCACCTCATTTTTTGGACACCACTCAGCCAGCCAGCAATTCAAGGAGAACATGCGGCTAAACATGTCACTCCCGGTCTGATTGGGGAGGGGCCCAGAGAAAACAACAGAGTCCGACATTGTTTTTGCAAAGTTACACACCGATTTAATGTTAATTTTAGTGACCTCCGATTGGCGTAACCGAGTGTCATTACTGCCGACGTGAATTACAATCTTACCAAATTTACGCTTAGCCTTAGCCAGCAATTTCAAATGTCCTTCGATGTCGCCTGCTCTGGCCCCCGGAAGACAATTGACAATGGTTGCTGGTGTCGCTAACTTCACATTTCTCAAAACAGAGTCGCCAATAACCAGAGTTTGATCCTCGGCGGGTGTGTCGTCGAGTGGGGAAAAACGGTTAGAGATGTGAACGGGTTGACGGTGTACACGGGGCTTCTGTTTAGGGCTACGCTTCCTCCTCACAGTCACCCAGTCAGCCTGCTTTCCCGACTGCACGGGATCTGCCAGGGGGGAACTAACGGCGGCTAAGCTACCTTGGTCCGCACCGACTACAGGGGCCTGGCTAGCTGTAGAATTTTCCATGGTGCGGAGCCGAGCCTCCACTTCGCCCAGCCTGGCCTCCAAAGCTACGAATAAGCTGCACTTATTACAAGTACCGTTACTGCTAAAGGAGGCCGAGGAATAACTAAACATTTCACACCCAGAGCAGAAAAGTGCGGGAGAGACAGGAGAAGCCGCCATGCTAAATCGGCTAAGAGCTAGTAGCTACGCTAAGCTAGCGGATTCCCAAAAACACACAAAGTAAATAATGTGCAAATAATCCAAAGGTGATTCAGCAGAAGGAGTGCCCCAATCAAGGCACCAAACAGGCCATGAAGCAGCACAGGCAACGCACGACAACGGTGCTAAAATAAAATAAAAATAAAAAAATAAATAAAAACGAAAGCGTTAGCAAGCTAGTTAGCCTGCCACGCTAATAAAGTTAGCTGATAAAAGTGCTCCGTCGCGATGTTTCGACCGTTAGAGGTCTTCCTTAGGCGTTGGAGCACAGTAAAAAGTTAAAAAAAATTTAAAAAGTAAAAAAAAGTAAAAAAGTCTTGAAAAAGACTGTTAGTTCAAGTCCAAAGCAGCAGGTAGCAGTCTCTGTGTAAACAGTCCCAACAGAGAGCCCTCCAAATCCAACCTACTACCCGAACCCGAACAAGACTCGTGGAAGGCTGGTAAGTGAACGTGGAAATACAACAAACTGCCCGAATTTGAGAGTTGTTTCAGATCACTGATTGGCTGCAAGTAACTCAGTAAAAGTAACTTTATGACTTACAGTTACTATAATGGAGTGGGTTTGGACAACAAAGAGAGACAGTGAAAGTAAGTAATAGTTACTGGTAGTAATGAATTACCTAAAAGCATAGGTGGTAATTTCCCATGGATCCATGATTTTACACATTTTTGTCTCACCATGGACACGTTTCTGAGATTAAGTACCAAGTATCAAGTAGACTTTATTAACCCCCAGGGGCAATTTGTTGTGAAGCCAGTAGTAGAACACATTTGGACATACATAAACATAACATGATCTTAAATATGGCATAAAAACTCACCATGAAAACACACCACACAGTAACATAATAACTCAATAATAAGAAAACCTAGTTAAAAATCACTCATGTGATAGTGTTTAAAAATCTAATAACAGTGGGAATAAAAGAGTTCTTGTACCTACTGGTCTTACATTTCTTAGACATAAATCTACGACCAGATGGAAGCAATATGAACTCAGGGTACAGGGGGTGACTGGAATCGTCCAAGATCAACCTTGCCTTCTTAATTAATATGTTTTATATATAGATGGCATGTTGTTTAAGGAAACACCAGCAATCTTGTTGCACTCATTTACAATATGATCCAGATGGTTTTTGTTTTTCAAATTTAAAAACCCTAGATTTATTAGTAACCCCTAGATTTATACTAATAAATCTGGTGTAAATTTCAGGGGTGGTGGGGAGCAAGCAGTCCTGTCAGTGAGTAACTTAGTAACTATAAAACCAGGTAGTATTTTAATGGTATAGGACATGGATCTGTGAAGTGGAACATAATTGGGAGTCATTTGAAAGTTATGATGTTAAGGACATACCTGTGCATCCCATGTTAAAAGGAGGAAAGAGAAGGACTTCCTTAAAAAGGTATGAAATTTCAGGCATGGTTTTCCAGAAGGCAGATGGGACACTGAAGCCTAGGTTTGATCAGTTTCCTCTGACATGAAGCTGTGACTGGTGGTGTGCCAGTAAAAACTTAAACTGAATGCAGTTTCTCCAATCACAACCACAGAAAACTATAAGTCTTTTGGAGTTGTCATGGATGTCTTGATGGCTTCCCTCACTGCTATTGAGAACTGCCTAGTCCAAACACATTTACCATGCAGTACCATACTGTTTGTATTTCGTATTGAATGAACAGATTTAGTGATTTGGAAAGGTTCACATATCCATCCCCTGAACTGAAAGAAAACCTGGTCTGAAAGTGATGATATGCTGTGAATTCATCAACTGGTACAACATACATTTTATATCTATATTGTTGTGTGGGCCGCCAGAAGAGGAGGTACTGCTGGCCCACCACCAGAGGGCGCCCTGCCTGAAGTGCGGGCTTCAGGCACGAGAGGGAGCTGCCGCCACGGACACAGCCGAGAGTGACAGCTGTCACTCATTAATTCCTGACAGCTGTCACTCTTTCTTCATCATCTCACTCCATAAAACCCAGACGTCATCTCCACCTCATCGCCGAGGTATCGTACTTCTATGGAGGTAATATTCTCTGCCAGCATTCAGTGATTTCCAGAGCTATTGTGTTGCAGCTGTCAACCAGAGGACCGGCGTGGGTCACGACTGTTTCGTCCTTCGTCTCATCAGATAAGTGGTTAAACAGACGCTGCACGAGTGTGTGTTAGAGGTGGAGGTGGCATTCCCACCGTTGTTGTTACGGGGTGTACACACACCCACACTTGACTGTCTTTGTTCTTCGCCAGCAGTACCAGATCCGACAGTCGGGGACGGTGATCACCTGGGAATTCGGGACTTGGTGGCTCCAGTATTCACCAGGTTCGGTGGCGGTGGAAATCGTGTGGTTCCGGCTCTTCTCAGGACAGACGTCTTCTATCCTCGAGCCTGCCCACACGTCACCTTTGTGGATTGACTGTTATCAGATTCTGAGATTGTCTGTGTATTCGTTGTGCACCTTCACAACATTAAATTGTTACTTTTTGGCTCCTCTATTGACCGTTCATTTGTGCCCCCTGTTGTGGGTCCGTGTCACTACACTTTCACAACATATATTATTTATTCAAATTTATGACACTGTTTATTTATTATTTTTTTATTTGCTGTTTATTTTCTTTGACCTTTTTAAAGTTTTTTCAATCATGTAAAAGTAAAAAAAAAAAATGTTTTCCTCAACATGTCCAAGATCTGTAGGGAGTCCAGTTACAATATGAGAGGAACGTTAGTATTTGAGAAGTCAAAGATTTGAACTACTCTAAAAAGTCACTGCATTTCTATTAAAGGTGTCAACATTTGGAATAACTATCCTGATAACATCAAATTATCTGATGCCTTAGTCGGCTTTAAAAGGATCTATAAGAACAATATGATTCCTTATAATCTGATAAACTAGGTTTATAGATTTTTGCTACTCTTTTATGGGGATTGTGCACTGTTTGTCTGGTCATGTTTTTTTTTTTGTTTTGTTTTGTTTTGTTTTGATTAATTCATGGTGTCTGTGCTGGCATTTGCTGTTGGAAGTATGCATATATGTGTATGTATGTATATATAAGGGGTGGGTGTTTATAAGGGCCCCTTCACACATAGTGTGAAGTTTGGACGGCGTTTGGATGATAACGGTGAGTTCGAAATTAGCGCACAAAACATTGCGCCGACAGGCAGGCATGCACAAATCCAATGCAAGCGTTCGTGCACGTGCCGGTGAGCAGGACCAGCGCCAGGTGCAGCTCATGGCACTGCTTATGTGGAAGAAATAAAAACCAGCTGGTACATGTGGAACCACATTGCATCACTTATGTGGAATAATTAAAAACAAAAAAGAAAAAACACACCACCCAGGACGTGAACTCACACCTGTAACTCCCAGTCAGAGACTTTACCACTGAGCTACAGAGCTGTTCTTTGAAACCTGTGGGAAGCTGCCTCATATCAGGAAGGACATGGAAGTATTACAAAAAAATTAAAATCCCACACCATATAAAAACACTGCATTTATCAAGTGAGCAATACAAATATGATCCGTCTGTTCCTCTGGTGATGACCCATGGTCAAAGACATACAGTCATGAAATGACATGAATGACAAACAGTGTGCTCTGATCATTTCCACATATACTGGTCAGGCGTGTCCAGTCGGCCGCGCGCGTGTCATGCCTGACACACGTGTCTTGTGGACGGCGCTCACAGCACAGACACCGCCTCATGTGGAACAGTGCTCCCGTGGGTGACGTGACAGTCAGATCGCCCGCTGCGTGTTCTGATCTGATGGTCTGTTTCAACCTGGGGGACTGTCAGTGTCCACTCTGTGCGCGCGCTCGCTGGCTGCTGCTTGTCGCCACCGCGGCGATATATGTTTTTAATTTATGTCCACGTAAATACAGCAATCAGACACACGCGCCTCACAGTGGACAGTTGTTAGTCCATAACTGTCCAAACACAGTAGGTGTTGTCCAGCTGGAATGTCCAGAATGACAGATCACCACAGCTGCTTCTGTCAGAAGCCACACTTCCCATGAGTGGAGCGCACACACCCACGTGTCAGTGTATGTTTGCAAAGTCACACTCATTGGGAACTTATGACAGTGGTTGTCTGCAGTCTCTTGTGGTACCAAGAGTGCCACTGGCCACACATTTTCTAAGTACCATGCGAGCAGTGTTAGGTGTTCGTGCGTGTCACCTGGAATTTGGCCGGCACCTGCTGCGAGAGGGTGCGATGGGTTTGCACAGCACACACTTTGTCTTTCAGGTGCTTGTGTGTGCAAATAGTTGTAGCAACAGGTGTACGAGGCATTGGCGGCAGGGAAGACATTACACAGTTTGCACATGATTCCTGCATCATGCGCACTAAGTGTGTACTTCGTCCAAACTTCGCACTATGTGTGAAGGGGCCTTAAGCTTTGCTTCTGCCCACACCCTTCAGTCACATGGTCACTTTTGAATGGTCTTATGAGTTTTTTTGTCAGTGTTGTCTGTGTTCATTCATTCATTCAGTTCATTAATTCATTCATTTTGATTATACAAAATTAGTTTGTTTGCATTTATTTCTTAATATATTTTAAATTCTGTCCTTGAAATATAGTGGTGCCAATAATCCTGACCAGGACTGTAGAAAACGTTGAAATGATTAAGCTCTGATATATTTGCTGATTTTTAGTTATCTTCCAAAATGCAGCTTTGTAACCTTCAGCCAAATTTGTTGTGTCTGCTCTGTTCAATAACTGTGCACTTTTGTCTCAGCAGAATTGACAATAGTGCATCAGCAGGTTTTGGCAAATTATTGATTTTGAACTCAGTAGCCATTAAATTCAGAGCAACTAAATGACAGAAGGCATAATTCAATTCTCTTTGCACAGAGAGCTCTTTAGTCATGACTTTACAGCCTCAGAATGACAATGCATTGGGCACAGTTATTATACCTATCAAGCACACTAATGATGTACCTTAAGGGCACAGGTACAGCTGGGCAATTTATGGAAGCTGGCAAAAAAAATCCACAGGTTAATGTCCTCCACCAAATGTCCTGATGGAATTACAGACTAAAGCACTTTGGATGCATTTTGGTCTCCACATGAAACAATTCTGTGTTCTTTGTTTGACACTTCAGTGAACATTTTCAGTGGGAGCTGGTGATTCTTTTAGTGTGAAGCATTGATTTTGAGACACAGTTGAGGTTAGTTTGCTACTATAATAACCTTGGCTAAGTCTCGCTGGTTAATTCTTCTCACTACAGGACGGTTGAGTAGACAAAAGCCGTGGACAGATTGATACATTGATGTGAAGAGTGCCGCGCCCCTCCTATATACCACCACCCCACATATCCTCATTTCTCTTCTGCTCCCTCCCGTCCCCAGAAGCTGCAGAGGTGACAGGTCATAAATCCCTAAAGACACGGGCAGGTTGGGAGTTTGGGTATGAGGATGATGGGGGTAGGAGGTGCAATGCAAACCTGAAGGAGATTTCTTCTCATGCATAGAAAGCTGTTTTCCCTTCACCGACAATGTCTCCCTCGGGGACGCGACTGCCAACTCACTGCATGCGAAACAGTGTCTAAATCTCTCCCTCTGTGCAAACAGGTCTCGGGGAACTCGTGGTGCAGAATAAAAGGCGTGGGGTGGCGTCTCATGAAATTTGCCACCTTCCCTATCATCCAGATGATCCTGAATGGCAATTACCCTTCTTGGCTCTGCAGGGAGCGGCCTGTCACTCAGGATGTGGCTTGTGTGTGTCAGGTATTGAAGAGTAGGTGCAACCATTTTACCACTGATGAAGTCAAAAATGTTCAGTTGTACTTGTTTCTGCTAAACAATGGGGTGAATCTCATCTACAAACACATTCTCAGACCTAATCAACATCATGTTTTGTTGGTGTTGTTTGTATGTGTGTGTAGCAATTAGCAAAGTTTTTGCGTTGGGAGATCTGAAGGTGGAAGGTTAAAGGTGTTGCAACCTTCCCTTCTTGAGCCACTGTCCAAAGGTGTGTTAACATATGGGGAAGGTCTTGCATAAATAACGATCGATTGATGATTGCTGATTGATAAATGCTGCTGCATGCATAATTCCAAAAAAATCCAGTGTTTCAAATAAATCTGTGCATCACAAACTATGACTAGTGAAGCAGATTTTACCTTCTCTGACTGTCTTAGAATGTAACAAAAAAGCTATAGATTTTTAAACCCTTCCCTCAGCACATGCAACCAAGTTACAACCACTATCACCCCCACCTTAAGCTATATCTGCCCCTGTTATGCAGCGTAGCACCCTAACCCTGACCCCAACCTTAACCCTCTGTCTTCATCTTACCCTGTCCTCTGCATTTTTGTTTTTTGTCCCACCAACCATCTGCATGCCCGAATCCTTAAACCTCCTCTTTGGCCTCCTGCTTCTCCTCATGCCTGGTGGCTCCATCCTCAGCCTGCTCCCCCTGATATACCTTGGTTACATGTCCGAATCATATGAATCTCACCTATCTTTGCCGCCAAGTCGACCAACCTGCACCATCCCTCTGATATGCTCATTCTTAATCATGTCGATTCTCATCACCCCCAAGAAAAATGGCAACATTCTTAGGAGTGACAAGTGAATTTTTATTCAAGACATTCAATTATTTATATATCAGCAGTTACCTGCTGCAGTTACGTTCCATTCCTCCCTCAGAGGATGACTGGAGAAAAATATATATATTATTCAGCTTCTTTATATTGGAAAGTTGGAAAAGAGTTCTACTTAAAAGAGTTTCTTGCTTCTTTCCCATGAATTCTGGTGTTCCTCAGGGATGTGTTCTGGCTCCCACTCTGTTCAATGATTGCATGAAGTGGGAGTAGGGTTTTGGAGTCCAGTACCTTAGGTGCCTTAATGCCCATTTCCTATGCAGGAATTGCAGGCCATTTTAGAAGGCTAGCACCTCTGCTTGTGTCTGTGCTGAAGGGGCCACCTGGAAAAGCAATTTTGCAAAAACTTGATTCAAGGCCAATAAATTCTCTGCTGCACCCTACTGCACTTCTGACTGGCTGTTGTGTGGGCCGCTGAAGAGGAGGTACTGCTGGCCCACCACCACCAGAGGGCGCCCTGCCTGGAGTGAGGGCTCCAGACATCGGAGGGCGCTGCCGCCTCACAGGAGTAGCCAGGGTGACAGCTGTCACCCATCACCTGAGACAGCTGATATCAATCACCAGGGAGGTATATCAGCAGGACGGCATCTCCACCTCATTGCTGAGATATCGCTCTACTAAGGAGGTAACGAACTCAGCCAGTTGTGTTATTCAGAGAAGTAATACTTTGTTGCTTGTGCTTAGGTCAGCTGAAGACCGTATTGGACGTGGTTGGATAAGTACTCACATTCCAATCCTACAGTGCTGTTTTTGAGTAGAGGTGGAGGTGGTGTTTCCACCCTGTGTGTTGCTGGGTGCGGCCGCACCCACACCTGACTGTTTCTGTTCCTTGCCAGCAGTACCGGATCCGACGAGCGGAGGCAGTGGCCACCTGGGAGTTCGGGACTTGGCGGCTCCAGTATTCCCGGGGTTCGGTGGCAGAGGAAATCGGATGGTTCCGGTTCGACTCGGACAGACGTCTCCTATCGTCGAGCCTGCCCACACGACACCATTGGAATTCGGCTTACTGCTATAATTGTAATCTGTTGTGTTTGTTGTGCGTGTTCACAACAGTAAAGCTTTGTGATTTGACTTCCTCCATTGTCCGTTCATTTGCGCCCCCTGTTGTGGGTCCGTGTACCTACACTTTCACAACACTGGCCTTGAAGTGCCATTGGGCAGAGCTTGATGCTGATTATTTGAAGGCGTGCACTGGAAGGTGACAACAACACCAATAGACAGCGGGCCATGGGAGTATTATGGCCTCATTTTAAAAAGTTGCGTACTCCCCTGATTGGTTTTACACACTATCATTATTAATTGATTATATGGTTGATAATTAAGAAAAAACACAATTGTTCTTCTGTCCCAATTATGAGATAATCCTCTAATTACTAAAAATACCATTTCTACAAGAATTCCTTTAAATGGGAAAGACCAGCGTGTACTGCAATAAGTTCTAACTGTATTAAATTGTTTTGCTTTTCATTTATCGCACTACTGTAGAAAATATCTATTGGAACAGAATATTGCCCACAAACATTAAAATTTCATCCATTAAAAAAAAAAAAAAAAAAGTTTTGTTATACATGTACTTGATGAAATTTAAAATTAAACTGCAACAAGTTTTGTAGGCCTGCCCTTCACTCACAATTATTTTTTGAGTTTTTTGAGTATTTTCTTAACAAGTAAGAAATAAAATTTTCATTTAATGAGCTTAGTTTATCAACTGACCATCCATGGCATTGCATGCTTTCTGTTCATTTACTTTATGTGAAGGGCTATGCATGCACTACAATTACAGATACAAATATACAGTTCCATTAACATACATGTTTTGCAACACAGCTGATATCTGGAAGAACACAAATTCTCAACAACAGACTATAATACCATGTACTTGTACCTCTTCTTAGACTGATCAACTGAATATGCAAACATTGCACAAGGCACAATAAGCGAAGTGCACATCTCAGGCCGTGCGGTGCATTATGGGTACGCTAAATTTTTCAGCTACCAATCCACATTCAAAGACAGCGGAAAGCAGTGAGGAGTGCTATGATTTGGACCATTTCAGCCGCTGGAAAGTTGACGATTTAAAGCATTTAAGCAAAGCTTGCCTGTTACAACCAGGACTGCATACGGCATTGGACAGAAATGGAAAGAAGAGCTGGCTGCCCTTGCATATGCTGCATCGGTACAGAAACTACCGTTGGTGCCGACGAAGTAGGAAAAGAGAGCTGCTGTCGAAAATGACTGACCCCTTGAAGGCAACTGACGGATGGTTAGACAAAGTCCAGGGTCTGAAACTGTGGATATTGCAGAATATTTGCTAAGCAGGGATGAGAAATCGCTACTCTACTGGCTTTGTAATGACTACAAGGAAGGTGGGTTTCACATATAAACTCTTTGGTGTCACGTTTGTTTTGATAAGTTGGCAGACATACAGTGAAATGTGCATGCATGCAATTTGTTTATAGAACATGTTAATATTACAATATTATGCGCCACGTCATTCATGGCGCGACATTACAGTCATAAGCTGATGCATGAAAACAGCGCCATCAACCACATTATAATTTGGCACAGTTTCAAGATATTGACAAAATAAATGTGTGCAAGAAACTTACAATTTTAGCCCATCTTTTACGTCTGTCGGATCTTTTTCTTTTCTGTGGGGAAATTGTGTAGAATGAACGGAGGTTTACAACCACATTTCTTCTTCTTTCCGTCTTTGGGTGGACTCGGCGGATCCTTGCAATCGTGTGTTTTCAGCCAACTTTCTGTTGTGAAAGTGTAGGAACACGGACCCACAACAGGGGGAGTAAAAGAACGGGCAATGGATAAGACAAACAGTAACAATTTAATGTTGTAAATTGTGCACAACGGAATACAGACAATAACCAGTTTGGAACTACAGTCAATTACGTTGGGTGACGTGTGGGCAGGCTTGAGGATAGGAGACGCCCGTCCAGAACCGAGCCAGATCCCACACGGCCCTCACCGCCAACGGATCTGAAGAACACCGGAGCTGCCAAGTCCTGTGTCCCCAGGTGGTCACCGTCTCCAGCTGTCAGACCTGGTACTGCTGGCAGAGAACAGAAACAGTACAGGTGAGTGTGAGTATGCACACTCAGTAATCCCACAGTCTGTGTTCTTTTGGGAGGGAGCACCTCCACCTCCAGTCACACACTCGTGCAGCTCCTGTCTAACCACTTATCTGGTTGGGGTGTGAAGCGAAGCCGTCGCTGATCACACCAAACGCCAATCCCACAGATAAGGCAACACCCACAGGAAAATGGCTGCAAAGAAGTTCAGACTATTAGTCAGTGTTTTCGGTTTAGCAGAGAAAATTACCTCCAAGGTAGCTGATTTCTCGGCGAGATGGTGGAGTTGCAGTCCGGCCTTTATGGTGATGGTGATGAGTTGAATGAGTGACAGCTGGTGCTGATGATGAGTGACAGCTGTCACTCCCAGTGGCTCCGGCGCCCTCTCGTGCTTGAAGCCTGCACTCCAAGCAGGGCACCATCTGGTGGTGGTGGGCCAGCAGTACCTCCTCTTCAGCGGTCCACACAACAGGACCCCCCCCCCCCCCAACGGGCGCCAGGAGGCACCCGACCAGGCTTGTCCGGGTGCCACCGGTAGAAGTCGGCCAGGAGGGCCAGGTCCAGGATGAAGCTCCTCTTCACCCAGGAGCGTTCTTCGGGTCCATACCCCTCCCAGTCCACCAAATACTGGAACCCCCGGCCCTTCCGACGGACATCCAGGAGCCGGCGCACGGTCCAAGCCGGCTCCCCGTCGATGATCCGGGCAGGAGGCGGCGCCGGTCCGGGGGTACAGAGGGGTGAAATGTGGTGAGGTTTGATGCGGGTGTGCGGAGGTCACGCAGCAGAGGGCCTGCTCCAATTCCTGGTTCGCCCGCTCTGCCTGTCCATTCGTCTGAGGATGGTACCCGGAGGAGAGACTCACGGTGGCCCCCAGTTCCCTGCAGAAATTCCTCCAGACCTGAGAGGAGAACTGAGGACCACGGTCTGAGACAATATCAGATGGAATCCCATGCAGACGCATGACATGGTGGACCAGGACGTCTGCAGTCTCCTGGGCCATCGGGAGCTTCGGGAGGGCCACGAAGTGGGCCGCTTTGGAGAACTTGTCCACTATCGTGAGGATGGCAGTCATGCCCTGGGACAGCAGGAGGCCCGTGACAAAGTCCAGGCCGATGTGAGACCAGGGGTGATGAGGCACGGGCAGAGGCTGGAGGAGGCCTTGGGCCTTGTGGTGGTCGGCTTTGCCCCTGGCACAGGTGGTGCAGGCCTGGACATACTCCCGGACGTCGGCTTCCATAGACGCCCACCAGAAGCGCTGCCGGACCACTGCCACGGTCCTTCACACCCCTGGATGACAGGAGAGCTTGGAACCATGACAGAAGTCTAGGCCCGCAGCCCTGGCCTCTGGTGGGACGTACAATTTGTCCTTTGGACCCGTCCCCGGGTCCGGGCGCCGTGTCAGGGCCTCCTGGATGGTCTTCTCCACGCCCCAGGTGAGGGTGGCCACGACAGTGGACTCGGGGATGATGGTTTCCGTCGGGTCTGACAGCTCGGTCTTGACCTCCTCTTCATGCAGCCGGGACAGGGCGTCAGATCGTTGGTTCTTCGTCCCGGGGTGGTAGGTGATCCGAAAGTCAAAACGCCCGAAGAACAGTGACCAGCGGGCTTGCCTGGGGTTCAGACGCCTGGCGGTCCGAATGTACTCCAGGTTCCGATGGTCCGTGAAAACCGTAAATGGTACCGATGCTCCCTCCAACAGGTGTCTCCACTCCTCAAGAGCCTCCTTCACCACAACAAGTTCCTGATTGCCAACGTCATAGTTCCTTTCAGCCGGGGTCAACCTGCCGGAAAAGTAGGCACATGGATGGAGAAGCTTGTCGGACTCCCCGCTCTGGGATAGCACAGCTCCTATCCTCGAGTCAGAGGTGTCCACTTCAACTACAAACTGGCGATTGGGATCGGGCTGCACCAGAACCGGTGCAGTCGAGAACCGGCGTTTCAACTCCCTAAACGCGGCTTCGCACCGATCCGACCAGGTGAAGGGGACTTTAGTGGAGGTCAGGGCTGTCAGGGGGCTAACTACCTGACTGTAGCCCTTGATGAACCTCCGGTAGAAATTTGCAAAACTGAGGAACTGTTGCAGTTTCCTACGGTTTGTTGGTTGGGGCCAATCTCTCACCGCCGCAACCTTGGCCGGATCAGGGGTGACGAAGTTGGAGGAGATTATGAACCCCAGGAAGGACAAAGAAGTGCGGTGGAACTCGCACTTCTCGCCCTTCACAAACAGCCGGTTCTCCAACAACCGCTGTAGGACCTGACGTACATGCTTGACATGGGTCTCAGGATCCGGAGAAAAGATGAGTATATCGTCTAGATATACGAAGACAAACCGATGCAGGAAGTCCCGCAAGACGTCATTAACCAACGCTTGGAACGTCGCGGGCGCATTGGTGAGGCCAAACGGCATGACCAGGTACTCAAAGTGACCTAACGGGGTGTTAAATGCCGTCTTCCACTCGTCTCCCTCCCGGATCCGAACCAGGTGATAAGCATTCCTAAGATCCAATTTTGTGAAAATTTGGGCTCCATGCAAGGGCGTTAACACTGAATCCAACAGAGGTAATGGGTATCGGTTGCAAACCGTGATCTCGTTCAGCCCTCTGTAATCAATGCATGGACGGAGTCCGCCGTCCTTCTTGCCCACAAAAAAGAAACCAGCACCCATCGGGGAGGTGGAGTTCCGGATCAACCCGGCAGCTAACGAGTCCCGGATGTAGGTCTCCATTGATTCGCGTTTCGGACGTGAGAGGTTGTACAACCTGCTGGACGGGTACTCAGCGCCCGGTATCAAATCAATGGCACAATCGTACGGACGGTGCGGGGGCAGCGTGAGTGTCAGATCTTTGCTGAAGACGTCAGCAAGGTCATGGTACTCGGCTGGCACCGCCGCCAGATTGGGGGGAACTATAACCTCCTCCTTAGCTGTCACACCAGGTGGAACCAAGGATCCTAAACACTCCCGGTGGCAGGTTTCACTCCACTGAATCACAACCCCAGACGGCCAATCAATCCGGGGATTGTGTTTTAACACCCATGGGAAACCCAAAATCACTCAGGAGGTAGAAGGTGTTACATAAAACACAATCTCCTCCCTGTGATTTCCAGATGCAACCAATGTCACTGGCTGTGTCTGGTGTGTGATTAGTGGAAGAAGGGTGCCATCTAGTGCCCGCACCGACAATGGTGACAGTAAGGCCACTAGAGGGAGCCCAACCTCCTTTGCCCATCTGCTATCCAGCAGATTCCCCTCCGACCCTGTGTCCACCAGTGCTGGGGCGTGAAGGGTTAGATCCCCACTCAGGATCGTGACTGGGATATGTGCAGATTTTCGGGGTCTCCCCGCGTGGGTATTGTGACCCACCCTTAGCCCAGTCTCTAAGGACGAGTGCTGCTGTTTTGACCGTTTGGGGCATTCTCTCTGTGTGTGCTCGGTTGAGCTGCAGAGAAAACACTCCCCACGGATCAGCCTCCTTTGTCTCTGATCTGATCGCCTTTTGGCCCTGCTCATTTCCATAGCAATGTCAGCAGGGGGAGCTGTCGTCACGTGGAGTGCCCTGGCTGTGAAGCATGGGGAAGACGGCTCCCTTTCGGACCCGGGAGGAAGAGGGACGGCTTGTGCCTGACCACGCCCTTCATCTGGCTCCCGTCGGTGTTCTGTTAATCGGTTGTCTAACCATATAACCAGGTCGATAAGCCCGTCTAAATCCCGCGGCTCGTCCTTCGCCACCAGGTGCTCCTTAAGGACCAGAGACAGTCCGTTTACAAAGGCGGCACGGAGCGCAACAGCATTCCAGCCAGCTCGTGCTGCCGCAATGCGGAAGTCGACTGCATACTTCGCTGCGCTCCGACAGCCCTGTCATCGACAGCAGCACGCTTGAAGCGGTCTCGCCTCTATGAGGGTGGTCGAACACCTGTCGGAACTCCCTCACAAACTCAGTGTAAATCATTAGGAGCCGTGAATTCTGCTCCCAGAGCGCCGTAGCCCAGGCGCGTGCCTCTCCTCGAAGCAAATTTATAACGTAAGCCACCCGGCTAGCGTCTGACACGTACATGACGGGACACTGTGAAAAGACGAGCGAGCACTGCATCAAGAAGTCCGCGCACATCTCCACACAGCCTCCGTACGGCTCCGGAGGGCTTATGTATGCTTCAGGGGAAGGTGGGGGGGTTCGTTGAATGACCAGTGGAATGTCTGTTTCTGGCATTCGGTCAGCAGGAGGAGGTGCTGCAGCAGCGCCCTGAGCATGCGCTTCCACCTGGGCGGTGAGAGCCTCCATCCTTCGATTGAGAACAACGCTCTGCTCTGTAACTAAGTCCAACCGAGCAGTAAAAGCGGTTAAGATGTGCTGCAGCTCACCTAACACGCCTCCTGCTGGCGCCTGTGCACCTCGCTCTTCCATTGGCTGTTCAAGCGATGGTTGACGCTCCTCGGGATCCATGACGCTGGCTGAGAAATCCTGTTGTAAAAGTGTAGGAACACGGACCCACAACAGGGGGCGTAAAAGAACGGGCAATGGGTAAGCCAAACAGTAACAATTTAATGTTGTAAATTGTGCACAACGGAATACAGACAACATCCAGTTTGGAACTACAGTCAATTACATTGGGTGACGTGTGGGCAGGCTTGAGGATAGGAGACGCCCGTCCAGAACCGAGCCGGATCCCACACGGCCCTCACCGCCAACGGATCTGAAGAACACCGGAGCCGCCAAGTCCTGGGTCCCCAGGTGGTCACCGTCTCCAGCTGTCAGACCTGGTACTGCTGGCAGGGAATAGAAACAGTACAGGTGAGTGTGAGTACGCACACTCAGTAATCCCACAGTCTGTGTTCTTTTGGGAGGGAGCACCTCCACCTCCAGTCACACACTCGTGCAGCTCCTGTCTAACCACTTATCTGGTTGGGGTGTGAAGCGAAGCCGTCGCTGATCACACCAAACGCCAATCCCACAGATAAGGCAACACCCACAGGAAAACGGCTGCAAAGAAGTTCAGACTATTAGTCAGTGTTTTCGGTTTATCAGAGAAAATTATCTCCAAGGTAGCTGATTTCTCGGCGAGGAGGTGGAGTTGCAGTCCGGCCTTTATGGTGATGGTGATGAGTTGAATGAGTGACAGCTGGTGCTGATGATGAGTGACAGCTGTCACTCCCAGTGGCTCCGGCGCCCTCTCGTGCTTGAAGCCTGCACTCCAAGCAGGGCGCCATCTGGTGGTGGTGGGCCAGCAGTACCTCCTCTTCAGCGGCCCACACAACACTTCCAAGCCTATAAATTCTGTTCAAGCATTTGAAAACAGCACAATGCGTACCTATCATTATTGTATGCATCCCTTAAGGCTAAAAGCCTTTGAAACAATCCCTGTCAGCCTTAACTTTTACAGTCCACTAACGCTATGTATACAAAATTCAGTGGTAGCAGTGTGAGTTTGGTAGCTGGAATTTTTGACCCTGTTTGACCCACACAAGCGCAGATGCATTGTGCACTTCTTTTATTAAGCCCAACCCATTATTTACTGCCCTCTTCATCAAAATCTTCCTCCCCTGCCTCCTCATTATCAGAATAATCAAATGTCTGTACACCGTAGACCAAGATTAGTACAGCATTCATCATCTGTATCCTCTGGCTTGCACTTTGATTGCCTAAACATCAAATCTAGGCTTGCATCTCAGATGTACCTTCTGGCAAATTGTAACTGAACTTTCAGGTCTTTTTTTAAAGAAAATCCTCCTCTATACCACTTCATCATGAAGCTGTATAACTAGTGATGCAAAATGCAAAACTTGCATTGTGCACAATTTCTTCAATCGCACCCACAAAAACCTATAACTTCTTGTGGGCTGTTTGGGTGTCCTGGTGGCTTCTCTTCTCTTTCTTGCAGTCTCACTCAGGTTTTGAGAACTGTCTACTCTATTGCATTTTACCACAGAGTGCCATAGAGATTTGTTTCAGTTTGAGTTTAAGGAACATAATTTTCCAAATTTTTATGCTGAGAAACCCAATTTACTTTTGTATTTGAAATGGCATAAATAAATTGAAATGTATGAAATACCAAGGGGCCAAATACTTTTGCAAGCCACTGTACATTCACAATGTCATGCCAGTGACATGCATCAGTATGTATAGCATTTATAGCATGTAACATTCATGTCAAAAAAAAAAAAAATCAATTGCAAATTATTATATTCACAATACAGTCCATACTATAGGCCAGGGTTTTCAGCAGGATTTTTTCTCATTGTAATAGGATGGAAAAATCACCTTAAGAAGCTGGGGGTTCAGGGACTGCTTTGGCTTCGACCCCGCTGAAGCTTTTGCTTTATGGGCTTATAAAGGACTTTCTTTGGTGTGTTTTTTTTATTTCAAAATGTAGAGTAATCAGAAATTAATATTGAAGTAAAAAAAAAAAACACATTTGTAAGGATTTTCTATAGTAAACTGCTGTGTATAAATTAGCAGTTCTGATGCTCCTGTGCAGTGACACACATTTCTACACTCACATATGTTGGCCTGATGTCTTGTTTCTTTTGGCTTTAAAGTAAGGCTGTAATAAAGAAAAAAAATATGTCTTTACTTAAAATTTGGCCCTCAAAATGCAGGCAATAGTGTTTCAGGGGGATATAAATGTAAAAAGTTTCTTTGGCCCAAGTCTCCCCTGCAATACATAATGATATTATGGAATGTGATCCATTCAAGTGAATAAATACTTTATTTGGAATCAATCAGTTGATGACATGGTGTTATCACATGATCAATTTCATTTACAACAGTCAAACACGCAAGCACACAAAATATCTTCGATTAACTACAAGAACACTCACCTTCCAGTACAGTTTTTTTCTTCATCCTCCACTTTCCTCTGCTTTCTCTCTGCTTGTTCAAGCTTTTGTTTATCAGTGAATTTTTGGTAGCATTCCCGATGAAAACGGGCTTGGTTTGTTGTAGACACTGTGGCACTGGTAGTAGTACTCGAGTTAATAAGTGTCAGAAAGTCCGTTGCAGTTTGGGCCTTTACGCCGTCAGATTGTTTCAAAATCTCAGCACAGGACAAAGCTTTGGCCCACCTTGTTGCGTTAAATAAGTTCAATTTAATGTCACTAACAAACCATAAGTGAATAAAACATTTGATTACCTCACTCACGTTGGTTGCATCAGATGCCATGTTGGTTGTTTTTTTTTTTTTTTTGTGAACAAGCTCTAAAATGCTGCCTCCTGATTGGTCAAAATTGTCAAACCAGGAAGTGCCCGGCTTTTATAAAAAATTATCATGAATTTTATTTCTAAAACCAATTATGGGATCACGAACAAACACAATAAGCTCACATGGCCTACACTACCTACAAGTGATATTTGTGAAAGTAAGCACAATTTAGAGTAAGACAACAGATGAAACGATGAGGAGGTCAAGTTTGGAATCCTTATGCTATGGAATCCTTGAGGATGAAGGCAAAAATCAACATCAGAGGAAAAGGATGCATGTTGTGTCAGCTACCTGTTATAAAACAGGTAGCTGACAGTTTCCAAGGGTGGTAATAAATTACCATATGCAAAGTTTCTATAATGATTTGGAATGGCATGTGAGTCCAGAATGTAACTATTAACATCCATTGTTCACTGTTGTTATGTAATATCTGTAATTTCTCCAAAATATAGTCCTATCAACATTCCATTTTCACAGCGTTGACCTAGAAAGCAGAAGCATACCAAACAGTACACGTCAGCTCTCCCACTTGATTGAAGCCATACACAAGCAAACATGCACGCATACACGTACTCAGAGGCCACTTATATATATATATATATATATATATATATATATATATATATATATATATATATATATATATATGTATATATATATATATATATATATATATATACTTATACTTATAGATGTTTGTTTAGTTCCTATCACTAGTATTATATGCTTGCTGTCACTGCAAGCCCAGTAGTTTTTCACTGTATTGGAGACTCAACAGCTGAGAAGGCCACTTCAAGGGCCACTGCTGAACCTTGAAATATGTGGAGTAGGTTGAGTTCCTGCAGTGGAAATGAGTATTTTGTTAGTGAGGAAAGTAAGGTTTACTGACCTTGCCCTTGGCACATGATGCTGTGATCTCTGTGCAGTGAAAGGATGCGTTGATTATAGCACATGCGAGCTGAATGAAGAGTCAAGAGTGTCTTGATTTGTGACTGTCGTACACCAACACTAAGATCTCAATGACATCCCGAATTCAACCATTAGACATGTATTTGTTTTGCCACATGCCTATAACTCATTATTTACATTTTTGCATCATGATTTCTGCTGTCCATGAGAACCAATCCCTACCTCTACCTCTCTCTCACACAAACACTTAACACTTTTTTTTTTTTTTTTTTTTTTTTTACTTTTTATGGTTAGAAGTGGAATTTTGTTTTAAAGGCAAAAAGAAAAGAAAAAGGTCTGTCATCAGTATTATTGTTCCCACTATGGTTGTGAACATTAATATTGCATCCTCTGTCTCTCATTCAGATGAATGACACACACACACGCACACACACCCCGATAGACTTTATTCTCAAATTCAAAAACTGATGTAAGCTGATGTCTGTGTTTTGTTGGTTTTATTTTTGTTGGTTTGTCTTATAGTCTGCTTACCTGTTTTTGCACTTTATTTGTATCACCATACTGACCATCACCATATCATATCTGTATCACCTTATTGGTTGTCTTGTAAATAAAGGAGAAAAAAGTGTATCTGCTTGTGTTGAAAGTGCCAAAATTTTTGAAAGGTTTCTTAACCTTTAGATTCAAATGCTTGTGGACTTACTGAATTGTCATGACACTTGGACACTAACAGTAATCAAAGGTGGTGACTGCATGTGTTTGGTACCAGGTTTGTCTGGAGGATCCTAAAACGACGATCAGGTTAGCTACAAATGAGGGCAACAGATGTTTGTCACCTGGGGAGTGGCCAGCTTGTGGTTACTTGCTATTACTGTATACAATGTTTAAATTTATTATAATAGATGGGGAAACTCAACACTGCTGAGGTGCCCTGACACTTGCACGACTTCCACGCATCGTCGTGAGGATCCCACCTGCTGTGTTCCCAACAGGGTGCCGTGCTTTGTTCCACTGGCTGCCATGCGTTGTGCGCTGGAAGCTTCGTATAGAAAATAATTATTTTGTAGCGGATTAATCATTTTCTGTTGGAGTCGGCTGTTGAAAATGCTTCTAATCGCTTCTGGAATCACAGAGGAGCGCTCCAGCTGCTGCTTTTCTCTCACGCGCCTACGCTTAATGAGGTGGAGAACATGTCAGGGGGCCTTTACTATAACCTTTGACTCTATGCTCTGCTGGTTAAAAGAAGCTTAATTGAATTATTTCAGTCCAACGTCTTTCATAATGATGTTCCTTTATCACTAGTTACCGTGTTACCATCTCTGTAAGACTTGTAAATCATTTCAGATGTATTACATGGTTGCAAAAACAGCAGTTTTATATACAGAAGTGTTTATTTCTTGCTAACTTTGAGAAAAATATAAGTGCACTATACCAAACATAATAGATTTATACAGAAATACAGCTGTTTCTGAGCATATTACACCATCTTGGATGCGCAAACAACCAATGTATATCACACTATCATCATGGTGTTGTCACACTGTCTTCACTCAGTTTGACAGTCTCTGTGTCCCGTTACTTTGCACAAAATAAACTTCTTGTCTATTTTGACCGCACCTAGATTGCAGCATACCGACCACTCTGATTGAAAATTAATTGTAGCTGTTGTAGCTAAAGAGGCCAAGGGTTTGATACTGCTGGGATGATTTTGTGACAAATAAGAAGTTGGTATGGAGATTCAGATGAATTGTACTACTTGCAAAGTGAAGAAATATCAACTTAAACATTATAGCCAATTAGTGCGTTTCTGGAAAAGGCTGACAGTGTGCATTCTGTTTCCAGAAGGAGCTCTGTCTCCATTTGTAAAAACAAAGTGATGTGATTCAAGTGAAAGGTCACCATCACCTGGTGATGTACACAGCTGGCTTCTTGCAGGATGTGGAGATGGCCGTTAGCCAACCAGGAACCAGGCAGGTTATTAATGTAGTGGATTCAAGTAGCCATTAGTTGTTTTTGTTTGTTTTGTTTGTTTCAGCCATTACTCTGAAGTTAACTTTGTCACACATTTGAGTAAAAATACCCAGTTTTCCCCCAATGACCTCCTGACAAAAATATTTTACTGATGTTCAAGTGTGCTTTTAGGAAAACCTTTGCTAATGTTAGCTAAGCTCTGTTGACATATTAACATTAACCACTGCACTTTCGATCAACCTTTTAATATAAAGCTTTTCATGCAGTTGCTTACTGTGCAACTGAAAATGGTTTATATGTTAAAAAGTTTATATTAGCTCATCATTCAGGAAAACGTCTTCATTACTAGCTTAACACATTAATTTACTGCTGGCTTTAGTATAGGAAAATAGCAGCACATTTATCTGCAACACAACTGCTTGCTATTTACTTAGGTTTGGTGCATCTCTGGAGCCAAGTGGGTAGTACCAGATGTGTAAAAGTGTGGTATTTATAAGGACTAAATTGTGACCACAGCAATGCTTATGGTAAGGACTTGCTCTTTATTTGGATCCCCATTAGCTGTTACCAAGGTAACAGCTACTTTTGCTGGGGTTTACTTGCCACAGGTTTGTGGGGATTTTGTTTATTTACAAACAACCTGAAAACATTATATTTCTTTCATTTTTTATTCCTGCTAATTGTAATTAAGGATCAGAGGGGGCATGGGGCAGGTACACTGGAGTGCCTTGATTGGAGAGTGGTGTCAACTCAGAACATGGGTATAACTGCGCTGAACTACTGAATGGTCCTTTTATAAAAATAGTTAAGATATCAAATTTACATAAATTTACAATTTATGATGATTTATTTAATTAATTTAAAGCCTGATTTATGCAGCTGCCGCTCTTTAACTCTGTGTCATGCAATGACGTGTGTGACAGTTTTAAAGTTCTCCGTCTCTGGATTATGCTTTATTATGGACTAATCTGACTCTCAACAAGCTTTTCTTTCCACAATCTTCACCTCCAAATCAAATGTAAGCTGTACATTTTCCTCTTTTACTGAGTTTGTGCTGTAAATGTGATGCAGACTTTTCTGATCCATTTATCAGCATGCGTGCTGTATAATATGATGGCAGACGAAGGATTAAAAGCAGAAAGCCTTTTCTGTTTGATTTAACAGGTGCACCTCAGGCTGCAGGTCTGAGTCTGAACACCGTATGAAAAACTAAACGGACGGCGTTTAATCACAGAAATGATTCCTCTCCCACTTTCCACAAATCGGTGAGTGTTAGAGCTGAACTTTAATTTGTACCGCTGCACGTCCAGACTGCACAGGGTTTTTAAAGGAAATACATTGTGATTGGACGGGACATTTTATCTGATGTGAGTGAAAAATCCGCTGTACAAAATCAGTTATCTACTGTGTTTATTACATGGAAAACAATACAAAAACTTTGGGACCTTTTTTGTCCCGTGACTGCGAATATCTGGTTTATACAACGACTGTTTAGTTGAGTTTTACTCTACATGGGACTGAATAATAAATTTATCTCGCAAAGCTTTGATGATGATGTCGGCTTCCATCCCACATGGGTGACTTGATTTTCCTAAATTTTTCTTCTGTTCAGGTATGAAGGGAATCTGTTCATCTTGAAACCCTTGCTGTGACTATTTGTGCATCCAAATGCACAACAACTCTGCATTTTCAGCGAATAAATAAATAAAATAGTTGAATTTACAGTAGTATTCAGAATAACAGTAGTGCTATGTGACTAAAAAGATTAATCCAGGTTTTGAGTATATTTCTTATTGTTACATGGGAATCAAGGTACCAGTAGATTCAGTAGATTCTCACAAATCCAACAAGACCAAGCATTCATGATATGCACACTCTTAAGGCTATGAAATTGGGCTATTAGTAAAAAAAAGTAGAAAAGGTGGTGTTCACAATAATAGTAGCATCTGATGTTGACGCTACAAACTCAAAACTATTATGTTCAAACTGCTTTTTTAGCAATCCTGTGAATCACTAAACTAGCATTTAGTTGTATAACCATAGTTTTTCATGATTTCTTCACATCTGCAAGGCATTAATTTTGTTAGTTTGGAACCAAGATTTTGCTTGTTTACTAGTGTGCTTGGGGTCATTGTCTTGTTGAAACACCCATTTCAAGGGCATGTCCTCTTCAGCATAAGGCAACATGACCTCTTCAAGTATTTTGACATATCCAAGCTGATCCATGATACCTGGTATGCGATATATAGGCCCAACACCATAGTAGGAGAAACATACCCATATCATGATGCTTGCACCACCATGCATCACTGTCTTCACTGTGAACTGTGGCTTGAATTCAGAGTTTGGTGGTTGTCTCACAAACTGTCTGCAGCCCTTGGACCCAAAAAGAACAATTTTACTCTCATCAGTCCACAAAATATTCCTCCATTTCTCTTTAGGCCAGTTGATGTGTTCTTTGTCAAATTGTAACCTCTTCTGCATATGTCTTTTATTTAACAGAGGGACTTTGCGGGGGATTCTTGCAAATAAATTAGCTTCACACAGGCGTCTTCTAACTGTCACAGCACTTACAGGTAACTCCAGACTGTCTTTGATCATCCTGGAGCTGATCAGTGGGTGAGCCTTTGCCATTCTGGTTATTCTTCTATCCATTTTGATGGTTGTTTTCCATTTTCTTCCACGCGTCTCTTTTTTTTTTTTTTTTTTGTCAATTTTAAAGCATTGGAGATCATTGTAGATGAACAGCCTAGAATGTTTTGCACCTGCATATAAGTTTTCCCCTCTCCAATCAACTTTTTAATCAAACTACACTGTTGTTCTGAACAGTGTCTTGAACATCCCATTTTCCTCAGGCTTTCAAAGAGAAAAGCATGTTCAACAGGTGCTGGTTTCATCCTTAAATAGGGGACACCTGATTCACACCTGTTTGTTCCACAAAATTGACGAACTCACAGACTGAATATTACACTACTATTATTGTGAACACCCCCTTTTCTACTTTTTTACTAATAGCCCAATTTCATAGCCTTAAGAGTGTGCATATCATGAATGCTTGATCTTGTTGGATTTGTGAGAATCTACTGAATCTACTGGTACCTTGTTTCCCATGTAACAATAAGAAATATACTCAAAATCTGGATTAATCTTTTTAGTCACATAGCACTACTATTGTTCTGAACACTACTGTACATGCAGACACATTAACAGCCAATGCTATTTTTGCCCCATGATGTCACCATGAGTCACCTGACCGATTTTTTTTGACTCGTCATGTCTGCACTCTCTCTAATAAAGACATGCTAGGGTACAAAACAGGCCACCAATTTATCACAGGGCCACATATAGACAGTCAAACACACGGTTAAGGTGCCCTGACACTTGCATGCATTTTGGCTCCGCACTCTCGTGCACTTTGTTGTGACTGTCTCACCCGCTATGTTCCCAGCTGGATGCCGTGCTTTGTTCCACTGGATGCCGTGCTTTGTGTGCTAGATGTTGCATATATAAAACAATTATTTTGTAGCAGATTGATCATTTTCTCTGAGTTTGGCTGTTGAAAACACCTATAATTGCTTCTGGAATCACAGAGGGCTGTTTCAGCTGGAGCTTTTTTCTCTCTTTCTCCTGCTCTTCATGAGGTGGAGAACACATTTGGAACCGTCTAACAGGTAATTATTTTTTAATGCTTATATTGTAATAACTTGGTAAAACAGTTGCATTCCTTCTTATGAGCAGATGTAAAAGTCTTGTTATAATTGTTCAGATGAACTGTGATGTGCTGATGCAGTCACTCACACTCACAAGCAGTGTTTTTAATTGTTTGCGCAATGTTCATGTAAAGTTCACATAATTATTGCGATGGAGATTTTGAACATTTCAAAATTTTCTTTGTGTACTTGCACAAAGCTGCACACACTTTACGACAGTTTACATCGGTTTGTGACAACTTTATTTTCCTGCATGGCAGAGTGCATGCAAGTGCACGGTTCAAACTCATGCAAGTGTCACAGCAGCTTTACACATACTGTCAGTTTAGTTACCAATTCACAGAATCTGCATGTCTCTGGAAGTTTTAGAGAGCAAACCCTACATACAAAGGATCAGGTGGGAAGTGATTCCAGGAACCTTCTTGCTGTGAGGCAAACAGTGCTAACCGCTAAGCCATCTTGTTTAAAATTTTGTAATTTACCAGAATGGGTTGGGGTAGAAATTTGGAAAAAGATTCCTCTCTGCTTTCTGCCATTCTTTTTCTCATCCTATACGCCAAACATCTCTGCATCACAGAAATAATTTTTGAACTACAATTACAATCAACCCATATACTGAGAAATAATAATAATAACAATAATGATAATAAAACTGAAGACAGTGCATACCTCTCCTGGGGTAACAAGGACCACCATTCTGGTCTCCACCACAGATGGAGAATTTTTAAAGTATTGGTTTGTGCACAACAACACATCTTTATGATGTCATAGTGTAACCTCCTGAAACTCTAGGAAAGATATAGACTATACTAGAATGTGATACTGCCTCAACATTTCACGAGCTTACTCCTGACTATTGTGGAGCAGCTCAGTGGATAAAGAGCTGGTCTGACAATATGCAGATCTGGGTTCAAATCTTATTTTGTCTGTGTCCTTGGACAAGACACTTAATCTGCATTGTCCCTGTTGTAAATGGGTACCTTGGCTGGGGAATTAACTGATGAAGTTGTAGACTTTCATCCACTTTATACTATGGAATATAGAGATAAGCATCAACACCAAGTGGTCTCAGGGCCTATATAGGACTTCTACCTGACCCAAGGACCATCTCTCCACAAAATTGTGCTGAAATCTTTCTTCTCCTTTTGTTATCGTGCACTCAAAAATTGACTAACTGGATGAACTCAATTCAATTCTGAGCAGGATTTCTATCTAATAAATATATGTATTGCCAACTAAATTAAATTGAATTGAATTTCCGTGCGCGGATGTGCTTAATTTGAGTTGGGGCTACATATATTTGTTAGATGGAAATCCTGCTCATGAGTCATTTTTTTGACTGTGTACACAAATAGACAATGGCAATCACATGATCTGAGGTAAACAATGCTATTCTCAAACAGTTTGTGCAGCTTCCTATTTCAAAGTCAGAAATACATTAAACGCCTGCATCAATTCAACCCGAGGCTGCATCAAAAAAGATTTGCTATTTAAAACACAAACAACCTTTATAATTCAATAACTTGCCAAAACAAAATGGCCTTTCTGTAACAAAGACTTTAACTGATGTTCAGTGTGTTGTTGTGCTCTATTTTTTTTATTGCTATCTGTTTGGCAGAGGTAAGTTTATTCACTTTTATGATAATTTTACTCTTTAGAAAACCACATTTTCACATATTATTTTTATTTGCAATGCATTGAAGAGCATTCCATTGTGTGTATGTTGTTATTAATTTTGATAGAGTAATTTGGGACCTTCATGAGACTCAAGGGAATGATGATAAAAAAGGTGATGGCATGTCATATCACTGCAATACTGTGGCATGCTGTACACAGCAGGTACATTTTAATTGAAAAAAATGTTCACCTTAAAACACATACAGCATGCGCTGGCCCATGTGGATTGTAACAAAAGTGCACCCTAGACAGCTACTACTAAAAAAGTAGCAGCTGTCTAGTCATAAGTAAAGTAAAGTGTGATGCTTGGTGCGTGACCTGAGTACCACGTGAACTGTGAAAATAAGGGCTCCAGTGAACGGGTCGTGATCTAATATATAAGGCTGACTGTGTGTGTGTGTGTGTGTGTGTGTGTGTGTATGTTCGCGCATGTACGCTTTCAACCTACAGGCCCCAGTGACCTCCCCTTGGTGCCCCCAGTCACCATACCCATACCAGTTTTGCTGTCGATTGCTTAATTGCTGTGGTTGTGCATAATGATCACACACCCACACTCTGTCAGTTTTATATATTCGACTAGCTGAATTACCCATGGAAACAGAGAAGGGGATGAGATGGTCTAGTGGTTAAGCGGTTAAGTGGTTAACCGGAAAATCACTAAGGGCCCTTGGGCAAGGTCCGTAATCCCCTAGTTGCTTCCGGTGTGTAGTGGGCACCTTGCACGGCAGCAGCCTGACAATGGGGTGAAAGTGAGACATTGATGTGTAAAGCACTTTGAGCGTCTGATGCAGATGGAAAAGCTATATAAATGCAGTACATTTACCATGTTATTGTATATTTCATGTCATTTTAGTTAAAGCTGGAATATCTGCAATCTTCAATAGATAAAATATAGTCTGAAGTTTAATAAATATAAACTGCATCATATTTAGAACCCATTAGAACCCATTCCCATTTTTGGGAATTTTTAATTCGTGGGAACATACATAATTTGAGGGAAATCCATAGCGTATTTCGCCCCAGCGAACGTCGAAACCTGCAGACGAATTCAAACCGGAAGTGCGTCTGCGCTTGCGCAACCTGACTGACCCGTTTTTTTTTTATGTTCAGCGCCTGAAAAATCGTTGTTTTATAGACCTAGATGTCAGATAATAACCATAACTGTACACCATCCGACACCAGTCACCAGGCAACTCACCTGTCCAAAAGCAGCGCTGCAAAATCCTCGTGAGTTCGATCACCAGTATTCTGTCACAGTTGCTTCCAACGATCTCTTTGGTTCCCAATGTTCACCGTTGTTGATCTTCTCTTTTTCTCTCGCTCCAAATGACGTCTTTTCTTCGCACTTTCTGTGTATATCGCCGGTCTTCCTTGCTTTCTTCCACTTCTACTGTCTCTCCCCTCCATCTTGCCTTCTTCAGTTTTAAATTTCTATCCCAGTGTGCATCGCAGCTAGCACGGAAACCCCCCACCTGACTTGTGACGTCACCCCGATGATGTCCTGGCTTTCAAATTTTTGGCACGTGCCAATAATTCATATGGACAATCAATATGGACAAATTTTAATCACGTTCAGACTAATATTTTGGGAATCCTTTATATTCACACTAACAAACAAAATTACTTTGGTCCCCATCAATATTCTAACAATCGTCTCAATTTCAATATGCTTCCTGGCACTCCAGCTTTAAGGTGTATTAAGTTGCATTACATTGTGTGCATGTTGTCATCATTCATTTTCATAGATCAATTTGTGACATTCACGAGACTCAAGTGAATGATGATAAAAAAAAGTGATAGCATGTTGTATCACTGCAATGCTCTGGGATGCCATACACAGCAGGTACATTTTAATTGAACAACCGTGCGCCTTAACTCGCACGCGACATGCGCTAACCTATTCAGATTGTAATTAAAGTACACCCTAGCTACCCACTACTACATAGTAAGTAAATTGTGGTGCTTGCTACCTGAACTGAGTACCACATGAAATGCGAAAATAAGGGCTCCAGTGAGCGGGTCGTGATCTAATATATAAGGCTGACCATGTGTATATGTGTCCCCAGTCACCATAGCAATTTTGGTGTTGATTGCTTAATTCCTGTGGCTGTGCATAGCGGACACACACACACACACACACGCACACACACACACAGACGCACGGACGCCGTCAGCTTTATATATTAGATACTATTCATTAGGTTTTGCACAATGACTCACTTAAATTCCATTTTCTTTTCCAGTGAAGGTGATGATGATTTATTAATGCAACTACCTGTTGTTGAATTGATGCAGGGTTTTTTTTTTTTTTTTTTTGTATTTGTTAATGTGGAAGTGTTGTGGCATCTCTCATCCACCGTAGTTTTCCACTGTCTCACTAATTAACACTTTGACACTCAACCACAACACATTCTACTCATACATACATGCAGAAATAATCTAAGCTGACATTTATTTTTTGTGATATTCCATGTCCATGCCTGTTTATATTAAAAACTCACAGGGAAAAAAGCTATTCCTGCTTTGTGACTAAAGTGAGACATTTCACTGACATTTCCTTAGTTGAGCCTATATGTTGGGATGACCTGTATTATCTCTTCCTCATCATTTTTCCACTAGTTTTTGATGATTCCAACAGCACTGAGATATTGCTCATTCTTACAAGCAGATGCTCCCCAGATCCATCTGTCTGTTGCCATTTCATCTTTATTGCCATACTGCTTATCTGGCACTGATGGAATTGTTAAAAAAGCAGATATGAGCAGAATCTAGGAGGACCTGCCTTTGTCAGAGCGTGTGTTCCCATCAGATGAGAGCATGATGATAAGAATCTGAGCAACGCCTGCAGGTCGTGTCACTCTATGCATAACAATCTCCACCTCTGTGGCTGGAAGAAAAACATGGTGAGACAGCAGAGAGGGGGCTGCAAAGACCTGCTTTGGTAATAAATATGTATAAGGTGTCTTGACTTGCCTTTTTGGCCAGCTTGAATGATCAATATTGCACAGCACTCAATTTCAAACAAGGAGACAAATCAAGGTCCTGTTTGTACTGTCTGCAGCTATTTACAGGTGAATAAAATATTAGCATTTATATCCGGTTTTCAGGTTTAAGACTGTCTTCAAAGATCATAAGCAGAAACTTAGATTTAATAACTTTGCAGCAAATAGAGAATGCATGCTTTATGTAAATGGTAAACAGACTGCATTCACTGTATATAGTGCTTTTCCATCTGCATCAGATGCTCAAAGCGCTTTACAAATAATGCCTCACATTCACCCCCATGTGAGGCATTATGTGCTTTATTTCAAATGAACTTTGTTAATGTCTCATTTAAAATCATATAAAATCAGGCTGAATGGCTCCTGCTGCAATTGCTGTGTTGTCAGTCTTGAGCAATTCATCATACCATACCAACTTTATTTATAAAGCACCTTAAAATAGCCATCATCGACACAAGGTGCTATACACTACAAACATAATACAAATTAAAACACAATAAAATAAAAAGAACCACTAAAATGCAATTAAACAATGATCAAACTAAGCCTCGTTGGTGTCAAAAGCCAAGAAAAAAAGATACGTTTTTAAATGAACTTTAAAAATGACCAATGAGGGTGCCTCCCTTAAGCCCCTTTCACACCGGGGCTGCTCCCAGTTGCTCCCTGTTGCGTCATGACGACGCAGGAATGTCTGCGTCAGGTGCGCGCAGCAGGGGGCCGAGAGGAGGTGAGAACACAGCCTGCAGGTTCTCTGTACAGAAGTCAGAGTGCACAGTTTGGCTGCAGACAGACTGTGACTTATTTTCTACTTCATATTTGTTGTTGTGCTGAGCTGCAGGTCTGCACTCTGAGTTCTGTTATAGTTTATCTTTCCTCCTTTGACCGCAACATGTGCACAGGTCCAAAATACTTCATGAGCACAATCTCTAAAGCCCCTTTCACACTGGGGCTGCCTCGAGCTTCCTGTGGTGTCATGACAACGCAGGAATGTCTGCGTCAGGTGCGCACTGCAGCCAGACTGTGCACTCTGATTTCTCTTCTAGTTTATATTTGTTCATGTGCTGAGCTGCAAGTCTGCGCTCTGAGTTCTATTATAGTTTATCTTTCCTACTTTGACCACGAGATGCGCAGGCGCGCCTGAGATGCGCAGGCGCGCGAACGAACCGTCCGTGAGCAAATGTGGTGATGTCTGGAGTTCTACTTGATGTTGACATGTCCTGTCTCTGGCAATCAGTCTGTGAGCAGGACTTATGTCTGTTTTTGTCCTTTTTTAAACACAGTTATGAGATTTTGAGGGGACAACAAGGAACTAATGCCTGCAGCCACAGTTTTTTTTTTTTCTTTTAATTGTTCACATGTGTGAGCGTGAACAAACAGTCCGTGAGTGGACTGGAGATGTCCGGACTTTTTACTGGATGAGGACATCTCCTGTCTCTGGTCATTGGTCTGTGAGCGGGACTTATGGATTTTATTTAAACACTTTTGTGAGAGTCTTCTCACAAAAGTGTATAAAAGTGTTTGCTCCTGCTCCTTTGTGAAAAGGAGCAGCAAGGAGAAGCAGCTGCTGCAATCAGCATTTTTTTCTGTTTTTGAGCGTGTAGTTTTACTGCATTGTGTACACGGTATAAAACAATCCTGCGTGATTTATACTGCGGGAACAATGGAACACAGCAGGAATCATAAATTGGCGTCGGGTAATGTCGGCTTGTGAGGGTGTGGCTTCCAGTCACGCTGAGTACTGTCCTGTTGCTCTGACTTGCGCTGAAAAAACTTAATTCTGCATCGTGCAGAGGACGCAAAAAAAATTAAACGTTTAATTTTCATTTGCGCCCCTCACGCTGTTGTGGCGCTGAGCTGCACCATGTTGCTTCCACGCGGTATCGTCATAACGATGCACGACGCAACTGGGAGCAACTGGGATCAGCCCTAGTGTGAAAGGGGCTTAACACCCAGAGGCAAGCTGTTCCACACTTTGGGAGCAACAACAGAAAAAGCCCTGTCCCCCTGAGCTTTCTTTTCAACCTTGGCACTTGCAGGAGCCGCTAGTCGGCCGACCTGAGAGACCGACTAGGTACATAAGGCTGAAGAAGCCCAGAGAGGTACGATACAATGACGAGACAATGGAGGGACTTAAACACAAACATAAGAATTTTAAAATGAACCCTAAAACAAAGAGGCAACCAGTAAAGTGCGACCAGGACAGGAATCATATGCTCCCTCCTCTGAGCTCCTGTCTATAGCCACGCAGCAGCATTCTGGACTAAGTACAGACGGGAGAGAAGTGAATGATTTACTCCCACACAAAGTGAATTGCAGTAATCCACACAAAATGACACAAAAGCATGAATAACCATCTCAAAATGTTGCCTGGAAAGAAAAGGTTTCACTGTTGCCAAATGCCTAAAATGATAAAAACCAGATTTCACCACTGCTTCAATTTGACTGACCATTTTAAGATCGCCATCCATCTTAAAACCATGATTAAGAATAACCGGTTTAAAAACTGATTCCGGGGTCCCAAATCGACAGAGGAGGGCTCACAAAAAACTACTAGGTCCAAAAACTGCCACCTCTACACCTCTGTTTCTTTTCATTAAAACTAAGCCAGGCTTTAATATCCTCTAAACATGTCAGGCACCATTTCAATGACTGACCAGCTCTCTGAGTCATGGGCAAATAAATTTGGCAATCATGTGCAAAGCAGTGGAATAAAATCCCATGTCTTCTAAAAATAGTCTACAGAGGCAATAGATATAAAGAGAAAAGCAAAGGCCCCAAAATAGAACCCTGTGGAACATCACATGACAAAGGGACTGCAGAAGATTCAAAGCCACCAATATTCACAGAAAATGTCCTGTCTGTCAAATAGGACCGGAACCACTCAAGCACAGTACCACCAATGCCCACCAGGTGATGTAGCCGAGATAATAAAAAAACCATGCTCAACCATATCAAAAGCAGCCGTTAAACTGAGCTAAACCAAGATAACACAGTTGCCAGTGTCACATGCAAGAGGAATGTCATTAAAGACCTTAACTAACACTGTGCTATGAAATGGCTTAAAACCTGACTAAAACTCTTCCGACTTTGCGACAAAATCAACCCCAGCAATCAGTACAGCCTGTAAGTATCACATTTTCTTTTGTTTTAAATTTGTGTTGTAAGAATTGCACGTTACAATGGCACGTTAGCTCTGGTTTGTTCCTCTAAAGGGAATGAGCTAACCCCTTAGCAGCTAGCTATTTGCATTATTATGCTGGCAGCAAGTAAGCCTGCAAAGGGCAGCTTGCTTATTTCAATGCATAACCTTTGGAAGTCACAGTAACCGAAGTAAAAACAAATGAAGTTTCGCAGATTTTTTTAGTCCAATTTTGCATGTTTTTTTGTTTTTTTTTTACGTCCTCATCAAGCAGCCAGTCACAGCGCCGCGAAGGCAGAGCACGCGCATTGTGTTCTGCGTGTGTCTGTTTATAAGAACCTTCTCGTCCAGAAGAAAAAAGAGCGCCAAGAACTACCAGTGATGCCGGTAACGGCACTGAGCTTTACAAAGACATTTTACGCTTTTTTTCTCCGAGCCGCTCCGCATCTGCTGTTAAAAACAGATGATCCTCCGCGCTTTCTTTTCAGTGAGAGCAAGGGCAGCCAATCAAACAACAGCAACCGATCAGCGCCAACACCTACATGCATTTCATAATGAGGTTGCCAAATAAGCTCCGAAACGACGTTATTAAGGGCAAACAACGCGTTCTAAACCCAGCATAGTAACATAGCTGTTTCAGAGAGCCTTTTAGGAAGGTTCTGAGCCATTACAGACCCAACCAATTTTTTTTGGGCTACATATCACATCACAGAACAAGGATTAATGCCCCATTCAACCTCTCTCTATCACCTTTAAATATCTCCTAAGTACCATAAGTCTATGATTGGTTTCACAGACATTTGTTGAGAATTTTATAATTGTGATAAATAAAGTGGTGGAACCATGAGATTGTTATATATGGATATACAGTATTTTTCCAAGAACAGTCAATAAACCTAAAACATTGAATCTGCTTTATTAACTGTAAATACAACCCCAATTCCAGTGAAGTTGGGACATTGTGTAAAATGTAAATAAAAACAGAATACAATGATTTGCAAATCCTCTTCAACCTAGAATCAATTGAATACACCACAAAGACAAGATGTTTAATGTTCAAACTGATAAACTTTATTGTTTTTGTGCAAATATTTGCTCATTTTGAAATGGATGCCTGCAACATGTTTCAAAAAAGCTGGGACAGTGGTATGTTTACCACTGTGTTACATCACCTTTCCTAACAACACTCAATAACCATTTGGGAACTGAGGAAACTAATTGTTGAAGCTTTGTAGATGGAATTCTTTCCCATTCTTGCTTGATGTACGACTTCAGTTGTTCAACAGTGCGAGGTCTCCGTTGTCGTGTTTTGCGCTTCATTTGCGCTTCATAATGCGACAGGTCTGGACTGTAGGCAGGCCAATCTAGTACCCGCACTCTTTTACTATGAAGCCACGCTGTTGTAACACATGCAGAATGTGGCTTGGCATTGTCTTGCTGAAATAAGCAGGGACGTCCCTGAAAAAGACATTGCTTAGATGGCAGCATGTGTTGCTCCAAAACCTGGATGTACCTTTCAGCATTGATGGTGCCATCACAGATTTGTAAGTTGCCCATGCCATGGCCACTAACACCCCCATACCATCACAGATGCTGGCTTTTGAACGTTGCGCTGGTAACAATCTGGATGGTCTTTCTCCTCTTTTTGTCCGGAGGACAAGACGTCCATGACTTCCAAAAACAATTTGAAATGTGGACTCATCAGACCACAGCACACTTTTCCACTTTGCATCTGTCCATTTCAAATGCACTCCGGCCCAGAGAAGGCGGCGGCATTTCTGAATGTTGTTGATGTATGGCTTTCACTTTGCATGATAGAATTTAACTTGTACTTGTAGATGTAGAACTAGATATAAAATGTGACTGCAGGCTTCTCACTACAGTCCCAACTTCATTGGAATTGGGGTTTGTAGGTCAAATTTCATATTTGAGTAAAACATGTCGTCCACCTAAAGGACCTGATGAGAGGACCCAGAATACAGTGAGGAAAGTAAGTATTTGAACACCCTCTCCCACTTAGAAATCATGGAGGGTTCTGAAATTTATTTTTTAGGTGCATGTCCACTGTGAGAGACATAATCTAAAAAAAAAAAAAAATCCAGAAATCACAATGTATGATTTTTTAAAAATAATTTATTTGTATGTTACTGCTGCAAATAAGTATTTCAACACCTGTGAAAATCAATTTTAATATTTGGTACAGTAGCCTTTGTTTGCAATTACAGAGGTCAAACGTTTCCTGTAGTTTTTCACCAGGTTTGCACACACTGCAGCAGGGATTTTGGTCCACTCCTCCATACAGATCTTCTCCAAATCTTTCAGGTTTGGAGTTGCAGCTCCCTCCAAAGATTTTCTATTGAGTTCAGGTCTGGAGACTGGCCAGGCCACTCCAGGACCTTGAAATGCTTCTTATGGAGCCCCTCTTTAGTTGCTCTGGCTGTGTGTTTGGGGTCATTGTCATGCTGGAAGACCCAGCCATGACCCATCTTCAATGCTCTTACTGAGGGAAGGAGGTTGTTTGCCAAAATCTCGCAATACATGACCCCATCCATCCTCCCTTCAAGACTGTGCAGTCGTCCTGTTCACTTTGCAGAAGAGCACCCCCAGAGTATGATGTTTCCACCCCCATGCTTCACGGTTGGAATGGTTTTGTTGCGGTTGTCCTCATCCTCTAAACATGGTAAGTGGAGTTGATTCCAAAAAGCTCTATTCTGGTCTCATCTGACCACATGACCTTCTCCCATGCCTCCTCTGGATCATCCAGATGGTCACTGGTGAACTTCAAACAGGCCTGGACATGTGCTGGCTTGAGCAGGGGGACCTTGCTGCCCTGCAGGATTTTAAACCATGACAGCATCATGTGTTACTAATGTAATCTTTGTGACTGTGGTTCCAGCTCACTTCAGGTCATTGACCAGGTCTTCCTGTTTAGTTCTGAGCTGTCAGCTGTCAGAATCATCCTTAACCCACAAAGTGAGATCTTGCATGGAATCCCAGACCGAGGGAGATTGACAGTCATCTTGTGTTTCTTCCACTTTCTAATAAATAATCATAACAGTTGTTCTCTTCTCACCAAGCTGCTTGCCTGTTGTCCTGTAGTCCATCCTAGCCTTGTGCAGGTCTACAGTTTTGTCCCTGGTGTCCTTAGAGAGCTCTTTGTTCTTGGCTATGGTGGACAGGTTGGAGTGTGATTGATTGAGTGTGTGAACAGGTGTCTTTTATACAGTTAACAAGTTCAAACAGGTGCAATTAATACAGTTATTATATGGTATGTGATTTTGCCAACTTTTGATTGGCCAATTCGCCACTTTCTGAGCTGTACCACATGTGGAGTTGACCGCTGGTGGAGCCGAGTTGACCGCTGGTGGAGCTGAGTACACCTCATGTGCAGCGTAGTGCTAGCCAATCGAGCGATGCCTTCTATCGATAATGACCAATCAGATAACGCGATACAATGCCTACTTTGTCCCGCTTTGAGTTGCGCCGTGCGTCGTCATGACGGCGCAGTGTACACAATGCAGTAAAAGTTAAGGGCACAGAAAAAAAAAAAACGCTGCTGGCTGCAGCTGCTGCTCCTCGGTCTTCTCTCACAAATGTGTTTAAATACAGTTCATAAAAGTCCTGCTCACAGACTGATTGCCAGAGACAGGACATGTCAACGTTCAGTAAAAAGTCTGGACATCTGGGGGTTGGCTCCGGGTGGCTGTGGATGTCTGGGGCTCTGGGGTTGGGGGGGGTGTTTGAGGGGGCCCTGCTGCCTGCGCTGGGGGGCCTGGCTGTCGGGGGGCCTTGTGCTCTTCCTGGCCCCGGTGTTGGGCCTCGCCTCTTGTCTGGGGGCCGGGCCACGCCTTAGTGTGGCTCGGTGGTCCCTACCTTGTGCTTTGGCTCCTTTGCCCCCTGTCCTTGCCGCCGCTTGCTCCCGCCCTCTGGGGCCATGGCCCTGGTGGTGTGGTTCTGGGGCTCTCCCTATTGGTGGGTCATGCTGGCGCCCAGTGCGCTTCCCTTGGGTATGGGGCTGCTTCCCATGCCTCCGTGGGGAGGGGTGGTGTCAGGGGTGCGTTCCGGCACCGTCGGACCGCTCCCCTGTTGGTTTGCTATGCTGCCCAGTGGCTCTGGGGGCTGCCTTTCCTGGCCCCTGTGCCCTTCTGCTGCCCCTTTTCTCCTGGTTCCCCCGGGCCCTGCATCCTGGACCCACGTCCATCTTTGCTCGCGGCCGGCTGCGTGGCTTCTGACGTGCTGGAGTGGTCCATGTCATATGGTAAGGTTCTATACTCTTGTCTTGGCCAAACACACCAGCCACAGTAGTGATCGGATATTTAGCTGTGATCTAGGTCTCTGTGTGTGGATGGTTGCATGTTTGTGGCCATCACCACAATTCGATTTTTGGGTGCTCTTAAGGGGATTAACACTACGGTGTTCTAGATTAGGGTATGGATGCTCACTAATTAGACAAGAGACTGTTGCTGTCACTGTTTGTTCATGTGTGATTGTTTGTCCTGGTATGTTGTATGGTTGGGGCCCCATATCCTCGGTGTCTCACGTCACAGTTATTGTCTTCACCACTTGTCTCTCATTCTTGTCTGTCTTTGTGTTGTTTTGCTGGTCTGCCCTTCCTGATAGAAGTTGTCGGTTGGCTTTGAGTAGGATGTTATAGGCTGTTCGAGAAAGGCGGAGGGGGTCACACACACACCACATTCAATCATGCACTACATACCTTCTGTCTTGCAAGAATAAATTGCATATATGGGTATTAATGTTCATAAATGGTTCTGCCAGTGTGGCATTTACCATTACTATATATGCAGACAGAGAAAAAAAAAGTCTGGACATCTCCAGTCCACTCACAGACAATTCATTCGTGCGCGCACATGTGAACAATTAAAAGAAAAAAAAAAGGCTGCCTGTGCTCCTCGCTCTCCGCAAACTCTCTCATCACTGTGTTAAAAAAAGAACATAAGTCCTGCTCACAGACTGATTGCCAGAGACAGGACATGTCCACATCAAGTATAACTCCAGACATCTCCACATTTACTCACGAACGGTTCGATCACACACATGCGCACACGCATCTCGCGGTCAAAGTAGGAAAGATAAACTATAACAGAACTCAGAGCGCAGACCTGCAGCTCAGCACATGAACAAATATAAACTAGAAGAGAAATCAGAGTGCACAGTCTGGCTGCAGTGCGCACCTGACACAGACATTCCTGCAATGTCATGACACCACAGGAAGCTCGAGGCAGCCCCGGTGTGAAAGGGGCTTTAGAGATTGTGCTTATGAAGTATTTTGGACCTGCTGGTGCAATATGACAGTAATAATAAAGACTTGAAACTTGAGATTGATTTTTCAGTTTTAGTATGTTTGACAAACTCCCAATTTTATTGTTTACCATATAATAAAACAGTTATAGACTTTTAATTTCGGTGTACCCGTGATTATGAGGTTCACCCCATCCTGACCAGGTCCGCATAATCACGGGTACACCTCATCAAAAGTCTATAATTGTATAGTAAAGAGTGCAGAATAAGAGGGCTTCTTAAAGAAAAATTAACAGGTCTGTGTGAGCCAGAATTCTTGCTGGTTGGTAGGGGATCAAATACTTATTTGCAGCAGTAACATACAAATAAATGATTAAAAAAAAATCATACATTGTGATTTCCGGATTTTTTTTTTTTTTTTTTAGATTCTGTCTCTCACAGTGAACATCATGCACCTAAGATGAAAATTTCAGACCCCTCCATGATTTCTAAGTGGGAGTGGGAGAACTTGCAAAATCGCAGGGTGTTCAAATACTTACTTTCCTCACTGTATATCAAACGTTTTAAGTTATGATGCCATTTGGTCACATCATGACAACAAAACCTGCAAAATTTTGATTTTTTTTTTTTTTTTGTTAAGGGTATGACAAAGCATGCATTGAAATTTTGCCTCCAAACGTCACAGGATGATAGTAGATGGTTTGGCGCATAAGCCATTATCTGGCAAAAATGATCAACCTTGACCTTGTGGGTTTACCTTGACATCAAAGTTGACTAACAAGACCTGTCAAATTACGTATTTGAGTAAAACATTAAAGGGCTTGATGAGATGATACAGAATATATCAGAAGCCCTAAGGTATGACATCATTTGGTGACGTCGTGATGAAAAAACTTGTAAAATTTTGATATTTTATGGGTGTGAAAAAGCATGCAAATCATTATTGCAGACTCTTGCCTGTTCACATATAGCAGTCCTATGGAGATACCCTTCACCACACTAAAGGGTCAAGGTCAAAGGTCAATGTTACAAGAAGGTCAAACAGTAAAATCACTAAAATAACTTTCCTGGTTGCAATTTTTGAAAATTTTCCTCCAAGTGTCAAAGGATGATAGTAGGTGGTCTGGCACATAAGCCATTACTTGGGATAAGTGATAGACTTTGAACTTCAGGGTTTGCCTTGAGGTCAAAGATGACCTGCAAGTAGGTCAAATTTCATGTTTGAGTAAAACGTGATGTAATACACCAACTGAAAGGGCTTACTAAGAGGGTTCAGACTATAACAGTTTTGTGTTATGATATCATGTAGTGAACCTAGGATGAGAAAAAGGTGCCACATTTAGATTTTTAAGGATGTGAAAAAGCATGCAAATCATCTCGGATTGTCATTAAAGCAGACAAGTAGAAATTTGAGGAAGACTTCTCTTGATATGTGAAAGAATTGAGGTCAAGGTCACAATATGGTCAAAGAATGTTCAGAGACCAAGCTCAGTAAATGACCATTCCTGAAGGCATTTTCTTGATTTTTTTGCATCCAAATGTAAGGAAATTATAGGGGTTGGCCTTGCAAAAGTGGCGTTGCCTTAAAAAAATAAATGACCTTGATCTTCAGGGCTTGTTGTGAGGTCAAATGTGACCTACATGCAGGTCAAATTTAATTTCTGAGTGAAACATATCATGTGGTACATAAAATTAAATGTCTTAGTGAGTGATTTCATGCTTGCTCAGGTATGACATCATTGAGTGATGTTATGATGGAAAGACTGGGTCAAATTACACCATTAAAAGATGTGGTCCAGGCAGTTTTCATATTATTGTCTTCAAAATGCACCTATGGACACTTGGTGAATATCTTCTGTCACACATAATGTGACCTTCTGAAGAACTTGTCAGTCCCTCTTCATGGTGGTTGCTCCTCGTGGTAGTCTCTCTTGTACACCTTTTGGCAAGACATCCATCTGTCATGATTTGCCCCTGCTCTGTCTGTGATCATTATAATTTTCTGCCAGGTTGTCTTTATTGAGTTCTTTTGTCTGTTTTTTATCATCTGTTTATTTTGCTTTGTCACAACTGCTTGTTTTCTGTTCATCACTCGTCAGCCACATCTGGAGTTTCATTCTGGTTTAGTTCAGTCTTTGATCCACTGTCTCTGATTTTTGTTCAGCATTGCTTTTGTCACAGCTTGTTGTTTTCTGTTTATCACACTTCTGCCACATGTTGAGTTCTGTTGTTTGGTTTTGATCCACTGTTTTTGATTCTTTCATGATTGCTGATGTCACTAGTTTGATTTGTCAGGTTTATCACGTTAGTCTTCGGTTGTATTATTTATGTCAGTTCTATTTTCTTGATGCCTGCTTTTCTATTTTTGGTCTAGTATGAATCTTTTCTTGTCAAGTGTCCATGCATCCTTTGTCCATTAGTTCTTCTCGGTCTTGTTATTTTAGTATTTAGTTTATGGTTATTAGTTATGTCCATGTTGTCTCTGCATTCCCTTGTTACACTCCCCATCTCTGTTCTCATATAATCACGCCTAGTTTCATTTGTATCTCTGTCTCCCTCTGATCCCTGCACTCTCTTGTCCTGCACGTCCTCATCTCTGTTGACCACACCCCGTTTTGTCTGCCAACTTGTCACTGCACTCTCTTGTTTCACATTGTCTCATCTTTGTCTGTCCACACCCTCCTCCTGCCTGCTCACCACACCTGCTCCAAATCATTTCCTAATTAAACCACTGTGTATTTAAGCCCTGTTACTTTTCATGTCTCTTGCTTGTTCGTTGATGTTACTATCTCTGTTCCAGCTCACATATCTATGTTCCAAGTTTCTAGTCTTAGTGCTTTGTTGCCAACAGTGCCTGTTTTTCTTGACCTTGCCTTTTGTCTTAGCCTTTGTAACTTTGATTGCCGTGCTTGGATCTCAGCCTGTATTTTTGACGACGCCTTTGTATTACACCTGCCTGTACCTTCACCTCACTGACTGCCTTTTTGTGTACCAGACCCTCTGCCAGAATTTACGATAAAGCCTTTTACATCCTACCACCTGTTTGTGAGTCTGCATTGTGCCTCCTGCCTCCTGCTGTGTCCAGCTCCTCTGAGAATCATGACACCATCACCCTCAGGGCGACTGTTTCATTTGTCTGTTTGTGAACATCTTGGAGCCCACAATTTTTCATATACGAGGTCTGTTAGAAAATTATCAGACCTTTTTATTTTTTGCAATAACCTTATGGATTTGAATCACGTGTGAATGCATCAACCAAGCTTGAACCTTCGTGCGCATGCGTGAGTTTTTTTCACGCCTGTCGGTTGCATCATTCGCCTATGAGCAGGCTTTGAGTGAGCACTGGTCCTCCCCCCTCATCAGATTTTCATTGTGAGGAAAATGTCTGAATGGCTGGAGCAGCAATGCATCAAATTTTTCCAGAAACTGTGAGAGACAGCCAGGTGGAAACCATTATGAAAATTCAGATGGCTTTCGGTGAAGATCTTATGGGCATCACAGAGCTTAAGGAGCATTACAACTGGATTAAAGACGGCCCACAGCGGCTGAGGGCGCACCGTGCTTCGAGCGGCTATCGACAGGCTGAAACGACCGGATCAAAGCAAAGGCGGATCCAAAGCAAAGGCTGTGTTGATCCGGGATGTCGTCTGGCCAGAGAAATGGCCGAAAAGGTGGACATCAGCACTTTTCCAGCACATTCCACTGTTAAAGGAGATTTTGTCATGAAAACAGGAGCGGAGGAATTCGCCACGGAGCCGCTAATGGCGCGGAATGAAAGCACCTCCGTGTTGGTCTCACAGGACATGTTGTGACATGGTCAGCTCTTCAACAATTTCTCGGATCCTCACTTGACTGAAAAGCCACCCAAAGCCGTCTGAATCTTCCGAATGGTGGAAGAGCTGGGCATGTCCTGTGAGACTTCCAACACGGAGGCGCTTTTTGTTCTGCACCATTACGCGGCTCCGTCCTGACGCGCAAATTCTGCCGCACGTCTTTCATTACAAAATCTCCTGTAACAGTGTAATGTGCTGAAAAAGTGCTATGTCCACCGCTCTTGCTATTTCTCTGGTAGTCACACAATGTTGCGGATCAACACAGCCTTCACTTTGGAAATGATCTGGTCATTTCAGCCTGTCAGTGGCCGCTCGGAGCGCGGCGCGCCCTCAGCCGCTGTAGGCCGTCTTTAATCCAGTTGTAATGCTCCATAATCTCTGTGATGCCCATTGAATCTTCACCGAAAGCCATCTGAATTTTCCGAATGGTTTCCACCTGGCTGTCTCTCACAGTTTCTGAAAAAATTTTGATGCAGCAAAGCGGCAGTCGCTCAGCCATTTTCCTGACAATGAAAATCCGCTGAGGGGGCTGGACCACTCCTCCCACAAATCGTGCTCACAGACGAATGACGCAACCGACAGGCGGGAAAAAACTCACGCATGCGCATGAAGGTTCAAGCTTGACTGATGCAATCACACGTGATTCAAATCCATATGGTTTTTGCAAAAAAATAAAAAGGTCCATTACTTTTCTAACAGACCTCGTATAATTATGCCATTTTACTGAAGATTCAAATTCGGATATGCAAGAAGTGATTGAATTTTCAAGGACAAAGTTTGATCCAGATTATGGATTTATCTACACCTCCAAGTTTGGATGGAGGTTACAATTTTATGCCTGTTTATCTATCTTGCAGTTATCAGTCAAAAACCACTTGCCAAAAAGCAATGACAAATTGTTCATAGTAGAGTTAATCAATGTTCTGTGAAATTTTTTCTGAAAAAGAATTCAGAACCCCCCCCCCCAAAAAAAGAGAAAAAACACCTGACAACACCACAAAAAAAAAAAAACTTCAAGTGCATGAACTAAATACATATTCCTGACATTTGGTCACATCTAATTTAGCTTTTGAATAACCACTTATAAAAGGACTTTTACCTTGAAAGTTTTTTCCAAGGTAACATTTTGTGGAATTGGACACTTGGTGGAGGTTCGTGCTACAGCTTTGAAATGGTTTACGTGAGGATCAAGAGAATGCAGTGGGAGCACATGTACCCTGAGTTCTTCCAGTGATGACTGGGGAATTGTGGCAATTAAGTTGCAAATTAAATATAGCATCTTGGTCCAATGATACATCGGCATCAATTTGACCAGCTAGTGCTTAGCCTAGGCTCATGTATCATAGATCATACTGATAATGTGAGGAACCTTGGGGTAATTTTTATCTTATGTTGTCCTTTGACCTTCACATTAGAGATATTACGAGGACTGCTTCCTTCCATCTGTGATTGGTCCCATCTTGTCTATGGCAGATGCTGAGACCCTGATTCATGCATTTGTCTCTTCTAGATTGGATTATTGTAGTGTTCTATTTTCTGGTTTACCGCAGTCCAGCATTGACACACAGAGAAAGTTGGACCACATTACAACTGTTTTGGCATCTCTTCTCTGCCTTCCTGTCTCTGTGACATCAGGTTTTAAGGTTCTGCTACTAGCCTATAAAATTGTTCATGGACTGGTACCTCCCTACATAGCTAATCTAATTAAACCTTACGTACCAACCCAGGCTTTACATTCATAGGATGCAGGACTACTTTGTGTCCCTAGGGTGAATAAAAAGTCTGTGGGTCATAGAGCTTTCTCTTATTGTGCCCCTGTTCTGTGGAATGATCTCCCTGCATCAATAAAACAGTCAGATTCTGTAGAGACATTCAAGTCCAAGTTGTTTCCCCTTTCCTATGGCTAGTATACTGGCATAGTATGTTACTATGCTTTATACTGTTTTTTTTGTTTTTTTTTTTACTTTTTTACTGTGCTTTTTAAATCTTTTAATTAATTTTAATTTGTTTTCTGAATTGTTTTGTGTGAAGTGCCTTGAGCCACCTCTGTTGTGATTTGGTGCTTGGTGATTTGGTGCTAAAAAGATGGCGATGAAAATACGAGGTCTGTTATAAAACTATCCGACCTTTTTATTTTTTTTAACTATATGGATTTGAATCATGTGCGCTTGCATCAGCCAAGCTTGAACCTTTGTGCGCATGTGTGAGTTTTTTCACGCCTGTCGGTTGCGTCATTCGCCTGTGGGCAGGCTTTGAGTGAGCAGTGGTCCAGCCCCCCCATCGGATTTTCATTGTCAGGGAAATGGCTGAGCGATTGGAGCAGAGCTGAATCAAATTTTTCCAGAAACTGTGAGAGACAGCCAGGTGGAAACCATTCGGAAGATTCAGACGGCTTTCGGTGAGGATACTCTGGGCATCACACAGATTAAGGAGTGTTACGACAGGATTAAAGATGGCCCACAGCGGCAGAGGGCGCTCCACGCTCCAAGCGGCCATCGACAGGCTGAAATGACCAGATCATTTCCAGTGAAGGCTGTGTTGATCCGGGACGTTGTCTGACTACCAGAGAAATTGCAGAAGAGTTGGACATCAGCACTTTTGTGGCACATTCCACTGTTACAGGAGATTTTGTAATGAAAGACGTGCGGAGGAATTCGCGCGTCGGCACAGAGCCGCAATGGCGTGCAACAAAAAGCACGTCCGTGTTGGAAGTCTCACAGGACAAGTTGTGACATGCCCAGCTGTTACACTATTTTTCGGATACTCACTCAACTGAAAAGCCACCGAAAGCCGTCTGAATCTTCCGAATGGTTTCCAACACGGACGTGCTTTTTGTTGCGCACCATTGCGGCTCCGTCCCGATGCACGAATTCCTCCGCACGTCTTTCATTACAAAATCTCCTGTAACAGTGGAATGTGCCGCAAAAGTGCTGATGTTCAACTCTTCTGCAATTTCTCTGGTAGTCAGACGATGTCCCGGATCAACACAGCCTCCACTTTGGAAACAATCTGGTCGTTTCAGCCTGTTGATGGCCGCGCGGAGCGCGGCGCGCCCTCCGCCGCTGTGGGCTGTCTTTAATCCGGTTGTAACGCTCCTTAATCTGTGTGACGCCCAGAGTATCCTCACCGAAAGCCGTCTGAATCTTCAGAATGGTTTCCACCTGGCTGTCTATCACAGTTTCTTGAAAAATTTGATTCAGCGCTCCTCCAATCGCTCAGCCATTTCCCTGACAATGAAAATCCAATGAGATGGGGTGGACCAGTGCTTACTCAAGGCCTGCCCACAGGCGAATGACGCAACCGACAGGCATGAAAAAACTCACGCATGCGTACGAAGGTTCAAGCTTGGCTGATGCAAGCGCACATGATTCAAATCCATATAGTTTTTTAAAAAAATAAAAAGGTTGGATAGTTTTCTAACAGACCTCGTATTGAGCTTTATACCACATCGATTGTTTGCACTCATGCAGTTTACAGCAGTAAGATTTGTGATGCTGAATCTGAGTGATACTAGTCTTTAGGCATTTTCAATGTGACATACCAACTCATTGTGATAATTTCACAAAACATTAAATAAGTAAAACCAACAAACTGTGTTTTTCTGTGAAATGTAGTTTGTTTTTTTTTTTTTTGTTTTTTTTTTTTTTTTTAACCAGTGAGCAAGCTTTGCAGGATTATGGGGTTGGATTTCATCAGTAATGAGCACATCACTTAAGTTTAGCATTTTGCCTTTCTAAGTGCCTCACATGCACCTCACACACAGCCAAATCTGAAAAAATAACACACAAAATTGTTGTGCTCATTATAACTCCAGCAGCAGCTGCACCCTTTTAGTATTTAGGATTCTTGTCTCTGCACACTTGCTGCTCAACATTTTGAAACAGGAGTAATGTCACTTTGACCTTTCACTTGAGTCACATCACCATCTTTTTACAAATTCAGGCAGGGCTCATTCTAGGATAACAATGCCGGCTGTCCTGACTAACACTGCAGAACAAAACGGTATTAAAGTTTGGGACAGGATGTACATGTGATCAATTGAGGCAGTTGGTTGTAAAGGTCAAACAGGGCACTGAAGCAAGGCAGTAAAAAGACAACTTGTGATGAGCCTTAACTTTGCTTCTTGATTGGATTCCTGTACTTGACTGCTGAATTGTGTCTGGGGAGCAGTTTGGAGTGTCACTGGGCAGTTGTTGATCCTTTTCTGCCGCTTGGGTGGAGCATGACTGCAAGCCAAATGGAGGAAAAGACAGGAAATAAAGACAAGATTAATTAGTTTCATGAGGACACACCTCCTGCAGCCGCCCTCAGCAACACACTGCGTCTTCAAGGACATCCGCCTGAGTGGACACAGACTGCATTTCTTCTAAATTATATGAAATGTCTGACGATATCACTGACAATGAATTTGATGAGTTAAAGTCTGGTTAGGAAACTAAAGTTGCAAGCAGAAGCTCAAAGAGCTTTACAAGGATCCTTGCATTCACACCATTATTAGGGTGCTGTTACCCAAGGTGGTTGACTACATACTGAGAGAAACTTGAAGATAAAGGAAATTGCCCAAGGGCCCTTAGTGATTTTCCAGGGTGATGAGGGTTTGAACTGAGGATCATCTGGTCTCAACCCTGCCACCTAACCACTAGACCAGGGGTATGCAATGAGGGCCAAGACAGTGCATGTTTTCCTTGCAACCACTCACCTCAGCAGGTGGGTTTGCTGATGAGCTTCTCCCCTCAACATAAACACCTGAACATCAATGAAATCACCTGCTGAGGTGATTGGTAGAACTGGAAACCTGCAGTGGCTTGGGCCTTCTTTGCACATGATTGCACACCCCTGCAATAGATCATCATTCTTAATCCTACTTCTTACTTTCATGGCTGTGCATGCCAGGAACCCATGCTTTGAAACCCTGTCCTTACCTTGAAAAAACTTTATTATCAAGGAGGATGTCCAAATTGTCCATGTTGAATGGCAGCATTATCTTGTTTAACTACAACCCCAATTCCAGTGAAGTTGGGACGTTGTGTAAAATGTAAATAAAAACAGAATACAATGATTTGCAAATCCTCTTCAACCTATATTCAATTGAATACACAACAAAGACAAGATAGTTAATGTTCAAACTGATAAACTTTATTTTTTTTGTGGGGGGAGGGGATCTCCCACAGAAGCTGAAAGGCAAAAAAAAAAATATGTTTAAAAAGGGGGGAGGGGTGTTCTGGGGGGGGGAGCTCTATGCCCCCCAAGAAGCTGAAAGGTTTTAGCCATGCTAATGCTCCCCTCAAGCATTTGCTCAAAAAAACAGTCTGAAGGACCTCAATGACATGGTGAGATGCTGAAGAGCTTCACTCATTCATGTCTGTGACATATACGTACATATTAATGTCCCTCTCAAATTGTAGCTGAATCCCTCATTTTAAACAGATCTTGTACATGTTGAGGCAAAAGTTTATTTTTGGCTTTATACTTAATTTGTATTGTGATGTAACCAATCAAGTCCCAGAATTTTAAAATTTGTAAACAAGCAAATAATGAAAGTGAAAATGTATTCAGATAAATTGAACAGGTCAGGGTGTGACTGGTCAGAATTTGATCTCTGATGCTGGGGTCACTATGGAACTTGTGATTTGAGCACAATAATTTGGTCACAATTAATCATGAAGTCATTAATCACATCAATAATTCAAACTGCTTTAAATATAAATTAAAATATGATAAAACACAAATGGAAAAAAGATAACTATGAGACAGACACAAAAAAGAGTAAAAAAAACAAGCATTCAAAGTCAAACTATGAAACTTACATGCACCAGTGAAAAACCCACATTTTTTTTTTCAATGAGAGTGAAAATAAATTGAGACCTTTGAACAAAAAATATATGGAATATTATTATTATTAATAATATTAATATAAAGAAATGGTCTGACCATGGAATTCACAGGTGCACTGCATAATACAATAATTCAATGAAAGTTAGCACAGCGCTGTCCACTCCCCCCCGCCCAGTAGATTTCCAGAGAATTGTAGAACTTTGGCCATGTCTTGACAGCGGATGCAAAAATATGTGCAGAGGGCAGAAATCCATTTGCGGCATGTCTGAACACACATTACTATTTCAAGAGAGGTAAGTCCAAGAGAAGCCCTGAGGCCCATTGGTGCCAGTGTTTATCCCTGGCTTCTGTCACATGAAGTGGATTAGATAGTATCATGAAGTTGGACCCAAAAGTCTGGACACAAATGCAGGACTCACACAGAGGTGTGGGATGAGAAAAAGGATTTACTTTGTAAACAGGCAGAGGTCGGTACACAAAAAGGCAGGCAAGAATCAGCAGCGGCATCCAAATTATGAGATAAAACTCTGTGTTGAAAAACAGGCATAAGGTTCAAAAACATGGGGTGGCAATAACAAGCAAGGACTAGAAAAAGGCTGGTAGCAATGACACAAAGTCACAACAAACTGGCAAAGACAAAACAAAAAAAAGAGAGGGCTTTAAAAAGGCAGGTAATGAGGAGGAAATTAGGAACAGACATGAGGGGAAATTCAGGAAAGAGGCATGGCAAACAGAAGGGAAAAAAACACACCCAGACCCAAACCCCAGACACAAGACAAGCGAGTGCAGTAACCAGAAAACCAAGCAATACAAAACCCACACCTGAACACAAAGCAATACAAAACAAACAAACAAAAAAAAAAAAACATAAACATAAAGCAATACAAAATTCCAGACATGAACATAGTCCCATGTGACAGAGAGTCTATGACTCCCCCCTGGGTGGGATGCTAGGTACTTCCTTAGCCAAGCCCAGTACCCATTTACAGCTGGGTGGACTGGAACAGTGTAGATGAAGTGTAAACACAGACAGGTACTATGACTGGGAATCAAACAAAGGTCTTCATATTGGTTGCTCAACTCCTTATCCACCTACCTAGCAATCCACCTACCTAGCAATTCAGAGCAGGTAGATCCTGCTCTGAATTGCTATTCATGAGGTGAGGCATACCAGTGCAGAGTGTGGCACTTGGTGCAAAGAGATTGCATTTGCCATGTTCCTTAGGGATGGGCATGTTGTAGGCCAAACATAATATCAACCAGGCCTAGTAGCACTGGCCCTTCCCTTTAAACCAGACTGCACCAGGTTGCACAGTGCTGTGGTACTGAGAAAGTGGGCTCAAGTGAAACAATTTCTGATGAGTCAGTGGGTTACTACCAACCTGTCAGATTGCACAGTGGACAATGGCCAACAAAGCTCCCTGAGTTGAAACAGTGGAGCAAAAATGTGAGGTAACATACTGTTTTTCTACCATATCTCACTGCATGTCATGATTCAGCATCACAAAATATACATTAATCTATGTGTGTTTAGTGAATTGGTGACTCTCAATTGACCATAGGTGTGCCTTGTTTTGTGTGTGTGTTTGTCTGTCTTTGTGTGGCCCTGCAATAGACTGGTGTCCTGTCCAGGGCGAATCCCAACTCATGTCCTATGACTGCTGGGATAGGTGTTGTGGAATTTTCATAATGATGTCACCAGAGAAATGAGACAGATGAGCAAAGGCCACCCATCACTCATATGTACGATGCAGAGGGAGAGATTTAATTGCAGTTGAAGCACACGACAGGAGACATGCATCTGGAGGAGACCCCAACGGACATGCAAGCAAACATAAAACACAGAGTCTTCTGATGTTAGAATCTCAGAGAGCTGTCTTAAGGACCTGTGCCTTAGTAAAACAAGCCCATAATACAAACATGGGGGAACAGCAATTTTTCACTGACAGTAGGCAGCACCCCCCCATGACTCTTGTTTGGAGTAAGTTGGTATGGAAAATGACTGACTGTTTTCTAACTTAAAAGGGTTTCTCAAACTGTTTAAAAAATGAATCCATGGCCGAATAGATAATTTCATATATGTATTATTTTCATTGATAACTCAGTTCATATGTAAATCCAAAAAAACAGAATGTGAATTGCCTGGTTTGTGATGGCTTGACAATTTTAGAAGCATTTAGGTTAATTTGTAATATCACTCAGCCACATGGGGTGTGTAGCCAATACATTCTGAGTGCCAGTCCCAAGCCGGATAAATGAGGAGGGTTGCGTCAGGAAGGGCATCCGTGTGTAAAACAAGCCAACCCAACTATAAGACTAAGAATCAAATTTCCATACTGGATCGGACACGGCCCTATTGGGGTGGAAAGCGGGCTTATTGTTATTGTCAGTAGTCCACAAGATTATTATTATTTTTTTTTTTTTTTTTTTTGTTAACCCTTAAATGTTTTCTGTATCCTGGGAGATACAGACATCTGGAAGGCTGTGGGGGAGGGGCATGAAGTATCTGCACTTCATACTGTGGAAAAAACCTTAAGAAGGGATGGGTCATGTACCAGTCATGTGACCTCATGCCAGCATTCAAACCTATATTGATACATATCTATCAAATTCCACAATGACAGCCTATGTGGTCCAAACACACTGGTCATGAGGTAAGTTCTGATATTTTCATGTTTATTATTTTTGGTCGGACTGCTTTAGTAAATATTGTTCTTTTAGGATGATTTTTATGTATTGTTGTTTAAAAAAACTAATTAATTGCATTTCACCAGCTTTGATAATCAAGCATGCCTGTCTGTATCCTGGGGGATACATTGTCCAGATAGGGGTATAAAATAGCAATCTTCACTCTCAGATATACTTTGTGTTTGACGGACTATACTCTATAGATAGTCAATCTGTCAATAATGCCTGGCTTCTCCACCGTCATGATGCAGCCCCACTTGTCAGAAACACCAGTGTTGAAGGGACTTCAGGTGGATGTTGCCAAAGGATCTCATTTACCCTGAAAATCAGAAAAGGGGACCATCCCTCAAAAAAATTTTAAATACACCCCACAAAGTAATCAAACAGCCAAAAGTACCCAGGCCTGTGGATGATAGGAGATATGACAGGATTGACCACTTTCCCTATTCTATCAGTGAAAGGTCGATGCAGGATATGCCAGAATAGACATACCTTTATCGTGTCAGAAGTGCAATGTGACACTTTTGATCACTGGTCAAAATGCTCGCAACTGTTTCCTCAGCCTTCCACTGCCATTAGGATGTTGTTTAGTGTAAAAGCTCCAGACGGAAAATGTTACAGTTAGAACAGGAGTAAGATCTTTTCTGTACATATGTTAGTTTGTTTGTGTATACATGTTACTTAGCTTGTTTTTATAGACTTGTTTCCGGTACTCATACATATGACTGTGAATCATCCTCAATTGTTCAAGATTTTCCAACTTTTTAAAAAAGTTGTTTGCAAAATTGAAAGAGAGTAGCTAATTAATTGTCTGTAATATGTTTTCAAAGTTAAAAATGAAATATTTTAAAAGTTGGAAAATTTTAAATTCATACCCTAAATGGACAATGTATCTCTGGGGATACAGAGTCTAAAATTGAAAATAAAGGTCATATTTTGATAAAAAATCATGGAAGTGTGTAATATAGCCTTGATACATTAGAAATAGCAATTCATTTTCAAAAAAATGTGCTTGACCATTTAAGGGTTAAGTGGTCCTTGGTTTGTAAAAGTTTGAGAAACACCGCCATAGACAGCACCCATTAGCTGATGAATGTCTACGGGCGCACAACCCTCCATCATGAGGAATTCAGTAACAGCACATTGTTTAAAACGTATGTCCATGTATGTTGCCATTTCTTACCGTGTACTGTGTGCATGTGCTACTCTGAAGGCAATTCTGTGCATGCCTTAACATTACAGGTGAAAACTGCTGGTTCAATAAATAAAGGATTATTGTCATACCAGTTTCATTTCAGTATCTTGCTTGTTATTGAAAAAATCACATTGGAGGCAGAACTTTTCAGCTGACCCTTGTATTTTTACAATCACTGTATTGTTCTGTGATCCCCAGTAGCAGTCGGTGTGTTGTCCTGTACTGGGCAGTACTGCTCAAATTGTTAACAAAGGGATTTGAAAGTGACCTTTTACTATATTATTGATTTTTTTTTTTTTTTTTTTTCGAGATTAGGGAAAATAATAAAATGTCTACAAGGTACTTCTCCACTGAATTTGCTGCACAGGATTCAATTGACAGTACATCCTTGCATTTGCTTTATAGGACAAGATAGGGAGCAAGCACCTCATGGCAATGAGGACACATATGTACAAGACGGGCGGCTGTGCTTTTACACCACAAACACAAACAGAAGAACACGCATCATCAAACTAATATGCTCCATTCACAGCTTAGGGGCTGGAGCCTGACAGCCTGCAGCACAGAACTTAGCAGGACAGGGACAACCAACATGCCCGTGTAAACACAACAACGCGTGTGGCAAAGAACATTTTGTCAAGCTGTTTATTCCTTTCCTTCCTTGTCGCGGCACTGAATGTCGAGAGGCTGTTTTCTGCAGGCGAGGTAATGCAGCAGTTGGTCCCATGTGCCTTTCCACATGGCACCGCCACAGACAGGTACTACAGTACGATAGACTTCTGCCTTATCGAAGGCGGCGATGGGGCCATTCTTGGCTGTGCCACAAAGCTGCTTTGAAGCATCAGTCAATGCCCTCCTCTGTATAAATGTCACATGTGCAGTATCTCAGGTGGCAGCTGTGCCATTACATTGGCAACGGCAGGAAGCCAAAAACGAAAAAAAAAAAAAAAAAAGCCCAAAGCCTTGTACTGTGTTACACTTGGGACAAAGAGGAATGTTTCTTTTTTCATGTCTTATTCTCTTATATGTCTCCAAGGTCACATTTCACTACAGTAAGAAGAATGTAAGGTTATTTTCTCTGTCACGTCTTTCTTTTCATATTGTGTGCAAAAAGTTGTGTCTACAAAACAATATTTTTCACCATTTAGAGACGTTTGTTAAAATTCTTGGCAAAACAAGCATCTGTGTTTCAAACACTTTCAGAGACCATTTGATTCAAAACACATATCACATAATGGAGAGAACTCACTGTCCTCTTCTTGATAGCAAAGGCTGGCCAAGCCTCTTATGACACTGAAGTGCGCTAAGCCTTGCACGCTCTTTGTTTTCTTTGTTACCTGCCATTAGATTGAAGCGGGGAAATGAAGACACCTTGAGATTCTAGTATGATCGACTCACTTCTTTTTTGCAGCTACACATGAAGAGACTTCAGTGTTACTTCTCAAATAGAGGACATTACATAACCTTTGAATTATGCAGTTTTCAACAAACAATTTTCAACAAGCAGGCGGCGTATTAACATTTCAATCAGTGGTGGCATTATTTTTTAAGAGGGCATAACTTCACTCTTAATGATGGGGGATTTATTATTAGATCCACTTATTACTTACATTATGGATTTTTATTTATGTATTTATTCTCTGTAAATATGCAAATAGGTAAATATGTATAATCATGACACAGTATTTTGAAATCATCTGACGATTAAGAAAAGGACTTAGAAAGAACAAGGGGTAGGATTGAACAAGCATATGCTTCTTCCTACTCCCTTTCGGACATGTTATGTTAACATTGTTCTTGTTGCTTTGGCCTTTTTTATTTGTAATTTGTTGCTTTTCTGTTTGTTATTTGTTTTTCTTCAATATTTGAATTGTTTTTCATGTCCAAAATAAAACCTTCAATCAATCAATTAATAACTGAGAATATATTTGTTGCCAAATACAATAAACCTTGCTAAGGCCCCTTCACACATAGTGTGAAGTTTGGTGAAGTGTGCACGAAGCAGGAATTGTATGCAAAACGTGTGGAATCGTCCCCGCCTCCAATGCCTCGTACACCTGTTGCTACAACTATCTGCGCACCCCAGTGGCTGAAAGGCAGTGTGCGCTGTGCGAACCCATCACAGGTCTCAGCTAAATTCCAGGTGACACACACAAACATGTAACACCACTCGCATGGCACTTAGAAAATGTGTGGCCAGTCGCACTCTTGGCACAACAACAGACTACAGGCAATCACTGTCGTACTGCTATGAAATTTGTCTAAATGCCCCACGACTGTGGAGTTGCCGAGATGTGGCATGCCACAGATTGTCGGCTCCCCACACAACACGTGTGTGTGTCGCACGCCCCCCCACTCGCCCACTTCCCCCCTTCCCCAACATGTGCATGTGTGTGGTTCACGCGCCCCCCTGCAGGCGAGGCACCTCTCATCTGATCAGAGAGTGACACCTTGGTCTGTGCGCTGAATGGACGCGGGTGTGGTAGTTGTTGACATCTCTTGTCTGGACATCAGAGCTGCAGAACAAGCACCGCGTTTTGACGGACACCTGCGTGTGTGCGCTGGTGTCTGTCAAAACGCGGTCCTCACATCGAAAACATAAAACATATATTGCTTCTGCGACAGGCTGGAGAGTGTGCACACTGAGAAGCTGTTCCAGCGGCACTGGACCGTCCGTTTATGTGGACATGCAGCAGGCGATCCTGAACGTCACGTCTGTCTGACAGGACAGTGGAGCGAGGCGCCGCAGGACCATATGACAGGCCAACAGTACAACAAATACGCCACTTTCAGTCACATAGCAGCAGAAATTACACCATAGCAAATGCTGTTTAGCCAGTTATCACCGTGCTTTTTTTCTTTTTTTTAGTAAATACGTTTGTCTGCTTGTTGATTGTAGTCATTTCACACTCCTTGTACACAATAGCGATTGTGGCACAGTGGTAGAGTGTCTATCTGGTAATCACAGTGTGTGGGTTCAAATCCCATGAGTGTTTTTTTAAGCAGGGTTATTTAACCTCAGGGTTTTGTATTGCATTTGAATCACTCTTCTTGATGCTGATAAGTTTTCCAGCACAAAGAGCCATACAGAAGTATGCTCAAAACACAAGCTTTGAATACTCTTACTTTGGTCTTGATGGTAGGTTCCTCTTTTCTAAACACGTCTCAAATTTTTCAAACACAGCGGAAGCTGTGTCAAATCACATAGACAATTCTTTATCAAGTTAATTAGACATTATAGTTGAGATTATAGTTGATTCAAAAATAGTGAAGGAGTCAACATTATCAAGTGTTGTGTTGGGGTGTCCAGCCAGTGCATACTGAGTGCCGTCCCAAGCCCTGATAAATGAGTATGGTTGCGTCAGGAAGGGCATCCAGTGCCAAACAAGCCACCCAACCATGCAGACTAAAAACTGATTTCCAGGTTAACAACGACTGCTACCATTTCTGTTGCCCAACAGGGCACCAGCGGAAATTGGACTATGCTGGGCAACAGAGGATAGTTGATTTTGCAAAAAGGATGGAAATGGCTGTGGTGAATACCTACTTTATGAAAAGGGACGAGTACAAGGTGACATATAAGAGTGGAGGAAGGTGCACAACATTCTTTTTTTGGAGATGCAAGCTAAAGAAATTGGAGACTGTCATTTGGTGACAGGAGAGAGTGTAGCTAGATAGCATAGGATGGTGGTTTGTAGGATGACTTTAGAGCAGAGGTCTCAAACCGGTTCCAGAAAGGGCCGAGAGGGTGCAGGTTTTCTGTGCAACCGCCCGTTCCAGCAGGTGATTTCATCACTTTTAACATCACTTTGAGCAGGTGAAATCAGTTAATCAGTGAAATCACCTGCTGGAACGGGCGGTTGCACAGAAAACCTGCACCCTCTCGGCCCTTTCTGGAACCGGTTTGAGACCTCTGCTTTAGAGGTAAAAAAAGAAGCAAGTGAGAGCTCAACAAAGAATCAGATGGTGGAAGCTGAAGGAGGAAGAATGTTATGTGAAATTCTAGTGAGCATTGTGACAGAGGCCCTGGATGGGGGGAAGCAATTTTGGGCAACTGGAAAAGTACTGCAGATGTGGTGAGGTAAAACAGCTAGGAAGGTACTGAGTGTGACATCTTGACAGTGGAAGGAAGACAAGGAGACCTGGTGGTGGACAGAAAGATGTCCAGGAAAGCATTTGATGTGGCAAAGTGCAAAAGCTAAGGAAAGGCATCTAGTGAGCCTGTAGAAGAAGTATAATAGTAAGGAAGGAGGAAAAGGAACTTGTACGAGTGGCCAGACAAAGGGACAGAGGTGGAAGGATGTCCAACATGTTTGGTTGGTAAAAGATGCAATGGTAATGTGCTAACAAGTGAGGAGAGTGTGTTGAGAAGGTGGAGGGAATATTTTGAGGAGCTCATGAATGAAGAAAGTGTGTGTGTGTGAGAAGAGAGAGAGAGAGAGATGTGGTAAGAATAAATCAAGACGTACAAGAGATTAGTAAGGATTAAGTGATGGCAGCTATGAAGAGGATGAAGAGTGGAAGGCAGTTGGTCCAGATTACATTCCAGTGGAGGCATGGAAATGTCTAGGAGATTGTATAATAAAATCTTGGAAAGTGAAACAATGCCTGAGGAGTGGAGACAAAGTGTGCTGGTTCCTATTTTTAAGAACAAGGGTGATGTGCAGAGCTGCAGTAACTACAGAGGCATAAAGGTGATCAGCCACAACATGGATTTATGGATAAGAGTAGTAGAAACTAAGCTTAGAAAACAGGTGAAGTTCTGTGAGCAGCAATATGGTTTCATGCCGAGAAAGAGCATTGCAGATGCAATGCTTGCTTTGAGAGTACTGATGTAGAGGTATCAAGAAGTCCAGAAGGAGTTACGTTGTGTGTTTTTGGATTTAGAGAAAGCTTATGACAGGGTGCCAGGAGAAGAGTTGTGGTATTGTATGAGTAAGCCTGGAGTAGCAGAGAAGTATGTGGAGGTAGTGCAGGACATGTACAAGGATGGTGTGACAGTAGTGAGATGCGCAGAAGGAATGACAGACTCAAGGTGGAAATGGGATGACACAAGGATCAGTTTTGAGTCCTTTCTCGGTAAATGTAAATGGACTGCATTTATATAGGGCCTTTCTATTTGCATAAGACACTCAAAACCCTTTACAATAATGCCTCAGATTCACCCCAATGTCAGGGTGCTGCACACAAGGTGCTCACTAGACACCGGGGAGCAACTAGGGGATTAAGGACCTTGAGGCCCTTAGTGATTTTCCGGGTTTTTGAACCAAGGATTGTCTGGTCTCAAGCCCAATAGCTTAGAGCCCAATAGAGTCCAGGCAGGGTGGAGTGGTTGGAGAATGGTGGCAGGAGAGGTTTGTGACTGAAGAATATCTGCAGGAGTGAAGGGGAAAGTCTACAAGTAGTGCACTGCAATAACTGATATCTAAGAAGAAGAAGAAAGACTTGTTTAAAGAAAATTTGACTTATTTTTGTCTAAATAGAAAAATAATCTTGTCGAGCATTTTCTACATAAGAAAAAATGTCCTATTTTGGGAAAATCTTTGCGAGTTTTGAGAATTCTAACCAAGCACATTTTTCTTACCCCATTGTCAGTTTTTTTGTTTTTTGTTTTTTTTTGCTTATACAAAACATTTGGCTAGATTTAGGATTTATTGGCTTATTTGAGAAGAGCAGTTTTTGCAGTGTGAGACCAGCTATGTTGTACAGCTTAGAGATGGTGGTACTAACAAAAGACAGAGGACGAGCTGGATGTGGCAGAGCTGAAGATGTTGCAATTCTCTTTGGGAGTGATGGAATGGACAGGATTAGGAATGAACATATCAGAGGACAGCTCAGGTGGGTTGGAGACAAAGTCAGAGAGGTGAGCTTGAGATTGTTTGACATGTGCAGAGGAGGGACCCTGGAATATAGGGAGTAGGTTCTGAGGAGGGAGCCACCAAGCAGGGAGGAGAGAGGGAGGCCAAAGAGGTTCATGGATCTGCTGAAGGAGGACATGCAAGTGCTTGGTGTGACAGATTAAGATATAGAGGACGGGTGACATGGCAATGATTGATCTGTTGTGGCAACCCCTAACAGGGCCAGCTGAAAGAAAAAGAAGTGTTGTTGATCGAGAACCTTACATTACCAGTTGAGAAAGGACAACTGGTCTTTTAAGACTAATGGTGAGAATGAATCTCTGGCATGCTGTCTTGAACCCATTCATAAGTTCCTTTAGCTGTAGGGCTGAGAAGGACACAAAGCAGGCATTGTCTACATAGAGAAACACGCAGACAACAAGTCTTTGGACTCTTGTTTTGGCTGAGCCAGAGAGAAGCAGTTTCCATCATCTGGAGTAAGCAGAGATGCGCTACATGATTAATGATGTTCTGGTACACTGCTCTGAAAATGTAGGCAAAGTAGATGCTAAAGAGATGTTAGGCTAAGACACAGCCTTATTTGACATCTCTATTGGTAGGAAAGCACTTAGCTATATCGCCATCATACTGAATTTGTCTGTCATTCAAGTGGAAGGACTTCATCGGGAGAGTAGTGTTGAAGGATAGTCAGAGACTCTTTGAGAACAGTAAAACAAGGATCTCTCTGTAATCACATTGAATGCCTGGGTCAGATCAATGAAGGCAACATGAAGAGGTTTTTGTTGTTCACAAGACTTTTCCACAGCTGCTGGACACAGAAGATATCAAGGTAGAGCTGCCTGGATGAAATCCGCATAGAGATTCAGGATAACCCCTTCAGCAAGCTGCTGCAGGTCAATTGAGAATCATCTTAGCTAGTTCCTTTCCTGTGGCACTTATTAGGGATATGCCACATAGTTGCAGTCTCCTCTATCACCCTTCAGTTTGTATAATTGATGAGCTTACATCTTTAAACTCTTGTGGAACAATGCCGACCGATCAGCAAGACAATATCAGCTTCTTCAGGGACTGTTAGCTCATTAAGATCAACTCATATGTCAAGTTGGGTCTTGTTTGATTCATTTACAGTTACATACTTTAGGGCCCCTTCACACATAGTAAGAATGAATCTGAATGAAGAATGTGGTCGACTTGTGCATGAAGTGCGCATGAAGCACGACTCGTATACAATACGTGTAAAATCATAGCCGCCTCCAACACCTCGTATACCTGTTCCTACAACTATCTGCACACACAAGTGGCTGAAAGACAGAGTGTGCCCTGTGCAAGCCCATCGAAACTCTCTTGCGGCAGGTGCTGACACACACGAACATCTAACACCGCTCACTTGGCACTTAGGAAATGTGTAGCCATTCGCACTATTAGCATGACAGTCAGCAGACAATCACTGTCGAGGTGGATGTGAAATTTGTCTGTGTCCCAACGAGTGTGGCTTTGCAGACACACATTGACACGTGGTCACCGACAGGAGTGGCTGTGGAGATCTGTGGATCTGGATATCATGGCTGGGTAACACGTACTGTGTTTGGACAGACATGAACTAACAACTGCCCACTGTGACGCACGTGTGTCTGCTTGCTGTCATCACCTGGACATACATACATCGCTGTTGCAATGGGCTGCAGCGAGCATGTGCATGGTGCAACTATTGGCAGGCTACCCCAGGTGAAACAGACCTTCAGATCATAATACGCTGCGGCGATCTGAGTGTCACGTCACCCACATGAGCTCTGTTCCACATGATGTAATATCAGTCCTGTGGCGGTCCATCCACAAGACACGTGTGTCGGGCAGGACACGCTTCCAGCAGATGTGGACATGATAGGAGCACCCTGCTTCTCATTCATGTCATTTCATGACGTCTGTGACCATGGGTCAACTACAGAGGAATAGATGAATCATACTTGTACTGTCCACTTGATAAAAGGGAGTCAATAAATTGCGGTGTTTTTATATGGTGTGTGGTTTAATTTTTTTTCTTAAATATGTCCATGTCCTTCTTGATTTCAGGCATTTTCCCGCACCTTTTACAACCACCGTGGATGGCATGTATTTTTATTTTTTCACAGCAGCTGTGCGATGTGGTCTCCCAGGTCCCCCAGTGTAGATAGAGTGCACCCAGTGATAAGAGCGGTAGAGCGGTAAAAAGACATGAGCAATCTCTGGTAAAATGTTGTTTTTCCTGAGGACTCTTGGAAAGTGGAGTCTTTGGTGTGCCTTCTTTACCAAGTGTGTGGCATTACTGTCTCAGGACAGTTTCTCATCTATGTGGACTCCCAGGAAATGGACATCCCTGACCCTTTCGACAAAGGTCCCCCCATTGATAATTGGCTGAATCTCATTTTTTGTTTCATATGAAGTCTGTTATTTTAGGTTTTCTCTTCACCACACTGTCAGTTGTTCCACCCCATCCCAGTAGGCCGACTCATTTCCTCCAGTGATACAGCCTACACTGAAAAAAATTTAGAGTGATATTTACTTGAAAAAAAAAAAGGTTTTTCCACTCAGAAATTCCAAGTAAACTTTACAAGGAGAAGTCTTAAGTAAAATTTACTTGCATATATTAGTTTATCTAAAAGAATAACTCAAATAACATTTACTAGCAATTATCAACTGAATATTCTCATTGAATTTTACTCTGTCTTTATTCATAAAAAGTAAAACCTTTCAGCTGTTCCCCTTGTTTTCACAGCAGATCATGTTTGGATCTGCATGTTGATTTGGCACAAATTCTACACTGGATGCCCTTCTTGATGGATCTCCACATTACATGGAGAAATGCGGCAGGGGCGGGGTTTGAACCAGGACCCATTTGCACTGAAACCAAGTGCACTAACCGCTTGGCCACACCTCTGCCTCTGGATTATTAAAAAAAAACAAAAAACTTTGTCAGACAGTGAGATAAAAGAAATTGTTTTGAAAAAAGATGCATTAAGATGCATCAATGGTTGTTTTATAATGAACACATTCATGAACTAATGATCCAAGATCTGCTGTGGTGACTCAGAGTGAAAACAAGAGCAGCCAAAGGGACTTAAAACTCAGTGAAGGGGTGGTGGACAAGCGGTTAGTGCACTTGGTTTCAGTGCAGATGGTTCCTGTTTCAAACCCCACCCCTGCTACATTTCATGTAATGTGGAGGTGCGTGAGGAAGGACATCCAGTGTAGAATTTGTGCCAAATCAACATGCAGATCCAAATGGGATCTGCTGTGGCAACCTTGAGTGAAAACAAGGAGAACAGCTGGGAAGTTTTACTTTTTATGAATAAAGACTGTAAAATTCAATGAAAATATTCAATTGATAATTGCTAGTAAATGTTACTTGAGTTTTTATTTTAGATACACTAATGTATGCATGTAAAATTTACTTAAGAATTCTCCTTGTAAAAATTACTTTGAATTTATGAGTGGAAAAACTTGCCTAGGTTTTCATCAAGTCAATATCACTCCAATTTTTTTTCAGTGTACCACTATGGTGTCATCTGCATACTTAATGAAAGTGTTGCTGGTGTGGATAGGGGTGCAGTCAGAGGTGTAGAGGGTGAAGAGTAGCAGGCTTAGCACACAGCCTTGAGGGGAACCGATGCTGAGTGTGAGAGCTGTGGATATGTGGGGGTAAATCCTGACTCTGAGTGATCTGACAGAAAGTCCTTAATCCATAGACATGTGGAATGAGGTAGACCGAGGTCCAGCAGTTTTTTCATGAGGCCATGGGGGAGGATGGTGTTGAATGCTTAACTATAATCCATGAAGAGAAAACAGGCATAGTTACCCTGTTGCTCCAAGTGGGTCAGCATGGTGTGGAGGGCAGTGGTCATGGCATCATCTGTTGATCTGTTGGTCTTGTAAGCAAATTGGTATGGTCTGAAGTGGGGGTTATGAATGGCACGATGTGACATCTAACCAATTTTTCAAAACACTTCATCACCACCAGTGTCCATGCAACAGGCCAGCAGTCATTGAGGCTGGTTATAGCAGATTTCTTTGTTAGGGGGAGTATGGTGGAGGCCTTCACGCATGTGTAGGACACAGCACTATCTGGCAAAGTTATCTGAAGCTGTCTGCAGCCTCAATTTGTCCATGTTATTCAAGACAGATCTTACAATCTGTTGCCTGTCTAGCACGCCAGCCCATGATGATGTTCTTTCCTTTACTGCAACAGGTGTTTGAATGCTTGATATGATGCTGTCATGATCAGAAAAGCCAGTACCACACAATCTCACTTGGTTCCCAGGCTTGTAAAACCAAAATAATTTGTACTTCATTTCCCTGATCGAACCAGCACCAGGAACCCATGTCTCCTGTAGAGCATCAATGTGAACATTTCATAGCTGTGTTGATGACAACTGTCTTCCGTATCAGTACATTTCCAGAGTTGAGTTCAGTGTTAATGACATTCCAGACGTCATAGTTTGAACGTTCCAGGTTTCAAAAATAAGCTGTGTTTTCATAGGTGAGTTACGAGGCATTCCAGTTCACACCCATCTATGGAATGTTGTGGTGGTCAGTAGCACCCGATTGGTCAGTGGCTGCCCAACTTGGAGCGGGCGGTAGTTACAATGAAGTTAAAGAACCTCTCCCACTGCTGACCATAGTCCCTGGTGCCCAGCATATATCACCTTTAGCCAGACTTATAACTGTCATGTTCCTGCTTTGATTTATGCAGGAAAATATATGCAGCTGCAATTTACCTCTGCAGTGAACAGGCTTGGTGTAATGATGAAGGATGGTGAAACTGAAACTTCAAGCCAGCACAGTTAAAGCACCTTGGGTTGTCCCACAACTGATCAAGGCTATCTCCCGCCCAGAGCAAATCTCAATCTATGTCCGAGATGAGTTGTAGGTGCAGGGGCTTCCATATGAGTTGGACTGCCAAGTTCATATGCCTGACATAAACAAGAGGCCCCAGCTTCATGTTTGAATGGTTGGCCGGTGACTGAAGTTCATGCTCCCTTCAAGCTTATAGGCTCAAGGTGACTATCCACCCAAAATGGGCATCTCCCTAACGCAGGGTAAGGGAAGCTAAGGGTGTACTGATATTTGCCCAAGGTGGGCACCCAGACTAGTGGAGGGAAGGAGAATCCTTATTTCTCCATTCTAGACTGGTTCCAATCTAAGTTTATCCACTGCTCAGAAACATTGTAGTATATTTCCATTTTTCAATATTTTGAAGAGGCGGTGCCATAGCACCCTCTCGTGACCAGCCACCCATGTTATTAATACTATTTATCCCAAAAGGAAGCCATGGCTGAAATAAAACCATCATGATTACTACTTGATAGTAAAATGACACCTTAATTCATGAAAATTCAGTAAGGTTTGTCTTCTATTATACATTCCAATTCTAAGGTAGAACTCTACTAGTGTATACTAAAGTATATCTAAATATCTAAAAAAAAAAAAAAGAAGAGGAGTAGAGCAACTTAGGTGTCTCGTCTTGAGAACCAGGGATAGTAGTTATGAATTATTCCAATTTAATTATATGCCTGTCTATAATTTTTTTTTAATGTTTCTGCTGTTTCTTTAAAGCTACATTGTGTGAGATTTAGTCATGTAATTGTGATATTCCAGATTGCATTATGCTTTCTCTATATGTTTTAGTTTTTGTGGTGCTGATATTCATGCTTTCTTGAGAAAGCAAGGATCACCATCACGTGCCATGTTGTGATGGTATCATGAAAAGTAAATTAATGTATTAGTTCATGAAATCATGAAAATGTGGTGCTTTTCATGATGGGAACATAAATTAATTTTGTGACAGGAGCACAAAATCCGGGGTGATGCGGGGGTCTGAGGGGGGTATGTTTGGGGTAGAGGGTTAGGGATCAAGGAAGGAGTAGGGTTAGAAACAGTAAAATACAAAACAATAACAACAACAACAACAAAAAACATTCTAAAAATGTGACTCATTTTGTAATGGGAGCACCAAAAAGGAGCGAGACACTGGGCTGGATCTTCCACCTCACAAAAATGAATCTTCAAACTAGTTAACCTGCATTAGCAATCCGTTGACAGTGTAGAGGTGCAACAACTGATTCCTCTTATTTTTTTCTTGTCTTCTGGCCGCACTGCAACAGGTGAAAGGTGGCATAAAAGGGTCGCTTTTGGGCTACTTTATCAACATGGCAGTCTACATGGCAGGACCCATTCCCATGTAGATATGAAAGGCTTATTTTAAACTTATGAAAGCACATTGATTCATTGTTGCCAATAAATATACACTAATGAACAGAATAGGGCTCAACCAATGTGGAATTTTGCGGTGTGATGACAGCAATAGTGATATTACAGAGTAAAAAATGTATGCCTATATATGCATAAAAAGCAGTCACCTTTCCTAAAATTTTGTTACCAAACTGTTATGACAAAAAATTTAACTGAGGCTTGGCTTGGTGTTTTACATTTATCAGCATTATTACGCGAGGCCAACACATGGCCATCGGGTATTGCGAAGACCTGGCGTCCGTCTGTCTGTCTGTGTTCAGCACAAGTCCAGTTCTATTACTGCCACAGTCTTCAAATTCACAGGGAACATTCTTGGGACACAGACCTTGGACAAGTTCAAAGATGGCTAACCTTGACATATTTTAAGAAGTATTTTGAGACGTTAAAATGTCACATTCTATTTGAATCTGTTCTGCTTTGCTTTTAAGTGGTGGGGGATGACAGCCAGTCAGAGTAGAGCTGCACCATGATGTCAGTGGCGGGTCTCTTCAAAACTGCTTTGCTTCATATTTACACTCTAAGAAATGAAACATATGTATGTCTCTCATATATTATGTAACTCATATATTATGTAAAAGCTAATGGGAAAAAAAAACACTTCTAAAACTGAAAATGCCATTTTTGGAACCTAATAACACCTCTGAACTTATTTTGCTGACGTTAGCATGGTGACATCACAGGCTGGTAGCTAGCTGCAAAACTTTGTTTCATTTGTTTGTAAATATCCTCTTTGTCATATATTATGTAAAGATAGTGAGAAATAAACACTTCTAAAACTAAAAACGTTCTTTGTATAACCTGATAACACATTTTGTGGTGTTAGCGTGCATGTGCTAACTTCAGCTAACTCAAAGCTAACTTCCTAGTTAAATTTGTGTCATTAATACCAGGAAGTGCAGGGGTGGTGGCCAAGTGGTTACTGCACTTGGTTTTGGTGCAGAAGGTTCCCGTTTCAAATCCCACCCCTGCCACATTTCTCCATGTAATGTGGAGATGCGTCAGGAAGGGCATCCACCTTGGATTTGCTGTGGCGACCCCAAGTATAAACAAGGGAGTAGCCGAAGGGACTTACTAATACCAACAAATGCACAGAGGGTGAGCTAAAAATCTGAACTGATTTGCAAACTTCCGCTTTTGTCCAAAGCTCATGTACACGCACACATAAAGCCTCCTGCAGATGCTGTTAAAATGTAAATATTGTAAATATTGTTTCTGATTGACTGATTAATAGAGGAGCTCCTAATAATCTTAATAATTAAACAACTGCAAATTATAAAGAACACAAGGCTCATACGGCCAAGGGTATTTTAGCATTGTGTTATATATATATATATATATATATCATTAACTATAAATATAACCAGCAACCAACCAATGTATGTTGTCACATAGCCTTCTTGCCTGCCTTCACACTTCCTTCACTCAGATTTGGTAGTCACCATATTGCATCACTCAGCAGATGCATAAGATAGAATTCTCATCTACCACCCCCCCACCACCAAGGTGGTGACATAGCAACCACATAGCTTTGACTCTGTGACCAAGCGATGATGGGGGTCCCAACCATGCTTGACAGCATTCTAAACAATGGAGGTCCATCTGCTGGACAAACTATGTAATAACACCATTTCCAACAGGAAATTTGTTTTCTGCACTGTTTATTTGGTTTAAAAAAAGTTTTCATATGCGTGAAAATAATGTAGATTTTTATACGTTTATGAAAGGCTCATATCAGCCAATGTTGTTGTCCAACATTATACTGTTCAGACTATAGAGAAGTTTGTTATGAACGCTATATTCCATTTTTGCTAAAAAAAACAACAAAAAAAAAAACAACAAAAAAAACTAAATACAACCAACCATATATTTAAGGTTTCTTCAGAGTGAACTGTTTGATTTACAAAAACACTCCAACTCATCATGTAAAGATAACTTACTGCTGGGTTACAAGTTGACTGCAAAATGAGATAAATACACTCATTACCATTTTTTCAACATTATTTCATGATTATAATAATTACAATGAAGCTATCACATTTGTAATCAGCACTGGGCTGGGTTGGACTCTCCAAGCGTGAGTGTGCATAAACAGATAAAAAGAAAGCAAACAATGCTTTCCACAGTGCACAACTACCAGCATTGAAGAGAAATAATCTGGTGCCAACTGATCCTTCCTGAGGAAAGTGAAGCTGCAGATGAATTTGGAGAATGATATTTACACCAGACTGTATTTAATTATGTTGGAAAATCAAACATTTTGGAAAATCCTTTAATATACATCAATATGAGGTGTCACATGGCACAGCAATGGATTGTAGAACCTCCTGCAGAACAGTGGAGCTGTCCCATGATTTCTGTGGATGTAGACTGGTGTTGTTCTACTTATCTCTGAAGGATGGAGAAGCCAACATTTTCCACTCCAGTAACGATTCAGATAATTGGAGTTTGTATTAAGATTGACACCGGATGAAAGTTGGTTATTAACATGGGATGAAGCGTGGTGGATTGTTTATTAGAATCCTGTCAGTATTTACATCCCAAAAACGACACTAGCTTTGACACAGAGTTTTTTTCAGTTTTCAATTTATTTTCATTTATGTAGCGCCAAATTCACAACAGAGTTGCCTCAAAGCACTTCACACATGTAAGGTCTAACCTTACCAACCCCCCAGAGTTCAACTGAAAGTGAGGTTTAAAATTGATAAAGTTAGAGAATTGTTAGTGTGGACTTTGTCTTCCTCCCAAAATTCATATGTAATTCCTATACATGTGATCTTCGTTCTGCAGCTGAGAGTTGGCACACTATAGTCACTGCCCTCAGTTATCCCCCAATTTGCATTGCACCACTTCTGTATCCTTCCACATGGTGCTGGTTCTAAGAATTAGTGTGAAGATTAGATATAGATCTCAACCATCAAGACTGCAGCATTTGAGAAGATGAGTGAGGAGATGGCCTGTCTGGCCATGTACACTTGACCTTCATCTTTGATGGATCCTTACCCAAATTAATTGTTGGGAAAGTGTAGGTACACGGACCCACAACAGGGGGCGCAAATGAACGGACAATGGAGTAGGTCAAATAACAACACTTTACTGTTGTGAATGTGCACAACAAATACAACAGATTACAACATAGACAACAGTCATTCACAAAGGTGTCGTGTGGGCAGGCTCGAAGATAGGAGACGCCTGTCCAAAGCAGAACCGGAAACCACAACGATTTCCTTCCTCCGCCACCAGACCCCTGGATACTGGAGCCGCCAAGTCCCGAACTCCCAGGTGGCCACTGCCTCCGCGTGTCGGACCTGGTACTGCTGGCGAGGAACAAAAAGCAATTAAATGGGGATGCGTTTGCACCCAGGAATCCGCACGATAGGAAAGCTACCTCCACCTCTCGTTGGAAAAGTAGTCCACAAGTCTATACACAAAAATACTGTCAAACAGTCCAGCTGAGGTACGTTACCTTCCAGGTAGAACGATATCTCGGCAAAGAGGTGGAGATGACGTCTTGCTGATATACCGATGCTGATCCGATGAGTGGTGACAGCTGTCATAGGTGATGAGTGTCAGCTGTCACCCCGGCTGCTCCTGTGAGGCGGCAGCGCCTCTGGTGCCTGGAGCCCGCACTCCAGGCAGGGTGCCCTCTGGTGGTGGTGGGCCAGCAGTACCCTCCTCTTCAGCGGCCCACACAACAGGACCCCCCCCTCAACGGGCGCCTCCTGGTGCCCGACCAGGCTTGTCCGGGTGGCGGCGGTAGAAATCGGCCAGGAGGGGCCGGGTCCAGGATGAAGCTCCTCTTCACCCAGGAACGTTCTTCAGGTCCGTACCCCTCCAGTCCACCAAATACTGGAAACCCCCGGCCCATCCTACGGACATCTAAGAGCCGGCGCACTGTCCAAGCCGGCTCGCCATCGATGATCCGGGCAGGAGGTGGTGCAGGACCCGGAGTACAGAGGGGTGAGGTGTGATGGGGCTTGATCCGGGACACTGGAAAACGGGGATGGATCCGCAGTGAGGCCGGAAGCTGAAGCCTGATGACCTTGAAGATCTTAAACGGACCGATATACCGGTCCTGCAGTTTAGGGGAGTCCACTTGAAGGGGAATGTCCTTAGTAGACAACCACACTGCCTGCCCTGGCCGGTACGTAGGGGCCGGGGTCCGCCGACGGTCTGCATGGGCCTTCGTCCTCATCCGGGCCCTCAGCAAGGCAGAACGGGCGGCACGCCACACCCGACGGCACTTCCGTAGGTGGGCCTGGACCGAGGGCACACCGACCTCTCCCTCAACCACCGGAAACAAAGGAGTTTGGTACCCCAGACACACCTCGAAAGGGGAGAGGCCGGTGGCTGACGACACCTGGCTGTTATGGGCATACTCGATCCAGGCCAGATGGGTACTCCAGGCCGCCGGGTGCGTGGCTGTCACGCAACACAGGGCCTGCTCCATCTCCTGATTGGCCCGTTCTGCTTGCCCGTTGGTCTGGGGATGATACCCGATGAGAGACTCACCGTGCCCCCAGTTCCCGGCAGAAGCTCCTCCAGACTTGCGAGGAGAACTGGGGACCGCGATCGGAGACGATGTCTGTTGGGATCCCATGCAGCCGGACAACGTGTGGACCAGGAGGTCCGCTGTCTCCTGGCCGTCGGGAGCTTCGGGAGGGCCACGAAGTTTGCCGCCTTGAGAATCGTCCACTATCGTGAGGATGTGGGTGTTGCCCTGGGAGGGCGGAGGGCCCGTGACAAAATCCAGGCCGATGTGGGACCAGGGGCGATGGGGCACGGGCAGCGGCTGGAGCAGCCCCGAAGCCCTGCGATGGTCAGCCTTGCCCCTGGCGCAGGTGGTGCAGGCCTGGATATAATCCCGGACGTCGGCCTCTAGGGACGCCCACCAGAAGCGCTGCCGGACAACTGCCACGGTTCTTCGCACCCCTGGATGACAGGAGAGCTTAGAGCCATGACAGAAGTCCAGGACTGCAGCCCTAGCTTCTGGTGGGACATAGAGTCTGTTCTTCGGCCCAGTTCCGGTGTCCGGGCTTCGTGCCAGGGCCTCCCGGATGGTTCTCTCTACGTCCCAGGTGAGGGTGGCCACGATAGTGGACTCCGGGATGATGTGTTCCGGTGGGTCCGACATCTCCGCTTTGACTTCATCTTCATGTACCCGGGACAAGGCAGCCGATCTCTGGTTTTTGGTCCCGGGACGGTAGGTGATCCGGAAGTCAAAACGGCCGAAGAACAGTGACCAGCGGGCTTGCCTGGGGTTCAGCCGCTTGGCGGTCCTGATATACTCCAGGTTCCGGTGGTCAGTGAAAACCGTGAATGGCACGGACGTTCCCTCCAACAGATGTCTCCACTCTTCAAGAGCCCTCTTCAACACCGCAAGGAGTTCTCGATTGCCGACGTCATAGTTCCGTTCGGCCGGGGTCAACCTGCGGGAAAAATAGGCACACGGGTGAAGGACCTTATCGGTCTTCCCGCTCTGGGAAAGCACAGCTCCTATCCCTGAGTCCGAGGCGTCCACTTCAACCACTAACTGGCGACTAGGATCGGGCTGCACCAGAACGGGTGCAGACGAGAAGCGCCGTTTCACTCCTTGACGCGGCATCGCAACGATCCGACCAGGTGAAGGGGGACTTTTGGTGAGGTCAGGGCTGTCAGGGGGCTAACTACCTGACTGTAGCCCTTAATGAACCTCCTGTAAAAATTAGCAAAGCCGAGGAACTGTTGCAGCTTCCTACGGCTGGTGGGTTGGGGCCAGTCCTCTCACCACCGCAGACCTTGGCCTGATCAGGAGCGACGGAGTTAGGGGGATGATAAACCCCAGGAAGGACAAAGAAGTGCAGTGGAACTCGCACTTCTCGCCCTTCACAAACAAGCCGGTTCTCCAATAAACCGCTGCAGGACCTGACGTACATGCCGGACATGGTCTCAGGATCCGGAGAAAAGATGAGTATGTCATCCAGATATACAAGACGAATCGGTGCAGGAAATCCTGCAAGACATCATTAACCAATGTTTGGAACTCAGCGGGGGCGTTTGTGAGACCGAACGGCATGACCAGGTACTCAAAGTGACCTAACGGGGTGTTAAATGCCGTCTTCCACTCGTCTCCCTTCCGGATCCGAACCAGGTGATATGCATTCCTAAGATCGAGCTTGGTGAACATTTGGGCTCCATGCAGGGGCGTGAACACTGAATCCAATAAGGGCAATGGGTATCGGTTACGAACCGTGATTCGTTCAGCCCCCTGTAATCAATGCATGGACGTAGTCCGCCATCCTTTTTTCCCACAAAAAAGAAACCTGCACCCATCGGGGAAGTGGAATTCCGGATCAACCCGGCAGCTAAAGAGTCCCGGATGTAGGTCTCCATTGATTCGCGCTCAGGACGTGAGAGGTTGTACAACCTGCTGGACGGGAACTCAACGCCCGGAACCAAATCAATGGCACAATCGTACGGACGGTGGGGGGGAAGGGTGAGCGCCAGATCCTTACTGAACACATCCACAAGGTCATGGTACTCCACCGGCACCGTCCCTAGATTGGGCGGGACTCTGACCTCCTCCTTAGCCTGGGAACCGGGAGGAACCGAGGAACCTAAACATACCCGCTGGCAGGTCTCGCTCCACTGAACCACTACCCCGGACGGCCAATCAATCCGGGGATTGTGTTTTAACATCCAGGGGAACCCTAAAATCACACGGGAGGTAGCAGGAGTCACAAAAAACTCGATCTCCTCCCGGTGATTTCCTGACACCACCAGAGTTACTGGTGGTGTCTTATGTGTGATTGGAGGGAGTAGGGAGCCATCTAGTGCCCGCACCTGCACAGGCGAGGTAAGCGCCACCAGAGGGAACCCTATCTCCCTGGCCCATCTGCTGTCTAGCAGATTCCCTTCAGAGCCCGTGTCCACCAGTGCTGGGGCCTTCAGGGTTAAATCCTCATAAAGGATTGTAACTGGGAGTCGAGTGGCAATGTGGGTGTTCCCACGTGAATGTCTCGGCCCACCCCTAGCCCAGTTTCTAGGGGCGGGTGTTGGTGTTTTAACCGCTCGGGGCAGTCCCTCACCTGATGCTCTATCGAGCCACAAACAAAACACGCTCCGTGGGCCAGCCTCCTCTGTCTATCTGGTGCCCTAAATGTGGCCCTGCTCGTGTCCATAGCTTCGTCAGCAGGGGGAGCTGTAACCAAACGGAGCGTAGGGCCGTGGAGCGTGGGGAGGGCGAAAACGCGGTCGGAACCAGAAGGGAGAGGGACGGCGCGTGCCCGGCCATGCCCTTCGTCTCGTTCCCGACGGCGTTCTTCTAACCGATTGTCTAATCGTATAACGAGATCAATAAGCCCATCTAAATCCCGCGGTTCATCCTTAGCCCCAGTGCTCCTTTAGAACCAACGACAGTCCGTTTACAAAGGCGGCGCGGAGGGCAGTGCTATTCCGCCGACCTCGCAGCCGCAATGCGGAAGTCGACTGCATAGGCAGCTGCGCTCCGGCGCCCCTGTCCTCATTGACAGCAGCACTGTTATATGGCTGGGGGGGCCTGGCTGCCTTTTGTTTCTGTCCTTTGCTTCTCCTTCCAGGTGGTTTGCATTTGGAACTGAGTGGCTGTGTTGCTGAGTTTATCAGGACCTCACCCTGATCACCTGAGGCTGATCACCTGCGGCTCATCAGGACTCACAGCTGTGGTGCATCTGCATGGATTGGAACATGGTGGCATTTAAGACTGGAGTGGACGGTGTGTGTTTGCCAGAGACTCGACCTTGTGACCAGACGGGTGAGATCGTCGTCTCGGGAGTCATCTCATCATCAATGGATGCAGAGAACGTCCAGGTTTGATGCACGGTCTGTGAAAGAGGAGGGGGTGAGGTCTCACGCTCGTCAGCACACTTCCTGAGGTACGTTAGATTTTGTGACTAACATTTATACAGTCAGTAAATGTGGTGTCCCTCACACCTTTATGATATTGAGCTGTATGTTAGTCATGTATCGACTTCCACTGCAGTGGAGTTTTGTGAACTGGATGTTCCATGCCTGCAGGTTGGGAAGTTGATTGGCAATCAAGCCAGGAAGTGTTTGCTGTTTGTACACCTTTAAGTGTTCTCTCTGTGTGTAGAGTGTGGACTCACATAATGGTTCCTTCTTTCACAGACTCGGTTTGTTGCGGCCACCTGGGGGGTGTCGGCGGGGTCCTTGAGTCCGAACAGCTTCTGGCTCCGGACCGTTAGCGCTGCTGGGAGCGCACCACGCCAGACCGCACTTTGTTTTTTATTTTTATGTATCACTGTTATGTATTAAATTCAGTTAGCCTTTGTACCGTGCTCTGCTTATTTCATACTGGGTCCTTCAAACGCTGGTCGGTTCTCCGAGCTGCGTCCGACACATAACAGTAGTCTCTGGCCAAACATCACGGACCCAGCGGTAGCAGAGACGGTAATGCGCCGGGAAGGCGGCAGCAGACGTTCAGTAGTTATCCGGATCAGTTGCGGGTGCTCTCCGCCCGGATGGTGCGTGTTTGAGTCCCATTACTGAATACTGATTTGTGCTCTCTTGCAGCCGTGTTCCTGTGTTGTGCCTTATCCGTGGGTCGTGGTGGAGTGTGACTGGCGACGGCTTCGCGTCGCACTTCGACCGGATAAGAGGTTTAGACGGGAGCTGCAAGAGTGTGTCTGTAATGGGTGAACGCGCGCGGCGGAGCTCTGTCACACGGGTCGCGGTGCTTCCCGTGTGACAGTTGTAGCCCCGTTTCCCCGGATGAAGATAACTACTGCGTCTGTTGTCAGCTCCGGTGTTATTTAGTTGAATCACATTTTTGGTTGTGTGTTGCTCACAGCTGCGCACAAGTGAGCGGCTCGTTTGTTTTCTCTGTCACCAAAGAGGGTTTTTTATTTTTAGCACTCTGGCTCCCTCTTGTGGTGACTGAGTCACATTACCGTCAAGCTCTTAAGTTGGAACAGGTGTGTTCCATTTGTTTGAGCTTGATGGTATAAAACACTTATTTGTTTTGTGTTAGTTCATTTTGTGTGGGTGTTTTTTGAGTTGGTTTTTGTGTGGGATTTTTTTTTTTTTTTTTTACACTATAAGTGTCTGGGGTTGTGACCCTGCAGTTCTGTTCAAAGCTACAAACAAAAACAGAACGGGGACCCGCGCACCTGTATGTTACTCTGGTAGTCTTTCTTTTTATTTCTTTCAGTTTCGCCTCCCAGGGTTTGATGGGACGGTCCCCTGGGGGGTCTTGGGGGGGTAATTCGGTTGTTTTTTTGTTTTGTTTTTTGTTGTGCCCGCTCTTCTCCTCTGACTCCAGCCGTGTGAGCCGTAGTGTCGGCATTGCTGGAGTGGTGCAGTTTGGTTGTGCTGGGCGTTTCCCAGGTAACCTCTGCACCTGGGGGGGGGGGGGGGGGGGGGGGGGGGGGTGTTTTCTTTTTGCTCCCGCTCTTCTCCTCTGGCTCCAGCCGTGTGAGCCGTAGTGTCGGCGTTGCTGGAGTGGTGCAGTTTGGTTATGCTGGGCGTTTCCCAGGTAACCTCTGCACCTGGGGGGGGGGGGGGGGTGTTTTTTCTCCTTTTGTTTTTTCCCCCCAGTTTCCGCCCTCAGGGTTTGACTGTGGTGTCCTCTGGGGGGGAAAGGGCTGTGGGTCCATCTAGCCATAGACGGCCGGGGCTGGGTCCGTTGGTCCTGAGGGGAGGCGTCTCCTGGGGTTGACGGGTGGTCCTCTGGGAGGCGCTGGGAGTCCCCGTGGGTGACGTTGGATCCCAGAGGGACCTCGGCTGTGGTTATTACCCCTGGAGCTGGCGGGAAGTCCTCTGGGGGGTGTTGGTCCCTACATGTCGTTTGGGGGTGTTAGTATTTTTATTTGCAAGCTTCAGTTTGGGTTTTTCTTTTTTTCCCCTTCCCGGGGTTTGATGGAACGTTCCTCTGGGGAGGGGGGGGGGTGTTAGCATTTTTATTTGTTAGTTTAAGTTTGGGTTGTTTTTCTTTTCTCCCCTTCCCGGGGTTTGATGGAATGGGCCTCTGGGAGGGGGGGGGGGGGTGTTTTGGTTGTTTGTGTTTGTCTTTTGGTTTTATGACTAACCAGACTGTGAACACAGTTGGACGAAGACTGACTGCACAGGTTTGGGAACTCCTGGCCACACCTGTGCTAAGTGACTGACGGAAACAAAGGCAAAGATGCAGCCAGAGGAGAGGACATCCATCATTCTGTTGGTCGACGAATGCAGATGCGGTCTCCAGCCATGGTCCCTGGAGGGGGGTGTTTCTCCTGGGCCAGGTTTGTGTGGTCGCCGGGAGGCTTCCCGTGAGGGTGGGGTACTGTTATATGGCTGGGGGGGCCTGGCTGCCTTTTTGTTTCTGTCCTTTGCTTCTCCTTCCAGGTGGTTTGCATTTGGAACTGAGTGGCTGTGTTGCTGAGTTTATCAGGACCTCACCCTGATCACCTGAGGCTGATCACCTGCGGCTCATCAGGACTCACAGCTGTGGTGCATCTGCATGGATTGGAACATGGTGGCATTTAAGACTGGAGTGCACGGTGTGTGTTTGCCAGAGACTCGACCTTGTGACCAGACGGGTGAGATCGTCGTCTCGGGAGTCATCTCATCATCAGTGGATGCAGAGAACGTCCAGGTTTGATGCACGGTCTGTGAAAGAGGAGGGGGTGAGGTCTCACGCTCGTCAGCACACTTCCTGAGGTACGTTAGATTTTGTGACTAACATTTATACAGTCAGTAAATGTGGTGTCCCTCACACCTTTATGATATTGAGCTGTATGTTAGTCATGTATCGACTTCCACTGCAGTGGAGTTTTGTGAACTGGATGTTCCATGCCTGCAGGTTGGGAAGTTGATTGGTAATCAAGCCAGGAAGTGTTTGCTGTTTGTACACCTTTAAGTGTTCTCTCTGTGTGTAGAGTGTGGACTCACATAATGGTTCCTTCTTTCACAGACTCGGTTTGTTGCGGCCACCTGGGGGGTGTCGGCGGGGTCCTTGAGTCCGAACAGCTTCTGGCTCCGGACCGTTAGCGCTGCTGGGAGCGCACCACGCCAGACCGCACTTTGTTTTTTATTTTTATGTATCACTGTTATGTATTAAATTCAGTTAGCCTTTGTACCGTGCTCTGCTTATTTCATACTGGGTCCTTCAAACGCTGGTCGGTTCTCCGAGCTGCGTCCGACACATAACAAGCACGGCTGAAGCGGTCTCTCCTCTATTTGGGTGATCGAACACTGTTCTGAACTCCCTCACAAACCCATCATATGTCTGAAGGAGCCGTGAATTCTGCTCCCAGAACGCTGTAGCCCAAGCGCGTGCCTCACCGCGAAGCAAGTTTATTACATAAGCTATCTTGCTGGCGTCAGTCGCGTACATGACAGGACGTTGTGCGAAGACGAGCGAACACTGCATAAGGAAGTCCACGCACGTCTCCACACAACCTCCGTACGGCTCTGGAGGGCTTATGTATGCTTCCGGGGAAGGTGGGAGGGGTCGTTGAACGACCTGTGGAACGTCACTGTTACGCACAGGGTCGACGGGAGGGAGAGCCGCAGTGGCGCCCTGAGGGCGCGCTTCCACCTGCGCAACGAGAGCCTCCACCCTGCGGTTAAGGAGGACGTTCTGCTCGGTCATTAAATCCAACCGAGCCGTGAAAGCGGTGAGGATCCGCTGCAACTCACCGATCATTCCTCCTGCGGACGCCTGTGCGCCCTGCTCTTCCATTGGCCGTTCAACAGCCGGTTGACGCCCCTCGGGATCCATGACGCTGGCCGAGATATCCTGTTGGGAAAGTGTAGGTACACGGACCCACAACAGGGGGCGCAAATGAACGGACAATGGAGTAGGTCAAATAACAACACTTTACTGTTGTGAATGTGCACAACAAATACAACAGATTACAACAATAGACAACAGTCAATTCACAAAGGTGTCGTGTGGGCAGGCTCGAAGATAGGAGACGCCTGTCCAAAGCAGAACCGGAACCACACGATTTCCTCCGCCACCAGACCCCGGGAATACTGGAGCCGCCAAGTCCCGAACTCCCAGGTGGCCACTGCCTCCGCGTGTCGGACCTGGTACTGCTGGCGAGGAACAAAAAGCAATTAAATGGGGATGCGTTTGCACCCAGGAATCCGCACGGTAGGAAAGCTACCTCCACCTCTCATTGGAAAAGTAGTCCACAAGTCTATACACAAAAATACTGTCAAACAGTCAGCTCAGGTACGTTACCTTCCAGGTAGAACGATATCTCGGCAAAGAGGTGGAGATGACGTCTTGCTGATATACCGATGCTGATCCGATGAGTGGTGACAGCTGTCATAGGTGATGAGTGTCAGCTGTCACCCCGGCTGCTCCTGTGAGGCGGCAGCGCTCTCTGGTGCCTGGAGCCCGCACTCCAGGCAGGGTGCCCTCTGGTGGTGGTGGGCCAGCAGTACCTCCTCTTCAGCGGCCCACACAACATTAATGATCTTGAGAAACCTAACCAAGTAGTAGTCCCACCAAGTTGGATGAAAATCCATTAAGGTGTTTTTTAGTTAAAGTTCAAAGACAGACACAAAGAGGATCAAGCAACTGCTCATTACCCAACATGCTAGCAAAGCAGGATAATGGGAGACTTGATGAGAAGTATCACTTGCTTTGTTAGGGAGCATCGGTTGTGACATTTTGGTTAACGTTCCTCACACGGTGTTCTATGGATTTTGACCCAAAATGCAAAGAACACTGCCATCTACTGGATGGGAGTGTAAATAGCATCCAACTGTCATACAGTCACCATTCTGTGTGCTGTATCACACTTAAACAGAATTTTCAGTTTTGCAAATGCATTTTTTTTTTTTTTTACAAATGATAAAAAAATACCTATTTACAAATACAGATTTATTTGTAAAACCCAACACACGTTACAGTAACTTGTGTGTGTTTTTATTTTTATTTTTTACAAACAACCAACCAGTGATGAGGAGGCTCAATTTCCCATAATGCCTTTTGGCATCTGTGAGTTTTAATGCTCAAACTTTCAGAATTAGTGCATGGCTTTAAAATTAAAAGATATTTGTGATACTTTCACTTTGTAAAAATGACAGAGTTAATGTTAATATCAAGAAACCATCAAGAATTAGTTTGGATTTTAAATCAAACCATAAGTCAAACCTGCTTTTCTGTTTATGTCTTTTGCCCACATCTGGTGGATTGTATGCAGTAAATGTAAAGTGCGTCTTTTTTTTTTGGTAGCCAGGCATCCAGGTCCCTTCTGCTGGACTAGGGTTGAGCTCAGCTCCTCACAACTACAAAACACAACAGACAGGGACCAACATGTGTGCTTTTAAGGTTTACAAATGTTTTTGACTGTTCGGCTTTACTTACTATGCTGGCAAAAAATGTTAGCGGTCTAAAAGTTAGTGAAACTAAATTTAGTGGGAGCTAATTGGTCCACTGATGGTTTTTGAAGTTAGCTGAAGAGCTAATCTGCTAACAAAAAGTTAACATCACTAATTAGGTGGAACTGTGCCCACGACTGCCAGGGGCCAGTAAGTGTTCTGTTCAGTTTTGTGAGTATGTGCTTTTGCTGCAAGCTGCCTCATTTACCACTTTACAGAACTACATTTTATATTGACCAGCAACATCCCATGCAGACTTACAGGGAATGATGCATTTGACAGCAAAGCTTTAGATTTTGCATCAGCACACAAACCTGTTGATTATGATTAGGTGGCGATTCAGACATAAGATGTAATTTTATTAACATTAACAAATGCAATAGTCCTTAGGGTGTCGTTCATGCATAATAGGAAAATGCAGCATGGGAGTGAGTGAGAAACAGATTGATTTGAAACTGGTGACAGTTGGATGCTCTTTATTGTCAGAGTATAAAATGTTTGACATGTTCAGACAGTCCCTTTGCAGATTGTTTTTAAATGTAGTAGAACAGTAGCTGTTGAAAACCTTCATGTTTCAATTCCTTAATTTACCTCTTTGTGTCCTTGTTTTAGATATTTTATTGAATGTCAGCTTGAAAAGCATGTACTGAAAGCCTTTCACAGACTGAAAGACTATCATTAAGGACTGAAAGACTTTTTAGCGCAGAAGAAAATATATTTGTCTTTATTTGTAGCTGTATCTGTGTGTGCCCTGCACCATGTGCAATGTACAATCTATTTACATGGAAATGTGCAACATCTTTCTTGACAGACCCAAACCCTTGCTGTGAACTGAGGATAGAGTGCCTTGGAAGTCATGTAATATATATGACAGTGGTCTGTGTTGCACCTCAGGTCAGGTCAAATCTGTGAGCCTGTTTTAGTGCCACACATTGTTGCATCCATCACACCATGGACAACCATCCAGGTAGACTACCGATCTATCAACACCTCTGAAAATTATTCTTCGATCTGTTGCAGTCAGGTGAAAGATGTGCATCCCCTTGGCCCTCTTCAGGAAAGTAGGTAACTCCATACTCAATACATTCTCACTGCCAACATGTCAAATTTTGAGGCAAAAGATTTGTTTTGACTGAACATCAGTATGCAACATGTTGGGTAGCCCCATTTGCATCACTAATTGACATGCCATGAAATGCTAATCCAAACCTTAACCATGCCCATAACCTTAACCGAAATATATGATAGATGAATATTAATAATGTTATGAAGACACTGAAGTGAAGCAGATAGTTATGTCTGTTATCAGAGAAAAAATATGCTGGTGGTAAAAAAAAACAAAAAAAACAACCTCAAATGGCCTACCTATCTCACCATATAGTGTTGCAAAAGGTGACTGATTTAATGTCGAACATTGATGAATTGATGATGAGTTGGGAGTGAGCATGTTTTGCCATGTTATAGTATGTAATATGTATATGTCGCAGACATGAACGAGTGAAGCTCTTCAGCATGTCACCATGTCATTTACGTCCTTCAGATATCAATATGATATACGATGTGACTATGATTTCACACAAAGTGCAACAACAGTGAAAATTAAACATTCTTATACTAAACAGTAATAATACCACACTCATTTTGCACTCATCATAAGGTTTGGATACAGTACCCTCCAGAGGTATTGTAACACTTGGAATTTCACACATTAACTGTTTGATGTCGCTGACATTAATGAGCAAAGCTCTTCACGATCTGCATGTATATATATATATATATATATATATATATATATATATATATATATAAAGCACCAAACAATAATTTAAAATTTAATAATTGTTGCAAAACCTACCATCTGTTTGTGGATTTTTATGACAATGTTGTCCGGTTTGTGGCTTTCTCCCCTATGAGCCATTTCCGGATTGTTTTATGCATTTTCCAGTTTGTGCCTTCATCGACCTTAAGAGTGAGGTGCTTCACTCGTATTATATTAACCCTCATAGCGTCTTCGTTTTTTTTATTACACATGGAGTCCTGCTGGGTCTGGTGGACTCATCACATTTAGGGGCTTTTAATTCAACATATTCACAGTTGTTTTTCTTTTTCTTTTTTTTTTTTGTTAAAATACTCAGCAGATGTTTATTTCATCCCAAATGCAAGTAATATAAACAACACTTATGTTAGTTTGTTCCTTTTACTTTTGTTAAATCACATTTATGAATAGAAATGCAACTTGTTTTTGTTTATTTTAAAATAAGGAAATACATCATAAAACAGGCATAACTGGAAAATACAGCTCAAATTAAAATTAAGCAAGTTTTTACAAAACTATAGTGTATTATTTATTTGAATTTCATTAGAAATTTAACCTACTCAGGTCAGTTCACACATAACATCTGTCTGAACAACACATTAGCGTGACTTTAGAAACAACAAGAAAGTTCTTAGTGGTTCAATATCAGAGTTCATACAGTTCTAGGAAAACAGTTCTTGGAAATAGTTTTTGGTACTAGTTCTTGTAGCCAGTACTTGGAAACAGTTTTTAGTCAAGCACACTCACTGACAGGAACAGTGTGAGATCAGGATCTCACAGAACATGAAGGTACTTAACTGAAATGTGGCAGAGCTATGCACTCTGTAGATGAGAACCGGAGAGTTCCACAGTGACATGGTGCAGATAGTCGTGGAGCCAGGAGCATATGCGACATGGAAGCCATGCAGGAGAGTGTCTGGAAGCACCAGAGAAATCAACAAGATCTAATACGGGAACTAGAGTTGGCCAGGTTACCTTGAAACAAGCTGCATAAAGCTCCAACGTCTGAGCGCATGGAAGTGGCAGGAAAGACGAGGTCAAGGTCATGGAATCTCATGCAGGATGTGATGCAAGAATCTCACTTCATGTCATGGAAAACCAAGAATCCTGCAGTGAATAAGCTGAAAGCCTGGGTTTAAGTAACCTGCTGCTGATGAGCCGCTCATGCACTTCAGGTGTGTGGCAGTGATGAGCAGCAGGTGATCCTCGGCTCTGCAGTGTGCCATCCGGTAGGAAAAACTAACAAACTACACACACGGTTAAAAAAGGAAAGGAGAGAGGCAGACAGAGGCAGACCATGACACCTCATCTACAAACTCACATTCTGAAACTTCTTCCTCTGCATCACCATCAAAACCGTCTGTCTCTTCCAATATCAACTGTAAGGCAGCCTCAACAGAGCATCGCTTTGCCATCTTGATCAGATGTGATATGGAGCCATGCTGACAGAGCTACTATGAGGTCCCCAAGATTGTGGACAGATTGTGAAATATGTGGGAATGTGAGTGCAGTCCCCGCACATTGCTGCAACCTTGTGAGGGACCAGTGGGTGTTCACACCAAAGGCCCATTCACCTGCTTTGTTTCGCTGTGCTCTGCTCCGCTCCACTCCACCCACCCACTCACCCACTCACTCACTCACAGGCCCAGAGAGCAGAAAAGGAAAATGAGGGTGCACACGACCTATGATTTCCATGCTTTCTATAGCCTCGGGTCCAGTGGACCCAAAGACCCTGTATGTAATACAAATGTGAAGGGGGTGTATACAGGGGGGTGTCATTGAAAATGTTTTCTGATTTAAGTTCCTCACAGAAAATGACCCAAGGCCAGTGAATCTTAGTTTGAAAAAATAATTATTTGTATCATTTTCCTTCAGCTAAAAACTAAAAATGGGTCCCACAGACCTGAAGACCTTATAAGGGTTAAAACGCGGCAGTTGAAGTTCCCTCACAAAGTAAGTAATACTTCTCATCAAGTATCCGTAAGTAACTGTTGGTCTGACACAAAGTCATTCTGGCAGTATCCAGGGATCCTGTGAAGAGACCCCATATCAAAGACATCTAGTCATCACCTTCGGTCACTGACTAATTTCCCACTGTTTCAAATAACTGTCACTGTTTTGGTAATTATTTCAATAGCAGGCATGAATGTACAGGAAAGTCAACCACTGTTGTCATAATTGTTAGTTATGTATGCAGGCATACATACATCTTCAACCATTTATCCAGGATAGGGTCGCAGGCACAACAGCTCAATCAGGGGGCCTCACACTTCCCTTTCTTTGGCTACAGTAACCACACTCTGAGGGATCTCTAGAAAATCCAGGCCAGTATGGAGATATAATCTCTAAACCTAGTCCTGTGTCTACCGGGGCCTCCTCCTGTCTGGATATGCCTGGAACACCTCTCTTGGGAGGTGCACACAGGTGCTTCACACAGGTGTCTTCTAACTGTCACAACACTTACAGGTAACTCCAGACTGTCTTTGATCATCCTGGAACTGATCAGTGGGTGAGCCTTTGCCATTCTGGTTATTCTTCTATCCATTTTGATGGTTGTTTTCAGTTTTTTTCCATGCATCTCTAGTTTTTTGTCCATTTTAAAGCATTGGAGATCATTATAGATGAACAGCCTATAATTTTTTTGCACCTGCGTATAAGTTTTCCCCTCTCCAATCAAACTACGATGTTCTTCTGAACAATGTCTTGAACGTCCCATTTTCCTCAGGCTTTCAAAGAGAAAAGCATGTTCAACAGGTGCTGGCTTCATCCTTAAATAGGGGACACCTGATTCACACCTGTTTGTTACACAAAAGTGACAAACTCACTGACTGAATGCTACACTCCTATTATTATGAACACCCCCTTTTCTACTTTTTTTTTTTTTTTTTTACTAATAGCTCAATTTCATAGCCTTAAGAGTGTGCATATCATGAATGCTTGGTCTTGTTGGATTTGTGAGAATCTACTGAATCTACTGGTACCTTGTTTCCCATGTAACAATAAGAAATATACTCAAAACCTGGATTATCTTTTTAGTCGCATAGCACTACTATTATTCTGAACACTACTGTACCCTGGGTCCCTCTTCTGCACATGGCTAAACCATCTCAATCTCGCCTCTCTGACTTTGTCTCCAAACCGTCCCACCTGAGCTGCCCCTCTGATATGTTCATTTCTAATCTTGTCCATTCTCATCACTCCCAAAGAGAATCTCAACATCTTCAGTTCTGCCACCTCCAGCTCTGCATCCTGTCTTTTTGTTAGTGCCACTGTCTCCAAACCGTACAACATAGCTGGTCTCACTACTGTCTTGTAAACTTTCCCCTTCACTCTTGCTGATATTCTTCAGTCACAAATCACTTCTGCCACCTTTCTCCACCCTCCATCCTTTGTCCCTGCCCACTCTCTTCTTCACCTCTCTACCACACCCTCCACTACTTTGAACAGTTGACCCCAAATATTTAAACTCATTTACTTTCACCACCTCTACTCGTTGTAACTGCACTATTCTGCTGAGCTACCTCCCATTCACACACATGTACTCAGTCTTGCTTCTACTTACTTTCAATCCCCTTCTCTCCAAAACATATCTCCACCTCTCCAGACTAGACTCAACTTTCTCTCTACTCTCACTACAGATCACAATGTCATCTGCAAACATCATAGTCCATTGAGACTCCTGTCTGATCTCATCCGTCAACCTGTCCATCACCATTGTGAACAAGAAAGGACTCAGAGCTTATCCTTGGTGTAATCCCACCTCCACCTTGAATGAGCCTGTCATTTCTACTGTGCATCTCACTGCTGTCACACTATTCTTGTACATGTCCTGCACTACCCTAACATACTTCTCTGCCACTCCAGACTTCCTCATACAATATCACAGCTCTTCTCTTGGCACCCTATCATAAGCTTTTTCTGAGTCCACAAACACACAATGTAACTCTTTCTGGCCTTCTCTGTACTCCGTCTGTGTTCTCAGAGCAAACATTGCATCTGTAGTGCTCTTTCTCGGCATGAAACCATATTGCTGCTCACAGATCTTCACCTGTTTTCTAATCCTAGCTTCTACTACTCTTTCCCATAACTTCATGCTGTGGCTGATCAACTTTATGCCTCTGTGGTTACTGCAGCTCTGCACATCAGCCTTGTTCTTGAAAATAGAAACCAGCACACTTCATCTCCACTCCTCAGGCATCCTTTCACTTTCCAAGATTTTATTAAACAATCTGGTTAGAAACTCCACTGCCATCTCTCCTAGACATTTCCATGCCTCCACTGGAATGTCATCTGGACCAGCTGCCTTTCCACTCTTCATCCTCTTCATAGCAGCCCTCACTTCTTCCTTACCAATCTCTTGTACTTCCTGACTTACTCTGACCACATCATCCAGCCTTTTCTCTCACTCATTTTCTTCATTCATCAGCTCTTCACAATATTCCCTCCACCTTCTCAGCACACACTCTCCTCACTTGTCAGCACATTACCATATGCATCTTTTACCACCCTAACCTGCTGCACATCCTTTCCAGCTCTGTCCCTTTGTCTGGACATCCGGTACAAGTCCTTTTCTCCTTCCTTACTATTTAACTTCTTGTACAGCTCGCAATATGCCTTTTCCTTCACTTTTGCCACTTCTCTTTTCACCTTACGCTGCATCTCCTTGTACTCCTGTCTACTTTCTTTATCTCTCCGACTATCCCAAAACGTTTTGCCAACCTTTTTCCTCCTCTCCTTATGGTTTTCTGTGGGGGTGGGGGGGTGGTGGTGATGGTTATGGTTAGGGTTAGGGTGGGGGAAAGAGTAACATTAGGTGATGGTTAAGGTTAGGGTCGGGGGTAGGAGTAGTGTTAGGAATAGTGAGTTATAAAAAACTCCGTCACGAAAATTTGACTCATTTCGTCACGGGAGCACAAAAAAAAAAAAAACAAAAAAAAAACGTGAGACTGGGCTATGCAGCACATCCCAGCAGTCAATGAGTGAGAGTTGGAGTACACCATGGACAGGCTGCCAGTCTATATGCAGAAAAAAAGAGGGAAAATCTGCACACTGGCGCCAGTGTGCAGATTTTCCCTCTTTTTTTCTGTCTGCAATTCCTGATTATCCTGCACCTGACCTAATATAGGATTGGATATGCGCACAACTACCATTTTTTCTCTTGAATACCTTTTGTGCAGCACTCTGTCTGTTGACTCCCTCATTGATTATTTTTGATTAATTTAGACTTTTTTTGGCAACAGTGGCAGATGAATATGCAACCTGGTCTCATGGCAAGTTGTTATTTAGCAGCACGAAATATACATTAATCTACTGGTTTGTGATATTGCGATGAAACATGCCCCATTTTCGTCACGGCAGCACAAATTCATTCTAATACATTCTGTGATGGCTGCATGAAATTAAAAGTGAAGTGGGGGGTTGGGGTGGTTAGGGTTGGGGGAAGGAGTAGGATTCGGTTATGGTTAAGGTTAGGGGTGGGGGTAGTAGTAGGGTTACTAATAGTGAGTTAAAATTTTCATGTAATTTTGTGACAGGAGCACGAAAAACAAAAACAAAAACAAAATGTGAGGCTGGGCTGGAATATGTCTCCGCTCCAAGTTAAAGTGGGACCTTTGAATATAGCGAGACTGAGCGCGCCCACATCACGTTGAAGGATTCTTTGTTTGGTGAAGTGGAAACTCCAGATTTCAGAGACATTGATGAGATCACAGATCAGCTCTACAAACTGCATCAGTGTGAAACTAAACAGTATTTGCATGCTGTAATGCTGAGTGATTACCTGAGAAAGAAAATTATCCCACGGGGCCTCAGGCTACAAAAAGCATTAGGCCTGGAGAATCCTGACTTTTGCCAACGCTGGATTGAAATTTTAAATAAATGCAGTTTTGATCTAATGGCTTTAGCCATAAAGGAACTGAACACACAATTGAAGAAGATGCGTGGGGAGATTAAACAACTGGATGTAAAGAGCTCATAGACAAAAAGAAATGATCTGAGCTCAGAAGAGACATTTGAACACTGTGTGGCTAAATGCTCCAATGAGATCCCTACTCATAAAAAGCCAAGTTTGTGCAGGACATTGATAACTACAAACAGAGAGAGACGGCAAGCCTGAACCATGAGAGAGACAACCTTGAGACAATGCCTGGCATGGATCTAGAGGATCCTGCCATCCCAACCGGAACTGGTATTACAGAACCTCGGCTTCCTCATCCTCCCTTGAATTTGGGTCTGATATGAGCTGCCAATCCGGATGTGCAGTGCCTTTTTTAGGCCACCCACAGCTGATGCGCGGCCCAATGGAGAAGGTCTCTCCAAGACATAAGCGATGCAGGAGAGGGCAGCGGAAGAAGGCGAAGGTCCTCGAGGTTTACCGACAACAAGACATGGTAATAAATCTGTCAAATGAAGTTTTATCAGAAGTTTTACTCACTTCTGCACTGAGTAAATGATTTTGAGACATATATTGATTTTCAGAAATTCTTTCGCAATGTAAGACTCGGAGAGTTTGTTCATACAAACACCATAGACCTAGAGCCAACAGCTCTGCTCCTGAGTTTCTGTCATCTGAACATCCGGTCATCCCAGTGATCTACACATTTCCTAAGATACACAAGGGTTTAGACACTCCTGTAAAAATAAGACCTATTGTGAGTGGTATAGGTAGCCTCACTGAAAACATTTCAGCCAATATGGACTATTTCATAAAGCCTTATGTCATTGTTTTGCCCTCGTACATTAGGGACTCTTCTGATTTTATTAATTCCCTAAAATATTTTGATACTGTCACTGATTCTGTCCTCACGGCTACGTTTGATGTCCAGTCATTATACACCTGCATTCCAGAAAGTGGGGGTATAGAGGCACTGGAGCATTTTCTGAGTGAGCGCTCCGCAACATCCAAGCCCAGCACAGCATGTATTTTAGATCTGTCTCACATTGTCCTGAGCAGTAATTATTTTAGGTTTGAAAATGATTACTACTTGCAGTCTAAGGGCACGGCCATGGGCACAAAAATGGCACCAAATTATGCTTGTCTATATATGGGCCATTTTGAAATTAAGTTTGTGCTAAACACAGCAAACCCCTTTTGGTCCAAGATTTTATTGTATAAAATGTTCACTGATGACATTTTTATACCTGAATTCATGCAATGATCACCTGCGCTTTACACTGGAGTATAGTTGTGAAAGCATCAGTTTTCTAGATGTTTTTGTCCAAAAAAGTGGAGGTCACCTGCATACAGATACTTTTTCACAAATTAACAGATCGTAATGCCATTTGAAGAGGTGACAGTTTGCACCCCTGACCACTCCTAAAAAGTTTACCTATCAGTCAATTCCATAGGATTGGTAGAGTATGCAGTGATGACAGTGCCTATGCAGCACAGGCCTCAGACCTCTGCAACAGGTTTCTAAGCAGAGGGTAGAAACAGGAATGGGTGGCTACAGCTACTACTGCTGTATCAGATATTCTGCTCTCGGTGCCAAATTCAGGGAGACAATTCAGAAACACTGGTACATTGTGAAGTCGATCCCAAAACTCAAACAATGTATTCAGTGAACCACCCAAACTGGTCTTCAAACATCCCAGTAACATCAGAGACTGCCTGGTCAAATCTGACATCAGCCCTCAACATCCGCCAAAACTCTTTAACCTACAGGATGGTAATTATAAATGCGGGGGTCTGTTCCCAGTGTGTCTACACACAGAGATGTAAGACCTTCACCCATCGACAGACAGGCTGCAATATTTCTATTCGAGGGGCAATCACATGCTGCACTACGCATGTGATCTACATGATCCGATGGCCTTCTGGCCTCGCGTATATTGGGAAAACATCCAGGGAACTCAGAACCAGGATTGGTGAACACAGGAGCAAGATCGGATCAGGGGATGAGTGCAGTTCTGTTGCAGCCCATTTAAAAAAAGCAGGTCATGGCATCAGTGCGCTGCGTTACCTGGGAGTGGAGAGAGTGGAGCGACAGCACAGAGGAGGTGACATAGAGACTCCTTATTTATTCTCTCAATACAATGTCCCCTAATGGCTTAAATGAGGACTTTGATCTTAAGCCCTTCTTATGAATTCCAGGGAATGGGCTTTTTTAACTCTAATAGGTGTCTTTGTGTGTGTGTGTGTGTGTGTGTGTGTGTCTTTCATAGAAAATGTTATACATTCATAGAAAGATATATTTTTATATTAATATCATGAAATGTGTTTTTTGTAAAATTATATATATATATATATATATATATATATATATATATATATATATATATCTATATATATATTATATATATATATATATATATATAGTAGTGTTCAGAATAACAGTAGTGCTATGTGACTAAAAAGATTAATCCAGGTTTTGAGTATATTTCTTATTGTTACATGGTACTAGTAGATTCAGTAGATTCTCACAAATCCAACAAGACCAAGCATTCATGATATGCACACTCTTAAGGCTATGAAATTGGGCTATTAGTTAAAAAAAAAAAAAAAAAAAGTAGAAAAGGGGGTGTTTACAATAATAGTAGTGTGGCATTCAGTCAGTTTTGAACAAACAGGTGTGAATCAGGTGTCCCCTATTTAAGGATGAAGCCAGCACCTGTTGAACATGCTTTTCTCTTTGAAAGCCTGAGGAAAATGGGACGTTCAAGACATTGTTCAGAAGAACAGCGTAGTTTGATTAAAAAGTTGACTGGAGAGGGGAAAACTTATACGCAGGTGCAAAACATTATAGGCTGTTCATCTACAATGATCTCAATGCTTTAAAATGGACAAAAAACCAGAGACGCGTGGAAGAAAATGGAAAACAACCATCAAAATGGATAGAAGAATAACCAGAATGGCAAAGGCTCACCCATTGATCAGCTCCAGGATGATCAAAGACAGTCTGGAGTTACCTGTAAGTGCTGTGACAGTTAGAAGATGCCTGTGTGAAGCTAATTTATTTGCTAGAATCCCCCGCAAAGTCCCTCTGTTAAATAAAAGACATGCAGAAGAGGTTACAATTTGCCAAAGAACACTCAACTGCCTAAAGAGAAATGGAGGAATATTTTGTGGACTGATGAGAGTAAAATTGTTTCTTTTTGGGTCCAAGGGCTGCAGACAGTTTGTGAGACGACCCCCAAACTCTGAATTCAAGCCACAGTTCACAGTGAAGACAGTGAAGCATGGTGGTGCAAGCATCATGATATGGGCATGTTTCTCCTACTATGGTGTTGGGCCTATATATGCATACCAGGTATCATGGGATCAGTTTGGATATGTCAAATACTTGAAGAGGTCATGTTTGCCTTATGCTGAAGAGGACATGCCCTTGAAATGGGTGTTTTCAACAAGGACAATGACCCCAAGCACACTAGTAAAGGAGCAAAATCTTGGTTCCAAACCAACAAAATTAATGCTCGCAGATGTGAAGAAATCATGAAAAACTGTGGTTATACAACTAAATATTAGTTTAGTGATTCACAGGATTGCTAAAGAAGCAGTTTGAACATAACAGTTTTGAGTTTGTAGCGTCAACAGCAGATGCTACTATTATTGTGAACACCCCCTTTTCTACTTTTTTTTTTACTAATAGCCCAATTCCCATGAAACAATAAGAAATATACTCAAAACCTGGATTAATCTTTTTAGTCACATAGCACTACTATTATTCTGAACACTACTGTGTATATATATATATATATATATATATATATACACAAAACAAAAATGTGTCTTTCTTACATAATAGGGAATGTACTTTTGTAAGAAATGTATATTTTTGTGAAGGATGTTTTCTATTGTTCAGTGTACTGGTGTCTTTCCACTGTATATTTATGTTATAGTTATGTGAATGGTGCTGTGTTTGGCCTATGCACATTGACTGGAATATGCCCATATATGGTGTTCCTGTGTTAATAAACAGCTGATGCCAATTAGACACAGCTGGTGTGGTTGTTACCACATTTGATTATTCAGTCTATGAATACACTGTTCCTGCCATGTCCTTTGTACAGTTGCCTGAAGAAGACCTTGTGGTCAAAACACTGCTTTTTCAGTCAATAAAAAGATTTTGGGAGCTTTGAAATCAGTGTACAGATTTTTCCTATTTTTTGTGTCTGCAGTTCCTGATTATCCTGCACCTGGCCTAATATAGGCTTGGATGTGCACACAACTACCATTTTTTCTCTACCAGTCTATATGCACCTTGACGCACAAATTTGATTGCTGCATTGCCGTGCAATTCGCTTAACCAATGCATCCTCCCGCTTTATTCTGCTTGATGCCACGCTATATAAATAAAGCAGCGCCATATCATTTCATAGCCAATGACACATTTGCTCTCGGAGCTTGGCTGATGAAACCATTCTCTCATCGCTCGCTGAATCACACAGAAATGATCTACAGCTTCAGGTTGTCTCGTGCTTGCCATGTGTTGGAGAATGCATTTGGAATTTTCTCTCACAGGTAATACTTAATAATATATATATATATATATATATATATATATATATATATATATATATATATATATATATATATATATATATATTGTAATGTTAAACAGTCGCATTTTCATTCCATCTTATGAGTTAGATAATGTTTCTATAAGGTTATGTTTATTACCTCCGTCAAGGAGGTTATGTTTTCGGTCGAGTTTGTTTGTTTGTTTGTTTGTTTGTCTGTCTGTCTGTTTGTCAGCAGGATAACTCAAAAAGGTTTGAACGGATTTTGATGAAATTTTGTGGAGTGGTTGGAAATGACAAGAGGAACAAGTGATTAGAAAGCTAGAGATGCACAACTAAGACCAACTTGTAGCTGAATCTGTACTGATTCAGTAAGGTGTCATCAGATTTGATGTAGTTTCAAATGTTATGGAGCTAGTTCCAGAAGAAAACCGCCATTACCGAAAAATCGTTTTTATACAATAACTTTTAAACTAATAAAGACATAAAAGTGATTCCAAGTTCTAGTGCTATGTTTTCATGGTCAAGGATGTCAAATATAAAGGAAAGAAAAGTGTATGTATCATAGTTTTGGTTGTAACACTGAATTGTTGAATAGATCACTGTGCCAAGGAGGAAATCTCTTTAGGGTCAGTGACCCTATGGCCTTGTGTAGCACATGCAACACTTAAAAAATAGTTCTATTTCAGAATTTACTGTTATTTATTTAGATAAGTGTTTAAAAAAATCATATATTTGCAGTTTAGTTGAATAATAAATTGAATTTTGTCTCTTATTTGTTTTTGTCTATAAGCACATGCAATATCAATATCAGTGCTCAGATGACAGTAGTTTCTGGGAAAGGTGCAAGTTGCAATAAACTGTGATGCCAAGCGCTAAGGATACATGCTATCCAGTCACAGCAGATGAAACTTTTTTTTTACTAGCAATCATCATTGTTAGACTTTTTTAGGTTCACTGATTCCACAGCGTGTAGATGTTATGGCGTCAGTGACCCCATGGCCTTGGCGGAGGTTTGCACTCTCCGAGTGCTTCTAGTTATAGATGTAACATCTCTTCATAATTCAATTTCAGGTTCAGATGCCTTGCATGCAATGACACACAGTGTTTTTGAAAAGGTTGTGCAATGTTCACAACTACTTCACGCAAAGTGCTTGAAATTTGTCTGCCAGAAATTTTGAACATTTCAAAATTTTGTTTGCGCACTGGCATGCAGGGACCACAGCTCACGCACAGTTTACAACAGTTGACAGTGAGTTTACTCATTGGTACGTGAAATTGCGTGCCAGTGTGGCGATCAAATTCAGTGTCAACGTGCCGGCATGGAGAGGCTTTGTTCAGACTGTCAGTAAAAGTTAAGTGTATGTGCATATCTGATTTGAATCTGAATTTGAATCCATGTAGAACAGTCAAGTTGAACAGTCAAAAGTCACATGAAGAATATTTTTTACAAATCCCTTTTGAACCTCATGTGCATGTGGCTTGAAATCACATTTTTGCAAAACCACTTTCGTTGGATTCATGGTGATGCTTTATAAAATGGCTGCCATTGGTGTCTAAAAAATTGCAATCAAACTTATTACAGTTCAGTAATGGGGCTAAAACACTTGAATATGGGGCAAACACACAAAACCTCTAGAAGGCTAAACCACATAAACACCAAGTGGCAATGACTAATTTTTGACATGACTATCTTATTATCAAATTTGTTTGATTTAAATTTGTATAATAATAATAATAATAATATCAAAATAAATAAAGTTCAGGAGCCCCATACACCAAGCCCACTTTCTTCTAACTTTCTCCCTACAATGTACAGCTTGATCTCCTGCACAGACCAGTGAATAGAAATGGGAGCAGCACTAAATTATGCAGAGTGAGGATATCAACGTTCCTGTTTTCCCACAAGATTGCAGGTTGTTGTTCCACCCTTTGTTATGGACAGTGCGTGCCCATGGGATGATTAATAGAACAAAGGATGGAAGAAGGCAAACTTGTTCATAGTTCAAAACAAGTTCCCTGTTCCTTTGAAGACTCCCACTTAAGGCAAAACTGGATTTGTATGAGGAAAATGCATTCCTGACCCACCATTCACAAATTCTTCAGTGCACATAGTGCAGGGAAAACCATCACTTTTGACCTATTTGACAGCCAACCTGCCATTTTACAGCACAAATTTTATGATATTGATATTATAAATTAATGATGAAAAGCGTGAAAAGGAAAAGACAATGTCACCCTCAAGGTTATGAGAATAATGTTTAGCAAAGATATTTGATCCATTATATATTGTTTGTGTCTACAGCTGGCATGATGAGAGTAATAAATATTATATTAGCCATGGGATCTGCATCTCCGTCTACCAGACAAGTTCATAACACTCTCAGATGGAAGGGTGGGACCTTCCATGGCTGTTCTTCCTTTCTTTTCCCTCTTTTCATCAGACATCAGTCAAAGAAAAGACCCTTACAACTAGGAACATGTGCACATCGGCAAGCAATTGTTGCATTTTTTTTATGGGACTAATGAGCAACCGGAAACACAGGCATCAGCGCTTCTTAATAATGGTTAATCACTTTGTCAATGACTGCTGTTCCTGTTGTTTCTCAATCCACTGAGGTTTGTCATTTGTCATTTACCCCGTTAGCTGTGCTGTAGTGTCAGGAAGGCAGGCAGACAACGAACAATACATTACTTATATGTTAGTTACAGCAAACTTGCACTGGATTGCATTACAACATATATCTGGGTTGTGGTTTCTGACAGCACAGATTTATTAAAATGGAATACGTTTTACATAATGGCTTTACTAATGAATATCAATTATTTAAAACATTTTAGATCAGTAAGCAGTTTGTATGAGTGGCTGTTAATTTGTTGTTTTAAAGCTTAGTGAGGAATATGAGTTTCTGGGTTTATGACTGTCCCAGATTAAATTAGATTAGGTTTGATAGAATTTTATTAATCCCTTGGGAAGACTCCCTCAGGGAAATTGAGGTTCCAGCAGCATTGTATAGCAGCACACAGGGTAAGAAGCACACAGACTATAAAAAGTGGAAGTAAAGAAAAAACATTTTGCGAAATGTAAATACAAATATAAATACCAAAATTACTGCTCACTACTGGCTTTTTGGCTACTACTATTCCTCTCCTTCCTGTCCCGCTCTTCCTGTTATTCCTCCTCCTCCAAAGTGACGAGTTGTACAGTTTGATGTCCTGAGGAACAACAAAGTTTTTCAGTCTGTTGGTCCTGCACTTAGGAAGGAGCAGTCTGTGGTTGAAGAGGCTCTTCAGGTTGCTGATGATGGTGTGCAGAGGGTGAAAGGCATCGTCCATAATGTCCAGCAGCTTGTGCAGTGTTCTCTTCTCTGCCAACATCACCAGAGTCCAGGTTCATGCCAACCACAGAGCCAGCCTGCCTGATCACTTTGTCATGCCTCGATATGTCGTTCTTGGATGTGCTGCTCCTCTAGCACACCATAGTGTAAAAGACCAAGACTAAAAATGAAGACTAAGTTCCAGGCTTTCAATGACTTTCTGAACTCAGGCATCACCTATGTATCTCTATGTGACAAAAGTATTGAATTTGTACAGACTCAGTTATCTCTACACCATCTTCATGTCTCTAGGTCCTCGATTTCTGAGATAGGGATGTGTCTTGTAAGAGCTCATGGAGTAATGATATTGCTGGACAAAAGTCCTTGGGGTTGCTGGTATCCTGTCTTACTGTATGGTTGCGAGACTTGACTTAAGGTGACGACTGATGTTGTGTGTGATGTTGGTGCTAGGTGTCTTTGGCAGATCCTTCTGCACCACTTGAAATATGTTGTGCCAAATAAGCAGCTACTTAAGGAGACTCAGATGAGGAGTATAACTTGCATTGTGAGGTAACGTTATCTAAGGATTTTTCTTTTTGTATTGTTTTTTTTTCCCTCTGTTTTAAATAGTCCACAAAGTATCTCCGTTTGTTTACTCTAAAGTCACGTTTATGCTCGAGAGATTTTGCGAGATTTCCTGTCTGAGTTGGAAATGTTCGTGTGTTAAATCTGTTCATGTGTGGTGTTGTTGTCCACACACTGTACGACCAAACCTGTTAGATCTATGATTTTTTATCTTCACGTGCATGGTCGCTCAGGTTTTGGAAACCTAAAGATAATTTTAAAATCCTGTCGTGTGAACCAGGCTTAAGACATTTTAGCCATGTGGCACATGTTTCTGCACATGATCCAACATACAGGTGCCTCAGTGTCTAGGAACTCAAGCATATGGAGGGAATGGCCACATTTACCTGGTTCCAACAGGTATATGGTTGGTTTTTGAGTAGTACATAGGAATTAGGGGTTGACTGGTTATTGGTGTGGCTCTTGAATGAAACACGTTCAGTTTTTCAATTTTTATGGTTACCAGTTTCAGTCATTTTGAAAGCGAATTTGCTAATAAGACAGTTTAATTTTTAAAAGGGCTAATTTCTCTTTTTTTATAATGTGTCACCCACAGCACTATGCGCTTTGTTATATGTCACAACTTCAAACTGTCAACAATGAAGGATACTGCTGTCCCACTGACTGGCATAGAACAGGGTAGCAGAGTGCAAACTGGAGCTAAGTTGGCTGCATGTTGGCTTTTATCTGTTTGTTCATTCATTCAACTTAATAATGCTGCTTTTAACTCTCGGCACATTTTGTGTGAATGTCATGTTCAAAGGTTCTGTGAATTCAATATGTGCTTTAAGGCATTTCAAGAAAGTTTTGCGTTATTCTAAATTTTGACCCCTTTTTGCCACTCTTTTACTGCAGTAAAATATCGGTTTCAAATATTGGTTGTCTATCTCCTACGTCAGTAATAATATGTAGTGGTATTGGCCATGAAAAAGCCATATCGGTTGACCCTTTGTGGGGATTGTCTGGTTGTCTGCCTGAGTGGTTGCCACCTTGGCCTGGTGTGGTGGATGTGGCGACATGTGGCACCAGCATATGATCTACTAGACTTGCCTTGATTTTTGAATTCATATGAGCCATGATAAAATTCCGAATGGCCAATGAACAATATGAACTGATCAGAGGAGCCAGAAATCATGATGAAGAGAATGACCAACGGTTTTCATAAAGGGAATGATCTTCCTTCAGGAACTTGTGATGAAAGGGCCGGCTGACCTGTGTATTTCTAAATTGTACACGTGCATGGAAGAAGAGCCAAAGTCATTTAAGTAACAGACGCCCCAATCTTCTGTCTGCAATCTATTTCCCTGTGTACCTATTTGAATGTTCATCTAAAAAGTGTGTGATTTGGCAGTGCAATGGTACATCCATCCCCAGTGGGGATTTGCACTTTAAACCCCTGTAATACCAGCATGCGGCACAAGCGCCTGATCCCAGACCTGATCTGAACTGTCAGTACTTTCCCCTTCATTTTCCATGAGAAATAGACTTTACATGTGACATAAATCTGGATTAAATAACTTCACGACACAAATCACTGTTAAGTTATAGCTAACTGACAGTGTGGTACATGTGGTACATGAGTTGCTAAAGTATACTTTGCAATTTAATATTTATTTTCAATTTGGGAAAGGTAACCCCTGCATTTGTTGAACAGCTGGGTCATTCAGACTATGCTGGACATTCACCAATGTTAATTTCAACTTCCCGAACTGATGTAACTCCAATGGAGGATTTTCAAGATCCAGCTAGACAGTGCTTACACGCATGCGTGATGATGTCACATCTCTGTCCAATTAGGGAGACGTGGTTTCTTTCAATAACAAGAACCGTCAAGAAACTTTCTCATGTGTGTTTGGAGTTGTGTGGCAGTAGGAATAGCCTTTTGAATGCTTGAATAATGATGTTAGTTGCACAAAGAAATCAAATAATAGTGAAAAGATGTTCCTTCTGCCCAGAATGTTGGTATTTTGGTTGACTTTCCTAGCAACGAAGCCCTTGTTACACGGCACTAACGAAGGACACTGAAGCCAAAACAAAACAATAAATCTAGACTGACGTTGACGTTCAGAGACATCAGAGACATCAGAGACACCGTCATCCAGCTTCTTTGCTGTATGAATCTTGATGACAACTTCAAGTCATCTGTATTCCATTTTGCTTTGTGTCTTGACGGTTCCTCATCCTTTGGGTAATTCTCGTACCGACTTGAAGCTGACATCAGGATTTGTACAGGAGAAACTGAAGCAGTTGAATATGAATCCCATTTCAATCACATCATTTTTTTTTTCTTTTTTAAGTAACCGCAGTCAGTGTCTTAGAGTCAATGACACTCTCTTGGTGGTGAGAACTGTCAGCACAGGTGCTCCACAGGGCTATGTTAGTGCACCACTCCTCTTCACACTGTACAGAAACAAATCACACATTCAGCTCACACATTCATCCATCCATTCATCCATGAAATTATGTTTTTGGGGGGGTTTTTTCAAGATGGCGCTGTCAATGGAGCAGCCTTTTACTTCAGCTCTGCCCCCTCTTTTCCTACTTTCGCTATTTTTAATACTTTTTAATAGTGCTTTATTGTTTTTATTAATTTTCTTTTATTTTGTTTTATTTATCGGGTTAAACATATCCCAACATACCTTAACCCAGCCACTACACCCTGCTATTGAGGTGGGCACCATTACTGAGGTATTACCTAGATTTAAAGAATTTGATAGTATCTCACTAGGCATGCTGACAAAACTCGTAATGTCAACAAAAAGCACAACCTGTTTATTTGATCCTATCCCAACAAAACTGTTTAAGGACTTGTGGCCCACTCTTGGGCTGACTGTGCTGGAAATGATTAATCTTTCTTTAACTTCTGGATCTGTTCCTAAATGTTTCAAATCTGCAGTGATTAAACCATTACTTAAGAAACCTAATCTTGACCCTGGTGTATTGAAAAACTATCGGCCGATATCAAATCTATCATTTTTCTCTAAAATTCTGAAAAAAGTGGTGTCACAGCAGCTCGTAGATTATTTTACTGAGAATAATCTCTTTGAGCCACTGCAGTCTGCTTTTAGAAAATATCATTCCACAGAGACGGCTCTCACTAAAGTGGCAAATGATCTTCTGCTTACAATGGATTCGGACACCAGTACGGTTCTGTTGCTGTTAGATCTCAATGCTGCATTTGATACAGTGGATCATCATATTCTACTTGACAGGCTGGAAAATCATTTTGGGATTACTGGGAGTGCCCTTGCATGGCTGACGTCATACTTGACCAGTCGTTCTCACTGTGTTTTGTACAGTAACACTACCTCTAACCTTTGTGACATGAAATTTGGGGTTCCACAGGGGTCTGTCTTAGGCCCCCTGCTTTTCACCCTTTATATAGCACCCCTTGGGCACATATTGCGATGTTTTGAGATTACCTTTCACTGCTATGCAGATGCTACTCAGTTATGCATGCCGATAACTGCTGGTAATCTCGTTGACATAAAATCCTTAGAATATTGCCTTGCAGCAGTGAGAAGTTGGATGTCTAGAAACTTCCTACTTTTAAACTCTGATAAGACTGAAATGATGGTTCTTGGTCCAGTGAGACATCGGCATCAATTTGACCAGTTAACGCTCAGCTTCGGCTCGGGTGTCATACATCACACTGACAAAGTGAGGAACCTTGGGGTAATTTTTGATCCTTCCTTGTCCTTTGCCCTCCACATTAGAAATATTACTAGGACTGCTTTCTTCCACCTGCAAAAGATAGCGAAGATTCGTCCCATCCTGTCTATGGCTGATGCTGAGACCCTGATCCATGCGTTTATCTCTTCTAGATTGGACTACTGCAATGTTCTGTTTTCTGGTTTACCACAGTCTAGCATTAGGGGTCTCCAGTTGGTTCAAAATGCTGCAGCCAGACTTTTGACACGAAGCAGAAAGTACAATGACATTACACCCATTTTGGCATCCCTTCACTGGCTTCCTGTCCCAGTGAGATCAGATTTTAAGGTTCTGCTACTAACCTATAAAATTATTCATGGACTGGCACCTCCCTACCTAGCTGACCTAATTAAACCTTACATACCAGCCCGGGCTTTACGTTCACAGGGTGCAAGACTACTTTGTGTCCCTAAGGTGAATAAGAAATCTGCGGGTCACAGAGCTTTGTCTTATCATGCCCCTGTTCTGTGGAATGATCTCCCTGCGTCAATAAAACAGTCAGATTTTGTGGAGTCCAGACTTAAGACACACTTATTTTCCCTTTCATATGGCTAGCATACTGGTACAGTTTTGTTTTACGCTTTTTACTCTTGTAATTCATTTATTAATAATTGGAGCGGGCTACGGCCTCAACTTTACCTAAATTCTGGGTCTTTTAGTGAAGTTTAGATTATATGTGATTATATGTCAGCTTGAAGTTTAGGGCTAGTGGCCGGCGATCACCTTAGTATTTCTCTGTTTTTCTTGTTGTTTAATGCTGGCAAATTATACAGTATTTTTTGTCTTTCTGATGCCCGATTCTGTTTTTTCTCTCTGTTTAAGGTGCAGCTCCATCCAGAGATTGGAGTTGTATTCGTGTTTGCGATCCTGCTGTCCTGTGCGCCAATAGCATTTCTTGTATATTTGTCCGTGAATTTTTCTGTAATTTATGTTTGTAGCATGGCCCAAGCAGAGGGTCACCCCTTTGAGTCTGGTCTGCTTGAGGTTTCTTCGTCAGAGGGAATTTTTCCTTACCACTGTTGCTCTGGGGGTTGGTAAGGTTAGACCTTGCCTGTGTGAAGTGCTTTGAGGCAACTCTGTTGTGATTTGGCGCTATATAAATGAAAATAAATTGAAATTGAAATTTATTTGTAGTGGTTGGTACCCTGTGCAAGTGTGCACATGGGAAACACACTTTTGTAACTCTTGTGCTTAGTTTTCTGCTTCTTTCGGCACTTTTTGAGGCAGCGCGAGGAAACCCCTTTGTCTCCTGTCTACGCCCGGGATTAGTAGATGACGCTGTCATCTACCTGCTGCAGCGGGCACTCACCCACCTGGAGACTGGCAGGAGTGCTGTGAGAGTCATATTCTTTGATTTCTCTTTCAACACCATCAGACCGGTGCTACTGCGAGGGAAGCTGGAAGACGCAGGAGTGGATGGACATCTTGCTGCCTGGACCATCGACTACCTCACTGACCGCTCGCAGTATGTGCGGCTGCGCAGCTGTCAGTGAGGTGGTAATGTGCAGCACCTGGGCCCCCCAGGGCACCGTCCTTTTGCCTTTCCTCTTCACCCTTTACACCTCGGACTTCACCTACAACACAGACAGCTGCCATATCCAGAAGTTCTCTGATGACTCCACCATTGTGGATCGTGTGTCTGAGGGGAACAAGCTGGTCAGTCATCACGGATTTTGTGGACTGGTGTGAGCGCAACCACTTGTGTCTGAACACCAGTAAGATGAAGGAGATAGTGATCGACTTCAGGAGGAAACCACCACCTCACTCACTGGCAAACATCCAGGGGGAGGACATAGAGACTGTGGACAGTTTTAAATATCTCGGTGTTCACCTCAACAACAAATTGGACTGGACTCATAACACTGACGTCCTGTATAAGAAGGGCCAGAGTCGCCTCCACCTCCTGAGGAGACTAAGATCCTTTGGAGTGAGCAGGCCTCTGCTTAAGACTTTCTATGACTCAGTTGTAGCCTCTGCTCTCCTCTATGCTGTCATCTGTTGGGCCCTGGGCAGCACAGAGTGGGACAGGAAGAGACTGAACAAGCTGGTCAGTAAGTCCAGCTCTGTCCTCTGGACTCTTTGGAGGAGGTGGCTGAGAGGAGGGTGTTAGCCAAGTTCACATCCATCATGGATAACTCCTCTCACCCTCTGCACCAGACTGTAGTGGAGCTGAGTAGCTCCTTCAGTGATAGACTGAGGCACCCTCAGTGCAAGAAGGAATGATACCGCAGGTCGTTCACCCCTGCTGCTGTCAGACTGTACAATATCACTGCGAAATAACCATATGCAATAATATGTCTACAAATCATGTGCAATATTAATGTGTCTACAAATCATGTGCAATAACAACTTGTTTATAAATTCCAGCACTAGTGTCACCTTATCATATCTAAACTTTACTTCACATATTGTAAATAACATGCTCCTATTTTTAATTCCAATTATTGTATATATATATATATATATTCTACTTCATTTTCTTTTTTATTGTATTGTTACAAGTATTATTACTAATGTTTTATCTTTGCACACACTTTCTGACGCACATTTCCTTTATACTTGCACTCATCTTGTGTGTTTATTAAGAGCTGATATAACAAGTGAATTTCTTCATTGTGAGATCAATAAAGTCTTATCTTTTAAATTTTCAGATGACACAGCCATCCTTAGCCTATTGCACACATGTACATCAGCTTACTGCTCAGAAATAGAGAACTTCATTCAGTGGGGTGACTCTCATATTAAATGTCTCTAAGACAAAGGAGATGGTCTTGGACCATAGGTCTGTAGGGAACCACAATCCAGTGGTCATACATAGCACACACATATAAGCCAGGTTTGCTCATACAAGTACAGAGGAATTCATTTAGATCATACATTTCGCTGGAAGGTCCATGTTGATAGTCTGTGTTCTTGAATTCAGCAGAGATTTTATTTTCATTGTTGTGTGTTGGGGGGTTTGGCTGGACATTTTGGTGTTGTTTTCTTTTCTTTGCTCTCCAGGTGGTATGCAAACTGGTTTTTGTCTGTGGAGAAGGTGCTGGCAGAAGAGTCCTTCACCCTCATCAGCATTATTGGCTGCACTTGTGGATGATGCTCACGTGCAAACTTAAAGACCTTCAGCTGAAACAGATAATGAGATGGCGTTCTGCATTTAAGCCATGAGTGATTCGAGCAGAATTGCCGGGAACTCAACCTTGTGACGTTCGTTTGTGAGACGCTGAGGGCCGCGCCAGGGTTTGACACATCGTGCCTGTGAAGGAGGACGGGTGAGGGACACATGCTGTCAGCACACATCAGAGAGTCAGTTTGTCATATCCATCTGGGGGGTGTTCGGCGGTGAGTCTGGGTCCAGAAGCGCCGAGCTTTGAGCCATTTGGGCGCTTGAGAGCGCGCCGTCCTTCACCTCGCCAGACAACCGCACATTTATGTTGTACACAAAGTATTGCACAAGAGGGAAATAAATTTGTTTTGTTTTTGGAACCGCTTTCTGGTTATTTAGCGCTGGGTTCGGTCAGATGTTGGTCCGCTCCTCAACCTGCGTCTGCACATAACATTCATGCCGACTCAGAGGTTTTGGTGAGGACCATGATCATGTTTATATTCTACCAGGATGTTCTGGAGAGTTTGATAAAGACTGGAATATCAGTGTGGTTTGGTAACCTCACTGTGCAATTAAAAAACAAACTCAGTTGTCTGATCCACACTGTTATGAAGGTGATGGTGAAGGAGCACCAGGGCATGCAGTTTTTATATGATTAGTCTGTTCTCAGGCAAGCTCAGAGGATATTGACTGACTCTTCACATTTTCTTTATAAAGAACACAAACTTTTGCCTTCTGGTAGGTGATATAGAGTTCCTCAATGTAAGTTGAACCAGTTTAAAAAGTCATTTGTGTTACATCTATCAAACTTGTAAATGAGATTGCGTAACACAGCAGGAACTGTGTGATGGCTCCATGGTACTTATACCCCCGTAACACATAGCCGGAATCACACAGAGTGGCGTCAGATTTATGAATTGACACACATTCGAAAGGTGTCAATTTCAGGTCCAAAACATTCTGACAGCCATTTGCAGAAGTCAACACAGTTGGCCAAATTTGGCCAGTGGCCCCGAGTGTGATGCACATGTTCAAAATTCTCCAGGAGCTGTCGAGATTGGACACCCATCCGACAGCGATCCATGTGTAATCTGACAGCCATCAGACAGCAATTTACATATTGACGGCATCAAAACCGCATCTGAAATGATCTGATCATGGTTGATTGAGCTCTGATATCAATCGGTCACAGCAAAGCCTGTCGACATGTGCCACGTTTGTCCATCTCCACTAGACCCCAGCCAGGAAGGGTGAAGGAAATGTTGTTATGGATGCGTTATGCATGCGTCAGAGGCTCGGTGTGGTGCCCAACAATGCATCTGAATGGGATGTCACTGCTGTAACGCACGTACACCTCCTAAGTCTGTAGCAGGTATGATGTGGAAATGTTTGCCCAGCACATGACGACATAAATAATCATCAGATGATCGATCAGATGACAAAAGCAAAATCCAACTCTGGCATAAATAAATCGCATGTGAAGTGCTGTCCCACAATGATAATCCAACTACAGTTGTGTTAAGATGTGTATCAAGCAAAATGGCCACAAAAAGAGTTAAAAAAAAAAAGAGATAAGAGAAAGTCCACTGGCTGAATCTGAAAGTTGCGCACATGTGGGAAGTTGGCACACTGTCAGCACAGTTCAGCAGCAGTTATGGAGTCCAGCTGGATGAATACAATCTAGCAATGCAAGTATACGAGGTCTGTTAGAAAAGTATCCGACCTTTTTATTTTTTGCAAAAACTATATGGATTTGAATCATGTGCGCTTGCATCAGCCAAGCTTGAACCTTCGTGTGCATGTGTGAGTTTTTTCACGCCTGTCGGTTGCGTCATTCGCCTGTGTGCAGGCTTTGAGTGAGCACTGGTCCACCCCTCTCGTCGGATTTTCATTGTCAGGAAAATGTCTGAATGGCTGGAGCAGCGCTGCATCAAATTTTTCAAGAAACTGTGAGACAGCCAGGTGGAAACCATTCAGAAAATTCAGATGGCTTTCAGTGAAAATCCTATGGGCATCACACAGATTAAGGAGCATTACAACCGGATTAAAGATGGCCCACAGTGGCTGAGGCCGCGCCGCGCTTCGAGCGGCCATTGACAGGCTGAAAGGACCAGATCATTTCCAAAGTGAAGGCTGTGTTGATCCGGGACGTCGTGTGACTACCAGAGAAATGGCAGAAAAGGTGGACATCAGCCATTTTTCATCAGACTGTTACAGGAGATTTTGTAATGAAAGACGTGCGGAGGCATTCGCGCGTGGGGACGAAGCCGCAATGGCGTTAGGTCTTCCACCATTCAGAAGATTCAGACGGCTTTCGGTGGCTTTTTAGTCGAGTGAGTATCCGAGAAATTGTGGAGAACTGGGCATGTCACAACATGTCCCGTGAGACTTCCAACACGGACTTGCTTTTGTTCTCCACCGTTGCGGCTTCGTCGGACCACGGTTGACCACACCTCTTGTCCTCCCGACTGTGTCAGATTATGGCAATATTTGCCATGTCGGAGTGGCTCCTCCACATTCTTGCTATGTGTGACAGCGGCTTTATAGTTATGGGATGTGTGCAATATGGGTGGGACGGGGATTGTCTGTTATACTGTTAGTTTGTTGTGTGTTATATTTATACTTATGCTGTGTGTTTATACTGGGTGTGTTTATTATTGTTTTTATTGTGCACTGTATAAAGCACATGAGTCCAAGACGAGTTTCCCTTTGGGACAATAAAGTATATCGTATTGTATCATATCGTATCATACTTCAAATCAGATCAAATCAAATCAATTTTATTTATATAGCGCCAAATCACAACAAACAGTTGCCCCAAGGAACTTTATATTGTAAGGCAAAAGCCATACAATAATTACAGAAAAACCCCAACGGTCAAAACGACCCCCTGTGAGCAAGCACTTGGCGACAGTGGTAAGGAAAAACTCCTTTTTAACAGGAAGAAACCTCCAGCAGAACCAGGCTCAGGGAGGGGCAGTCTTCTGCTGGGACTGGTTGGAGCTGAGGGGAGAGAATCAGGAAAAAGATGCTGTGGAAAAGAGCAGAGATCAGTCACTAATAATTAAATGCAGAGTGGTGCATACAGAGCAAAAAGAGAAAGAAACACTCAGTGCATCATGGGAAGCCCCCAGCAGTCTAAGTCTATAGCAGCATAACTAAGGGATGGTTCAGGGTCACCTGATCCAGCCCTAAGTATAAGCTTTAGCAAAAAGGAACATTTCAAGCCTAATCTTAAAAGCAGAGAGGGTGTCCGTCTCCCTGATCCGAATTGGGAGCTGGTTCCACAAGAGAGGAGCCTGAAAGCTGAAGGCTCTGCCTCCCATTCTACTCTTAAAAACCCTAGGAACTACAAGTAAGCCTGCAGTCTGAGAGTGAAGCGCTCTATTGGGGTGATATGGTACTATGAGGTCCCTAAGATAAGATGGGACCTGATTATTCAAAACCTAGAAGAAGAAGAATTTTAAATTATATTCTTGAATTAACTGGAAGCCAATGAAGAGAGGCCAATATGGGTGAAATATGCTCTCTCCTTCTAGTCCCCGTCAGTACTCTACCTGCAGCATTTTGAATTAACTGAAGGCTTTTCAGGGAACTTTAGGACAACCTGATAATAATGAATCACAATAGTCCAGCCTAGAGGAAATAAATGCATGAATTAGTTTTTCAGCATCACTCTGAGACAAGACCTTTCTAATTTTAGAGATATTGCGCAAATGCAAAAAAGCAGTCCTACATATTTGCTTAATATGCACATTGAAGGACATATCCTGATCAAAAATGACTCCAAGATTTCTCACAGTATTACTGGAGGTCAGGGTAATGCCATCCAGAGTAAGGATCTGGTTAGACACCATGTTTCTGTTGTGGGCTGGGGTGTTTGGCTGGCTTGGTTTTTGTTTTCTGTTTCTCCCACCAGGTGGTATGCATTCAGGACTGAGTGGCTGAGCATTAGGACCTCACCCTGAACACCTGAGGCTTGTTATCACGTGCAGGTCATCAGGACTCACAGCTGTGGTGTATTTTGTCTTAATCAGAGATTACTGCATTTAAACCTTGAATGCACAGTGTGTGATGGCCAGAGACTCGACCTTGTGAGCAGACGTGTGAGATCGATGTCAGGAGAACAATCTCACCATCACGGACGCAGAGACCGCTCCAGGTTTGACGCCACAGTCTGTGAAGGAGGTTTGGGTGAGGTCTCACGCTCTTCAGCACAGTTCCTGAGGTAATTCGGTTTTTGGTGACTTTTATGAAGTAATGACAGTGGATTTGATGTCCCTCACACCTTGTGTTAGTGAGCTGTCATGTTATGCTAATTGTCTAATCAGCTTCTGCTGCAGTGGAGATTTGAACTGAGTTGTTCCGTGCCTGCAGGGTAAGAAGCTGATGTATAGATTTAAGCCAGGAAGTGTTTGCTGATTGCGTGCACCTTTGAGTTGTGTCTCTCTGTGTGGAGTTGGACTCACCTCATGTTTTCTTTCTTCACAGACTTGGTTTGTCGCGGCCACCTGGGGGGTGTCGGCGGGGTCCCTGGGTCTGAACTGCTGTGGCTCCGGACTGTTTGCGCTGTTGAGAGCGCGCCGTGTTTCCACCTCACCAGACCGTGGACTTTTTGGTTGTTTAGCACTGCTCACTGTTATGTTTATTAAATTCTGTTATACTTTGAACCGTGCTCTGCTTATTTTATGCTGGGTCCTTTCAAACGCTGGGTCGGTGCACCGACCGCGTCCGACACATAACAGTAGTCTCTGGCCATTTAACAATGGACCAGCGGAAGCAGAGACGGTATTTTTGCCGAGAAGGCTGCAGCAGATGTTGGAGTTGATCCGGGATCAGTTGCAGGTGCTCTCCGCCCGGGTTGTGCGCGTTGGTGCGCACATGGCGGAGTTTACAGCTTGGGTCGTGTCGCACCCCGCTGTTACGGCTGTAGCCCCGTCTCCTCCCGTGCAGCTGGCTCCGACGCCTGTTGTAGCAGCCCCGGTGGTATTTAGTTTGCACTTTAAGCTGTTTGTTATAACCTGCTGTCATTTACAGCAGTGTGAATTTTTTACTCTGTTACCACGGGGATTTTCTTATTTGGCACTTTGGCTCCCTCTGTTGGTGACAGAGTCACATTACCGTTCAGGTTCAAAGGATGGAAAACACAATGTTTTTCCATTCTTTGCACTTGATGACGTAGGCCAATGTTAGTTTTTTTTTATTGGTCTACTATCTGTTTCTTGTTTTAGTATGAGGTGTTTTTATCAGGGGTTAATTTGTTGTTTTTCTGGGTTTTAAAGCACTGTCTGTGGTCTGGTGGAGTTGAAAATGCAGGCTGTCTGGAGCATAGTTTGACCCAGGTGACTTTATGTTAGTCTGTTAGTCTTTCTTTTTTATTTCTTTTGGTTTCACCTCCCAGGGTTTGATGGGACGGTCCTCTGGGGGGTGATGGGGGGGGTAATTGGGTTGTTTTTTCTTTTTTCTTTTTTTTTTGTTTTTGTTGTGCCCTCTCTTCTCCTCTGGCTCCAGCCGTGTGAGCCGTACGTTGTCGGCGTTGCTGGAGTGCTGCAGTTTGGTTATGCTGGGCGTTTCCCAGGTAACCTCTGCACTCGGGGGTGGGGGGGTGGGGGGGGGGGGTGGGGGGGTTTGGGTATTTTTTTTTTTTTTACTTCCCTGTCTTCTCCTCTGGCCCCAGCCGTGTGAGCCGTAGGTTGTCGGCGTTGCTGGGGTGGTGCAGTTTGGTTGTGCTGGGCGTTTCCCAGGTGACCTCTGCATCCGGGAGGGGGGGTTGTGTTGTGTTTTTTCTTTTCTCCTCTTCCCGGGGTTTGATGGGACGGTCCTCTGGGGAGGGGGGGTTGGTATGGTTGTTTGTGTTTGTCTTTTTTTTGTTTTATGACTAAGCAGACTTTAACACACAGTCGGAAGAAGGCTGAGTGCACAGGTTCAAGAACTCCTGGCCAAAATTATGCAAAGTGAACAACTAAAGCAAGAGTCGACAGGAATGAACGCAAAGGTGGAGACTCTAACAGGTTTGCTAAATGAAACAGAGGGCAAGACCATTAAAGTCAACAAAGGATGTCTCTGCACTGGAGTGTCAGCTGCAGAGCAGTCTGCTGCAGACAGGCTCAGGGTGGGAAAGGATGAGCTCCAGGATGAGAGTGATGGTCTCGGCACGGAGTTCCCTGTTGACAGAGAAGAGGCAGCTGGAAGCGTGCGTTATCCAGCTGAGGGAAGAGCTGGAGAGGCTCAACATTGAGATGATCAATGACTGCATGAAGAAATTAACATTGCAGGTGGAGCAGCTGATGATGGAGCTGTCGTCAGAGCACAGTAACGCACAGCTCCTGGAGACGGGCCTTTCCCAGCTGGATCGTCAGCACAAGGAGCCGAAACTGAAGCTGCAGGAGGTGTTTTTTGTTCCCAGCCAACATTCCAGCCATGGTCCCTGGAGGGGGGCTTTGTTTTTTCTGGCCCAGGTCCGTGTGGTCGCCGTGAGGCTTCCCGTGAGGGTGGGGTACTGTTGTGGGCTGGGGTGTTTGGCTGGCTTGGTTTTTGTTTTCTGTTTCTCCCACCAGGTGGTATGCATTCAGGACTGAGTGGCCGAGCATTAGGACCTCACCCTGAACACCTGAGGCTTGTTATCACGTGCAGGTCATCAGGACTCACAGCTGTGGTGTATTTTGTCTTAATCAGAGATTGCTGCATTTAAACCTTGAATGCACAGTGTGTGATGGCCAGAGACTCGACCTTGTGAGCAGACGTGTGAGATCGACGTCAGGAGAACAATCTCACCATCACGGACGCAGAGACCGCTCCAGGTTTGACGCCACAGTCTGTGAAGGAGGATTGGGTGAGGTCTCACGCTCTTCAGCACAGTTCCTGAGGTAATTCGGTTTTTGGTGACTTTTATGAAGTAATGACAGTGGATTTGGTGTCCCTCACACCTTATGTTAGTGAGTTGTCACGTTATGCTAATTGTCTAATCAGCTTCTGCTGCAGTGGAGATTTGAACTGAGTTGTTCCGTGCCTGCAGGGTAAGAAGCTGATGTATAGATTTAAGCCAGGAAGTGTTTGCTGATTGCGTGCACCTTTGAGTTGTGTCTCTCTGTGTGGAGTTGGACTCACCTCATGTTTTCTTTCTTCACAGACTTGGTTTGTCGCGGCCACCTGGGGGGGTGTCAGCGGGGTCCCTGGGTCCGAACTGCTGTGGCTCCGGACCGTTTGTGCTGTTGAGAGCGCGCCGTGTTTCCACCTCACCAGACCGCGGACTTTTCGGTTGTTTAGCACTGCTCACTGTTATGTTTATTAAATTCTGTTATCCTTTGAACCGTGCTCTGCTTATTTTATGCTGGGTCCTTTCAAACGCTGGGTCAGTGCTCCGACCACGTCCGACACATAACAGTTTCTAAGATTTGTGGGGCCAAGTACAATAACTTCAGTTTTATCTGAATTTAAAAGCAGGAAATTAGAGGTCATCCATGTCTTTATGTCTGTAAGACATTCCTGCAGTTTAACTAATTGGTGTGTGTCCTCTGGCTTCATGGATAGATAAAGCTGGGTATCATCTGCGTAACAATGAAAATTTAAGCAATGCTTTCTAAGGGAAGCATGTATAAAGTGAATAAAATTGGTCCTAGCACAGAACCTTGTGGAACTCCATAATTAACCTTAGTCTGTGAAGAAGACTCCCCATTTACATGAACAAATTGTAATCTATTAGATAAATATGATTCAAACCACTGCAGTGCAGTGCCTTTAATACCTATGGCATGCTGTAATCTCTGTAATTAAAATTTTATGGTCAACAGTATCAAAAGCAGCACTGAGGTCTAACAGGACAAGCACAGAGATGAGTCCACTGTCTGAGGCCATAAGATCATTTGTAACCTTCACTAATGCTGTTTCTGTACTATGATGAATTCTAAAATCTGACTGAAACTCTTCAAATAGACCATTCCTCTGCAGATGATCAGTTAGCTGTTTTACAACTACCCTTTCAAGAATTTTTGAGAGAAAAGGAAGGTTGGAGATTGGCCTATAATTAGCTAAGATAGCTGGGTCAAGTGATGGCTTTTTAAGTAATGGTTTAATTACTGCCACCTTAAAAGCCTGTGGTACATAGCCAACTAATAAAGATAGATTGATCATATTTAAGATCGAAGCATTAATGGTAGGGCTTCCTTGAGCAGCCTGGTAGGAATGGGGTCTAATAGACATGTTGATGGTTTGGAGGAAGTAACTAATGAAAATAACTCAGACAGAACAATCAGAGAGAAAGAGTCTAACCAAATACCAGCATTACTGAAAGCAGCCAAAGATAACGATATGTCCTTGGGAGGGTTATGAGTAATTTTTTCTCTAATAGTTAAAATTTTATTAGCAAAGAAAATCATGAAGTCATTACTAGTTAACGTTAAAGGAATACTCGGCTCAATAGAGCTCTGACTCTTTTTCAGCCTGTTTACAGTGCTGAAAAGAAACCTGGGGTTGTTCTTATTTTCTTCAATTAGTGATGAGTAGTAAGATGTCCTAGCTTTACGGAGGGCTTTTTTTATAGAGCAACAGACTCTTTTTCCAGGCTAAGTGAAGATCTTCTAAATTAGTGAGACGCCATTTCCTCTCCAACTTACGGGTTATCTGCTTTAAGCTGCGAGTTTGTGAGTTATACCACGGAGTCAGGCACTTCTGATTTAAGGCTCTCTTTTTCAGAGGAGCTACAGCATCCAAAGTTGTGCTCAGTGAGGATGTAAAACTATTGACGAGATAATCTATCTCACTCACAGAGTTTAGGTAGCTACTCTGCACTGTGTTGGTATATGGCATTGGAGAACATAACAAAGAAGGAATCATATCCTTAAACCTAGTTAGATTAGATTATTACTAACAGGATGTACTGTACATAGCTCCACAAAAACAAATCATATCCATGTGTTTGTGCAGGAAGAAGTAAGTCCAGTATACGTAAGTCCTGAGTCTCATTGGTACCGGTGTTTATCTGTGAATTCCATAACACGAAGTAGAGGAGAGTCTACAATTCCTCCTGTATAGGACACCTGTCAAACTGAGGCTACTTGCCCAATCAAGGCCAGTCCCCTTTTATAGTTGGAGCGACTAGGCAATGCAGATGAAGTGTCATGTCAAAAGATGCAGATACATAGCATGACCAGGGATTGAACCCAGGTTTATATATTGGTGAGTTCTGTCCCGACAGTTCACTGTTGGGCGTAATGAAAAATTCAACAAATAAAAATTTTTAAAATAGACAACATATACATAGTTGACAGTGACCGACGGTGAAGCAATGTACAGTTAAACCAACTAACCTGCCCACAGTGACAGCACTCTAATTCAAGCAGTATGCAATTAAAACACAACATAATGACTGATTTTAAGGAGTACACACATTTCAATGTTAATGTGATTCACAGGGATAATCTCCATGTTTATTTGCCACTGCAGTGATAATTGTACATCATTAATGTAGTAGTTGTTATGCATATGTTGTGCTGTCGACCTGCATCTGCTGTTGGATACTGCAACTGCATATGGCAGAAGGTACTCAGCATTCACTGTGCTGGTTGAGCAGCCTGCCTTGTGGACTGTGACACAGGTGACAAAGATGCTGACATTCCTGGTCTGTTTAGAAATGTCATTTTTCTCATCTTACAAACGACTGGTTTGGCGTTATTAAGGTCAGAACTCTCAAAGGTCCCAGTGAATAGGTCAAGGCAAATTCTTCTCAGGTCGCCATCCTTTCAGAAACAAACAGATGAGCAACCTTATTTCAGAAAAGAAAGTGTGATTTTCAGGCAACTCAGGGGGGAAACATAAAATTCTGTTTCATATTTCCAATGGCAATGTTACAGTTGTGACACAACTATTATATGACAACCTATAGTATGGTGAGTTACAGTTTAGCTTTTATCTCTTCAATTTTAACAATTTAGTTCCATCTCTTGCAGATTTGGATCATGTTTGAATGAACTGTTGACAAAGTTTGGTGACAGGTCATCTCACTGCAGTGAGTCAGTCACAGATAACCAATGGTAACCAACCATCCAGACAACTGTTCCATCACTACTTCTAGAAAGTAGCCATGCATCTGCCGCAGCCAGGTTAAATGTGACCTTCTCCAGCTCCTGGGGTCCTCATTGCTGAGGCAGCATATGTTTGAAATGTTGTAGTATCCCCAAATCACTGTTCATTTGATTCACTGTCATTCTAGCCATACCCAAGGATCTTCTGAAGACACCTAATGCCAAAGACCTTCAATTGCCTTTGGCCACTGGTTATCATCCAAGTCTCACAACCACACAGCCACAGCCATCTTGCTCATACCTGAAGTAACAAACTGGTCCACCTCTGTAAAGAAGAGTCCAACAGATCTGTTTGTCGGTGTAATGACAAATGTGATATGTACACATGTGTGATGTGTAACAGCAACAATAACAAAACCCAAATATCCCTCTGAACTAGAAGACACTGAACTAGAATTAATTTCCTCCATGCACATCCACATATAAAGTGGCTTGATTGTGATTATTTTCACTGAAATCAACCAACCAGCTTAGGAGGAGTTGAGATGATAACACCAAAAGTACCACAGTAATAGCACCTGTGTTTTGTTGAACACTTGGCCCAAGATAGGGGTGTTTGTGTATAGCACTGCCTATCCATATCTATACCTCAAGTGACTAAGATGTTTTAGCAACTAATATGACTGAGTGACGTTATATATGACCCCATTGACTTTATATTGGCATATATATACAAGGTCTGTTAGAAAAGTATCAGACCTTATTTTTTTTTCAAAAACCTGATGGATTTGAATCATGTGTGCTTGCATGAGCCAACATTAAAACCTTCGTGTGCATGCGTGATTTTTTTCACGCCTGTCGGTTGCGTCATTTGCCTGTGAGCAGGCTTTGTGTGAGCACTGGTCCTCCCCCGTCGTTGGATTTTCATTGCAAGGAAAGGATCAAATTTTTCCAGAAACTGTGAGAGACCGCCAGGTGGAAACCATTGGGAAGATTCAGATGGCTTTCGGTGACGATCCTATGGGCATCACACAGATTAAGGAGTGTTACAACCAGTTTAAAGATGGCGCACAATGGCGGAGGCCATCGACAGGCTGAAACGACCAGATCATTTCGAAAGTGAACGCTGTGTTGATCCGGGACGTCGTCTGACTACCAGAGAAATTGCAGAAGAGGTGGACATCAGCACTTTTTCGGCACATTCCACTGTGAAGGAAGATTTTGTAATGAAAGACAGGCGGAGGGTTCGCGCTTCGGGATGGAGCCACTAATGGTGCAGAACAAAAAGCACCTCTGTGTTGGAAGTCTCACAGGACATGTGACATGTCCAGCTCTTACACAATTTCTTGGATACTCACTCGACTGAAAAGCCACCGAAAGCCATCTGAATCTTCCGAATGGTTTCCACCTGGCTGTCTCTCACAGTTTCTGGAAAAATTTGATTCAGCGCTGCTCCAATCGTTCAGACATTTTCCTCGCAATGAAAATCAGACGAGGGGGGTGGACCAGTGCTCACTCAAAGCCTACTCACAGACAAATGACGCAACCGACAAGCGTGAAAAAAATCACACATGTGCACGAAGGTTCAAGGTTGGCTCCTGCAAGCACACGTGATTCAAATCCATCAGGTTTTTGGAAAAAAAAAATAAGGTCTGATACTTTTCTAACAGACCTCGTATATATATATATATATATATATATATATATATATATATATATATATATATATATATATATATATATATATATATATATATATATAAAACCCCAATTCCAATGAAGTTGGAAATGTAAATAAAAACAGAATACAATGATTTGCAAATCCTCTTCAACCTATATTCAATTGAATACACCACAAAGACAAGATATTTAATGTTCAAACTGATAAACTTTATTGTTTTTGTGCAAATATCTGCTCATTTTGAAATGGATGCCTGCAACAAATTTCAAAAAAGCTGGGACAGTGGTATGTTTACCACTGTGTTACATCACCTTTCCTTATAACAACACTCAGTAAGTGTTTGGGAACTGGGGACACTAATTTTGAGTGTCATGATAGGGTATAAAAGGAGCATCCCCAAAAGGCTCAGCCGTTCACAAGCAAAGATGGGGCGAGAATCACCATTTTGTGAACAACTGCATGAAAAAATAGTCCAACAGTTTAAGAACAATGTTTTTTAATGTTCAATTGCAAGGAATTTAGGGATTCCATCATCTACAGTCCATAACATAATCAGAAGGTTCAGAGAATCTGGAGAACTTTCTACACATGAGCGGCAAGGCTGAAAACCAACATTGAATGCCCATGACCTTCAATGCCTCAGGCGGCACTGCATTAAAAACCAACATCATTGTGTAAACGATCTCACCGCGTGGGCTCAGGAATACTTCAGAAAACCATTGTCAGTTAACACAGTTTGTCACTACATCTACAAGTGCAAGTTAAGACTCTTCCATGCAAAGCGAAAGCCATACATCAACAACATCCAGAAACACTTCTGCCTTGTCTGGGCCCGAGCTCAACTGAAATGGACAGACACAAAGTGGAAAAGTGTGCTGTGGTGTGGTGAGTCCACATTTCAAATTGTTTTTGGAAATCATGGATGTTGTGTCCTCCGGACAAAAGAGGAAGAAGACCATACAGATTGTTACCAGTGCAAAGTTCAAAAGCCAGCATCTGTGATGGTATGGGGGTGTGTTTGTGCCCATGGTATGGGCAACTTACACATCTGTGATGGCACCATCAGTGCTGAAAGGTATATCCAGATTTTGGAGCAACACATGCTGCCATCCAAGCAATGTCTTTTTCAGGGACGTCCCTGCTTATTTCAGCAAGACAATGCCAAGCCACATTCTGCACGTCTTACAACAGAGTGGCTTCATAGTAAAAGAGTGTGGGTACTAGACTGGCCTGCCTGCAGTCCAGACCTGTCACCCACTGAAAATGTGTGGCACATTATGAAGCACAAAATATGACAATGGAGACCCCAGACTGTTGAACAACTGAAGTTGTACATCAAGAAAGAATGGGAAATAATTCCACCTACAAAGCTTCAACAATTAGTGTCCTCAGTTCCCAAACACTTATTGGATGGATGGATGGATGACATTTTTTTGTTTTATTGAGTGTTGTTAGAAGGAAAGGTGATGTAACACAGTGGTAAATATACCACTGTCCCAACTTTTTTGAAATGTGTTGCAGGCATCCATTTCAAAATGAGCAAATACTTGCACAAAAACAATAAAATTTATCAGTTTGAACATTAAATATCTTGTCTTTGTGGTGTATTCAGTTGAATAGGGGTTGAAGAGGATTTGCAAATCATTGTATTCTGTTTTTATTTACATTTTACACAACATCCCAACTTCATTGGAATTGGGGGTGTAGGTGTTCTTTGAGCATTCATCAACTTTCCCAGTCTTTTGTTGCCCCATCCCAATTTTTTTAAACGTGTTGCAGGCATCCATTTCAAAATGGGCAAATATTTGCACAAAAACGAAAAAGTCTATCAGTTTGAACATTAAATATGTTGCTTATGTGGTGTATTTAATTGAAAATAGGTTGAAGAGGATTTGCAAATCATTGTATTCTGTTCTTATTTACATTTCACACAACGTACCAACTTCATTGGAATTGGGGTTGTGTTTGTATATATTTGTGTGTGTGTGTATATATATATATATATATATATATATATATATATATATACACACACACAACCCCAATTCCAATGAAGTTGGGACGTTGTGTGTGTATATATATATATATATATATATATATATATATATATATATCCATCCATCCATCCATCCATCCATTTTCTTCCGCTTTATCCGGAGTCGGGTCGCGGGGGCAGCAGCTCAAGCAAAGCCGCCCAGACCTCCCGATCCACACACACCTCCCCCAGCTCCTCCGGGGGAACCCCAAGGCATTCCCAAGCCAGCCGAGAGATGTAATCCTTCAAGCATGTCCTGGGTCTTCCCCGGGGCCTCCTCTCCAGAACACCTCTCCAGCGAGGCGTCCAGGGGGCATCCGGAAAAGATGCCCGAGCCACCTCAACTGACTCCTTTCGATGTGGAGGAGCAGCGGCTCGACTCCGAGCTCCTCCCAAGTGACCGAGCTCCTCACCCTATCTCTAAGGGAGCGCCCAGCCACCCTGCGGAGGAAACTCATCTCGGCCGCTTGTACCCGCGATTTCGTTCTTTCGGTCATGAGCCAAATCTCATGACCATAGGTGAGGATCGGAACGTAGATCGATCGGTAAATCGAGGGCTTTGCCCCCTACTCAGCTCTCTCTTCACCACGACGGTCAGATACAGCGACCGTATCACTGCAGACGCTGCACCGATCCGTCTATCAATCTCACGCTCCATCTGTCCCTCACTCGTGAACAAGACCCCAAGATACTTAAACTCCTCCACCTGAGGCAAGGACACTCCACCGACCTGAAGAGGGCAAAGCACCTTTTTCCGGTTGAGAAAAATTGGCCTCAGATTTGGAGGTGCTGATTTTCATCCCGGATAGCCCTTAGCAAAGGACCCCAGACCCCGTACTCCCGGAGCACTCCCCACAGGGTGCCCCGAGGGACATGGTCGAACGCCTTCTCCAGATCCACAAAACACATGTGGACTGGTTGGGCGAACTCCCATGAACCACTCGAACACCCGATGGAGCGTGTAGAGCTGGGTCCAGTGTGCTGCGACCAGTACGAAAACCACACTGCTCCTCCTGAATCCGAGGTTCGACCATTGATCGAATTCTCCTCTCCAGTACTCTGGAATAGACCTTACCGGGAGGCTGAGGGAGTGTGATCCCCCTATAGTGGAACACACCCTCCAGTCCCCCTTCTTAAACAAAGGGACCACCACCCCGGTCTGCCAATCCAGAGGCACTGGCCCCGATCACCACGTGATGTTGCAGAGGCGTGTCAGCCAAGACAGTCCCACAACATCCAGAGACTTAAGGTACTCAGGACGGATTTCATCCACCTCAGGAGCCTTGCCACCGAGAAGCTTTCTAACCACCTCTGTGACTTCTGCCTGGGTAATGGATGAGTCCGCCTCTGGGTCCCCAGTCTCTGCCTCCTCTTTGGAAGATGTGACGATGGGATTGAGGAGATCCTCGAAGTACTCCTTCCACCGTCCAACAACATCCCCAGTCAGGGTCAACAGCTCCTCACCTGCACCGTAAACAGTGCCGGTGGAGAGCTGCTTCCGCCTCCTGAGTCGTCGGACGGTTTGCCAGAATCTCTTCGAGGCCGACCGATAGTCCTCCTCCAATAGCCTCCCCGAACTCCTCCCAGACCCGAGTTTTTGCCTCTGTGACCGCACGGGCTGCGGCACGCTTGGTCTGCCGGTACCTGTCAGCTGCGTCTGGGGTCCCACCTACCAACAAAGATAAGTAGGACTCCTTCTTCAGCTTGACCCACATCCCTTACTTCGGTGTCCACCACCGGGTTCGGGGATTGCCGCCACGACAGGCCACCAGAGACCTTGCGACCACAGCTACGAGCGGCCGCATCAACAATGGAGGTGGAGAACTGGTCCACCTCGGACTCCATGTCTCCAACCTCCCCCGGGATCTGGGAGAAGCTCTCCCGGAGGTGGGAGTTGAAGACCTCCCTGATAGAGAGTTCCGCCAGTCGTTCCCAGCAGACCCTGACGATACGTTTGGGCCTGCCAGGTCTGACCGGCTTCCTCCCCTCACAGCGGATCCAACTCACCACCAGGTGGTGATCGGTCGACAGCTCTGCCCCTCTCTTTACTCGAGTGTCCGAGACACGTGGCCAAAGGTTAGATGATACGACTACAAAGTCGATCATCGACCTCCGGCTCAGGGTGTCCTGGTGCCACGTGCACTTATGGACACCCTTGTGCTCAAACATGGTGTTCGTGATGGACAAACTGTGACTAGCACAGAAGTCCAACAACTGAACACCACTCGGGTTCAGATCGGGGAGGCCGTGCTTCCCGATCACCCCCCTCCAGGTCTCACTGTCACCGCTCACGTGGGCATTGAAATCCCCCAGGAGAACAATGGAGTCCCCAGTCGGAGTGCTATCTAGTACCCCTCCCAGGGACTCCAGGAAGGTCGGGTACTCTGCACTGCTGCTCGGCCCATAGGCCGAGACAACGGTGAGAGACCTGTCCCTGACCCGAAGGCGTAGGGACGCGACCCTCTCGTTCACCGGAGTGAACTCCAACACATGGCGACTGAGCTGGGGAGCAATAAGCAATGTGGGCAATGCCAGAAAAATGAAGCGTCCAGCCCCTTTCCAGGAGTTGGGTACCAGAGCCCATGCTGTGCGTGGAGGTGAGCCCGACTATCTCTAGTCGGTATCTCTCAACCTTCCACACAAGCTCAGGCTCCTTGTCCCCCAGCGAGGTGACATTCCACGTCCCAACAGCCAGGGGCTGTGAGCATGGACCGGGCCGCCGGGCCACCCACCCTCGACCGCCACCCAATCCTCTCTGCACCCGACCCCCATGGCCCCCTCTGCAGGTGGTGAACCCACAGGAGGGTGGGCCCACGTTGCTCCTTCGGGCTGAGCCCGGCCGGGCCCCATGGGCTAAGCACCTACCACCAGGCGCTCACGCACGAGCCCCAACCCCAGGCCTGGCTCCAGGGTGGGACCCCGGCTCCGCCATACCGGGCGACGTCTCGGTCCTTAATCTTTCACTGGTCATGGAGGTTCTGAGCTGCCCTTAGTCTGTATATATATATATATATATATATATAATATATATATATATATATATATATATATAAAAACTGATTGTTTTAGGGTTCTTCATATTTATTTCACGCTAATATATTTGTCCATCATCCTTTTCATCCTCACTCTGGGCATCAAGAAGAAGTATCAAATGGTTGTGCAGCTGTAAATCTTTTTATTCTAGGTCTGTTGTCCATGCTTCCTTGCAAAACAATAAACTATAATGATTAGAGATGGCAAATTACAATTCCATCTGAAGCAGTGATGTCAGATATCTCATAAATCTTCCCAGAATCATAAGTGACCCCACACACGTTTGGATTATACTTGCCACACAGATCCTCCGATCCTTGCAAAATTCTATCAACAAATAGATTGACAAATTCATGGTAACAATCTTTTTCTGATTAAAATTAGAAAAATGGAAAACTATTTGCCTGGGGTGATAAATGACCCCAGTCGGTCGCTTGAGGGTTAATAATACAAAATTCTATTCATAGGTAGCACTTCTGATTGGTCAATATAGGTCACATGATGATGACAGTATTTGGTTTATTTGGCAGGGACATTTAGGGAATAACCCTGTTGTGTCTGATGATTTGCAGATGTTCATGCTGGTTTTATGGATGTTATCCAAATATTTTGCCACTGTACACCCGATATTATACAGTCTGAAATCTCACACAATAAACCAATCAGATTTGTGGAAAAAATGTCATTGGATTAGAATGTACATTAATAGAAATTTCTGTGAATATACCAGTAAGCCAAAGGCTATATTTAGCTGATTGGGATTTGAGCTTGTCCAGCACTCCACCACTTAAGGTGCCTTGACACATGCACGCATTTTGGCTCTTCACTCTCGCGCACTTCATCGTGACAGTGCCACCTGCTGTCTTCCCAGCTGGATGTCACACTTTGTGTCGCTGGACACTGCGTATATAAAATAATTATTTTGTACAGGATTAATCATTTTCTCTCAGAGTTTGGTTGTTGAAAACACTTCTAATCACTTTCAAAATCACAGAGGACCGTTTCATCTTTTTCTCTTTCCTGCGCGTCATGAGGTGCAGAATGCATTTTGAACTGTCTAAAAGGTAATTATTCGTCATGTTAATATTGTAATGGCTTGGTAAAAAAGTTGCATGTTCTTTCATTCTTATGAGCACCTGTAAAATTATGTTTATGATAGATTTAATGTCTCGTAATAATTGTTCAGATGAGCTGTGATGCAGTGCGCTGATGCAATCACTTGGACGCACATGTGGTGTTGCTTAATTATATCTGCCAAGGACGTAATAAAATCACCTGCATTTATTTGTCTGTCTGTCTGTTAGCAGGATTACGTCAAAAGTACTGCACAGATTTTGACAAGATTTTCCCCACAGACAGAGAATCGGCTGAGACAGAATCCATTAAATTTTGGAGTTGATCCAGATCCAGATCTGGATTCTGGATCAATTTTCACTTATATTCTCACCAAATTTTCACCACACATACATATTCTGCCATGAAAGACTCCATTACATTTTGGAGTTAATCTGGATCTGAATCCAGATTCTGGATATATGCTTTGAAGGATTACGTTCAAACTACTACACAGATTCTCACCAAATTTGCACCATAGATAGATATTAGGGCATGGAAGGCTCCACTGAATTTTGGAGGTGATCTGGATCTGGATCCGGATTCTGGATAAAGATATCACTTTATATAGGCTTTGAGGGATTTCTTCAAAACTACTTCACAGATTCTCGCCAAATTTGCACCACAGATAGGCATTAGGGCATGGAAGATGCCATTTAATTTTGGAGGTGATCCAGATCCAGATTGGCGGTCATCAGAAATCTCTGAATTGCTCTTCTTGTTTGTGCACATAATTAATACATGACAGAGATTTTGAACAATTTAAAATTTTCTTTGCGCACTTGCACATAGCCAAGCAGTTTACAATGGTTTACAATGAGTGCATTGATCAAAGTCATGCAAGTGTCAAGGCAGCATTAGGCCATTGCGTTTCCCGCTCTGCAACAGGACATAGTGTGGTGGAAAGGCCTTGGAATGATGGTGACAACACAATGGCTGCACTTACAGTATAACTATAATCTTGATGAATGCTGATTGGAGGGGCCCCATGTGATTTTTTTTTTTTTTTCCAAGGCCCCCGACAAACTCCTGATTCATTGTGTCAAAGGAGCTGTCTGCTTGAAAGCCAAAAAAGTAGAAGCTGCTCTTTTCATCATACTGGATAATGGAACAGATTTTATTTTATTTTTTAAAATATTTTCTTTTGTTTTTGTGTTTAATGCACCCAGTCCAGTTTTTTTCTGAATATGTCTTTTAAATTTGTTAGTCCCTAAAAATGCCCCCCAACCTCCACCCAACATCTAGAACTTGCCAACATTATATTTTTATAGTCCCGAAAAGCCAGGGAAAAAGAGTCATTCAAGTATATTAATCTTAACAACAAATGCAGCATAAAACGTTCTTGAAATATAAACTATAACACAAACAAGTTGCAAATAAATGCAACCCTGTTTTTGTGTTCAGTGGACCTGTGAAAGGAGTAGGAGACAGAAAATGTCTGGTGCCATGCTCACATTTTTTCATGTTCTTATATCCATTGGAAAATCCAAAAAATATAGTATTTACCTGCAGTCCTGTACTATATAAGATAAGTAAAATGTAATTTCCCTGTGCAAATATGTGTGAAATTAAATACACAAAAAGGGCCCGCTTTACAGGCCCTGGATTTATCCTCACCATATTTACTTTTTATTTTGTTGCATGTTCAGTTTAAGAGAGAGAAATATCACAAATGAGAGTATGACATTTCATGTCTGGGTGGTTCCACATTTCTGCACGAAGGAAGCCAGGAAGCAGATATGAGCTAAGTAGTTCTCTATTGGCACTGATATACAGAACCGCTGCACCAAGCAGGCTGAGCGAGAGAAGTGACAGAAGCAAGCCACAAATCCCCTTTAAAGTACATTTTTATATTGCAGATAAGTTGTCGATGATGAACGCAGATGCACTACATTTAAATCACATCAAACATTGAGGCATGCTGATGAAATGAGCTTCAAGTCTGAATTATAAGTCGAGCCGCCTACTTGCCAACTTCTGCTAGTTTCCAATTGATTTTCAAAGTTCGTCACATTTCTAAAAGCAGATTAGCTTGTTCTGCCCAGAGATGTTGCCAACAAAAATCAAACTGCCTTGAACTTTAACCAGTCCAAGTATTTTAGAAAAGCTTTATCATTTGTATGAAGGAAATGTTTCGAACAATGCCTCTCAGCTTTTACAGCCAATTCAACATGTTGGCGGAAATTGACACCCAATTGACACCCTGTGGGTGGTTGAACATGAAGTATTATGTAAATCATGGGCTCCGCTTAACAAGTACTTAAATGATGCATAAACAGCACATGACAGAAAATCAAGCAGCTGCCTGAAGTAGTGGATAAGATCAACATACTCAAAGGATTATTGAGTATTATTTGTAATGCTATTGAAATTGTGCCCAATGACATTTTCAATCTAAACTAAAAAAAAAATAAAAAATCAAAAAACAAATGGCTGCTCCTACTACTTTGCGAGTATAAAATGCTCTCAGCCGCGGTTGTGAAGGTCACAGAGAGGACAAAGTCAAACTCATCCAAGAAGTTGATGATCTGACAAGTCGCCCGACTTTTATCCTGGTCACAAAGTGTGACTGACAGCCAAATGGACGGGGAGACGATGACAGTCCTTAGGGTTAATAACATAAAGTGGAAGGGCACAAAGAAAATGCACCCCCCTCTACCCCACCCCTTAGTAATAAGCAAATTTATGTCACATGGTCCGAATATTACAGAAGACTTCAAAGACAATCCTTTCGTAATGAAAAGCCGATAAATAGAAAGTTTGGCAAATTTGCGCAGAGTGCCACTCATGTGAAATTTATCTATTGATTTATTTAACCAACCACTACTTGAGAAGGGGTTGATCATGTCATCTTCCCACCACTCATATGAACCTTTAAATGGTGGATAACCACACGCAACCAGTCACCCCATAAGGTAGTCAGAGACAGCACTGATTGTGTTAGGCATAGTCAAAGACTATGGCATAGGTGTATTTCAGGCCTGCGTAGCTCTTTTTTCTATCTATTGTCAAGTTTGGAAGGATGCCTTGGGTCCTAGATGGCAACCACCCAGACAGACAACTGGTCCAGCCCCACTTCTTGAAAGTAACAGTAAGGCCAAATCTCAATTCTCTTTTGTAACCCTTCCCCTTCTCCTTGGCCCTACCCCTACGCCTACCCCTACGCCTACCCCTTTAAAACAAGGGATAAGGCGAAGGGGTATGCCTCTAGCCCTATGAATTGAGACACCCCTCTACCTTAGGGGGAGAAAAAAAAAACTGCCCATCTCAAACTGCCGTCTTCACTGTTTGTCAACATGGCAACCGAAGCGAAACCTGTTGCTGTAGCCTGTTTGCTCTTCTTATTTTCTCGCCTTTCTGCATAAATGCAAAGAAATAGAAGAAGTCGCAGATTTCAACACATCGCAATCATGTCGGAGAATTTTGAGGTATTAATAATTAATTTAATTAATTTGTAATTTATAATAATAATAATTAATAGTATTGATAATTAATTAATTAGTAATTAATTAATGTTAATAATACCGATAATAATTAGTCATTAATAATAGTAATAATTAATATTGTCAATTGATTAATTGTTAATTGATTGATTAGTAATTAATTAATGAATTAATTAATTTGTAATTAAAATAAATAAACACTTGAAATATATCAGTCTGTGTGGAATGAATGTATACATTATACAAGTTTCACTTTTTGAATGGAATTACTGAAATAAATCAACTTTTTCATGATGTTCTAATTATATGATCAGCACCTGCATGCATGTTATGGGCTGCATCTAGTTCTGTTAACAATTATATTTCTTTTTCAAATTCCCCCATTTTTTGTTTCCTTTAGAAATTTCCTTGATAAATAATATCAGTCTATTAGGACATCAGGTTATGTGTTACACATATACATGTGTGTATATATTTTCCAACTTACTCCCATTGGTGAAACTTCTCCTCATTTTCTGCCTGAAAGCTTATTAGGAGTCAAGTGTGCTCAGGGCTCCCTGTTTGTTTACAAAATGCACACTTTACAGACCTTGAAATCCAACAGCAGGGATCGCTATTATCCAAAGATTTATGAACATACAAATTAACGTGCTTATCCTTTATCACGATTTTCTCCATTGTGAGATATAAAAGTGTCTTATCATAGTGTTCGTGTGTATATGCATTATAACGCCTCAGCGCACGAGCGAAGTTACGATATTCTTCAGAACAACAATATACGCAACATGCATCCAGCAGCATACACGTTGCGGTCATAGGCAATTGCCTGGGAAGGGCCGAGGGGTAGAATTGAGATTCAGCCTAAATCTGCCACAGCCAGGTTAACCATGGGGGTTCGTTTGACCTTCTCCTTCTGCTTGCGGCCAGAGCGCGAGACAGAGTTCCCCAGCTGGAAACCTGAAAGCACTTTTTCCCTCCGCCAACGGAGGCTATGTTTTCACCCCGTTTGTTTGTTTGTTTGTGAACAGCCTGGAACCTGCATTTTTTCATATATAGTTATGATTTTTGTTAAACAGAGGATTCATATCCTGATAGGGAAGAATTAATTCAATTTTCAAGGTCATTGGTCAAAGGTCAAAGCCAGAAAAATTCTTCAAAAAATCCTATCTTTTAGTACTGAACAAATTTTAAAAAAGTCTTAACTCTATCAAAAAAGATTGAATTTCTTTCATATTTGAAAGCATTATGTAGGATGTGATCCTTTATCGACTGACAAAGCTTGATCCGGCTCTGATCCAGATTACAGATTTTGTGGCCAATAAAAACCCTATTTAATTAATATTTTACAATATGTCACAATCAAACATGCCCCAGTCACTCTAATATTTGAAAGTGAGGTGCAGACTGGCACTCACTATCACCTGACAAAGTCTGATCCAAATCTGATCCGGATTGTGCATTTTGTGGACATTTGAATTTAATATTGAAAAGCCCATTTGGTGTACATTTTGCATTACAACCCCTGGCAAAAATTATGGAATCACCGGCCTTGGAGGATGTTCATTCAGTTGTAAGAAACACTATAAGAAATCAGGAAAAAAAAATTGTGGCAGTCAGTAAAGGTTACTTTTTTAGATGAAGCAGAGGGAAAAAAAATCTGGAATCACTCAATTCTGAGGAATAAATTATGGAATCACCCTGTAAATTTTCATCCCCAAAACTAACACCTGCATCAAATCAGATCTGCTCGTTAGTCTGCATCTAAAAAGGAGTGATCACACCTTGGAGAGCTGTTGCACCAAGTGGACTGACATGAATCATGGCTCCAACACAAAAGATGTCAATTGAAACAAAGGAGAGGATTATCAAACTCTTAAAAGAGGGTAAATCATCACACAATGTTGCAAAAGATGTTGGTTGTTCACAGTCAGCTGTGTCTAAACTCTGGACCAAATACAAACAACACGGGAAGGTTGTTAAAGGCAAACATACTGGTAGACCAAGGAAGACATCAAAGTGTCAAGACAGAAAACTTAAAGCAATATGTCTCAAAAATCGAAAATGCACAACAAAACAAATGAGGAACACATGGGAGGAAACTGGAGTCAACGTCTGTGACTGAACTGTAAGAAACCGCCTAAAGGAAATGGGATTTACATACAGGAAAGCTAAACGAAAGCCATCATTAACACCTAAACAGAAAAAAAACAAGGTTACAATGGGCTAAGGAAAAGCAATCATGGACTGTGGATGATTGGATGAAAGTCATATTCAGTGATGAATCTCGAATCTGCATTGGGCAAGGTGATGATGCTGGAACTTTTGTTTGGTGCCGTTCCATTGAGATTTATAAAGATGACTGCCTGAAGAGAACATGTAAATTTCCACAGTCATTGATGATATGGGGCTGCATGTCAGGTAAAGGCACTGGGGAGATGGCTGTCATTACATCATCAATAAATGCACAAGTTTACGTTGATATTTTGGACACTTTTCTTATCCCATCAATTGAAAGGATGTTTGGGGATGATGAAATCATTTTTCAAGATGATAATGCATCTTGCCATAGAGCAAAAACTGTGAAAACATTCCTTGCAAAAAGACACATAGGGTCAATGTCATGGCCTGCAAATAGTCCGGATCTTAATCCAATTGAAAATCTTTGGTGGAAGTTGAAGAAAATGGTCCATGACAAGGCTCCAACCTGCAAAGCTGATCTGGCAACAGCAATCAGAGAAAGTTGGAGCCAGATTGATGAAGAGTACTGTTTGTCACTCATTAAGTCCATGCCTCAGAGACTGCAAGCTGTTATAAAAGCCAGAGGTGGTGCAACAAAATACTAGTGATGTGTTGGAGCGTTCTTTTGTTTTTCATGATTCCATAATTTTTTTCCTCAGAATTGAGAGATTCCATATTTTTTTTTCCTCTGCTTGGTCTAAAAAAGTAACCATTACTAACTGCCACAATTTTTTTTCCTGATTTCTTATAGTGTTTCTTAAAGCCAGAAAGTTGCCATTTGAAATGACTTTAGTTTTGTGTCATGTCTGTGATCTGCTTTTTTTCTACAAAATTAAACAACTGAATGAACATCCTCCAAGGCCGGTGATTCCATAATTTTTGCCAGGGGTTGTATATCTCAACAAAAGTTGTTCTATCATTGCAAAAACAGTCAGATAAGATAGATGTGACCCATACAGCCATATGTCACCTCAGAGGGTGCTTCTGTAATGATTAACAAAGGAGTTGCAGGCACTCACCACATCATATGACCCTGAAACCCAATGGCCTGACTTCAAACATAACATTCACAGCTGTGGGCTCAAAACATTTGGTAAAAAGCAGAGGTATGACCCACACTGGTATAGTGCTTCGTTAAAGACCATGGTGCCTGTTGTAGAGAAAAAGAGACAAGCTCTCTTGAGGCTGAACTCAAGGTCGACAAGAAATGCACTAGGTGAACTAGTAATGTGTCATACAGAAGTCCAGAGAACAGGTAGACAATGTGTAAAGAAATGTCGGGAGTCCCTCTGTGCTAAGATTGAGACTGCTAGGGATAAAGGTGATATCAAAGCTACGTACTCTGTGATCGAGGATGCTACAGGGCTGATCTCTCTGTGCTTAAAAGAAAAGACAGTTCGACTATCACTGACAAGAATGAAAAGATGGCCAGATGGATAGAACATTATCATGAACTTTATAATACTGACAGTTCTGTTTGTGCTGATATCTTACAAATGAATCAATCAAGACACAACTTGACATACCACCTGATCTTAGAGCCCCTTCCCACATAACATGATGTTGTGCGAAAGAAGCAGAAACCGGAAGAAAATACGCAAACAAAAACGGAAATGGGGAACCACGAAACATACCACCTGCTGTCGGGAGGGACTCATGGTCAGACAGCCATGCACAATACCATGGTGATGATGCGAGCACGTGGAAAGTCACACAGCAGCGGAGAAAAAAAAAACAAAAAAAAACCCCACCACAATTTATAATCCTTATTTCCTGTTATAAAGAGCGGATTTAGCCTCCGCCTCGATGTACACCAGGAATTAATGAAATGACATGGATTACTGTTCTCATGAGCACCTGCCCACACATGCATTGTGTGTTCACCAGCTGAGTTGCAGTACACAGCATTCAGCTGTTCAAGCAGTGCACTGCACTGGACAGTGACCGGACTCTGGGACCCTCAGCCACAGCTGACAATTTTGGATTCATGGTGTGTTTGTGTGTGTTGGGTGGGGGAGCACACACTGCTTAGTTATGCCACACTCATGTGGCACTTAGACATTTTTCACAAACAGCTCAAATGTGGTTGCCTACTCTCTACAGTTGTGCTGTGGGTGCGTGAATAGCCCCACCTTTTTTAAGTGTCCAGAACTGTTGACTGTTCGAGTGCGACACCTGGAATTTGGCCAACACCTGCCGAGAGGGCTCAAATGGGCACTCGCATGGCACTCACTGTTTTTCGGCCACTGTTGTGTGCGTATGGTTGTAGCGACAGCTGTACATGGCATGCAATTCCTCCTTCGTGCACCAGTCAGCTTCAGTCATGTTATGTGTGAAGGGGCCCTTAATGAGATAACATCTAGCCAACCCAGTCTCACGGCAAGTCGTGATTCAGCAGCACGAAATATACATTAATCTATTGGTTTGTGATATTGTGACAAAAAGCGCCTCATTTTCATCATGGCAGTACGAATTCATTCTAATTCATTACATGATGGCTTCACAAAATTAAAAGTGAAGCAGGGGGGTTACGGTGGGTATGGTTAGGGTGGGGGGAAGGAGTAAGATTAGGTTATGGTTAAGGTTAGGAGTAGGGTTAGTAATAGTGAGTTTAAAAAAACCCTGTCACGGAAATTTGACTCATTTTGTCACAGTAGCACAACAACAACAACAACAACAACAATAAAAAACGTGAGACTGGGCTGCATTTAGCATAGTAAGACTGAAGAACAATAAAGCAGCTGGTGAGGATGCAATATCAGGCAAACTACTCAAAGCTGGTATTGATATTCTTCCAGTGCCCTTACAGAAGCCGATATTGTCTACTGGCAGTGTTCCACAAGACTTTAAAAATGCTAAGATCACCACCTTATACAAACAGAAGGGTGACAGAGGAGACTCAAACAAGTATCGTGGCATTTTCCTATTAAATGTCACATGAAAAGTACTAACTAAGATCATTCATAATGGACTGCAACAGCTTGCAGAAGATATTTATCCTGAATCTCAATGCAGATTTCATCCAGGCAGATCTGTGTTTAGCAGCTGTTGGAAAAGTCTCTTGAACAACAAGAACCTCTTCATGGTGTCTTCATTAATCTGGCCAAGTCTGTTATATGGCTGGGGGGGCCTGGCTGCCGGTTTGTTTGTCTTTTGGTTTCCTCCCAGGTGGCGTGCATTTGGGACTGAGTGGCTGTGTTGCTGAGGCTGTCAGGACCTCACCCTGATCACCTGCGACTCGTCAGGACTCACAGCTGTGGTGCATCTGGATGGATTGGAACATGTTGGCATTTAAGACTGGAGTGCACAGTGTGTATTTGCCAGAGACTCGACCTTGTGACCAGACGGGTGAGATCGTCGTCTCGGGAGCCATCTCATCAGCAGCGGATGCTGAGAACGTCCAGGTTTGATGCACAGTCTGTGAAAGAGGAGGGGGTGAGGTCTCACGCTCGTCAGCACACTTCCTGAGGTACGTTAGATTTTGTGACTAACAGTTATACAGTCAGTAAATGTGGTGTCCCTCACACCTTATTGTATTGAGCTGTTTGTTAGTCATGTATCAGCTTCCACTGCAGTGGAGTTTTGTGAACTGGATGTTCCATGCCTGCAGGTTAGGAAGCTGATCAGTAATCAAGCCAGGAAGTGTTTGCTGTTTGTACACCTTTAAGTGTTCTGTGTGTAGAGTGTGGACTCACATAATGGTTCCTTCTTTCACAGACTCGGTTGTTGCGGCCACCTGGGGGGTGTCGGCGGGGTCCTTGGGTCCGAAACAGCTTCTGGCTCTGGACCGTTAGCGCTGCTGGGAGCACACCACGCCAGGCCGCACCTTTTTGTTATTATATTTTCACTGTTATGTATTAAATTCAGTTAGCCTTTGTACCGTGCTCTGCTTATTTCATACTGGGTCCTTCAAACGCTGGTCGGTTCTCCGAGCTGCGTCCGACACATAACAGTAGTCTCTGGCCAAACATCACGGACCCAGCAGTAGCAGAGACGGTGACGCGCCGGGAAGGCGGCAGCAGACGTTCAGTGGTTATCCGGATCAGTTGCGGGGCTCTCCCATTACTGGATACTGATTTGTGCTCTCTTGCAGCCGTGTTCCTGTGTTGTGCCTTATCCGTGGGTCGTGGTGGAGTGTGACTGGCGACGGCTTCGCGTCACACTCCGACCGGATAAGAGGTTTAAACGGGAGCTGCAAGAGTGCGTTTGTAATGGGTTCACGCGCACGGCGGAGCTCTGTTAGCACGGGTCGCTGGGCTTCCTGTGTTACAGTCGTAGCCCCGTTTCCCCGGACAAAGGTAACTACTGCGTCTGTTGTATCAGCTCCGGCGTTATTTAGTTGAGCACATTTTGGTTGTGTGTTGCACACAGCTGCGCACATAAGAGCAGCTCGTTTGTTTTTTCTGTCGCCAAAGGGGTTTTTTCATTTTTTGCACTCTGGCTCCCCCTTGTGGTGACTGAATCACGTTACCGTCAAGCTCTTGAGTAGGAACAGGTGTGTTCCATTTGGTTGAGCTTGACGGTATAACTCACTGATTTGTTTTGTGTTAGTTCATTTTGTGTGGGTGTTGTTTGAGTTGGTTTTTGTGTGGGATTTTATTTTTTTGTTGTCCACTATTTGTCTGGGGGTGTGACCCTGTAGCCTTTGCAAAAAAAAAAAAAAAACACAAACAGGGACCCAAACAACTGTGTGTTGGTCTGTTTGTTTTTTCTTTTGTTTCTTTTTGTTTCACATCCCCAGGGTTGGATGGAACGGTCCCCTGGGGGGGTGATGGGGTTGGTACTTGGGTTGTTTTTTCTTTTTGTTTTTTGTTATGCCCTCTCTTCTCCTCTGACTCCAGCCGGGTGTGCCGTAGTGTCGGCATTGCTGGAGGGGTGCAGTTAGGTTGTGCTGGGCGTTTCCCAGGTGGCCTCTGCACCCGGGAGGGGAGGGGGGGGGGGGGGGGGTTTGGGGTATTTTTTTTTTTTTTTTTTCCCCCTCCCAGTTTCCGCCCTCAGGGTTTGACTGTGGTGTCCTCTGGGGGGGAAAGGGCGTTGGGTCCATCTAGCCGTGGACGGCCGGGGTTGGGTCCATTAGTCATGCGGGGAGGCGTCTCCTGGGGTTGACGAGTGGTCCTCTGGGAGGCGCTGGTAGTCCCCGTGGGTGACGTTGGATCCCAGAGGGACCTCGGCCGTGGTTATTACTCCTGGAGCTGGCGGGTGGCCCTCTGGGGGGTGTTGGTCCCTACGTGTCGTTTGGGGGGGAGGAGGGGGGGTATTTTGGCATTTTTGTTTGTGGGCTCAAATTTGGGTTGTTTTTCTGTTCTCCCCTTCCCTGGGGTTTGATGGAACGGTCCTCTGGGGGGGGGGGAGGGGGGGTGTTTTGGCATTTTTGTTTGTGAGCTCACGTTTGGGTTGTTTTTCCTTTCTCCCCTTCCCTGGGGTTTGATGGGACGGTCCCCTGGGGAGGGGGGGGTGTTTTGGTTGTTTTGTTTTATGACTAATCACACATGTTTGGTTAAAGGCTGACCGCACAGGTGTAGGAACTCCTGGCCACACCTGTGCTAAGACTGTCAGAAACAAGGGCAAAGATGCAGCCAGTTCAACCAGTCTGTTGGAGGATGAACGCAGACGCGGTTTCCAGCCATGGTCCCTGGAGGGGGGTGTTTCTCCTGGGCCAGGTGTGTGTGGTCGCCGGGAGGCTTCCCGTGAGGGTGGGGTACTGTTATATGGCTGGGGGGGCCTGGCTGCCGGTTTGTTTGTCTTTTGGTTTCCTCCCAGGTGGCGTGCATTTGGGACTGAGTGGCTGTGTTGCTGAGGCTGTCAGGACCTCACCCTGATCACCTGCGACTCGTCAGGACTCACAGCTGTGGTGCATCTGGATGGATTGGAACATGTTGGCATTTAAGACTGGAGTGCACAGTGTGTATTTGCCAGAGACTCGACCTTGTGACCAGACGGGTGAGATCGTCGTCTCGGGAGCCATCTCATCAGCAGCGGATGCTGAGAACGTCCAGGTTTGATGCACAGTCTGTGAAAGAGGAGGGGGTGAGGTCTCACGCTCGTCAGCACACTTCCTGAGGTACGTTAGATTTTGTGACTAACAGTTATACAGTCAGTAAATGTGGTGTCCCTCACACCTTATTGTATTGAGCTGTTTGTTAGTCATGTATCAGCTTCCACTGCAGTGGAGTTTTGTGAACTGGATGTTCCATGCCTGCAGGTTAGGAAGCTGATCAGTAATCAAGCCAGGAAGTGTTTGCTGTTTGTACACCTTTAAGTGTTCTGTGTGTAGAGTGTGGACTCACATAATGGTTCCTTCTTTCACAGACTCGGTTGTTGCGGCCACCTGGGGGGTGTCGGCGGGGTCCTTGGGTCCGAAACAGCTTCTGGCTCTGGACCGTTAGCGCTGCTGGGAGCGCACCACGCCAGGCCGCACCTTTTTGTTATTATATTTTCACTGTTATGTATTAAATTCAGTTAGCCTTTGTACCGTGCTCTGCTTATTTCATACTGGGTCCTTCAAACGCTGGTCGGTTCTCCGAGCTGCGTCCGACACATAACAAAGTCATTCAATCTGGTTACCAGAGAATCCTTGTTTACTGTTCTGAAGATGTCTGGCTGTCCTACAATGTTATTCTCCCTAGTGAAGTCCTTCCACCTTGGAATGAAAGGCATCAGTATGATGGCAATACATCTAATTGCTTTCCTATCAATAGAGATGTCAAACAAGCCTGTGTCTTTGCATCTACTCTCTTTGGCATCTACTTTGCCCATGTTTTCAGAATGTCATACCAGAACATTCCTGACCATGTAAGAATCTCTCTGCTTACTCGAGATGATGCAAACTTCTTCTCTCTAGCTAAGTTCAAAGCCAAAACAAGATTCCAAAAAGTTGTTGTCTGCAAGTTTCTCTATGCAGACAATGCTGCTTTGTGTGCATCCTTAGCCCTACAGCTACAAGAACTTCTGGATGAGGTCAGTACAGCATGCCAGAGATTTGGTCTCACCATTGGTCTTAAGAAGACAGTTTCGCTTCTCAGTCAACACAACACTTGATAATATTGACTGCTTCACATATCTTGGATCAACTATGATGTGTAATCTTTGTGTTGATAAAGAATTGTCTATGAGACTTGGCAAAGCTTCCACTGCATCTGGAAAACCTGAGAAACATGTATTTACAAATACGAACCTTACCCTCAAGACCAACGTAAGAGCATACGAAGGTTCTGTTTTGAGCATATTTCTGTATGGCTTTTTGTGCTGGGCAATATATCATCATCAAGAACAGAGACTCACTGTTTTCACACAAGATCTTTAAGAGCTATACTTGGTATCACTTTGAAAGACAAGTTTACCAACAAGGACCTTTTTCGCATGACAGATTCCAGCGCTCTATCAGGTATCCTGAAATCCACTAGACTCAAGTGGGCTGGGCATGTTGACAGAATGCCAAAATCTCACCGACCTCAGTGCATTCTCCATAGTGTTCTCAATTGGCAATTGGTTGACCTCACCTCAGGTACAAGAATGTTCTGAAATGAGATCTGAGAAACTTCCAATTAAACTGTGGTACCTGGACATCTGTATGCATTGATTGTGACACTTGGCATGTAAGTCTCAGGTGCGGTATTAGGGTGGATTAAGAGGCTAACCTGGAGAGACTTAAAAGCCAATAGCCAATGGCCACTGAAGCTGGCCTAACTGACTCTGCTTTTTAACCATCTTTTTAGTTCCGCCATTGTTCCTGCCTTGAATGGTAAGTTAATGACTAAGGTGTTATATTTGTGCCTCATTTCTCAATGGAAAACTTTGAGTGCAGAAACATGTATTGTGCAAGCACACACATCACATTATGAGGACAAATTACATGTGAGCGACAAAAACAAAACAAAAAACAAACTAAACTCTTCCATGGTCATTCTGCAGCATGCTCACTGAAGGAGTATCTCTCTCTCTCTCTCTCTCTCTCTCTCTCTCTCTCTCTCTCTCTCTCTCTCTCTCTCTCTCTCTCTCTCTCTCTCGCTTGCTCACTCAACTTCATCTGCACCCTTGATCAAGCTATGCACATGCTTTGTGTCACAAAGTCAACCACAACATAAATAACAGCTCCAGGTACATCATCTGGGTACAAGATTGCCTCAAAAGTTCTGCATCCCTCTTTGTTTACATCCATGGATGCCACAACAGTCAGCTGCAGACATATAGATGACCCCATGATGCAGTTTGAAAGGGCTATTTCCAGTCATGTGGACTGACACATGTATGCTATTGGAAAGATTTCTTTGTGGGGAACAACAAAGTCAAACTATTTCAATCCTCTCTCTTCAAGTGGTAAACATAACATTAAATTACAACAAAAATGTTTATGCCACAAGAGATAAAACTGTCCTCTGTTCTCATACAGGCTGTGATGTGAGTCTCCTGGTTCCATACACTCAAGAAGAAGCTGATACACATTTGTTTCTTCATGTGGTGGATGCAGTCAACAAGGGAACCAAGAAGGTGATGGTGTGAAGTGTTGACTTTGATGTGGTTATCCTGGCAGGGGCTGTCTTTAGCACAGTCAGCCTGATAGAAATGTGCATTGCCTTTGGGGCTGGTAGTAGTCTCTGTTATAGAGCCATTCACAAGGTGATGGCTGCACTGGGTCCTTCTACTACTTTTGCACTGCTAGCAGTTCATCAACACACACAAGATGCTGTAATGTAAGACATCAAAAGAGTAATGTGCCAGGCTAACAAAATGGAACATTGTCTTGGTTCCCCAACCACATTTGCTCAGCCCATCAAACTAGGAATGGATTGACGGATGTCAGACACTTTGGACACCACTCCCTGAGGCATCACAAGCATACTATCAACATGTGCACTGTGGTTGCAAAAAAGGGTTGCAATGTAAATGCAAAAAAGCAGCATTAAAGTGCACAACACTTTGCACGTTTTCATGTTCTGGTGACTGCAGTTAGTAAAACAGTGTTCTGATGATTTCATGTTGTCAGCCTACATTGCTATAACCCCTAGGTCAGGGCCTTTGCAACAAATTCCACTGTACTATAATGATTTTAGAATGTTTATTATGTCACCTGTTCAACTGTATATTATTCACTAGGGCTCAACTTGGGCCTTTTGGATGAGTTCAAGTAGGGCTTTATTTTTGTCATGTCCATATTTTTAGGCCTACATTTTTTGCATGTCCATATTTACATGGAACTTTTAATTAAAATCCAAAGCAGCTGTAAACGTTGTACTTAGATTGACCAAAATGTGGGATCTTTTCCAGTGACCTTGACTGCTCTGCATGATTTGACCTCTAAGAGTTATATCAATATCACTGTTGGGAAGGTGTCGTAACACGGACCCACAACAGGGGGCGCAAATGAACGGACAATGGATAAGAGAAGGAGTAACAATTTAATGTTGCACAAGAACACAACGTAATATAAACAAGAGTGCTGCCAATCATACACAAGAGGACTGCGGGCAGGCTTGAAGATAGGAGACCTCGGATGAACGAAGAGCCGGGGCCCACACCGCTTCTACCACCAACGGCCTGAAGAACACCGAAGCCGCCAAGCCCTGAGTCCCCAGGTGGTCTCTGTCCTCCGTTGTCGGCCCTGGTACTGCTGGCAGACAGAAACAGAAGGTGGTGAGTGTGAATCCTCACACCCAGCAACCTTGATTAATGATTCCCCTTGGAGGGAGAACCTCCACCTCTAATCATACACACGTGCAGCTCCTGTTTACCACTTATCGGTTTTGGGGTGTGAGGCGAAGTCGTCGCAGTCACACCAAACGCCAAAAATCCCAGATAAGGAATACCAACAGGAAAAACAGCTGCAAAACAGATCAGATTATTATTCGCAATAATCACAGCAGAGAAGTTTACCTCTAATCGTAGGAGATTTCTCGGCGAGGAGGTGGAGTCGCCGTCCGGCCTTTATGGTGATGATGATGATGAGATGAATGAGTGACAGCTGGTGTTGAGGATGATTGACGGCTGTCACTCCCAGTGGTTCTGGCGCCCTCTTGTGCTTGAAGCCCGCACTCCAAGCAGGGCGCCATCTGGTGGTGGTGAGCCAGCAGTACCTCCTCTTCAGCGGCCCACACAACAATCACCAATGAGTTTCTCATGTCCAGAAACATGGAAATACACATTTAGTTTGCATTTCTATTTCATTCACATAGTGCAAAGTTTGGACGAAGTGCACACTTAGTGTGCATGACGCAGGAATCATGTGCAAACCATGTAATGTCATAACGACATAAATAAAAACATATCGCCGTGGTGGTGATAAGCTGCAGCAAGCGAGCGCGCACACAAAGCGAACACTGACAGCCCCCAGGTTGAAGCGAACCATCAGATCAGAAAATGTAGCGGGTGATCTGACTGTCACATCATCCACGTGAGCTCTGTTTCACATGACCCGGTGTCTGTGCTGCAGCACACCGTTCCACCGTTACAGGAGTTTTTTTTCATGGAAAAAGAAGCTGAGGGACGCGCCACGGAGCCGTTCATTATGCGGGACAAAACCACCTCGGTGTTGGTCTCACAGGACGGCTTAAAGGTGGATTTCAGATGGATTCCGGTTGATTTCCAGTCGTGTGAATATCCGATTGTGATTGTGCATGAGCTGGACATGCCAGAACATGTCCTGTGAGGCTTCATCACGGCGTTTCTTTTCGCCATGCAGCTCTGCCGTGACGCACGGAATTCCTCCGCCTTTGTTCCTCTTTCCATGACAAAAACTACCTGTAACAGTGATATGTGCCGTTCATTTCTAAACTGGACGCTGTCTTGATCCGGTATGTCCTCTGACTAGCACAGGAATTGTGAAAAGACATGGACATCAGCACTTTTTCCGGCACATTCCACCATTACAGGAGTTTTTTTTCATAGAAAAAGAAGCCGAGGGACGCGCCACCGTGCCGCTCTTGATGCGGCACAAAACCACCTCAGTGTTGGTCTCTCAGGACGGCTTTCAGGTGGCTTTCAGACGGATTCCGGTTGCTTTTCTGTCGTGTGAATATCCGAAAAATTGAGCTTGAGCTGGACAAGCCCCCAAGCCCCGGTGTTTCTTTGCGCCAAGCGGCTGCACCATGACGCGCCGAACTCGCTGCGCTCTCAGCAGTTGTGGGCCGTCCTTAAAGGGGCAGTAACACTCCTTAATCTCTTTAATCCCCATAAAATCATCCCTGAAAGCCATATAAATTTTTCAAACCGTGTCCACCTGGAGGTCTCTTACAGTCTCTGGAAAAAAAATGATGCAGCAAAGATCCAAATCGTTCAGACATTTATTTGCAATAAAAAATAGACGAGAGGGGTAGACCACACCTCACTCAAAGCCTGCTCACAGGTGAATGAAGCAACCGACAGGCATGAAAAAACTCACGCATGCGCACGAGGGTTCAAGCTTGTCTGATGTAATCACACGTGATTCAAATCCATATGGTTTTTGAAAAAAATAATGTCGGATACTTTTCTAACAGACCTCGCATGTCTGCGACCATGGGTCATCACCAGAGGAACAGACAGATCATATTTGTACTGCTCGCTTCATAATTTCAGTGTTTTTATATGGTGTGGGATTTAACTTGTTTTTTTTTGTAATACTTCCATGTCCTTCCTGATATGAGCCAGGTTCCTGCAGCTTTCAAAGACCAGCTCCATAGCTCAGTGGTAAAGTCACTGACTGTTGATCAGAGCTTTTGGAAGGCGTGGGTTGGTGTCCTGGATGGTGTGTTTTTTTTTTCTTTCTTTTTTTTTTTTCCAACATAAGCGGCGTGAAATGGTCCTACAGGTACCGGCAGGTTTGTATTTTTTTATTTATTCGACATAAGTGGCGCAATGTGGTTCCACACGTACCAGCTGGTTTTTATTTCTTCCATGTAAGCGGCACCATGTGGTGCACCTGGTACTGTTGTTGCTTGATGGACACCGTCACGTGCATGAACTCTTGCACCGGGTTCATGCACGCCTGCCCGTCGGAGCAATATTTCGTGCGTGATGTTTTGTGCGATCATTTTGAACTGTTTTGCGGTGTTTTGCCGTTTACGTCCAAATGCAGTCCAAACTTCGCACAATTTGTGAAGGGGCCATAAGATACACCTGTTTCTAATTTTCTAATGGTAGTCTTATATGTCATCACCTTTAATAACTGGAGTGTGCCAGGTTCTTGGCATGTTACTATTTAGAAAGTAATCACAACTGAGTGATTATATTGCAAAATAACAGATGTGGGTCAACACTTCACAGTGCACTAGCAGGTAGCAGCCAACAATGCTATGGTTATTTTCAATTTAATTTTGTTGTGTGTAGCGGAAAGCTGTGATCAAACAACCAACATCTTAAGCTTGCATTAAGCAGAGGCCATGAAGTTTCCTCAAAGAAAAAGATAAACTCCATACAGCAAGGCCTGGTGTATCTCCAGGTATCAAAGCGGAGATGCTCCGGCCAGGCACAGCTTGGCTTGATGTCAAAACCCCCCACCACTAATCAGGATTTAAGACTCCCCAAAGTGCATTCCTCATGGAGCTATGAATTCTTATCAGTACCCCAAACCAGATGTGTCAGCTCCCCTCTAACAGAAAAAAAACCTCCACTGAAAGACACTTTCTTCACCAAACGTCCTAAAAGAGGTATTCCAACCTAGACTAAAGAAAAAAACAACTCACTGAAGGATTACCATCAGTCTACTGATTATTGCAAAGTTTTTTTGCTTTTTTGGTACTACGCTTTTCACATTTCTGCCAGATAAATACAAAATCTAGCCGTGGAACAAGAGTGACCCCTGTTGGACGATTTGGGGATCATTGTATAGTTATAACAGAAAATAGCCATCAAAAGATTTATGACACTTTGTTTAAAGCCACGTGCTACTTACTTAAAACTCCTTTCTTGTTTTGTGCAATTACTTTTTCCGACAGATAACTTTTGCAACTTTTGTCAAGTTAAACGCGCAGGCGCATTTAACTTCCTTTTTGATTTTTCAAATTAAACCTTTTTTCTTCTTCAAACTCCAAATTCCTTTCGTGAATATTTTTCTTCTAAAGTCAGAGTTTTTGATTTGACCCAGCTTCCAAAAGATGACGACAAAAGACAAATTTTTGATTTTTGATAGAGAATAAAGACGCTCAAACCTTTATTCTGATGAATCAGACTCCAGAGCGCTGCAGAGAAAAACATTCAGGTCAGCTGAGACGTTCAACAGTGACTTGAACCGCCGCCGTGAAATCACAGCACAATAACAGCGATCGTCCCGCAACCGACGAAATCGAGCGGTTCGGACGGGCAGAGCCTCTCTATCAAGATCCCTGAAGAAACTGTGTGGTGGACAGAGCGTCCGCTGAACCAGACGGCATCCAGCATCAGACCTCACAGAGACCCGCTGCACTGCGTCCAAGTAAGACTGGCTATGATGTCAGATAAACAGAGTGGCTTTATTTAACTCTATTCAAAATCATTAATCTTCTCTCAAGTTAATAAATACCAAAGTAAATTCTGTTGTGTGGGTCGCCCGAAGAGGAGGTACTGCTGGCCAACACCAGAGGGTGCCCTGCCTGTAGATGGGCTTCAGGCACCAGAGGGCGCAGTTCGCCGCCAGGAGCTTCAGGGACCCTGACAGCTGTCACTCATCATCTCATCATGCAATCCATAAAAGCCTGGAGAAGACACCACACCCCTGCCGAGAAATCATCTGAAGTATTCAGGTAAACTCTCAGCCGTCTTTGTGCTTTGATCAGCTAAGCTTATTGTTGCAACGTATTTTGCTTCTAAGCTCGAAAAGCTGTTAATCTGTGTTCTGAGTTTGTAGACATATCCTTTGTACACTCGCAGCTTGAGGCTGAGTTTGTGGAACTCGAGAGGAGTTGGCGTTCCCGCTCCTCACTGCTACATTAATTAGTGTGACATTGGATTCTGCACGAACACTGAGTTGAGAAACAGGAGGTGGAGGTGTTTTCTCCCCTTTATCAGAACTCTGCTGACTGTTTGCTGGGTGTGTGCTCACACACCCACTCTTGACTGTTTCTGCTTCCTGCCAGCAGTACCCGATCTGACAGCTGGAGACGGTGGCCACCTGGTGACTCGGGACTTGGTAGCTCAGGTGTGTTCCAGATCCGTTGGCGGTGGAAATCATGTGGGTCCCGACTCCTATCTGGACAGGCGTCTCCTATCCTCGAGCCTGCCCACATGACACCAACTGTATAATTGACTGTAGTATTGAATTGTATCTGTATCCGTTGTGCACATTTCACAACATTAAAAGTGTTACTTTTTATTTCCATTGACCGTTCATTTACGCCCCCTGTTGTGGGTCCGTGTCATTACACTTTCACACAACAGGATTTCTCGGCCAACGTCATGGATCCTGAGGGGCGTCAACCATCGAGTGAACCACCAAATGGAAACGCAGGGTGCACAGGGGACAACAGGAGGCGTACTAGGTGAGCTGCAGCAAATCCTAACCGCCTTCACTGCTTGGTTGGACTTGGTAACCGAGCAGAACGTTATCCTCAATCCGAGGATGGAGGCTCTCACTGCTCAGGTGGAAGCGCACGCGCAGGGTGCTGCTGCGGCACCTCCTCCTGCTGCCCGAGTGCCAGATACAGATATTCCAGTGGCCGTTCAACGAACCCCCCCCCCCCCCCCGTGCCCTGAAGCATACATAAGCCCTCCTGAGCCGTATGGAGGCTGTGTCGAGATGTGCGCTGACTTTTTAATGCAGTGTTCACTCGTCTTTTCACAGCGTCCGGTCATGTACGCGTCTGACGCTAGCAGGGTGGCTTATGTGGTAAATCTGCTTCGAGGAGAGGCACACGCCTAGGCTACGGCGCTTTGGGAGCAGAACTCACGGCTCCTTACTACATACACTGGGTTTGTGCGGGAGTTCAAACAAGTGTTTGATCACCCCAACAGAGGCGAGACCGCTTCGAACGTGCTGCTGTCGATGAGACAGGGGCGTCGGAGCGCAGCCGAATATGCAGTCGACTTCCGCATCGCGGCAGCGAGGTCTGGCTGGGATAACGTTGCGCTCCGCACTGCCTTCGTGAGCGGACTGTCTCCGGTCCTGAAGGAGCATTTGCTGGCGAAGGATGAGCCGTGGGATTTAGATGGGCTTGTCGATCTAGTTATACGGCTAGACAACCGACTAGAAGAACATCGCCTGGAGCGAGGCGAGGGGCGTGGCCGGGCACGAGCCGTCCCTCTTCCTTCCGGGTCCGAACGGATGTCGTCGTCCCCCCGCTCCACTGCCAGAGCCCTCCGTGAGTCGACAGCTCCTCCTGCTGACAAAGTTATGGACACGAGCAGGGCTAAAGTAAAATCGGAAAACAGACAACGGAGGCTGGCCCGCGGGGAGTGTTTTTCTGCAGCTCGAGTGAGCACATACAGAGAAATTGCCCCAAATGGTCAAACTACAACGCCCGCCCTTAGAGACTGGGCTAAGGGTGGGCTATAACACTCACGAGGGGAAATCCCGCAAATCCGCACGAATCCCAGTCATGATCCTGAGTGGGGATCTCACCCTTCACGCCCCAGCACTGGTGGACATGGGGTCGGAGGGGAATCTGCTGGACAGCAGATGGGCTAGGGAGGTAGGGCTCCCTCTGGTGGCCTTACCGTCACCTTTGTCAGTTTGGGCACTAGATGGCACCCTTCTCCCATTGATCACACATCAGACACAGCCATTGACACTGGTTGTGTCTGGGAATCACAGGGAGGAGATTGTGTTTTATGTAACACCTTCTACCTCCCGGGTGATTTTTGGGTTATCCATGGATGGTAAAACACAATCCCCGGATTGATTGGCCATCTGGGGTTGTAACGCAGTGGAGCGAAACATGCCACCGGGAATGTTTAGGATCCTCGGTTCCACCCGGTGTACTAGCCAAGGAGGAGGTTCAAGTCCCCCTCCCCAATCTCGCGGCGGTGCCAGCTGAGTTTCCATGATCTTGCTGATGTCTTCAGCAAGGATCTGGCACTCACGCTGCCCCCGCACCGTCCGTACGATTGTGCCATAGATCTGGTACCGGGCGCTGAGTACCCGTCCAGCAGGTTGTACAACCTCTCACGTCTGGAACGGGAATCTATTGGGACCTACATCCGGGAGTCTTTGGCTGCCGGGTTGATCCGGAACTCCACATCCCCGATGGGGGCTGGTTTCTTTTTTGTGGGTAAGAAGGACAGCAGACTCCGTCCATGCATTGATTACAGTGGGCTGAACGAGATCACGGTTCGCAACCGATACCTGTTACCCCTGCTGGATTCGGTGTTCACGCCCCTGCATGGAGCCCAAATTTTCACAAAGTTGGATCTTAGAAATGCGTATCACCTGCTTCGGATCCGGAAGGGAGACGAGTGGAAGACAGCATTTAACACCCCGTTAGGTCACTTTGAGTACCTGGTCATGCCGTTCGGTCTCACCAATGTGCCTGCGACATTCCAAGCCTTGGTTAATGACGTCTTGCGGGACTTCCTGCATCGGTTCGTCTTCGTGTATCTGGATGATATTCTCATCTTCTCCCCGGATCCTGAGACCCATGTTAAGCATGTACGTCAGGTCCTCCAGCAGTTGTTGGAGAACCGGCTGTTTGTGAAGGGCAAGAAGTGTGAGTTCCACCGTGCTTCTCTGTCATTCCTGGGGTTCATAATCTCCTCCAACTCCATCACCCCTGATGCAGCCAAGGTTGCGGCGGTGAGAGATTGGCCCCAACCAACAAGCCGTAGGAAGCTGCAACAGTTCCTCGGTTTTGCAAACTTCTATCGGAGGTTCATTAAGGGCTACAGTCAGGTTGTTAGCCCCCTGACAGCCCTGACCTCCACTAAAGTCCCCTTCACCTGGTCGGATCTGTGCGAAGCCGCGTTCAAGGAGTTGAAACGTCGGTTCTCGACTGCACCAGTTCTGGTGCAGCCTAACCCTGATCGCCAGTTTATTATCGAAGTGGATGCCTCTGACTCAGGGATAGGAGCTGTGCTGTCCCAGAGTGGGGAGTCCGATAAGGTACTCCATCCTTGTGCCTACTATTCCCGCAGGTTGACCCCGGCTGAAAGGAACTATGACGTCGGCAATTGGGAACTTCTGGCGGTGAAAGAGGCTCTTGAGGAGTGGAGACACCTTCTGGAGGGAGCCACGGTTCCCTTCACGGTTTTCACAGACCATCAGAACCTGGAATACATCCGGACCGCCAAGCGTCTGAACTCCAGGCAAGCCCGTTGGTCACTGTTCTTTGGTCGGTTTGACTTCCAGATCACGTATCGCCCCGGGACTAAAAACCAACGGTCTGATGCACTGTCCCGGGTGCATGAAGAGGAAGTCAGGCCAGAGCTGTCGGATCCACCAGACACCATCATCCCCGAGTCCAGTGTCGTCGCAACCCTCACCTGGGACGTGGAGAAGACCATCCGGGAGGCCCTGACACGACACCCGGACCCCGGAGATGGACCTAAGAACCGGCTGTACGTCCCACCAGAGGCCAGGGCTGCGGTCTTGGACTTCTGTCACGGTTCAAAGCTCTCCTGTCACCCAGGGGTGCGTAGAACCGTGGCAGTGGTCCGGCAGCGCTTCTGGTGGGCGTCGATGGAGACTGACGTCCGGGAGTACATCCAGGCCTGCACTACCTGTGCCAGGGGCAAGGCTGATCATAAGAAGGCCCAAGGACTCCTCCAGCTGCTGCCCGTGCCTCATCGCCCCTGGTCCCACATAGGCCTGGACTTCGTTACCCTGCGTCCCAGGGTATGATGACCATCCTGACGATAGTGGACCGGTTCTCCAAGGCGGCCCACTTCGTGGCCCTCCCGAAGCTCCCGACGGCCCAGGAAACTGCAGACCTCCTGGTCCACCATGTCGTGCGTTTGCATGGTATCCCCACGAACGTAGTCTCGGATCGTGGTCCCCAGTTCTCCTCGCAAGTCTGGAGGAGTTTCTGTAGGGAACTGGGGGCAACCGTGAGTCTCTCGTCCGGGTACCACCCTCAAACCAATGGACAGGCAGAGCAGACGAACCAAGACATGGAGCAGGCCCTGCGGTGTGTCACCTCCGCACACCCGACGGCCTGGAGTCAACACCTGGCCTGGATCAAATACGCCCATAACAGTGAGGTCTCGTCTGCCACCGGCCTCTCCCCCTTTGAGGCGTGTTTGGGGTACCAGCCCCATTGTTTCCAGCCGTGGGGGGAGAGGTTGAGGTCCCCTCGGTCCAGGCCCACCTCAGGAGATGCCGTCGGGTGTGGTGCACTGTCCGCTCTGCCCTTCTGACAGCCCGGACGAGGGCTAAGGACCATGCAGCCCGCCGGCGTGCCCCGGCCCCTGCATACCAGCCGGGGCAGGAGGTTTGGCTGTCAACTAAGGACATCCCTCTGCAGGTGGACTCCCACAAACTGAAGGACAGATACATCGGACCTTTCCCTATCATCAAAGTCCTCATTCCAGCCGCAGTGAAGCTGAGGCTGCCAGCTTCACTGCGGATACATCCAGTCTTTCACGTGTCCCGGATAAAACCGTGTCACACCTCCAACCTCTGCACTCCTGGACCAGCGCCGCCTCCTGCCCAGATCATCGATCTGCGTGGACCGTCCATAGGCTTCTGGACGTCCATCGATGGGGCCGGGGGTTCCAATATCGGGTGGACTGGGAGGGGTACGGACCCGAAGAACGCTCCTGGGTGAAGCGGAGCTTCATTCTGGACCCGGTCCTCCTGGCCGACTTCTACACCCGACACCCCAACAAGCCTGGTCGGGCGCCAGGAGGCGCCCGTTGAGGGGGGGTCCTGTTGTGTGGGTCGCCCGAAGAGGAGGTACTGCTGGCCAACACCAGAGGGCGCCCTGCCTGTAGACGGGCTTCAGGCACCAGAGGGCGCAGTTCGCCGCCAGGAGCTTCAGGGACCCTGACAGCTGTCACTCATCATCTCATCATACCATCCATAAAAGCCTGGAGAAGACACCACACCCCTGCCGAGAAATTATCTGAAGTATTCAGGTAAACTCTCAGCCGTCTTTGTGCTTTGATCAGCTAAGCTTATTGTTGCAACGTATTTTGCTTCTAAGCTCGAAAAGCTGTTAATCTGTGTTCTGAGTTTGTAGACGTATCCTTTGTACACTCGCAGCTTGAGGCTGAGTTTGTGGAAGTCGAGAAGAGTTGCCATTCCTGCTCCTCACTACTACATTAATTAGTGTGACATTGGATTCTGCACTAACACTGAGTTGAGAAACAGGAGGTGGAGGTGTTTTCTCCCCTTTATCAGAACTCTGCTGACTGTTTGCTGGGTTTGTGCTCACACACCCACTCTTGACTGTTTCTGCTTCCTGCCAGCAGTACCCGATCTGACAGCTGGAGACGGTGGCCACCTGGTGACTCGGGACTTGGTGGCTCCGGTGTGTTCCAGATCCGTTGGCGGTGGAAATCGTGTGGGTCCCGACTCCTATCTGGACAGGCGTTTCCTATCTTCGAGCCTGCCCACATGACACCAACTGTATAACTGACTGTAGTATTGAATTGTATCTGTATCCATTGTGCACATTTCACAACATTAAAAGTGTTACTTTTTATTTCCATTGACCGTTCATTTACGCCCCCTGTTGTGGGTCCGTGTCATTACACTTTCACACAACAGATTCCTTGTTAAATTAGGACGTTTTTAACTCCTAAAACTCTTGCCAGAGTTAAATAAATATCTTAAACATGTGAAGTTGTCTGTGATTCTTGTATGGTTTTACAGAGGGTGTCGGATCTGACCTGCGGAGCTTACCCCTTTGAAAATGAGACTGATTTTAATATTTCCTATCGACTGACCCTAAAATCAATGATATTATATCCTTGTTATAGATCATCCAGGCAGCTATAGGTGGTGCCCCCTTTTTGAGGTAAAATTATCCACAAGTGATAATTTTCAATATTCCAAACATATTATTATACTCATCCTGTGGTTTTCCTCCTACATGTGTATAGTAGCAGAGTCAACATGTAACCAGCTTATGTAAGTTGCTTCTGATACCACAGCATATGAATACCAGAAGATCTCTGCACTCTACTTGAGTGCAGGTTTTTGGTGGTCGATGACACAGTCACATTCTACTACCAGAGGAGAGCACTACACGAGACCACACCTCATTTTCAGACTAATATAAGCACAAGTGCACAAATGACTTTACACAATGTGTGGCTGAGCATCCCAAAGACAAATAGCTTGGTTGTATGCTAGGAGTGAGACTTGCATTGTGTGGTGTGCTGGTTTGCATATCATCATATGTCAGTGTGCTGAAGTTGCATCCTAACCCCCCCCCCCCCCCACACACACACACACACACACTTCAGGTAGACAAAGGTGAAGGTCATATTATTCTCATTTGTGAGAGGACATGAAAAGGGACATAGAAGGACAAAGACAACTTCCCAGCTGAACTAAATATCAAAAATTGAACTGACACATTTGAATTTAAGATTAATAGTGTAATAAATGGTGATTATAGTCTCAGATTCCTCTGGGAACCACATGCAGTGCAGTGAATATACAATTCACTTGATTGATCAATCAGAATAAAAAGGGAAAACCTAATCAAACTGTGAATAATGCATAATAAATCCCCGACAGAACTGTGAATTTAATCAATCTGCATACTTCCTCACATAGTTCATGTTCCATACGGCTTCATAGGGCTTTGAGCAAAAGATTTAATGTCACAATTTTATTCAGCCACATTCTGTCCTTCAGTGTGAAATACTCTTGCTATTTGGCTTCAGGGTTTCTGGTTCGAACAACTTAATTTTAAAACATGAGAGTGAAATGTGTTTCAGACTCATTGCAGTCTAGATGAACTTGACTAAAATTTGTTTTATACACTGAGAAATCATTTTTAATGAGTTTAAAGTTTTGGCAAACTGTGTTGGAGGATCTGAGCAGCTCCAGGGGACAGAGTGGCAAATAACATTAGTGCTGCCGACACAATCAAACACACTACACTGTGTCACTGCATGCTGAAGTTGAAGCCGTGATTTTTTTTTTTTAAAAAGCCCACATTTTGGAATGTCTCGAATGCTCAGACACAATCAACAGAATCATACATGATGGTGGACATACACATAACAGGAAATAAAAGGGTTGAGGTTCCTTCCTCTAAAACTGGCATGCCCAACCAGTCGATCACGATCAACCGATCGATCGCCAGCTGAGTTCCAGTCGATCGCATGACACTGGTGCTGTAACGGACGGTGCTGCTATAACAGATTGATGCAAAAGGTGGCAGCACTGCACCAATAAGGATGTCGGCTGCCATTAAACACAATAGAAGAAGTCTTCTTCTTCTATGGTGCAGGATGCAGTGGAGAAAAAAAATTAAAATATAGATACCTTTCCTGACGCAACTCCACACTTCATGGAGAAATGTGGCAGGGGTGGGATTTGAACCTGGAACCTTCTGCACTGAAACCAAGCACATTAACTACTTGGCCACCACCCCTGCATGGAGAAAAAATTAAAATGAGCAAAAAATTTTTTTGAAGCAACATAACAGCGTAAAGAGCCGAAATAAGTTACACTGTGGACAAAAACGGTATGTAAACAGTTCAAAAGTCAGTATTTTTTATTAATTTATTTTTTGTGCATTTGTTGTGTTTGTGAATGCAAATAGTGAGCCGTTAGCTCAGTTAAACTGTGACTACTAATTCTGTGATTTACTGCTTTTGTTAAAGATGATGACTGTGTTTGAGATTTTATTTTTTTTTGTGTTAATTTTGTGTAATGTTTACAAAAGTGACAAAGGTGAGCCGTTTCTGTAACAGTTTATAAATATAATACGGGGTAAACTGTGGCTATTAATACTGAAATGTTCAAACCATGCTGAATATGCACAGATTTTGGATTTAGCCTTTCTTATGTCTTGCCTTCTCTCAGTGCCAGAAGTCCCACTAAGGTAGGGAACAACTTTTCCAACTTTAATTAGGCGTTTTGTAATTTTGTTGTTATGTTGTTATGGGCCACTCCTAGGCCTACTTGCACTTATTCTTTGCACATTTACTTCAATAGTGCATTATTATTGTTAAAACGTTGTGCCAGGAAATTGTGTTATTATATTAGTGCATAATAAATTGCGGGCATGCTGTGGCGTTCGATATGGCTTGGTAGATCTCAATACACTGTCAACTTTAAAAGTAGATCTCGGTTCATAAAGGTTGGGCAACCTGCTCTAAAAACTTCTAAGGTCTAAGGTTCTAAAAACATGCTGGACTCACACGCCATTCCAATTCATTATAGAAACTTTGCATAATTTATTACCACCTGTGAAAAATGTCAGCTACCTATTTTATAAACACTACCCAATCTAGAGCCCATGGATTTCCACGGGCAACACGCTAGATCATTTATAAATAGCTAGATATTTCATTTATGTAGGTCACAAAAATGAGCAACACTGAAAAAAGTAAGAAGTAACTTTTTTTTTGAGTTCGGGTACAGATAAACGCCTCCACTACGGGTGTGTGTGCGCATCACTGAGTGACGTTTAATAGTCCATGGGCCAAGCAGGTTTTCGGTACCACTTAAGGGGAATAAACAACACTTAGAATCCAGCCTCAGTGTATCATGTCCTACATAAAAATGTATGATAGCAATCTCAGGGTGGTAGCTGTAGCCAGGTAGGGGTCAGTGAAGAATTACACAGAGGTCAAACTTTAAAAAATGTTAAAAGTGCTCCAATTTCAGTACAGAATGATGAAAATTATTTGTTGAAATAAAAGGATAAATGGAATAGTTTTGACTGTGTTGAATGTTTGGTCTCCAAGGTAAAGGTCAAACAAGGTCGACGTTCATTGGATTCTATGACATGTGACATATATTACCTTGTAACATGATAACTAAGCATGACGGATGGTGCAAACTATTCCTTATTAGAACCCTATTAACCCAAACAATAATTTGCATCATTTTTTTTTACTGAATTTTAGCAAGTAATGTGATATAGTTTTCAACATGATTGGAGCATTTTTAAAGTTGACCTCTGTGTAATTCTTCAATGACCCCTAACTGGCTACAGCTACCACCCTGAGATTGCTATCATACATTTTTGTGTGGGCCATGACTTAGGCTGGATTCTAAGTGTTGTTTATTCCCCTTAAGTGGTACCGATTTGGTCAAAATTGATGAGTGGCTCATGGACTATAAAGCATCATGTCTTCTGCTGCTTCCTGGCCAATGTTTTATCAAGTTTGTCTCCATTTTATCACAGCAATATAGCACACCAATGGCTGCCACTAACATGACCTGCAGACTCCTTCTGTGTGAGAGGGTTTAACTTAACACCAAAATCTCTTTTGTAGTCTTAGTGGATAATGAAAACTGAGTAGTGAGTGAATGTTACTGAATTTGATCATTACCATGGTTCAGGTTTCAGTTCAGCTCCCCCTCAAGCTGCCACCTTATTGTGGTGGGGGAGTTTGTGTACCCGGATGATCCTAGGAGCTATGTTGTCGGGGGCTTTGTGCCCCTTGTATGGTCTCCCAAGGCAAACAGGTCCTAGGTGACAGGTCAGACTAAGGGCATTTCAGAACCTCCATGACCAGAAAAAAATCAAGGACCGAGACGTCGCCCAGTATGGCGGAGCCGGGGCCCCACCCTGGAGCCAGGCCTGAGGTTGGGGCTCGCGTGCAAGCCCCTGGTGGTCGGGCCTTAGCCCATGGGGCCTGGCCGGGCTCAGCCCGAAAGAGCGACGTGGGCCCGCCCTCCTGTGGGCTCACCACCTGCAGAGGGGGCCATGGGGGTCAGGTGCAGAGAGGATTGGGTGGCGGTCGAGGGTGGGTGGCCCCGCGGCCCGGTCCATGCTCACAGCCCCTGGCTGTTGGCACGTGGAATGTCACCTCGCTGGGGGGGAAGGAGCCTGAGCTTGTGCAGGAGGTTGAGAGATACCGACTAGAGATAGTTGGGCTCACCTCCACGCACAGCTTTGGCTCTCGTACCCAACTCCTGGAGAGGGGCTGGACGCTTCATTTTTCTGGCGTTGCCCACGGGGAGAGGTGGAGAGCTGGGGTCGCATTGCTTATTGCTCCCCAGCTCAGTCGCCATGTGTTGGAGTTCACTCCAGTGAACGAGAGGGTTGCATCCCTATGCCTTCAGGTCGGGGACAGGTCTCTCACTGTTGTCTCGGCCTACGGGCCGAGCGGCAGTGCAGAGTACCTGACCTTCTTGGAGTCCCTGGGAGGGGTACTAGATAGCGCTCCGACTGGGGACTCCATTGTTCTTCTGGGGGATTTCAACGCCCACGTGGGTGACAACAGTGAGACCTGGAGGGGGGTGATTGGGAAGCACGGCCTCCCCGATCTGAACATGAGTGGTGTTCAGTTGTTGGACTTCTGTGCTAGTCACAGTTTGTCCATCACGGACACCATGTTTGAGCACAGGGGTGTCCATAAGTGCAGGTGGCACCAGGACACCCTGAGCCGGAGGTCAATGATCGACTTTGTAGTCGTATCATCTGACCTTCGAGTGAAGAGAGGGGCAGAGCTGTCGACCGATCACCACCTGGTGGTGAGTTGGATCCGCTGGGAGGGGAGGAAGCCGGTCAGACCTGGCAGGTCCAAACGTATCGTGAGGGTCTGCTGGGAACGACTGGTGGAACTCTCTGTCAGCGAGGTCTTCAACTCCCACCTCCGGGAGAGCTTCTCCCAGATCCTGGGGGAGGTTGGAGACATGGAGTCCGAGGGGACCATGTTCTCCATCTCCATTGTCGATGCAGCCACTCGTAAGTGGTCACAAGGTCTCTGGTGCCTGTCGCAACGGTAATCTCCAAACCTGGTGGTGGACGCCAGAAGTAAGGGATGCCGTCAAGCTGAAGAAGGAGTCCTACTTGTCTTTGTTGGTAGGTGGGACCCTGGAGGCAGCTGACAGGTACCGGCAGGACAAGGGTGCCGCAGCCCGTGTGGTTGCCGAGGCAAAAACTTGGGTCTGGGAGGAGTTCGGGGAGGCCATGGAGGAGGACAATTGGTCGGCCTCGAAGAAATTCTGGCAAACTGTCCGACACATCAGGAGGCGGAAGCAGCTCTCAACCAGTACTGTCTACGGTGCGGGTGGGGAGCTATTGACCCTGACTGGGGATGTTGTCGGGTGGTGGAAGGAATACTTCGAGGATCTCCTCAATCCCATCGTCACGTCTTCCGAAGAGGAAGCAGAGACTGGGGACTCAGAGGCGGACTCATCCATTACCCAGGACAAAGTCACCGAGGTGGTTAGAAAGCTCCTCGGTGGCAAGGCTCCTGGGGTGGATGAAGTCCGTCCTGAGTACCTTAAGTCTCTGGATGTTGTGGGACTGTCTTGGCTGACACGCCTCTGTAACATCACGTGGCGGTCGGGGACAGTGCCTCTGGATTGGCAGACCGGGGTGGTGGTCCCTCTGTTTAAGAAGGGGGACCGGAGGGTGTGTTCCAACTATAGGGGGATCACACTCCTCAGCCTCCCCGGTAAGGTCTATTCCAGAGTACTGGAAAAGGAGAATTCGACCGATGGTCAAACCTCGGATTCAGGAGAAGCAGTGTGGTTTTGTCCTGGTCGCGACACACTGTACCAGCTCTACACACTCCATCGGGTGCTCGAGAGTTCATGGGAGTTCACCCAACCAGTCCACATGTGTTTTGTGGATCTGGAGAAGGCGTTCAACTGTGTCCCTCGGGGCACCCTGTGGGGGGTGCTCCGGGAGTACGGGGTCCAGGGTCCTTTGCTAAGGGCTATCCGGTCCCTGTACGACCGCAGCAGGAGCTTGGTTCGCATTGCCGGTAGTAAGTCAAAGCTGTTTCCAGTGCATGTTGGCCTCCGCCAGGCCTGACCTTTGTCACCGGTTCTGTTCATTATTTTTATGGACAGAATTTCTAGGTGCAGCCAGGGTGTAGAGGGGATCTGGTTTGGGAACCACAGAATCTTGTCTCTGCTGTTTGCGGACGATGTGGTTCTGTTGGCTTCGTCAAATCAAGACCTTCAGCGTGCACTGGGGCGGTTTGCAGCCAAGTGTGAAGCGTCTGGGATGAAAATCAGCACCTCCAAATCTGAGGCCATGGTTCTTGACTGGAAAAAGGTGCTTTGCCCTCTTCAGGTCGGTGGAGTGTCCTTGCCTCAAGTGGAGTAGTTTAAGTATCTCGGGGTCTTGTTCACGAGTGAGGGATGGATGGAGCGTGAGATCAATAGATGGATCGGTGCAGCGTCTGCAGTGATGCGGTTGCTGTATCGGACCATCGTGGTGAAGAGAGAGCTGAGTAGGGGGGCAAAGCTCCTGATTTACCGATCGATCTACGTTCCGATCCTCACCTATGGTCATGAGATTTGGCTCATGACCGAAAGAACGAGATTGCGAGTACAAGCGGCCAAGATGAGTTTCCTCCGCAGGGTGGCTGGGCGCTCTCTTAGAGATAGGGTGAGGAGCTCGGCCACTCAGGAGGAGCTCGGAGTCAAGCCGCTGCTCCTCCACATTGAAAGGAGCCAGTTGACGTGGCTCGGGCATCTTTTCCGGATGCCTGCTGGACGCCTCGCTGGAGAGGTGTTCTGGGCACGTCCCATTGGGAGGAGGCCCCGGGGAAGACCCATTACACGCTGGAGGGACTACATCTCTCGACTGGCTTGGGAATGCCTTGGGGTTCCCCCGGAGGAGCTGGGGGAGAGGTGTGTGGATCGGGAGGTCTGGGTGGCTTTGCTTCAGCTGCTGCCCCCGCGACCCGACTGGATAAAAGCGGAAGAAAATGGATGGATGGATGGAGGTTTCAGTTTTTGACAAATTGTTCTGTTGGAGCCAATAGAAATTTATACCTTTAAAATAACATGATATCAAAAGTAAGACCATTTATGTAGAAATTCTTGAGATATGGGATAATGTAAGTACATATGTGGACAGACAGGAAGAATGCAGCACACTATGCATAATGTTATTATTAATTTTATTTATTTATTCTTTTTCTGTTGTGAAATTCATTAGATAGATGAATTAGTCAGCTCCCTAACTGGATCAGAACAAAGGATGTTATCAAAAAAAAAAAAAAAACAACCCTGTATGTTAACATCATCAGTTTTATAGTGACAAAACATCATAGTGAAACTAATATGTTGTTTTGAGTGTGTTCAGAATGAAGCAATTATGTGTCAGAGGAAGAGAACATGACCAGAGAATCAGAGGAAAAGAGAGAACAAAAGACCAATCTCCGCCCACAGCACTGCCCATGCTGTGATGTGAGGGTCAGGGTGTGACGAACCTACTCGCTCTGGCTGCGCTGCCCTTTCTGTCTCACTGCACCTGCTTCACCACATTAAACACTTCACATGTTCCTTAGGGTCTCGGCTCCACAGTGTACTCTCCACTCATACCGAGAACCTTGAAATATTGCCCCTGCACACACACGTGCATCAGCACGCATTCAGGCGCACACAGGAAGAATGCAGGACTGCCATAAAATCTAGTAAGAATGAAGGTCAAGAATAATAAAGATGATGTATTGAGTAAAGGTTATCCTGCCTCCAAGATGCTAATTGTTCTGTCAACAGTATTCATTTGCAAGGACTCCCAAAGGGCACACATCCATTTTGTTTGTTCCAACCAAATGAGTTTTCTCTCTCTCTCTCTCTGTCTCTCTCACTCTGCCTTTGTACGTGTGTGTAACAATTTGATACGAGCACTAAGCCATGCAGAAACATGGGAAGAAATGTTCAATATGTCTAAGAAACCACCCATTATGTGCAATAAATCCAGTCAGAGTTCTGCCACTTGCAGAAAGAGACATGGTAGCGCTTTGACAAGTTTGCACAATCCAAACGGTCAAAGGACAGAGCAGAGTGGTTGGTTTCATAAACCTTTCCTCTTCTTGCTTCACATTTTCACTCCAAACTTGTCACATATTTACATTTTGTCAGTGTCCCTTCGCGTCACTGGAATGAGTTAAGGTCATCCCATTACATCACGGTCTTACTCGCAAGGAAAGTTGCATTTTGACAGCTGCGTCATTGCTCTCTGACAGCACACAGAATTATCTGTGTCACCTCTGCATAATCAGGGAACATCTGTCTATGTTTGTCTTATGGTTATGGTCACGGTTCAGGTTATAGTTAAAGGGTAGGGTTAGCATTTCCCCGTGCATCAGTAAATGCCATGAAAGAGCTACCTTTCCTCATGATGTAAGAATATGAATAAGAATAAGATCAACTTTTTTTATCCTGAAGGAAATTATTTTGCCTGAGTACCAAAAGAGTGACAGTAAACAGTGAACAATGTTTTTTGTTTGTTTGTTTTTTAAGAAATTTGCACAAGATGTGCAAATATATAAATGAAACAATAAATGAAATAATTTGAATTGAAATTGAAGATGTTCAACAATATTGCACATAACTGAGTAAATGAATGACTCTGAATTACTTTATTCATTATGTATTCATCCTGCAGAGAGGGGGAGGAATTATACAGTCTCATTGCCACAGGTAGGAAAGACCTAGTGTGATGGTCTGTGGTGCACCTTAGTGATCTCAGTCTGTGGCTGAAGGTGCTCTGATAGGATGTCAGTGTGGCATGCAAAGGGTGGGAGGTGCTGTCCCGGATACTGAGCAATTTTCTCAACATCCTCTTCTCCGACACCTCCACCACAGACTCTGGCTCAACCCCCAGGTCAGAGCCATATATGCACACAAAAAACAAATGGTACCCGTTTTTGGTGATGTATGGCAACAAAAGTGGTTCCTTTTAGCACTTTTAGTTGCTGTATGGTATTAATGTGGCTATGAAGGAAACACCTTTGGTGCAGTTTATGCTATATAGCACCACCAGTGGTTCCCCTATGATTGTGAGGCAATGAACCACATCCAGAGCAATTTAGTACTACATGATTTTGGTGCGTCGTGATGCAAAACAGTATTGTTTTGACTGAATGTCAGTATGTGATGAGTTGGATGAAAGTTTTAGCTTTTGAAATGAAATGGCCAAAGTCTGGGTTACTTAAAAAGTCAGCACCATTACTTATGTTACTCCAGCATATGATTTTTTTTTTTTTTTTTTTTTTTTTAATTGAACTGAATTGAGGGGAGGTGATGGTCTAGTGGCTAAGGCATTGGGCTTGAGACCAGAAGATCCTCGGTTCAAATCCCAGCCTGACTGTAAAATCACTAAGGGCCCTTGGGCAAGGTCTTTATTCCCCTATTGCTCCCGGTGTGTAGTGAGCAGTGGTGGGCACAGATAACCAAAAAATTAACTTTGATAACAGATAATCAGATAACTGAAAAGTTATCTTCAATAAAGATAAAACAATAAACTACCCAAAAATGTAGCGGAAGATACAGATAACCGATAAATTCCAATATTATCTCTGGCACATTTACAACTACTAGTAGAACAAATTTAATAGCTTCTAATAATATTAAAGATAACAACAGACCAAAACAATAAGACCACACTTTTTTCTTTCAACATTCTGCCCCTGCTGGAAGCTCTTGTTTACTACAACGCTCCAAGCACAGAGACACCCTGAGAACAGCCATAAAGCCAGCTCTCTATCAATGACAATGTTCCAGTCATGCGGAGGTCTTGAAAAATAAAGTCATATTGAGTTATGGTGTTGATTTATAAATAAGATTAATACCGATAGAATAACTCCATTAATGTCAATTCTGTCATTTGTACAAAGTTAAAATATATATCTTTTAATGTTGAATAATGCACTAATTCTGATGTTTTGTAACAAAGAGACAGATCGCAAAGGATTCTGGATAAACGTGCCTCTACTAAACATTGATTGGTTCAGTCATTCATTATGTAAACCAACATGTTAATGTGACGTCTGTCATGTGTTGGTGTTTAAATGTGCTTTTGTAAAATATTCCATTTTTTTATTTGTAAAAACAGGCATTTTTACGGAGCCCTGGAAGTGTCATCGCAAAATGTTTTGCATGTGGAGAGAATGTGCGCATGTTTGCGCACATTCTCTCCACATTCTCTCTTTACAACATTCATTTGATGTTGTAATACGTGCTTTACAGTGTGCGAGATGATTTTTCATGCAGGAATTTTTTGGACCAAGTTTCAGGTTAATCGTGCGTCCTGCATCGTGTAGTGTTCATGGTGGTGGTCAACATCTGACGACCACCTCCTGATCGCCGATCGTATGGTCGAATGAGAATCAAACCTGTTTGATATATTATTGTGGTCAGCCGTCGTGAGGTTATCCTGCTGCTGAAAGCTACAAGCAGCATCCAACTGTTCACACTGTACCTGTGCAAACACTGCAGAGCTGTCTTGTAATAATGTTGTTATTATTATTATTATTATTATTTTGCAGTTGTTTTGTTTTTAAACTTCATTTGTAAAAAAAAAAAAAAAAGCCATTTGCAAAGCAAAAAAGTTGATTTGACAATCATCTGACATAACCGGGGTCAAAATAAATAGAACACTGCCATCTACTGGTTCCCAGACACTGCCATGAACACTACTGTCCAGTAGATGCTAGATGGCAGTAGAGGCCTTCAAAACAAATTCTAGATAATCCCTGTCTGCTCACATTTAAAATGCGTGGAATTTAACAAAGGCAATTAAAAAATCAACGTCTATAAACGCAGAGAATATATTCAAGAGAGTTTTAGTCACTAGAGTTTAATGCTGTTGTCCGTGGAGCCTGAACAGAGTGTCTGAAATGCATTTGTCCTGTCGTGACGTACTGAGATTACATCATCCTACCCAAAATGCACTGCGGGGCAGAGCATGTGCTCACAAAACCTTAAAAATTAACACATTACTTTAAAACTAAAACATATATCTGATATTTTTACTTTATGAAATTTCAGACATGACAGTAATTTTAAATAACTTGTCCAAAATTAGTTTGGTTAAAATTTGAACCATAAGTTAAAAATGTATGCCTCTGGATGACTTAGGTCATATTGCGAGCATATCGGTATGGTGTTAAAGGAAATGTTTTTTTTTCTTTTTCCTTTTGGGGGCTGTTTTTCCTTTGTTTGCGGAGGATTGAGATGCTTTTTATACAAGCAGTTCTCTTCTGTTTGTAAAGGTTATAACTATGCGTCTGTTACAAAACTTTTAATAGGTGGGTGCTGAACTAATTTTAAAAATGTTTGTCGCTGTTCAGCTTTGTTTATTTTGTTTATCGGTTTTAAAGTTATCCGATAAAAAATTAATCGGAAGATAATTGGTCCGATAATGGTTTTTAAAGTTATCTAAAAAGATAATCCGATACTGAAAACATTATCTTCGATAATTATCTGTTATCGGATTATCGGAAGTGTGCCCACCACTGGTAGTGAGTACCTTGTATGGCAGCACCCTCACATCGGGGTGAATGTGAGGCATTATTTGTAAAGCACTTTGAGTGTCTGATGCAGATGGAAAAGTGCTATATAAATGCAGTCCATATAACTGTACTTATGTTACTACCTATATTGGCACAAGCTTGACACAGGTTAATTCCCCAGATGGGGCCGGTGTAACAGTATATCCGCTCCCCCTTACATCCCCCCACCCCTGAAAGGCAACATTCCTACAGGCCAGCACCAATGCTTACCCAAGCCTGGCAAGGTTCAATCTGGATAGAGAAACATTTAAACCCTATTTCTCATGGATGTCTTATGGTCCCAGATGAATTACAGTTTGATTGACATTGAACATTATTGGTATTCTTTCTGTATCCATTTATACCTATCTACAATAGTAATATTTCTGATTCTGAAATATCTTATCCCCCTTCCAAATTTTCTCTACAAATATATGGACCTGATTGACACAGTGAAATATAATAGAACATCTGTCCATGATGGGGTGGGGATGATGTCCAGTTCATGATATCTAACCACCCCACCCTACTCATTCAAGCTGTCAAATCAAACCCCTCACCCCACTTATGCTGGTAAGACAAGACTAGATTTCAGTCTGCTGAACAGATGTTTTGGCATAGCTAAGATTTGAAGTCACTGAGGGCTTATTAGCACTTTAATATGCCATGTCTGGGAGTATGCTCTGGTGCAACACCTTGCCACATCCAAAAAACTACAAAACTGCCCTGGGACCTGATTGGCAACCACCTGAAAAGACCACTATCCCTACTTCCTGAAAGTTGCTATCTGTCTGCTATAGCCAGGTGATGCCTGACCATGGCAACGGCCTGTTGCAGTTGCTTTGGTTACACTGAAGCACTGGTGTGGTGGGTCATGCACAGTGAAGTACACTTCATGGCTTCAGTATTTTACATGATGTACTCTCATAATGCAAATCATTCTTCTCGTGAATCTTTCCAAGTAACTATTCATTTGACACAAAATCAATAATTCTCTATTGGAGTCCTGACATCCAGTTGTCACTGGTTAGAGTCCAAATGTTACAATTGTATAGTAAGAATGGAAACATCAGGACCTAAATTTATGGGCCATTCACATCAGCATGCACCTGCCTGTATAATCCACATTAATCGCTCTTTTGGAGGCCAATTTCATTTCTTCAAAGCACTAATGTAATATTGCAATCACATTCATAGAGATAGCTAAGAAAGATAATGAAGCAGTGCAGTGTTTCCCAATCCTGGTTCTCGTTTCCAATTATCTGCTAACTAATCAGAGCAGATCAGCTCAGTCAGGTGTGTTCCATTACTCAGTCAGCTGTTGATTAGTTGAACACAGGATTGAGAAGTGCTGATGAAGAGTAACACCAGGTCAAAAATGGAATCTACCCTCAAAAGGATTTTTCACTTGAATGTATCTATTGCTAAACTTTGAGTTGAGTTGGATGTATCTTAGTGTAAATGCTCTGACCATGGTTAATTATGCAGATCGTGAATGTATCAATAGACATTACATTATTGACACAACTTTGGCCAAGGAGTCTTGATCTTAGAGATGAGAATCTTTGTTGTAGTCACCATGTAAAGTGATTGTACTCCAGTTAGTTTTAGTGGATTACTAAAAGTATTTGCTGGCATTACCACAAAAGGTCAGGTCTAGGAGAATGCAAAGATGCCATGTGTCACCATATCTACCACCCTATGAAACCATCCCAGGTCAATGGTTGAGCCCATCCAGGCAGATGACTGGTTCATCCCCACTGCTTGGAAAAAAGTAAACTAAAAATCAGTGATAAATCACACAATGAAGAAAGGTAATCTGGGCAATCTCAAGATATGATTTTGGGTGTGGATTAATTAAAGATGGTACATTTCTCTCCGAAATTTAAAAATTTGCATGACAGTCAGCACTAATTGAATAAAGTAACAATAAAAAAAATAACAGTTAACATTGTTAACTGGTTACAATTAATTCAAAAGAACATTTCTCTTTCAAGAATCCAAAAAAGTAACATTTTTGGTTTCAATTTTGTTCCTAGTTCCATATCACTTGTGTCGAGTTTTCATTTTTGCTCTTTGAACTGCTTGAACGCCTTGGCTATGATACAAATCTGCAGCTGTCTGGCAATGAAAACTACTGAAGCACCAAAAGCTCGACATCCACAGTGCAAGTGTGTTCTACATGCATACAATGCTCGCGCATACTTAAAGCAGAGCAGATGAATGGCAATACAACGCAAGGCTGAGCCTTCAGTTTGACAGCCAAATGTTCAGAGGAAGAGATGGAATAAATAGTTCTCAGTGCGAACAGGAGGCTAGTTCTTTAGCCACAGGCTTGCTTTCAGTTAAAACGACCACTCTGTCAGTGTGGTCGGTAATGAGGGGCACAGCGACACAGCGCACACTTACACTGTACATTCTTAAGGTTAAATGATATGACAGTTGCTAACTAAGTCTTTTTTGCCTTAAAGGTCAGCTGAATATTTTATTACCAGCCAGGCCTGGCAGTGTATTGAAATGGTAATGTAAATACCACTACAGAACAGCTTCAGTAAGGGAGGTCCCCTGAAAGGTCAGCCAGTCCCCCCACTGCTCTGTTATTCACACAGTGAACACTCACACTGCTGCAAAAAACAGTCACAAACATGCACTTTTACAGAGCATATGTCCATGCAACACACTCACAATGACTTATGTTCACACAGTGCACACACATAAGCCCCCTTATTAGTTTCCTGCTTTTCATTAAAATGCATGTTAAACTTGAGTGCACCATTTCATTTTGGAGCATCATTAGAGCACAAGACAATTTCCTGCTCAGAATCCAGACATGGACATGAAATGAGAATGAAAATGATTTTCGTTTGGCTGCACTACAAGTCCAGAGATCAAAGGCAGCATCTGAGACACATTTTCCCTTGTGACATCGGATGCAGAAAGTGATCTTTAAAGCCATATTTGATGAGGGTGGGGATGTTTTAGCAGCAGGGAGAGTAAACACAATCATCATGCACTGCAGAAGCAGTAAACACACAAAATGTCCAGGCTGGTTGATTCCGGTCCAATGACCAGGATATAGGTCTCCTAACTGAATGAGTAATATCCTGATTTTTCTGCACCATTACCTGGTTCTGATCCAATCTCAGGGTGTGAGCTCCCAGACAATGTCCAAAGAGGGGTCTGATCTAGGAGCAAATAGTTGAAATATTCTGACTGTGTTAATGACCAGAAGTGGAGGTGAGCCTGTGAGTTGATGAAGACAAACTCTATTTAGACGGGAGGTGTCAAAGGCATCCTGGCATCTTTGCATCTTTCCTGACGTATGTTGGTCTTCAGGGCCTCAATGGTCTGTGGGTTGTTGTAGTACACTCTCTAATTGTACAAATTAAAAAAGTGGTAACATTTTATTTGCCCACCCTATATTTGTCCATAGGTCCAACGCTGTCATTTGGACAAAGCCATCTGTTACAGTCCGGCACACTGGCGTTGTCCACTTGCAGAGGTAAACATTGACATACCTGTGTGATGGATTATGGTCATGGAGGAGACTGAGAGGCTCCTGGAAAGAGTTTTAAAATCATGAGGTTGTTATGTGCCGACGCGGGTTGAGGAGTGGACCTGCGTCTGACTGAACCCAGCGCTAAATAACCAGAAAGCGGTTCCAAAAACAAAACAATTTTTATTTTCCCCTCTTGTGCAATACTCAGTGTACAACATAAAATAGGGTTTGTCTGGCGGAGTGAAGGACGGCGCGCTCTCCAGCGCCCAAAGGGATCGAAGCCCAGCGCTTCTGGACTCACATTCACCGCCAAACACCCCCCAGGTGGACACGACAAACTGACTCTCTGTGAAGGATAGAAGAGGTGAGGTAAGTCAACAGCTACAACTAATATCCTTCAAAGGCACACACTATCAGCAACACATTCAGGTCTGAATTTAAGCTTTATGTAAATGAGCAGCTTCTCACAACAGGTGGAGGATCATCAGTCCACACGCCACGGCCGTGAGAAGCGAGCTGCACAATTCTCATCAATGTTCAAATATACTGCGTAACAAAATACCAAATTACTATTAACACTTATTCAGACAATCAATCACCTCTGATGTGTGCTGACAGCATGTGTCCCTCACCCGTCCTCCTTCACAGGCACGATGTGTCAAACCCAGGCGCGGTCCTCAGCGTCTCACAAACGAACGTCACAAGGTCGAGTTCCTGGCAATTCTGCTTGAATCACTCATGGCTTAAATGCAGAATGCCATCTAATTATCTGCTTCAGCTGAAAGTCCTTAAGTCTGCACATGAGCATCATCCACAGGTGCTGCGAGTCATTAGGCCTGCACGTGGACATTCTCCACAAGTGCAGCCAATAATGTTGATGAGGGTGAAGGATTCTTCTGCCAGCACCTTCTCCACAGACAAAAACCAGTTTGCATACCACCTGGGGAGCAAAGAAAAGAAAACAACACAAAAACATCCAGCCAAACCCCCCAACACACAACAGAGGTTGCTGTACAGAGGTGTTTGGAAATGGCGATATCTTTATAGATGAATTAAGGTGCGAGTGATTAGGGTCCTGGTGCTGCCTGTCTTGCTGTATGCTTGTAAGACTTGGCTGCTAAGTGGTGGCCTAAGGTAATGACTGGATATGTTTTGGTACTAGGTGTCTTTGAAGGATCCTTGGGTGCTGTTGGAATGCCTTTGTGGCAAATGAGCAGCTACTAAGAGAGACGAAGATGAGTATCACTTGCATTGTGAGGAAGCATCAGCTATGACTTTTGGCCATGCAGCCCATTTTTCTGTGCATGATCCAGCACGCAGGTGCCTGAGTACCCCGGTAGCTGAAGATCCCGGTAGCTGGAGAAGGCCAAAGGAACACCCATGTTTCACCTGGCTGCAGCAGATATAGATGGTTATTTTAGAGATGTGGGAATGGACCTTTTCTCTGCCTGGGTGGTTGCCATCCAGGACCCAAGGAATTTCTGTGGTGTTGTGGCTGTGGCAAAGCGCAGCACCTGTGCATCCTCCCAAACATGAGAGACTAAGTAGCAAAGACATCCTTTTATTTAATGTATCAGTCAGACGGAACCCCAAATAGCGCATATATATATATATATATATATACATACAAGCCTAGTTCCAATGAAGTTGGGACGTTGTGTGAAATGTAAAAACAGAATACAATGATTTGCAAATCCTCTTTAACCTATATTCAATTAAATACACCACAAAGACAAGATATTTATGTTCCAACTTATAAACTTTATTGTTTTGTGCAAATATTTGCTCATTTTGAAATGGATGCCTGCAAAATGTTTCAAAAAAAGTTGGGACAGTGGCAGCAAAAGAGTAGGTAAGTTGATGAATGCTCAGAGAACACCTGTTTGGAATATTCCACAGGGGAACAGGTTAATTGGAAACAGGTGAGTGTCATGATTAGGTATAAAAGGAGCATCCCCAAAAGGCTCAGTCATTCACAAGCAAAGATGGGGTGAGGATCACCCCATAGGTGTCCCCTATTTAAGGATGAAGCCAGCACCTGTTGAACATGCTTTTCTCTTTGAAAGCCTGAGGAAAATGAGACATTCAAGACATTGTTCAGAAGAACAGCGTAGTTTGATTAAAAAGTTAATTGGAGAGGGGAAAACGTATACGCAGGTGCAAAAAAATTATAGGCTGTTCATCTACAATGATCTCAATGCTTTAAAATGGAAAAAAAGAAAAAAAAAAACAGACGTGTGGAAGAAAACGGAAAACAACCATCAAAATGGATAGAAGAATAACCAGGATGGCAAAGGCTCACCCATTGATCAGCTCCAGGATGATCAAAGACAGTCTGGAGTTACCTGTAAGTGCTGTGACAGTTAGAAGACGACTGTGTGAAGCTAATTTATTTGCAAGAATCCCCCGCAAAGTCCCTCTGTTAAATAAAAGACATGTGCAGAAGAGGTTACAATTTGCCAAAGAACACATCAACTGGCCTAAAGAGAAATGGAGGAATATTTTGTGGACTGATGAGAGTAAAATTGTTCTTTTTGGGTCCAAGGGCCACAGACAGTTTGTGAGACAACCCCCAAACTCTGAATTCAAGCCACAGTTCACAGTGAAGACAGTGAAGCATGGTGGTGCAAGCATCATGATATGGGCATGTTTCTTCTACTATGGTGTTGGGCCTATATATCACATACCAGGTATCATGGATCAGTTTGGATATGTCAAAATACTTGAAGAGGTCATGTTGCCTTGTGCTGAAGAGGACATGCCCTTGAAATGGGTGTTTCAACAAGACAATGACCCCAAGCACACTAGTAAACGAGCAAAATCTTGGTTCCAAACCAACAAATTTAATGCCTCGCAGATGTGAAGAAATCATGAAAAACTGTGGTTACAGTGAGGAAAATAAGTATTTGAACACCCAGCGATTTTGCAAGTTCTCCTACGTAGAAATCATGGAGGGGTCTGAAATTTTCATCTTAGGTGCATGTCCACTGTGAGAGACATAATCTAAAAAAAAAAAAAAAAAAAAATCCGGAAATCACAATGTATGATTTTTTAATAATTTATTTGTATGTTACTGCTGCAAATAAGCATTTGAACACCTACCAATCAGCAAGAATTCTGGCTCACACAGACCTGTTAATTTTTATTTAAGAAGCCCTCTTATTCTGCACTCTTTACCTGTATTAATTGTACCTGTTTGAACTTGTTACCTGTATAAAAGACACCTGTTCATACAACTCAATTAATCATACTCCAACCTGCCCACCAGCCAAGACCAAAGAGCTGTCTAAGGACACCAGGGACAAAACTGTAGACCTGCACAAGGCTGGGATGGACTACAGGACAACAGGCAAGCTGCTTGGTAGAAGACAACTGTTATGATTATTTATTAGAAAGTGGAAGAAACACAAGATGACTGTCAATCTCCCTCGGTCTGGGATTCCATGCAAGAGCTCACTTTGCGGGGTAAGGATGATTCTGAGAAAGCTCAGAACTACACAGGAGGACCCGGTCACATCAACTGGCCTAAAGAGAAATGGAGGAATATTTTGTGGACTGATGAGAGTAAAATTGTTCTTTTTGGGTCCAAGGGCCACAGACAGTTTGTGAGACGACCCCCAAACTCTGAATTCAAGCCACAGTTCACAGTGAAGACAGTGAAGCATGGTGGTGCAAGCATCATGATATGGGCATGTTTCTCCTACTATGGTGTTGGGCCTATATATCGCAGACCAGGTATCATGGATCAGTTTGGATATGTCAAAATACTTGAAGAAGTCATGTTGCCTTATGCTGAAGAGGACGTGCCCTTGAAATGGGTGTTTCAACAAGACAATGACCCCAAGCACACTAGTAAACGAACACAATCTTGGTTCCAAACCAACAAAATTAATGCCTCGCAGATGTGAAGAAATCATGAAAAACTGTGGTCATACAATTAAATACTAGTTTAGTGATTCACAGGAACATAATAGTTTTGAGTTTGTAGCATCAACAGCAGATGCTACTATTATTGTGAACACCCCCTTTTCTACTTTTTTTTTTTTTACTAATAGCCCAATTTCATAGCCTTAAGAGTGTGCATATCATGAATGCTTGGACCATTGAATACATTATCAACCTTTTAATATTCTTTGGTGAATTCCATATTCATAAATGGAGAGTATTGAAAAGGAGTTTACACAGACTGGCTGAATTTGAACAATATATAAGCAGACACTCCCAAATGTCACAAAACTGTCACGCTCTATAACGAACTTTATAAAGAGAATTAATGTTAAAGAATCCCTTTACTTTTGTTACTGTACAGTTTATTTTATTTTCTATTTATAATGATAATACTGTGAATGTTATTGTGGCATTATTGTTCATTTACTATTTGCTAATGTATTGGTTGAAATAAAGTTTTGAAAAACAAAAAACATGGGAGTGACAAAAAAAGTGATTTAAAACCACCTTAAAAATATTTAGAACTACAAACTTGATTCTTGGTTTGTTTATTTATTTTGCCATTAAAATTGGCCATCACTTCTTAAAGTCTGGGGACTAATTAGTCACAGCACAGCAAATGAGATAAGTAGGCTGAGCGAGGCCAAGTGAGGGTTGACATTCAATGCGGGAATAGCTGTGGAGTCATCGCACGTGAGTGTTTGAACCCGGAGGATTTTAGATATCCCTCTGCTCAGTGCTTTACAGCCAGCTGCAACGGAGGTGGCAGGACCTGCTGGCACTCGGTGACAACAGAGACTTTCACTTTTGAGTCGCCAAATACCAGAAAAGTCTTCAGTGATGCCAGGAAAAGTAACTAGATTTGTTGATAGTTGCTTTTGAGAAAATAAATCGTCAAGAGGGTTTGGAAAGTCACCAGATTTAGCGAGAAAGTCACCAAGTTGGCAACACTGCGAGCAGCATGCGAATGCAGAGTTCATAATGCTGTGTGCAAATGGTTGTGGCACCAGCTGTACGAGGTGTTCGAGGCAGCTCCAATTTTATCAGTAGTGGCATGCAGTTCCTCCTTTGTGCACCATTTGGCTTCAATCCTGTTACGTGTGAAGTGGCCCTAATGGAACGCATTGGTATAATACCAGTAAATATTTTTATTGCCAGTTTAATTCAGGCAAATCATGAGATGGATACATGAACCTTTCCAAGCCACTGAATATGTCTTGGACTTGTGCAACAACTGTGAAGAAATACAGATTCTCACCAAATTTGCACCACAGATACATATTCAGGCATGGAAGCCACCACTGAATTCTGGAGGTGATCCGGATTCTGGATCAAGATTTCACTTTAAATAGGTTTTGAAGGATTATGTCAAAACTACTGCACAGATTCTCACCAAATTTGCATCACAGAAAGATATTAGGGCATTGAAGACTTTACTGAATATTGGAGGTCATCTGGATCCGGATTGGCAGACATCACAGATCTCAGATTGTTCTTGTTTTGTATTAGAATTGGAATAAACAAATTAAAGTGTGTGAAGTATCAAGTGTTCCAATACTTTTAGATGGCATTGTCCAGTTTGGTGGACTGGGGCAATGTAGATTACCATAGTTTCCGGAGTATACACATCACAGGATTTTTTGTTTTTTCATGAGTTTAGGAGGTAGTTATACCCAGTTGATATATATATATATATATATATATATATATATATATATACTCAAAAACAACACATATTTTACAATAATAATAATAATTGTAATGGCTTTTTCTATAGGACATTTATAGGAATCAAAGCATTGAGCAAAATGAATTCTAATAATAAAAGAATAAATGCCAAAAATAAAAGTACACTACAACAATGCACAAAAATCCCAAATTAAAGAGGTGATAATAAAAGTTGGGATTTATTCTCCAGTGTGACTTATATATGGGTGTTTCCTCTTTAAGAGGTATTTTTGCAACTTCTAATCTGGTGCAACTTCTACTACAAAAAAAAAAAAAAGTATGTGTTTTGAAGTACTCTAAAAAGTCTTCCTTTTGAAGCTCAGTTTAATGATGACAGACATTTACGTCATGTTAATTAACATGAATCTGTGAACAAATCACAATGAAGCAAAGGCTTGTTTTTTTCCTCCTTCTTAAAGCCATAGCTGATTTATGCAGCTGACTTGAGCTGTGCTCCTGCACAATACACATTTCTCAGTGCACATGATATGTGGAAAGTGGATGTGGATCGAGAGTAACGTGGCCGTTTTGTCAATAGACAGAGAATCATTAAAGTTTTACAGGTACATTTTAATCCTGGGAGAATGGGAGCAACCACCTTCTCTCTACATGCATATCCCCTCACCTCCCTCCATTTGATTTTGTCTGGGGTCAGCAAAGCTTCCTTTACTCTCTTCCTAGTGGATGCACTCCAGGCTGAGTTTCGACATATGCTAGGTGGCAGAGAAAGATGCTGACGCCGGTGTAACAATGTGGAGCCCCGTCGAGCACATCTGTGATTTCAGCCCTCGCTGAGACCATGCAGCATAGCGGAAATGAACCTACTCTTGTACACCCTAGTGAAAGGGCAAAATCAAAAGACAATTAAAAAGAAACAAAACTTTTTTTCCTGATACATATATTTCAAAACATACCCTTCCTGTTAAGATTGCAGATGATCTTGCTGTCTTGTGATGAAATTCTGGTGATACATATGGGCATTATGTCATCTTTGGGACTTCATTAATTTGATATTACAAGTGTTTAAGAATTAAAAACTTAACTCTAACAGACAACAGCTGCTGCATATCTTGTGTTATCCTTTTGCAATTTGACAATACAAAAGAATGTGAATGTTATTCTGCCTGCAACATCATTCAGTATGACTAGCTTGATGGTAGGTCAGTGATGGTCTGGGGAGGCATATCCCTGGAAGGACTCACAGACCTCTTACAGATTACACACCAGCACCCTGACTGGTATTAGTTATTGAGATTTGAACCCACTGTCAGACCCTACACTAGGGCAGTGGCTCCTGGGTTCCACCTGGTGCATGACAATGTCCGGCCTCATGTGGTGAGAGTATGCAGGCAGCTCCAGGAGGAAGTAGGAATTATACCATTGACTGGCCCCCCACACTCGTCTGACATAAATCCAATAAAACACCTCTAGGACATTATGTTTCAGTCCATCCAACACCGCACAGTTGCACCTCAGACTGTCCAGGAGGCAAGCAATGCCCTTGTCCAAATCTGGGAGGTGGTCCCCCAGGAAACCATCCGTCATCTCATTAGGAGTATGTGCCAACATTGTCGGGCATGCTTAGAAGCATGTGGAGGCCATAAAAAAACTACTGAGTACCATTTTGAGTTGCTGCAATGAAATTTTGGCAGAATGGACAAGCTTGCCACATTGTTTCACTGTGATTTTCAGGGTGTCTTTGAATTCAGCCCTCAGTAGGTTGACAATTTTCCATCAAACAATGTGGCATACTTTTGTTCCTAAACCATTACCCAGTCCATATCAGGAAAGTTATCCAGCATGATTTTCTTTCTTCTTGAAATGTGATGTGTTTTCAAAGTGTTCCTTTAATTAATTTGAGCAGTACATATTGTATGTATCAATGAAATGCAGCAGTATATTACAGAAGAATCACGTCAACTCCTTGCAGCAAGAGAGCGGCCCAAGAGCAGCACAACAGGTTGCGTTTCGATCTATGGTTGATCCAACAATCAACTTGTGATGTCCTGGATGCCCTCAAACATGACTGAACTGGCAGCAGATCAACCATCTCCACCACACACACACACACACACACACACACACACACACACACACATATATATATATATATATATATATATATACATATATATATGTCTCAACAAATTACCCCAAAGTACCGAATGAATACCAGGAAATGCTTTTATTGGGAAATAATGGTGTTTTTCTAATTTCAGGAATGCTAAAGTTTGTTCTGCAAGACATTAAAGTCCAGGAAAAATGCTGCAGTTGATCCTAATTCAGACAACAAAAATCGCCAAGTTCTGTGCAGTGCATCCTAAGAGCTGACTTGCATCTCTTTCCATACAAAATTCAGTCTCCAAGCAAACTTACTCCCCAGCAAGGGATTTTCGGGTCACTCCTCCATACAGATCTTCTCCAGATCTTTCAGGTTTTGAGTTTCAGCTCCCCCCAAAGATTTTCCATTGAGTTCAGGTCTGGAGACTGGCTAGGCAACTCCAGGACCTATGGAGCCCCTCCTTAGTTGCCCTGGCTGTGTTTTGGGTCATTGTCATGCTGGAAGACCCAGCTATGACCCATCTTCAATGCTCTTACTGAGGGAAGGAGGTTGTTTGCCAAAAATACATGACCCCATCCATCCTCCTTCAATATGGTGCAATCACCCTGTCCCATTTGCAGAAAAGAACCCCCCCCAAAAAATGATGTTTCCACCCCCCATGCTTCACGGTTGGGGCAGTGTTCTTGGGGTTGTTCTCATCCTCCAAACACAGCGAGTGGAGTGATATCAAAAAGCTCTATTTTGGTCTCATCTAACCACATGACCTTCTCCCATGCCTTCACTGGATCATCTAGATGGTCACTGGCCAACTTCAAATGGGCCTGGACATGTGCTGGCATGAGCAGGGGGACCTTGTGTGCCCTGCAGGATTTCAAACCATGACAGCGTAGTGTGTTACTAATGTAATCTTGTAATCTGTGATCCTAGCTCTCTTCAGGTAACTGACCAGGTCCTCCCATGCAGTGGTGGGCACACTTCCGATAATCCGATAACAGATAATTATCGAAGATAATGTTTTTATTATCAGATTATCTTTTTAGATAACTTTAAAAAACATCATCGGACGAATTATCTTCCGATGAATTGCCGTCCAATAACTTTTAGACCGATAGAGTAGTAAACCAAGCTGAACAGTGAAAAACATTTTAAAAACTTAAAAGCAGTTGAGACCTACCTGTTAAAAGTTTCCTAATAGGTATACGAGGTCTATTAGAAAAGTATCCGACCTTATTATTTTTTTCAAAAACCATATGGATTTGAATCACGTGTGATTACATCAGACATGCTTGAACCCTCGTGGGCATGCGAGAGTTTTTTCACGCCTGTCGGTTACGTCATTCGCCTGTGGGCAGGCTTTGAGTGAGGAGTCGTCCACCCGCTCGTCGATTTTTTTCATTGTTTAGGAATGGCTCAGAGACTGTTGCTTTGTTTGATAAAAATTTTTTCAAAACTGTAATGCACAACTGAGTGGACACCATTCAATAAATTCAGCTGGTTTTCGGTAAAAATTTTAACGGCTGATGAGAGATTTTGGTCTGGTAGTGTCGCTTTAAGGACAGTCCACGGCGCCTGACGGCGATCTGCGCTTCGAGGCGGCAGCGTCTCGCCGTTTCAAGTTGAAAACTTCCACATTTCAGGCTCTGTTGACGCAGTAAGTCGTCAGAGAACAGAGAACTTTCAGAAGAAGTCGGCATGAGGAGTTTATTCGGACATTCCATTGTTAACGGTCATTTTGTAATGAAAGAATGTGCAGGCAGAGTCGCATGTCGGGCTGGACCCAACCGCGGGGGGTCGCGGCAGGAAAAACACCTCCGTTGGAAATCTTAACGGGCAAGTTGGAACATGCCCAAGCTGTTAAACAATTTCTCAGTTACTCACTTGTTGAAAGCCATTAAAAGCCGCCTGAATTCTACAAATGGTTTTCAACACGGAGGTGTTTTTCCTGTTGCGGCGCACACAGATTTGCCGAGTCGTCACGGAAACGACTCGGCGAATTTGCGCGTATGTCTTTCATTAAAAAATGTCCTTAAACAGTGGAATGTCCGCATAAATTCCTCATGCCGGCCTCTTCTGAATCTTCTCTGTTCTCTCACGATGTCCTGGGTGAATTAAGCCTTAAATTAGGATGTTTTCAGCTCGAAACAGGCCGACGACAGCGCCTGGAAGCGCTGCAGGACGTCCCGCTCCGTGGGAAGTCCTTACACCGACAGAAACACCCCATAATCTCTCATCAGCTGTTAAACTTTTCACAGAAAACCATCTTAATTTCTCGAATAGTGTCCACTCGGATATTCCTCACAGGTCCAGAAAACATTTTGATAAAGCAACGCGCGCCGTCTCGAGCAGCGTGTGAAACAAAGGAATTCAGCCGAGAGGGCGGGACCACATCTCACTCAAGGCCTGCCCACAGGGAAATGACGTCACCGACACGCGCGAAAAAACTCACGCATGCGCACGAGGGTTCAAGCATGATTGGTGTAATCGCATGTCATTCAAATCCATATAGTTAAAAAAAAAAATAAAAGGGTCAGTTTATTATCTAAGAGACCTCGTATTGTTCTACCCTCTACAAACAGAATAGAGCTGTTTTCAGAAGAAACCACTCTTATCCTCTGTAGGCAAAGGAAAACTGGTGACCAAAAAAAAAAATCATTTCCTTTAACACCATACTGATATAATCGCAATATCACCCAAGTTATCCAGAGGCATACATTTTTAACTTATGGTTCAAATTTTAACCTACTCATTTTGGACAAGTTATTTAAAATTACTGTCATGTCTGACGTTTTATAAAGTGAAAATATCAGATATATGTTTTCGTTTTAAAGTAATGTGCTAATTTTTAAGGATTTGTGAGCACATGCTGTGCCCGGCAGCAATGCATTATGGGTAGCATAGGGTTATCTCAGACGTTCACGACAGGACAAATGCATTTCAAACACTCTGTTCAGGCTCCAAGGACAACAGCATTAAACTCTAGTGCCTAAAACTCTCGTGAATATATTCTCTGGGTTTATAGACGTTATTGTATTTGCGTTTGTTAAATTCCACGCATCTTAAATATAGCAGACATGGATTATCTGGAATTTTGTTTGGCAAGTTTCAAGGCCGCAACTGCCATCTACTGGCCAGTAGTGTTCGTGGCAGTATTCGCCCCAAGTACTAAGCTTCTGGGTACCAGTAGATGGCAGTGTTCTATTTATTTTGACCCGGTTATCAGATGGTGGTCAAATCAACTTTTTGGCTTTGCAAATGGCTTTTTCTTTTTTTTTTACAAATTAAGTTTAAAAACAAAACAACAACAAAAAAAAACATTACAAGACAGCTCTGCGGTTGGATGCTTGTAGCTCTTCAGCAGCAGGAGGTGGTCATGAGATGTTAAAGCTTGTTACTCCACTACACGATGCAGGACGCGCAATTAACCTGAAACTCGGTCCAAAAAATTCTCGCTGTTGACTCATTTAAACTAACATATTCATCCTGCTGTAACCAGGTTTCTGTAAGGCAGAATAAATCAATATGTTGATCAATTATTATATCATTTACCAACAGGGACTTAGAAGAGAGAGACCTAATGTTTAATAGACCACATTTAACTGTTTTAGTCTGTGGTGCAGTTGAAGGTGCTATATTATTTTTTCTTTTTGAATTTTTATGCTTAAATAGATTTTTGCTGGTTATTGGTAGTCTGGGAGCAGGCACCGTCTCTACGGGGATGGGGTAATGAGGGGATGGCAGGGGGAGAGAAGCTGCAGAGAGGTGTGTAAGACTACAACTCTGCTTCCTGGTCCCAAGCCTGGATAGTCATGGTTTGGAGGATTTAAGAAAATTGGCCAGATTTCTAGAAATGAGAGCTGCTCCATCCAAAGTGGGATGGATGCCGTCTCTCCTAACAAGACCAGGTTTTCCCCAGAAGCTTTGCCAATTATCTATGAAGCCCACCTCATTTTTTGGACACCACTCAGACAGCCAGCAATTCAAGGAGAACATGCGACTAAACATGTCACTCCCGGTCCGATTGGGGAGGGGCCCAGAGAAAACTACAGAGTCCGACATTGTTTTTGCAAAGTTACACACCGATTCAATGTTAATTTTAGTGACCTCCGATTGGCGTAACCAGGTGTCATTACTGCTGACGTGAATTACAATCTTAACAAATTTACGCTTAGCCTTAGCCAGCAGTTTCAAATTTCCTTCAATGTCGCCTGCTCTGGCCCCCGGAAGACAATTGACTATGGTTGCTGGTGTCGCTAACTTCACATTTCGCAAAACAGAGTCGCCAATAACCAGAGTTTGATCCTCGGCGGGTGTGTCGTCGAGTGGGGAAAAACGGTTAGAGATGTGAACGGGTTGGCGGTGTACACGGGGCTTCTGTTTAGGGCTACGCTTCCTCCTCACAGTCACCCAGTCAGCCTGCTTTCCCGGCTGCTCGGGATCTGCCAGGGGGTAACTAACGGCGGCTAAGCTACCTTGGTCCGCACCGACTACAGGGGCCTGGCTAGCTGTAGAATTTTCCACGGTGTGGAGCCGAGTCTCCAATTCGCCCAGCCTGGCCTCCAAAGCTACGAATAAGCTACACTTATTACAAGTACCGTTACTGCTAAAGGAGGCCGAGGAATAACTAAACATTTCACACCCAGAGCAGAAAAGTGCAGGAGAGACAGGAGAAGCTGCCATGCTAAATCGGCTAAGAGCTAGTAGCTACGCTAAGCTAGCAGATTCCTAAAAACACGCAAAGTGAATAATGTGTAAATAATTTAGAGGTGATTCAGCAGAAGGAGGAGTGCTTTAAGGCACGTAAAGATTACACTGGGAAACAAATCGTAATCTAGATAACTAGATCAATCTAACTGCGCAGATTAAACAGCTAACAGATACAGCAAAACACCGCTGTGCTCCGGAACAGGAAGTGATGAAAAGTCCTACGAGGACCCTATTGTAATTGCGCTGTTATTATTATTATTTATTATTATTATTATTAGGGCCCGAGGAGGCAACGTCCTACGAGGACCCTATTGTAATTGCGCTGTTTATTATTATTATTATTATTATTAGGGCCCGAGTAGGCAACATCCTACGAGGACCCTATTGTAATTGCGCTGTTTATTATTAGGGCCCGAGTAGGCAACGTCCTACGAGGACCCTATTGTAATTGCTCTGTTTATTATTATTATTATTATTATTAGGGCCCGAGAAGGCAACGTCCTACGAGGACCCTATTGTAATTGCGCTGTTTATTATTATTATTAGGGCCCGAGTAGGCAACGTCCCACGAGGACCCTATTGTAATTGCGCTGTTTATTATTATTATTATTATTATTATTAGGGCCCGAGAAGGCAACGTCCTACGAGGTCCCTATTGTAATTGCGCTGTTTATTATTATTATTATTAGGGCCCGAGTAGGCAACGTCCTACGAGGACCCTATTGTAATTGCGCTGTTTATTATTATTATTATTAGGGCCCGAGTAGGCAACGTCCTACGAGGACCCTATTGTAATTGCGCTGTTTATTATTATTATTATTATTAGGGCCCGAGTAGACAACGTCCTATGAGGACCCTATTGTAATTGTGCTGTTTATTATTATTATTATTATTATTATTTATTATTATTATTATTATTATTATTATTAGGGCCAGAGTAGGCAACATCCTACGAGGACCCTATTGTAATTGTGCTGTTTATTATTATTATTATTATTAGGGCCCGCGTAGGCAACGTCCTACGAGGACCCTATTGTAATTGCTCTGTTTATTATTATTATTATTATTATTAGGGCCCGAGAAGGCAACGTCCTACGAGGACCCTATTGTAATTGCGCTGTTTATTATTATTATTATTATTACTATTATTATTATTATTATTATTATTATGGCCCGAGTAGGCAACGTCCTACGAGGACCCTATTGTAATTGCGCTGTTTATTATTATTATTATTATTATTATTATTAGGGCCCGAGTAGGCAATGTCCTACGAGGACCCTATTGTAATTGCGCTGTTTATTATTAGGGCCCGAGTAGGCAACGTCCTACGAGGACCCTATTGTAATTGCGCTGTTTATTATTATTAGGGCCCGAGTAGGCAACGTCCTACGAGGACCCTATTGTAATTGCGCTGTTTATTATTATTATTATTATTAGGGCCCGAGCAGACAACGTCCTACGAGGACCCTATTGTAATTGTGCTGTTTATTATTATTATTTATTATTATTATTATTATTATTATTATTATTATTAGGGCCTGAGTAGGCAACATCCTACGAGGACCCTATTGTAATTGTGCTGTTTATTATTATTATTATTATTAGGGCCCACGTAGGCAACGTCCTATGAGGACCCTATTGGAATTGCGCTGTTTATTATTATTATTATTCTCATAATAATATGAAAAAATTCACCAAACAAAGTCGTCCAGCCGGATCCGAAATTCGATATTTTAGGGGCTTCACATATGGTTGTAGAAAAATCGTGAAATAGCGCCCCCTAGAAATTTTCAAAAACCGCTCCGCATTGGGCTTTTTTCATCGTAGCCTCACGAAATTCGGTACACATATTTACCATGCCAGGACGCACAAAAAAGTCTCTTACTGTCATGGTGAAATATCGACAAGAAGTCGCCCATTTTGATTTTAAGTTTCGATTTTGAGCAAATTTTTGCCATTTCCACTACTTACATTTGAAGAGACTCGTCCTAGGGATTTCATCCGATCGTCTTCAAATTTGGTCAAAATCATCACAACACAATGGTGATCAAACGTTATCTAAAGATTCTAATTAAGTCAAAAGGCGTGGCTGCTAGGGGTCGTCAAACTTTGGCGAGCTTTTCAGAGCACGCCATTTCACTTCGAACGGCTGACACGCCCACATACTTCATCGTACATCCTTCAAACTTGCTGGACATGATGAGGGCTCTGCCCTGAACGTCTACATATCTTACGTTCCCACCTGCGCCATAGCGGCCCCCGGTGGTGGTGGGAAATGTCCTATTTTTACTTTAAGAGGTCCTGATGTCACATACTTAACCCAATCAACTTCATTCCACTTCTAAAACATGCACAACAAATTGGTGAATGTAGGCGATGAACTGCATGAAGTTACGAGTAACAGCGTCCGTGTGGCGGCGTGCCAAATATTGCCCATTCGCCATGAAATTACGTTCTTCATTTTGACGGCTTTAATTTTGTCACATCATCATGAAAATTGATACACAGGTCAAGCACGACAACCTCTTACAATTCATAGGGGCGTCACCCATGGGCGGGGCAAAATGTCTCAATAGCGCCCCCTTGAAACTTTCAAAAACCCCTCCTCATAGGGGTTTTTTTGGAGTAGGGAGATGAAAATTGGTACACGTGTGACTTGCATAGACGTACAAAAAAGTCTCTTGCACCATGGGTCTACTCCAAACAGGAAGTCGGCCATTTTGAATTTTCTTCTCATTTTGCCATGATTTCCACATGTTGTATTTGAACGAACTCCTAGGGATTTTGTCCAATGCACTTCAAATTTCTTTGACAACATCCAAAGACGATACAGACCAAAAGTTATCGAAAGCTTTTCTCTATGTTGAAGGGTGTGGCCGCTATGGTGCCGCCATTTTGACCCTTTGCCATGGAACATCAAGTCATGATAACTCCTTCATGCTTTGCCTGATTGACTTGAAACTTCACATGTATGATGACGGTTGGCCCCTGAACACACCCAGCCCCTCTGTTTGTACACTGAGCACCCCCTAGTGGATGAACAATCAACATATCATAACTCCTTGATGCATTGTGTGATTTGTTTATAATTTTAACTGTGTGATGAGTGGTTGCCCCTGCATGCACGTGACCACATGTGGGCAAGGGCACCCACTGGCCTGGGTAGGCGGTTGTGCGGAACGAGGGCCCGTATATGACTGCTTGCAGTCCTAGTTATTATTATTATTATTATTAGGGCCCGAGTAGGCAACATTCTATGAGGACCCTATTGTAATTGCGCTGTTTATTATTATTATTATTATTATTATTCTCACTTTTGAAATCAAAATTTCGGCCTCTTCACATGCTCAAAAACTCACCAAACTTTCCAAAGTCATCCGGCCGTATCCGAAATTCGATATTTTAGGGGCGTCGCACATGGTCGCAGCGAAATCGCGAAATAGCGCCCCCTAGAAATTTTCAAAAACCCCTCCGCATCTGGCTTTTTTCGTCGTAGCCTCACGAAATTCGGTACACATATTTAACATGCCAGGACACACGAAAAAGTCTCTTACTGTCATGGTGAAATATCGACAGGAAGTTGGCCATTTTGATTTTAATTTTCGATTTTGAGCAATTTTTGCCATTTTTGGCCTGTTCCACTACTTACATTTGAACGAACTCGTCCTAGGGATTTCATCCGATTGTCTTCCAATTTGGTCAAAATCATCACAACACAATGGTGATCAAAAGTTATCAAAAGATTCTAATTAAGTCAAAAGGCGTGGCTGCTAGGGGTCGTCAAACTTTGGGGAGCTTTTCGGAGCACACCATTTCACTTCGAACAGCTGTCACGCCCACATACTTCATCGTAGATCCTTCAAGCTTGCTGGACATAATGAGGGCTCCGCCCTGAACTTCTACATATCTTAAGTTCCCACCTGCGCCATAGCGCCCCCGGTGGTGGCGGGAAATGTCCTATTTTTACTTTAAGAGGTCCTGATGTCACATACTTAACCCAATCAACTTCATTCCACTTCTAAAACATGCAGAACAAATTAGTGAACGTAGGCGATGAACGCCGTGAACTAACGAGTAACGGCATCCATTTGGCGGCGTGCCGAATATTGCCCATTTGCCATGAAATTACATTCTTCATTTTGACGGCTTTAATTTTGTCACATCATCATGAAAATTGATAAACAGGTCGAGCATGACAACCTCTTACAATTCATAGGGGCGACACCCATGAGCGGGGCAAAATGCCTCAATAGCGCCCCCTTGAACTTTCAAAAAACCCTCCCCATAGGGGTTTTTTTGGAGTAGGGAGATGAAAATTGGTACACATGTGTGACTTGAATAGATGTACAAAAAAGTCTCTTGCACCATGGGTCTACTCCAAACAGGAAGTCGGCCATTTTGAATTTTCTTCTCATTTTGGCGTGATTTCCACATGTTGTATTTGAACGAACTCCTCCTAGGGATTTTGTCCAATGCACTTCAAATTTCTTTGACAGCATCCAAAGATGATACTGACCAAAAGTTATCGAAAGCTTTTCTCTATGTTGAAGGGTGTGGCCGCTATGGTGCCGCCATTTTGACCCTTTGCCATAGAACATCAAGTCATGATAACTCCTTCATGCTTTGCCTGACTGACATGAAACTTCACATGTATGATGACGGTTGGCGCCTGAACACACCCAGCCCCTCTGTTTGTACACTGAGCGCCCCCTAGTGGATGAACAATCAACATGTCATAACTCCTTGATGCATTGTGTGATTTGTTTAAAATTTTAACTGTGTGATGAGTGGTTACTCCTGCATGCACATGCCCACATGTGTTCACAAGGGCACCCACTGGCCTGGGTAGGCGGTTGCGCGGAACGAGGGCCCGTATATGACTGCTTGCAGTCCTAGTTATTATTATTATTAGGGCCCAAGTAGGCAACGTTCTATGAGGACCCTATTGTAATTGCGCTGTTTATTATTATTATTATTATTATTATTATTATTTATTATTATTATTATTATTCTCACTTTTGAAATCGAAATTTCAGCCTCTTCACATGCTCAAAAACTCACCAAACTTTCCAAAGTCATCCGGCCAGATCTGCAATTCGATATGTTGGGGGCCTCGCACATGGTCGCTGAAAAATCTCGAAATAGCGCCCCCTAGAAATTTTCAAAAACCCCTCCGCTTTGGGCTTTTTTTGTCGTAGCCTCACGAAATTTGGTACACATATTTACCATGCCAGGACGCACGAAAAAGTCTCTTACTGTCATGGTGAAATATCGACAGGAAGTCGGCCATTTTGAGTTAAAGTTTCGATTTTGAGCAAATTTTTGCCATTTTTGGCAATTTCCACTACTTACATTTGAACGAACTCGTCCTAGGGATTTCATCTGATCGACTTCAAATTTGGTCAAAATCATCACAACACAATGGTTATCAAAAGTTATCAAAAGATTCTAATTAAGTCAAAAGGCGTGGCTGCTAGGGGTCGTCAAACTTTGGCGAACTTTTCAGGGCACGCCATTTCACTTCGAACGGCTGTCACGTCCACATACTTCATCGTAGATCCTTTAATCTTGCTGGACGTTAAGAGGGTTCCGCCCTGAACGTCTACACATCTTAAGTTCCCACCTGCGCCATAGCGCCCCCCGGTGGTGGCGGGAAATGTCCTATTTTTACTTTAAGAGGTCCTGATGTCACATACTTAACCCAATCAACTTCATTCCACTTTTAAAACATGCAGAACAAATTGGTGAACATAGGCGATAAACGCCGTTAAGTTATGAGTAACGGCGTCCATGTGGCGGCGTACCGAATATTGCCCATTCGCCATGAAATTACGTTCTTCCTTTTGACAGCTTTAATTTTGTCACATCATCATGAAAATTGATACACAGGTCGAGCACAACAACCTCTTACAATTCATAGGGGCGTCGCCCATGGGTGGGGCAAAATGCCTCAATAGCGCCCCCTTGAAACTTTCATAACCCCATAGGGGTTTTTTTGGAGTAGGGAGATGAAAATTGGTACACTTGTGTGACTTGCATAGACGTACAAAAAAGTCTCTTGCACCATGGGTCTACTCCAAACAGGAAGTCAGCCATTTTGAATTTTCTTCTCATTTTGGCGTGATTTCCACATGTTGTATTTGAACGAACTCCTCCTAGGGATTTTGTCCAATGCACTTCAAATTTCTTACAGATCGCCCAAAGATGATACTGACCAAAACTTATCAAAAGCTTTTCTGTATGTTGAAGGGTGTGGCCGCTATGGTGCCGCCATTTTGACCCTTCGCCATATGAACATTATACTTAAACAGGTACTGATGTCACATACTTAGCACCATCAACTTCCTTCCAATTCTAAAACATGCAGAACAAGTTGGTGAACATAGGCAATGATCGCCGTGAACTTACGATTAACGGCTTCTGTGTGGTGGCATACTGAATATCGCCCCTTCGCCATGAAATTACGTTCTTCCTTTTGATGGCTTTAATTTTGTCATATCATCATGAAAATTGATATACAGGTCAAGCATGACAACCTCCTACAATTCATAGTGGCCTCGCCCATGGGCGGGGCAAAGTGCCTCAATAGCGCGCCCTTGAAAATTTGAAAAAACCCTCCCCATAGTGGTTTTTTGGAGTCGGGAGATGAAAATTGGTACTCATGTGTGACTTGCATAGATGTACAAAAAAGTCTCTTGCACCATGAGTCTACTCCAAACAGGAAGTTGGCCATTTTGAATTTTCTTCTCATTTTGAAATAATTTACACGTTGTATTTGAACGAACTCCTCCTAGGGATTTTGACCTATGCACTTCAAATTTCTTTGACAACATCCAAAGATGATACTGACCAAAGTTATCAAAATATTTTCTCTATGTTGAAGGGTGTGGCCGCTATGGTGCAGCCATTTTGACCCTTTGCCATGGAACATCAAATCATGATAACTCCTTCATGCTTTGCCTGATTGACTTGAAACTTCACAGGTATAATGACAGTTGGCCCTTGAACACACCCAGCCCCTCTGTTTGTACACTGAGCACCCCCTAGTGGATGAACAATCAACATGTCATAACTCCTTGATGCACTGTGTGATTTGTTTAAAATTTTAACTGTGTGTTGACTGGTTGCCCCTGCATGCACATGTGCCCACATGTGGTCACAAGGGCACCCACTGGCCTGGGTAGGCGGTTGCGCGGAACGAGGGCCCGTATATGACTGCTTGCAGTCCTAGTTATTAGGTCCCGAGTAGGCAACGTCCTACGAGGACCCTATTGTAATTGCGCTGTTTATTATTATTATTATTATTATTATTATTATTATTCTCACTCTTGAAATCGAAATTTCGGCCTCTTCCCATGCTCAAAAACTCACCAATCTTTCCAAAGTCGTCCGGCCTTATCCAAAATTCAATATTTTGGGGGCGTCGCACATGGTCACAGAAAAATCGCAAAATAGCGCCCCCTACAAATTTTCAAAAACCCCTCCACATTGGGCTTTTTTTGTCGTAGCCTCAGGAAATTCGGTACACATATTTACCATGCCAGGATGCACGAAAAAGTCTCTTACTGTCATGGTGAAATATCGACAGTAAGTCAGCCATTTTGATTTTAAGTTTCGATTTTGTGCAAATTTTTGCCATTTTTGGCCTGTTCCACTACTTACATTTGAACGAATTCGTCCTAGGGATTTTATCTGATCATCTTCAAATTTGGTCAAAATCATCACAACACAATGGTGATCAAAAGTTATCAAAAGATTCTAATTAAGTCAAAAGGCATGGCTGCTAGGGGTAGTCAAACTTTGGTGAGCTTTTTGGAGCACGCCATTTCACTTCGAACGGCTGTCACGCCCACATACTTCATCGTAGATCCTTCAAACTTGCTGGACATGATGAGGGCTCCACCCTGAACGTCTACATATCAAATTGGTGAACGTAGGCGATGAACGCCGTGAACTAACGAGCAACGGCATCCATGTGGTGACGTGCCGAATATTGCCCATTCGCCATGAAATTACGTTCTTCATTTTGACGGCTTTTTTTTTGTACTAGGGAGATGAAAATTGGTACTCATGTGTGACTTGCATAGACATACAAAAACGTCTCTTGCACCATTGGTCTACTCCAAACAGGAAGTCTGCCATTTTGAATTTTCTTGTCATTTTGCCATGATTTCCACACGTTGTATTTGAACGAACTCCTCCTGCACTTCAAATTTCTTTAACAGCATCCAGAGATGATACTGACCAAAAGTTATTGAAAGCTTTTCTCTATGTTGAAGGGTGTGGCCACTATGGTACCGCCATTTTGACCCTTCGCCATTGGAATATCAAGTCATGATAACTCCTTCATGCTTTGCCTGATTGACTTGAAACTTCACATGTATGATGATGGTTGGCCTCTCAACACACCTGGCCCCTCTGTTTGTACACTGAGCACCCCCAAGTGGATGAACCATCAACATGTCATAACTCCTTCATGCATTGTGTGATTTGCTTGAAATTTGAACTGTTTGATGAGTGGTTGCCCCTGTATGCACATGCCCACATCTGGTCACAAGGGAACACATTGCCCTGGGTAGACGGTCGCGCGGAACGAGGGCCCGTATATGACTGCTTGCAGTCCTAGTTTATTATTGCATTTTAACCTGTGAAGTGCTTTGTGACTTATGTCTGTGAAAGGCACTATATAAATAAATTACTAATCCTAATACTAAACGTACTAATATTGAGTGCACATTTTATTACATCATAAAATGTGCGCACATCATAAAACGTGCGCACATTCTCTCCACATGCAAAACTTTTTGTGATGACAAATACTCACAATTAGCTGAGTATTCCATTAACTTTAACTAGTAATGACTTCATGACTTTCTTTGCTAACAAAATTTTAACTATTAGAGAAAAAATTACTCATAACCATCCCAAAGACATATCGTTATCTTTGGCTGCTTTCAGTGATGCCGGTATTTGGTTAGACTCTTTCTCTCCGATTGTTCTGTCTGAGTTATTTTCATTAGTTACTTCATCCAAACCATCAACATGTTTATTAGACCCCATTCCTACCAGGCTGCTCAAGGAAGCCCTACCATTATTTAATGCTTCGATCTTAAATATGATCAATCTATCTTTGTTAGTTGGCTATGTACCACAGGCTTTTAAGGTGGCAGTAATTAAACCATTACTTAAAAAGCCATCACTTGACCCAGATATCTTAGCTAATTATAGGCCAATCTCCAACCTTCCTTTTCTCTCAAAAATTCTTGAAAGGGTAGTTGTAAAACAGCTAACTGATCATCTGCAGAGGAATGGTCTATTTGAAGAGTTTCAGTCAGGTTTTAGAATTCATCATAGTACAGAAACAGCATTAGTGAAGGTTACAAATGATCTTCTTATGGCCTCGGACAGTGGACTCATCTCTGTGCTTGTTCTGTTAGACCTCAGTGCTGCTTTTGATACTGTTGACCATAAAATTTTATTACAGAGATTAGAGCATAACATAGGTATTAAAGGCACTGCGCTGCGGTGGTTTGAATCATATTTGTCTAATAGATTACAATTTGTTCATGTAAATGGGGAATCTTCTTCACAGACTAAAGTTAATTATGGAGTTCCACAAGGTTCTGTGCTAGGACCAATTTTATTCACTTTATACATGCTTCCCTTAGGCAGTATTATTAGACGGTATTGCTTAAATTTTCATTGTTACGCAGATGATACCCAGCTTTATCTATCCATGAAGCCAGAGGACACACACCAATTAGCTAAACTGCAGGATTGTCTTACAGACATAAAGACATGGATGACCTCTAATTTCCTGCTTTTAAACTCAGATAAAACTGAAGTTATTGTACTTGGCCCCACAAATCTTAGAAACATGGTGTCTAACCAGATCCTTACTCTGGATGGCATTACCCTGACCTCTAGTAATACTGTGAGAAATCTTGGAGTCATTTTTGATCAGGATATGTCATTCAAAGCGCATATTAAACAAATATGTAGGACTGCTTTTTTGCATTTACGCAATATCTCTAAAATCAGAAAGGTCTTGTCTCAGAGTGATGCTGAAAAACTAATTCATGCATTTATTTCCTCTAGGCTGGACTATTGTAATTCATTATTATCAGGTGGTCCTAAAAGGTCCCTAAAAAGCCTTCAGTTAATTCAAAATGCTGCAGCTAGAGTACTGACGGGGACTAGAAGGAGAGAGCATATCTCACCCATATTGGCCTCTCTTCATTGGCTTCCTGTTAATTTTAGAATAGAATTTAAAATTCTTCTTCTTACTTATAAGGTTTTGAATAATCAGGTCCCATCTTATCTTAGGGACCTCGTAGTACCATATCACCCCAATAGAGCGCTTCGCTCTCAGACTGCAGGCTTACTTGTAGTTCCTAGGGTTTGTAAGAGTAGAATGGGAGGCAGAGCCTTCAGCTTTCAGGCTCCTCTCCTGTGGAACCAGCTCCCAATTCAGATCAGGGAGACAGACACCCTCTCTACTTTTAAGATTAGGCTTAAAACTTTCCTTTTTGCTAAAGCTTATAGTTAGGGCTGGATCAGGTGACCCTGAACCATCCCTTAGTTATGCTGCTATAGACGTAGACTGCTGGGGGGTTCCCATGATGCACTGTTTCTTTCTCTTTTTGCTCTGTATGCACCACTCTGCATTTAATCATTAGTGATCGATCTCTGCTCCCCTCCACAGCATGTCTTTTCCTGGTTCTCTCCCTCAGCCCCAACCAGTCCCAGCAGAAGACTGCTCCTCCCTGAGCCTGGTTCTGCTGGAGGTTTCTTCCTGTTAAAAGGGAGTTTTTCCTTCCCACTGTAGCCAAGTGCTTGCTCACAGGGGGTCGTTTTGACCGTTGGGGTTTTACATAATTATTGTATGGCCTTGCCTTACAATATAAAGCGCCTTGGGGCAACTGTTTGTTGTGATTTGGCGCTATATAAAAAAATTGATTGATTGATTGATTGATGAAACTTCCAGGGCTCCGTAAAAATGCCTGTTTTTACAAATAAAAATGGAATATTTTACAACAGCACATTTATCTTTAAACCAACACACGGTACACGTCACATTAACATGTTTTTTTACATAATGAATGACTGAACTAATCAGTGTTTAGCAGAGGCACTTTTACCCAGAATGCTTTGCGGTCTGTGTCTCTTACAAAATCTCAGAATTATTGCATTATTCACCATTAAAAGATATATGTTATATTTTAACTTTGTACAGTTAACAGAATTGACATTAATGGAGTTATTCTATCAGTATTTTCACAAAACCATAAGTTAGTATGACTTTATTTTTCAAGACCTCCACCTGACCGGAGCATTATGATTAGCAGAGAGCTGATTTTGTGGGTGTTCTCAGGATTTTTCTGTGCAGCTTCCTACAGGGGGCAGCATGGTCAAACATGGAATTACTGGCTCATTCTTTGGGTCTTTTGTCGCTTTTGATGCTTTCAAAAGCGATCGTGTTAAAAGTCAATTTCAGCTTCTTAGTAATTGCAAATGTACCAGAGACAATACTGGAATTTATCTGTTATCGATTATCTGTAACTTCCGATACATTTTTTGGGTGGTTTATCGGTTTATCTTTATCAAAGATAACTTTTCAGTTATCTGATTATCTGTTATCGAAGTTAATTTTTTGGTTATCTGTGTCCACCACTGCTCCCATGTAATTCTGGTATTTCTCAGAATCATCCTTACTCCACAATGTGAGATCTTGCATGGAACCCCAGACCGAGGAAGATTGACAGTCATCTTGTGTTTCTTCCATTTTCTAATAATTGCACCAACAGTTGTCTTCTCACCAAGTTGCTTGCCTGTTGTCCTGTAGCCCATCACAGCCTTGTGAAAGTCTACAATTTTGTCCCTGGTATCCTTACACAGCTCTTTGGTCTTGGCCATGGTGGATAGGTTGGAGTGTGATTGACTGATTGTGTGGAACGGTGTCTTTTATACAGGTAACAAGTTCAAACAGGTGCAATTAATACAAGTAAAGAGTGCAGAATAAGAGGGCTTCTTATAAAGAAAAATTAACAGGTCTGTGAGAGACAGAATTCTTGCTGGTTGGTATGAGTTTCTTTGGGGGGGATTTTAAAATCATGGTCTATGGGGAGTGACTCACTTTTGGAGCCAGCCAAAGTGGCCATTCAAGGAATTGCAGGGTTTTTTCACTTCTGCCTTGACTTCATTTGTAAGCACTGAAGGCTGCAGCTTGGTCATGGCTCACATTTCATTCCATTCTGTGCACTGTTACATGCCATAGCATAAACACAAGTTAATATAATGGTGTTTTTGACAGGGGAATTATACACTTATACCATTATGTAGCTTCAGACATTTTTTACTGTAACCTACAATAAGTATTTCCTCGTGGAAGTATCACAAAAAACACTTTCACCTGATCTAACAGCTGCTCTGTGGCCACACATATTCAGATCAATAAGACAACTAGGGATGGTCTGAAAACAAAGAATCTGCTGGCCAAGAACTCCGTGAACCTATTTATAACTGAGGCTTTGTTCATTGGAATAATGATCCCACAGCACGGCTGAGACATCTCTCCAGGCCAGGATCCATATCCCTGTTTAAGGCTTCCACTGCTGCAGCCGAACACACACGAGGAGCAGGAGCATCACCTCTAGCTGTGGCCTTACACACTATTGAAAGATGTACTATGGGTTCCATCAATCTCCGGGATGCTGGAGAGCTTGTTTGTTTGTTTGAAGCTCCCCAAATGAAACCTCATTTAATCTGATAATCCTATTAATGTAGTAGCAGAAGTATTTCAGAGAGAGGATATGTGGTTCATCAGGGACAGTGATTTGGCTATTGTAGAAATAAATTCCTAATATCTAATTTATGCCAGCTAAGTAAAGTAAAAAGTAAATACATTTTAGAGAAATGGTTCAATGCAAATGTTTCATTTACGCACAAAGTAATGAGGTTTTCAGGAAACACAAGGCACTTAAATGTTAGTAAATTCGATAGATGGTCTCATCCTCTGTGGTCGCTGTGAGAAAGCAAATGCAGAAAATTGAATTACACACTTTAGGGTTTTGTCTTTATTTCCATAATGTAGACCTTTAATGGAATTACTTCACTAAGAGCAGGATTTTCATTTATCATTTGAAATTCAGATGGGTGCATTGTGGGGAAACTTGCTGACAAAACTGAAACACATAAAAGTGAAACACAAGGTTGTTTCACCCCATTTAATTAGAGACAGCAGAGGGGGACACAAAGAACAAACGCACATGAAGTCATTTAGAGCAAGCTTACACCGCAGTATTAACAATGTTTTTTTTAACAATGCTGTGGAAAATTAAGGCTAAATACTCTGCTCCATCTTTGTTATGTTGCTATCATTTAAATCAGAGAAAATATGGACAACTAGACAAATTATATTCATAATGCATCAAGATAATACACACAGTGTAATTTATGGTTAATATATGTAATATGTTTGTCTGCCAACATGTTGCATTCATTTATTTATTCATTAGGATCCCCATTAGCTGTACTCTTCCTGGGGTCCACACAGATTTACAAAAACAATTAAGATAAATCAAAAATGCATTCAAAGTATAGAAGTAAAAAAAAAAAAAAAAAAAATCCAATCAAATTAATCATCACACATGGTCAAGTCTATAAAGACTATAAATAAAAAATAGTCTATATATGTGTAAAGGTACAACAATAAATACAACCTCTCCATGTATAGATAAGAAGATTAAACCCAGATTACTTATGTTAATAAATGCAGTTTTAGAAGTTAAAAAAAACATTGATTTGAAGTGAGTTTGATATGATTAGGTAATAAATTCCATTCATTCATACCCCTAAAGATGACAGTGTTCTTAATGGCATTAGTTCTAGCTGCAGGTAGCAAAAAGTTTCATGCCACAGCATGTCTGGTTATGTCTCTATGATTTTCTGAACTAAAATAAAAATTCGTAAACAAAATACAAGGTGACTTAGTGACAATAATCTTTCTAGTAAAAATGATCAGTGAATATAAAAGTCTGTCTTTGACTAACAGCCAGTTTAAATTTTTATGCATTGTAAAGATATTTGTTCTATTACTGCACTTAAGTGCTATACGAGCAGCCCTATTTGAATAATCTGTAATTTATTTACCATTTCTACAGTGACATTTGACCAAACTGCTGGGCAATAGTCCAGGTATACTAACATTAATGCTTTAATAGCGTAATTCATTGTAGTAAAACTTAAAAACCTTGCATGTCTTCTCATAATCGATATACCCCAATTTATCATCTGTGACCAGTTTTGTCAGACATGTTTATCTTTTTATGTATCATTGTAGTTATTCTCATTTTAATGTGCACCAAACAAAGGAAACAGTGATAAGTCTAGTTTTCTGTTTTGGAAAGTGGAGGTTATTGGTGGTTAGCATAATGGTTTATTGCTTGGCCCTGTTGCCTCCAAGCAAGAAGGTCCATGGTTCCGACTTTTCTGCATTAAATTTACATGCTCTCCCAATGTTTGTCTGGGTTCCCTCCAGGATTCTCCCACTTCCAAAGACATACAGGTTAAAAATTGTGGGAAAAGAAATCTTTGGACATTGAATTATTTCTTGATCCAGTGATGGAAGAAATAATTGTGTCCAATTTATAGGGTGCTTAAAAGAACAGGGTTACTGGCCAAGCAGTTAAGTGTGCTTGTTTCTAATGCTGAAAGTTCCTGTTTCATGCCACCCGTGCCAATTGCCCATGTTGTGTGTGTGTGTATAAATATGTACCGTATTTTCCCATTGGAGGGCCCCCTATTTTGATTAAAGTTTGTTAAAGGCTTACCTTAAATTAAATTACATGGAATTACTAGAGTAGCTCATGGTGGTTTTGTATGCACTTCTATGTCCAGAGCTAAGCTCTTCAAAAATCCTCTAGTTGAAGGTCATTGAACAATTTTTGGTTGGTAACACATTTGCCACTGATGGCAAAATAGATGAAATGGCCATACCCCTTTTTAAGTTAAGCATGACCACCTGCCATTACTGTATCTGCAGAACCGTTGGGCCTAGAAGGTTGTGTGACCACTCAAAAATGTTTGGAATGGCCACATTATGGCGGGTCAGTAATAGATTTTCATGTCAACAGTCAATGGTTTTTAAGATATTTGCCAAAAACTGATTTCAGCATGGTACGGACTTCAATTATTCATAATTGAACATTCATAACTCTATTCGACAAGGCGATTGGCATCTTTTCATTTCAGCTGTGCATAGGTGCATGCCTTTGTTCTTCGGGTTTGGTTGGACAAACTATAGCAGATGGGGTAGGCTGTTCCTTGAAGATCACTTAAATGGAGTCTACCTCCAAGACAGGATTATCTCAATGCACAAATCTGGGGAAGGATATGGAAACATTTCTGCTGCTTTGAAGGTCCCAATGAGCACAGCGTCCTCCATGATCTGCAAATTTTCTTTCTAGAGCTGGCCGCACGTCTAAACTGAGCAATCGGTGGAGAAGGGCCTTAGTCAGGGAGGTGAAGAGGAACCCGATGGTCACTCTGAGAGCTCCAGCATTCTTCTGTGGATAGAGGAGAAGCTTCTAGAAGGACAACCATCTCTGCAGCAATCCACCAATCAGGCCTGTATGGTAGAGTGGGCAGACGGAAGCCACTCCTTAGTAAAAGGCACATGGCAGCCCACCTGGAGTTTACCAAAAGGGACCTGAAGGACTCTCAGGTCATCAGATGGGCACCCTCCCTTCTTTTGATGTTTCCTCAAATTAAGCCCATGACACATTGGGAGGGCTTGACAGCAAATCCAGCATCCTGGATCTACCCCCGCTGACCGCCACTCAACTCTTTGCCATTGATCCTTCCACAGCCTGGCTCTGCCACCTCACATCCCTATGAATCCAAATCCATCTGGATGCTGCCTCTGCCTGCCTAGTGAAGTTGCCTATCAAGCGCTTCCTGGCCACCCCTTCAAGGACAATCATCTCTGCAGCAATCCACCAATCAGGCCTGTATGGTAGAGTGGGCAGACGGAAGCCACTCCTTAGTAAAAGGCACATGGCAGCCCACCTGGAGTTTACCAAAAGGGACCTGAAGGACTCTCAGTCCATGAGAAATAACATTCTCTCGTCTGACAAGATATATATATATATATATACACCATGGTCAGTGAGAATTCCATGTCTAACTGGCGTGCATTATTTTCGTGTATACGCACATGTAGTTTGGTGAGTTAAGTCACTGTTATAGTCACTCCGCTCTGGTCATCACCATAGCAATGCACTAATCAGTTGGTGCAGATCAGCTGTGTTTTGACAGGTGAATGACAGAAACGCAATAAAACATGGATTTCCAAGTGAATTTTAATATTTTTGGCCAAAATAAAACATTTGAGGAATGGAAAGAGGAGGAGAGCAAACGAGAAGAACAGCAAAAGCAACAGCGTAAAGATTTAACATCGGACGAACTGGACAAGATTGAAGATGGGAAAGAAGAAGAGAACGGTTCTATCCTTGCAGGCTGCTGAGCGCTCCACATCAAAACAGCGAGCGTAGTTTCTGGACCTGTTGCCAGGGTTTGCCACAGCTCTACACAGCAGAGAGGGGGGCGGTGTGAGTGGCCCGGTGCGGCGTGAGCCTGCAGACACAGTAAGCGCATCGGAGAAAAACCATAAAATAGTCCCAAATACTCACACATTTTTATCAAGTTCTGTTAACTTAAATAAATATTTGTGTGTTAGGTTTGAATGAACTTTGGGGAGTAAGTGTTTTAGACTCTGCATCGTGCATTCAAACCGTATAATGCACGGCTTCTCATTGTTTAATCCTTACATATATATATATATATATATATATAACCCATGAGTTCCACATGGGTTGAAGGTAGTACACATGTAATATTTGACAATGAAGAAAGAGCCATTTGGACACTCTCAATTTTACTGTTGCAAAACATATCCCTATGCTCTTTATGGGTATGTCTGCGTATACAGGCTACAGTCTTAACTTGAAAAGTTTTCCTTCCTGGCATATACACTACACTGCCACCATAGTGGATTTCCTGCATTAATTTCCCCACTGCGCTAATGGATTCCACACCCACATTTACAGTAGACCCTAGAGGCTCTCTAATCACCTGTCCCATGGTCTGCTGTAGAGTCCTAATATTACTGTCCCTGTAGAACTCTAACTTATGTTTGCAAATAAGATGGCGGCGCTTTCACCAGTCGGGTGAAGGCCATCCAAGCCAGTGTGACCCCAGAAAGAGGGCCAGTTATCAATAAAACTAAAGCCTTGCTGTCTACAAAACTGTGGCAGCCTAACCTATTCAGCAACATCAGCCTGCTAAATGCCTTATCGTTACCCCAAGAGGGGAGGTGACTTTCTGGTGAGGTCACAACTCCTCTCTACAGTGGCATGCAAAAGTATTCATACCCCTTGGTATTTCATTTTAATTTATTTGTGCCATTTCAAACACAAAAAGTAAATCGGGCTTCTCAAAATAAAAATTTCTAAATTATCTTCCTTAGACTCAAACTGAAAGTAAATCTTTACAACTTGATATAAATTAATTAAAAATATAAAAGCCAAGATAATGGGTTGCATAAGTAATCAGCCCCTTTGGCATAATACCTGTAAATAATCACTTTAATTGCCAGTTTTCTTCAGACAAGTCAGGGGATGGATACATGAACATTTTCAAGTCACTGAATATGTCTTGAACTTTATTTACATCAGTTATGAAGAAATACAAACAGTATGGCACTCGATGGTAAAGCTGTGTGGAGTAGACAGTTCTCAAAAACTGACTGTACAAGAAGCAGAAGAGTGAGGAAAGCCACCAAGACACCCAGACAACCCAGAAGAAGTTACAGGCTTCTGTTGCTGTAATTGGAGAAATTGTGCATAGTGCATGATTTGCATTTGTATCCCCAGTTATACATCTTCAGTATGAAGTGGTATAGAGGAGGGTTTTACTAAAAAGAAGACCTGGAAGTTCAGCTGCAATTTGCCAGAAGGTACATCTGAGATGCAAGCCTAGATTTAATGTTTTAGTGAAAGAAAACCCCCTGCTCCCTGTTCAAATCCCACCCCTGCCATATTTCTCCATGTCATGTGGCATTGCATCAGGAAGGGCATCCATCATAATTTGCCAAATTAACCTGCAGATTGACCTCAGTTACTGTGGCGACCCCGAGTGAAAACAAGGGAGCAGCCAAAGGGACTTACTTACTGCAAGATGAATACATAATGAATATAGTTACTCAGAGTTGTTCAGTTGTTCAAAGTTGTGTGCAGCATTGTCAGACATCTTGTGCAATATATGTTCCAGTCATTTTGCATGCATTTGTTGACTGTAAAAAAAAAAAAGTTATAAAAAATAAAAACTGGTATAGAGGAGGATTATCTTAAAAAGAAGACCTGGAAGTTCATCTACAATTTCCCAGAAGGTACATCTGAGATGCAAGCCGAGATTTGATGTTTTGGTTTTGTGCGCTGGATGCTGCATATATAAAATAATTATTTCGTATGAAATAATATAATCATATTTTGGGTGAATCATTTTCTCTCAGAGTTGGCTGTTGAAAATGCATCTAATCGCTTCCGGAATCACAGATGACCATTTCATCTGCAGGCTTTCTCTCTCTTTCTTGTGCGTTTAATGAGGTGGAGAAAGCATTTGGAACCGTCTAAAAGGTAATTATTTGTAATGTTTATATTGTAATGGCTTGGTAAAACAGTTGCATATTCATTCCTTCTTATAAGTAGCTGTAAAAAAAATTTTAATGATAGATTTAACTTTGTTCAGATGAGCTGCGCTGTGATGCAGTGTGCTAACACAATCACTCACACTCACACGCAGTGTTTTTAATTGTTTACACAATGTTCATGTGATGTTCATGTAATTAATGTGTGATTGAGATTTTGAACATTTCAAAATTTTCTTTGCACACTTGCACAAAGCCCCGCACAGTTTACAACAGTTTGCAAACTGTGCGTGGCTTAGCACACTTGCACAAAGCCACGTACAGTTTACAACAGTTTGCAACGAGTTTACCCTCCTGCATGGCTGAGTTCGTGCAAGTGCACTGATCAAAGTTGTGCAAGTGTCAGAGCACCTTCATGGGCCTTTCACATTGCACGCTTTACACGTCAGGCAACGCTTCCCAATGCGTTGTGACGTCAGACGCTTCGCTTCGGACGTGACAAGGGGGATGGAGATTGCTACGTCACGCTGTTGCCACAACCCGAAAAAAGTTGAGCTATCGTCATCTTGAATTTGTGTTGCCTGAACCACAAAAAAGCTTTAAAAAACAGCAGTAGAACAATTCTCCCATCACCCTGCTGGGAGAAGCTTTTTTCAGCTACTTTTTGGAGTGACGCCGACCAAGGGAGGACTGACGACTTGGTGGGATATTGATCGAACCGCAACAGCAGGCCGACTTGCATGAAGAAGCCAGGGTTCAGGCTTCATCCCTGGGCAGAGCGGGGCAGGCAGCCGGGGTGATGGAGCAGACCCAGTCAGTCTGAAATCTCCCACTTTTTGTATATAGGTGAGCTCCGTTTTACAACGGAGCTTAGTTCTGCAGCTTTATTGAGGTGAGAATAATACAAAAATAAAACGTGATGTTTACTGCTGTGAAGGTTTAATGATCGACTAACGTTAGCTTAGCTGTTTAGCACAGTTGATGTGAGTGAACATTTTAATTTGTAAATGTTTCAGTCTTTTTTTATTTTTACCAAATAAAGTTACAGCTTTTTTTGGAGCCAAAAAGACAAAAAGCTCAACTTTATATTACTTTTTTTCCCTGCATTTATATATATATATATATATATATATATATATATATATATATATATATATATATATATATATATATATATATATATATATAAACTGTTTAGTGTTTCTTTATATTTTAAGAAATATTTTTTATTTGTCCCAATCAGGAACATTTACTGTGCAGACAACCTAAATACAGATGCACTTCAAAAACTTCCATTGATGAGCTGAACACCACGAAGTCCAGTCGGAAGAAAACATCTCTCGGAGAAAAGTGTCTTCAACAACACCACCAGAGGTCAAAGCTGCAGAAGAGAACTTCATCTGGTCCCGAGAATCCAGCATAACATCATCGGCTTCTAAATAAAAGGCTCTTTAAACAGCAACTATTTTATTATTTTTTTAAAAGCTGTTTCATTTTATATTTTAACAGTAAATGAATGGATCATTAAAAATGTAGACGAAATCAAAGTTAAGTCAAAAGACATTTGCACAGGTGGAAGCTCTCCCCTTATTGTGCACAATTTTAAAACATTTGTACATCACAGTTCAGAGCGGCGAACCTTGGATTGGGTTGAACTTTGACCACGTCAGCCTGTTGACGAGCGGCAATGCACGCTCCCGTCAGAAGCGTCGGTTTAGCTTGGCATTTGACACAACGGTTCTGACACCTCTAAAAGGCAACACGTCTGATTGAAAATAATGCTTTTTACACTGATTTGTGATGCCTCTGATGCTTCCAAAGCGTCCAGTGTGAAAGGCACATTACTGTTTTCTTTCTTGCACAGTCACTCAAATTTTGAGAACTGTCTCGTCCACAGAGATTTACCATTGAGCGCCATGCTGTTTGTATATCTTCATAACTGATGTAAATAAAGTCCAAGACATATTCAGTGACTTGGAAATGTTCCTGTATCCATTCCCTGACTTATCTGAAGAAGACTGACAATAAAACTGATTATTTAGAGGTATTATACCAAAGGGGCCAATTACTTATGCAACCCATCATCTTGCCTTTTATATTTTTAATTAAGTTATATCAAATTGTAGAGATTTGCTTTGAGTTTAAGGAAGATCATTTTCATTTATATATATATATATATATATATATATATATATATATATATAATGAAAGGCCTGATTTCCTCTTTGTATTTGAAATGGCATAAACAAATTAAAATGTGTGACAAATCATGGGGCCAAATACTTTTGCAAGGCACTGTAACTAACCATTAACTAACTTGTTTACTGTTTCTGTACTCTGCCAAAATAATATCCTTCGGAATAAATAAAGTTGATCTTTATCTTTAAACCACCAGAAATATGGCTGATGAAAGACAATTCATAAATCAAAAGAAACAGCCATAGGAAGGAACAAAAATCAACATCACAACCCACCGTGAGAATAATCAAGGACCAAATCTATTTTTGTTGAAATTTTCCTGCAGAAAATAAACATATCCATACTAGCATAAACTCCCATGCACATTCTTCCTGTTAGATGCATCATGTGTGCTCGGATTCTTCTGAGACTGCAGTTACACATTCAGCTCTGCACATAAGTGCTTTGCATACTTATCCAATCAGTTGTGTTCTGCTCTGCCGCCTGACATGCCAATTCATGCCACATTCTAAGTAATCAGTTAGTACTTTCGCTCTCCGCTCGCTCCCAGAGCTGCATTTATAAAGAGTGTGCTATTTAGGCCTGGAAGAACACAATTAAAATTTAAATGTGAAGCTAAACTCTTTGTGCTTTCTTATGTGTCACTTACCCTTGTGCAATGATCACAGGGGTTCAGTTTGTAATTCAGTCTGAAATCACTGCTTGTTAGACTTTTTACTCTTTTCAAGCTTTGACCACATCATGGGATTAGAAACACTTCTTCAAACTGGAATAATCACAGCCTCTTGTCCTGGTATTGATGTCAGGGGAATGCTACACATTTGCTTTTCACTTTCAATTCAGTGACATTCGAGAGTAGATTTTGATTATATCAAACAGACTGAGATAAATATTAAATACATGTAGATCATTAAAGAGTTTGACACATTTAACTCTTAAAACTGGAAATCCACAGAAATATGAAATATGAAACGTTCATGGACATCTTTTCATTAAGTTACGACTTATCACCTAAAATTCCATTGTTTGTGTTTTAAGTAACTACCGTACTCAAGCGTCAGAATGCCCTTGGCGTTACACACAAAATTCTGCCTGAAGAGCGGGTAGGCAGATATATGAGAGCCACCAGTATTACATTCGTCAGAATGCCCACCGCTCGATATATTTCAATAAAAAATAACAATAAATACTCCAGTATCTGAGTGCTGTTGCATCCAGAAATTAACAGTTTATTTACAAATTAAAGGCTATGTTCTGTGTTGGAGGCATGGCTATTAGGAAGGGGGGGGGAGGGGAGGGGGGAGGGGTATCCATCCAATGTTAATGTGTTTTGTTTTTTTTGTTTTTACCTTTAACATTATTTATGACTTATGTACGAGGTCTATTAGAAACGTATTCGACCTTATTTAAAAAAAAAAAAAACATGGATTTGAATCACGTGTGCTTGCGTGAGCCAACCTTGAACCTTCATGCGCATGCATGATTTTTTTCACGCCTGTCGGTTGCGTCATTCGCCTGTGAGCAGGCTTTGAGTGAGGAGTGGTCCACCCCCCTCAGCAGATTTTCAATGTCAGGGAAATGGCTGAGAGACTGCTGCTTTGCTTGATCAAATTTTTTTTAGAAACTGTGAGGCACATCCATGTGGACACCATTCGAGAAATTCAGGTGGTTTTTGGTGAAAATTTTATGGGCTTCAAAGACATTAAGGGATGTTACTGTCGCTTTAAGGACGCCCTCAGCAGCTGTGGGGCGCGCCGTGCTCCAGCTGCCATCGACAGGCTGAACAACCATTTCATTTCTAAACGGATCGCTCTGTGGATCCGTGACCATCGTGTGCACTTTCTCTGGTTATCACAAGAGCTGGACATCACCCATTTTCCTGCAGATTTCACTTTTAACGAGATTTTGTCGTGGAAAGCCGAGCGGACCCTTCGCGCGTCATGATGGATTCGCTGCTGGACCGACACAAAACCACCTCCATTTTGGTCTCACAGGACGGCTTTGAGATGGCGTTCAGACAGCTGTCGGTGGTTTTTCAGTCGAGTGATTATCCAAGAAATTGTGGATATGCCTGGATATGCCAGAACAAGGTTGGATACTTTTCTAATAGACCTCGTATAACATCAAATGGCAGGAAATACAACATAAAATGACAAAATATGACATTTGGAACATATTTAACTTAAATTGCCATAAGTTGTGCCTCTTACAGTAGATTACAAAACATTACAGATCTTGAATTGCTTTAATTTATTCTGCTGCACATAGACCCACTGATGTCTGAGAAGAGTCCATCATATGGAGCAAATACCCCCCCCCCCAACCCTCTTATTAAATATCAACTTTTGAAGACATTTACAGATACTATTATTATTACTATGAATAATAATAATAATAATAATAATAAACTAAAACATTCAACCAGTATTAGGCCGAGTGTCTTACAATTCTTTGCCAAGTGAAACTGACGAACTTTGTAGGCTGACTTAACTTTGAAAATAAATAAATAAAACTGAAAGGATAAGCTTCTATTAAAATTTATTTTTACATGGCAGAGAAAATGATCTTGTCAGAAGCTCTTGAAAGACAGAGAAAAGGCAGTGAGCACATACGAAACATGTCTAAAGTCACTTCATGACCGCAACAATTTTCTTTTTGATCGTTTTGGTGGGACTGCAAGGTTTTTCAGCATTTGTATGATTCTGTAGATGTCCTATATTGCGTTACTATTGCGTTACTAGCTCACCTTACTTGAGGTTATTGTGCACTAACCCCAGCCCACGTCCTGATGCTCTTCCATGGCCCCTGCCATGTGAGATTATATGAATTACGGTCTCAAATGCAATCATTTATTAGAAAGTGTTCTGTTGTCTGAAGAGGCAGTCATCCAAATTCAAAACAAATAGCAGCTCTACCAAGCCCTGAACTATCTGCTGGTATAAAGGCTGAATAAGTGAATTTAAACAATGAATTTCTGAGATGTTTATATTTACATAGTAAAATTTCAAAATGCACCAGCTGTAGTTCCGTCAAACGTCTTACCTGTAAGACTCAAGTCTACGCCACTGCCCTCCTGCCCTGTCCTGGTTCAATTCTCCAGGGCAGTGGCTTTCAGTACAGAGACTAAAGAGACGACATAAAGAGAGAGACACTCCATCAAAATCTAATATTTGGGTTGATCGCCTCAAATAATGGCACAAACATTCACCTGGTTAATTTCTGGATTAGTGAGTGTTTGTATTTAGTGCTAAATATTAAAACCTTGTTAAGAGCTCATGGGACTTGCAACTATATAGGTGTACTATATAGTACTATCCACTATATAGCACAACTACAGTGGGGCAAAAAAGTATTTAGTCAGCCCCTGATTGTGCAGGTTCTCCTACTTAGAAAGATGAGAGAGGTGTATAATTTTCATCATAGGTACACTTCAACTGTGAGAGACAAAATAAGAAAGAAAAAAAAAAATCCAGGAAATCACATTGTAGGATTTTTAAAGAATTTATTTGTAAATTATGGTGGAAAATAAGTATTTTGTCAATAACAAAAGTTCAACTTAATACTTTGTAACATAATCTTTGTTTGCAATGACAGAGGTCAAATGTTTCCTGTAAGTCTTCACCGGGTTTGCACACACTGTAGCTGGTATTTTGACCAAGTCCTACATGCAGATCTCCTCTAGAGCAGTAATGTTTTGGGGCTGTTGCTGGGCAACACGGACTTTCAACTCCCTCCACAAATTTTCTATGGGGTTGATGTTTGGAGACTGGCTAGGCCACTCCAGGACCTTGAAGTTCTTTTCACGGAGCCACTCCTTTGTTGCCTGAGCGGTGTGTTTGGGATCATTGTCATGCTGAAAGAACCAGCCACATTGCATCTTCAATGCTCTCACTGATAGTAGGAGGTTTTGACTTAAAATCTCACAACACATGGCCACGTTCATTCTACCCTTAACACAGATCAGTCATCCTGTCCCCTTTGCAGAAAAACAGCCCCAGAGCATGATGTTTCCACCCCCATGCTTCACAGTAGATATGTTGTTCTTGGAATGCAACTCAGCATTCTTCTTCCTCTAAACATGAGTAGATGTGTTTTTACCAAAAACTTCTATTTGGTTTCATCTGACCACATGATATTCTCCCAATCCTCTTCTGGATCATCCATATGCTTTCTGGCAAACTTCAGATGGGCCTGGACACGTACTGGCTTAAGCAGGGGGACACGCCTGGCACTGCAGGATTTGAGTCCCTCTCTGCGTAGTGTGTAGCCTTTGTTACTTTGGTCCCAGCTCTCTGCAGGTCATTCATCAGTTCCCTCCGTGTAGTTCTGGGATTTTTGCTCATCGTTCTCATGATCATTTTGACCTCACAGGATGACATTTTGCATGGAGCCCCAGATAGAGGGAGATTATCAATGGTCTTGTATGTCTTCCATTTTCTTACAATTGCTCCCACAGTTGATTTATTCACACCAACCTGCTTGACTATTGTAGATTCACTCTTCCCAGCCTGGTGCACATCTACAATTTTCTCCCTGGTGTCCTTCGACAGTTCTTTGGTCTTGGCCATGGTTGAATTTGAAGTCTGACTGTTTGAGGCTGTGGACAGGTGTCTTTTATACAGATAACAAGTTCAAACAGGTGCCATTAATACAGGTAATGAGTGGAGGACAGAAGAGCTTCTTAAAGAAGAAGTTACAGGTCTGTGAGAACCAGAAATCTTGCTTGTTTGTGGATGAGCAAATACTTATTTTCCACCATAATTTACAAAATAAATTCTTTAATAATCCTACAATGTGATTTCCTGGATTTTTTTTCTCTTTTTTGTCTCTCATAGTTGAAGTGTACCTATGATGAAAATTACAGACCTCTCTCGTCTTTCTAAGTAGGAGACATTGCAGAATCAGGGGCTGACTAAATGCTTTTTGCCCCACTGTATATAGTGGACAGGGCTTTCCTTTAAGCCAAATGGACTGCATTTATATAGCACGTTTCCATCTGCATCAGATGCTCAAAGCATTTTAAACATCAATGCCTCACATTCACCCCGATGTCAGGATGCTGCCACGCAAGGTGCCCACTACAAACTGGGAGCAACTATGGGATTAAGAACCTTGCCCAAGGGCCCTTAGTGATTTCCGGTCAGACTGGGATTTGAACCGAGGATCCTCTGGTCTCAAGCCCAATGCTTAACCACTAGGCTCTCACCTCCCACTTTTTCACCTCTCACACAACAGTTGAGTGGCAACCTGGGGTGTCAACACCTTTCCACACACCCTCTAAACTTTTTTTTTTTTTAATCAAGGTGGCCCGTGACAAAGACAGCAATGCAATCTGAAATAAAGGTAAATTATTTCAGTTAATCCAACCATATCACATTTCTTTTCCACGTCATTATGATACTGTCAGTATGTTATTTAATTCTGTCCATTTACCAGTTCCCAGTATACAGACCTGCAAGCCATCATATTTTGAACAAACAAATGGGGTACCAACATTTGAACAAGGGCATTCAGGACTGACCCAACATATGTGTATTTGAACCCCTGCTGCATGTGACTCTGAGGATTCAAAAACGGGTTTGGTCAAATATTGAAGGGTACCAAACCACACATCCCTCAATTGAGGCCCATATACACTACAATCATAGAATGAAACAGACTGTAAACACACTGTGTACATCTACAAATTAATCATCATGAAATTGTCTATTGCAAAGGCTTTGGACAAACCTTAAATCCAGGCAAGTACAATAATCACCATGCTGGAAAAATTACCTCACTGCAAATGCCCTACCAGAACTCCCTCAAATTTTTGATTTCCTTTCACACACACTGATTTGTGGAAGTATTTAATTTAATAAATCAGCATATTGCTTAAACCGAACGAACCGAATCTGTGTGGAATCTGTGTGGTCTCGATCCCTTTGAGTCAAGTGGTCTTGACACTTCAAATCACTACTCAACCCATCATAATTACTTTGAAGCATCGCTCTCATGTGTGTACTTGTGAAGAATAGAGTCAGCTAAACAAAGTCCCATTTAGATCTTGTTATCCCATTGCACAGCACTGAAGGGACATACAGCACATTGTTTAAATTTGCCATCCTGCAGCCCTCTCTAGCGAAAAAAAAAAGGTTCAGATCCTGGAGAGAAGCAGTGGGGAGGGTGGGATTGAGCTCCTCATCATCAGGATCTGGGCTGCGGTGAGTGGTGGACTTCTGCAGCACTGTCATTATGTGGTCCACCTTTAGCTGGAGTTCTCCAAGTGGCACTAAAAAAAAAAAGCATTTCAAGAGCTGTAAAAAAAAAAATGCACAGAGAAAAATACAACAATAACTAATACAGTAGTTAAGTGACATCAACAAAAAGATGCTGGCAAATGTAGCTGTGCAGTTAACAGGGGCAGCTCAGGCTGGCTGTGAAGGTTTTAGACTTACAAATCGCAAAAATAGAAAGAAACCAATGAGGCTGTTGTGTTTCTGCTTTTGTTATTAAATCAAAACATTACAGCCATAATCATGATCAAACAGATGTTAACTACACCTCAACTTAGAGGAATGCCAGTGCAGTGAGATGTGCATCCAAGCTGTCATGAGAATCAGACTCCTCTGACTAGGTAAAAGAACTCACCATCAAAATCTTTTGAAAACGCGTCAAAAACATCTTCATCCATAATTCCAGATGAGGAGCCAGACTGGACGGACTCCAACTGCTTATACACTCTCGCCATGGATTTTCATTACATGTCCAGAAAGAGGGTGTATTCATCATACTTCACTGATAGACCAGGGAAAGAAATCGAGGAGAGAAAACAAAAAGACAAGAAATCCGATTTGAATCTGATCTTCCTGACAAACTCACTTGTTGTATCTGCAAACCCACACCTGCTGCTGCTCTTCTAAATCAAATATTTGAACAACTATTTTATCATTTGAAAGAACTTCTTCCTGTATATTTTAACATTAAATTAATGAATCATTAAACAGGTATATGAAGTCAAAGTTCAGTCAATAAGACAATTGCTTGCATAGTTACAAGCCCCGTCTTTATCATTTCAAAGCATTTGCCATTACATAAATAGTCAAATTCATACTTTTGTTATTTCGGTGTAGTGATTACAACATTGAAAGCAGGCACATAGTCAATGAGGATGTAATTAAATGTTGAAATGACTAAATAAAAAAATAAAAAAAAAGATTAAATCATGGGGTTTGTCACATGACTACATGTGATGACAAATAACCAACAAGATTAAAAGAAAGGTGGCTGTAGAAAATATAGTTTAATATTTTTCAGACGCACTGCAGTATTTGACATAATTTCCTGTTGTGTTTATAATAATAATCTATATTATAGCCAACTGGCATCTGTGTGCATGTATGGGTGCGTCGTGTATGCGTGTGTGCATATGGCTTCAATCGTGGTGAAACTGTGGAGAACTGACATTTGCTGTTGGGTATGCTTTTGTATTTTGGTTCAAGAATGAACGCTGTGAAACGGAAAGTTGATAGGACATTTTTTTTTTTTTTTTTTTTGCGAAATTATCAATTTTAGTTAACCAGTAAGCAATGGACATTGTGCTGCAATGCACCATGGGAGTTTGGAGATTTGGGGTTTTAAATGTTATTGTTGTTCATGTTTGTTTAACAGTGTTTGTGTTGTTGATTTTTTTTGTGTGTGTGTGTTTTTGCAGTTCAAATGGTTTGATGAGTTTAGTTAAGTGTTATGTTGCTGTTTTTGGTTGGTTTTGCTTATATATTTTGGGTCAAGGATGAACGGTGCCAAAACCAAACGTTGATAGCACTAATATTTTTAGAGAAGCTACATATATTAACTGAAAAATGGACATTGATATTTACATTCTGGACTCACACACCAGTCCAGCAGGGGGTGATAAATCATCTTTATATTAAAAGCGTGTGTGCATGTGTGTGTGTGCTGTTGCTTAGGGCCCCTTCACACATAGTGCGAATTTGGTCGATTTGCACATAAAGTGTGCATGAAGCAGGAATCGTGTGCAAAACGTGTAAAATCTGCGAGCTGCCTCATACACCACAACTATTTGCGCAAACCAATGGCTGAAAGACAGAGTGTGCACTGTGCAAGCCCATCGATCTCTCTTGCGGCAGGTATCGGTCATATTTCAGCTGACACACATGAATAGCTAACACCGTTCGCTTGGCACTTAGAAAATGTGTGGCCGTTCATACTATTAACATGACAACAGTCAAGCTGGCAGTGAAATTTGTTTAAGTGCCCCACGACTGTGACTGTGCACATGTGGTGTGCCAGAGTGTTGGCCCCCACACAACAGCTGTGCCTGTGTATCACGTGCCCCCACCCCTCCAGCACATATGTACGTATGGTTCACGCCCCCCCTGCCAGGTGAGGCATCGCTCATCTGATCACAAAGTAACATCTTGGTCTGTGCGCTGGGAGGACAGGGGGCATGGCTGACTGCCCACAGCTGTTGAGACATCTCCAACTCTGGACATCACCACTGCAACACAAGTCTCATGTTTAGATGGTCATGCGCGCATGTGCTTGTGTGGAAATACATAAAAATATATATCATTTTTGGGAGGAGAAACAGTCCATCATTCAGTTTGGGCATGCAGCAGGCGATCTGAATTTTACGTCTGACAGGACACGCATGTCGGGCCATGAGGGCTGTGAGTGGAGCAGGACAAGCTGACAGTATAACAAATACGACACTTTCAGTCACATATCAGCAGAAATATGCCGTACCAAACCCCGTTTGGTCAGTTATCACAGCGTTGTTGTTTTTTTTTCTTTATTTAGAAAATACATTTATCTGCTTGTTGATTTTAGCCATTTCACACCACTGTTACAAGACAGTGATTGTAGCGGTAAAGATTGTAGTGGTAAAGTTTCTGTCTGGTAATCAGAGCATGCGGGTTCACATCCTGTGAGTGGCATTTTTTTTTTCATTTAACCAGGGTTATTTAACCGTGGGGTTCTGTATTGTGCCCCCTTTTATTATTTATATCAACCATGGGCGCAATTTGGTGGGAGATAGAGGGGACATGTCCCCCCACCTTTTCAACCAGGGGGGACAGAATATGGCATGTCCCCCCACCTTCTGACATATATGTGTGTACTTGAAACATGCTATGCCAGTCTTATGTGCAAAACCATGTCAGAATAGTATCTTTGTTTCTGCAAGTTTGTATTTTTAGCAGCATTGACTTGTTTACAACACCTGTTTCTTGTTTGTCACATTCAGAATTTTCTGGGACTGCATTTGCCCAGATTTGAAACCAAAAATAGTTGCCTCTGGGGACTAGTGTCTACACATAAGTATCAATGGACCATATGCTAATTTACTAAATTCTGAAAGTTAGAAAAGGAAATCAGAAAAGCTATCTGGGACCTCAGAAAGCCCACCTGCAATTATTGCTTGATCTCCAAAATCAGTCTATGCAAGCGAAATTATGTTCAGTGTGAGTGTTGTCATTAGTGCCACTTCGAAAATTAAATTCATGATAAGTAATTTCCTAAACTTATGATCTGTTGTTTTTTCAAACTTATGCAAAAACAAATCTTGAGAAAAAAAATACAGTATGTGATAGTTAAAGTAGACCTGCATTGAAATAAATGTGGTCAGATTTCAGAAAGAAATAGCTGATATATATTTATAAGACCCTTGTGAATGCAGTAAAGTAAATCTGTAAGCCCAAATTTGTAATTCAGCGGAGAAATCTTCATTTAAAAATGACAAATTTGCAGCTAAAATTTAGCCCTCCGCAAAAACAGTTTGTACATCCGGATCATTTCCATGACACGCTCCCGCCTTCAGTCCGATCCCGCACTGAAATTGATTTTATCTGTTAGTAATGTTACTGTCATACACATCCTGGTTTCAACATCCAAAAGTAAGCTGCAGTGAATGCGAGATACAGCTCTGCATGCTCAGATCAGCGGCGACATCGACAGCGGGCGCCGTTCTTCCCCGACGCCTCGCTCTCACTGCCTCCGATGTGCTTACCGAGTGCATGCGCTCGTTAAATTCCGCCGCGGGCCACTCACACCCCCGTGTCTGCTGTGCAGCCGCAGACACGGCTCTGTCTACTGAATGGAGGTGCAGCCAACTTGGCACAAGTGTTGTGAAAGTGTAGTGACACGGGGCGCAAATGAACGGCCAATAGATGAGCCAAAAAGTAACAATTTAATGTTGTGAAATGTGCACAACGAATATACAGACAATCTCAGAATGTAATTACAGTCAATCCACAAAGGTGACGTGTGGGCAGGCTCGAGGATAGAAGACGTCCGTCCTGAGAAGAGCCGGAACCACACGATTTCCGCCACCACAGAACCTGGTGAATACTGGAGCTGCCAAGTCCCGAATTCCCAGGTGATCACCGTCCCCGACTGTCGGATCTGGTACTGCTGGCGAGAACAAAGACAGTCAAGTGTGGGTGTGTGTACACCCAGTAACAACAGCGGTGGGAATGCCACCTCCACCTCTCACTCAATAACTTGCAGAGTACTGAAGATTCCTCAGGGAAAAGAGTGCCTTCTAGCGCTCTCTCAGCTTCCACTGACAGCGGTACTGGTACTCCTGCAAACACTCACAATATACAAACAATATTACCTCCAATGAAGTATGATATCTCGGCAACGAGGTGGAGATGACGTCTGGTCTTTATGGAGTGAGATGATGTTGAGTAGATGGGTGACAGCTGTCAAGAGGTAATGAGTGACAGCTGTCACCCCCGGCTGTGTCCATGGCGGCAGTGCCCTCTCATGCCTGAAGCCCGCACTTCAGGCAGGGCGCCCACTGGTGGTGGGCCAGCAGTACCTCCTCTTCTGGCGGCCCACACACAACAGGACCCCCCCCTCAACGGGCACCTCCTGGCGCCCGACCCGGCTTGTTGGGGTGTCGACGGTAGAAGTTGGCCAGGAGGGCCGGATCCAGGATGAAGCTCCTCTTCACCCAGGAGCGTTCTTCGGGTCCATACCCCTCCCAGTCCACCAAGTACTGGAACCCCCGGCCCATCCGACGGACGTCCAGGAGCCGGCGCATCGTCCAAGCCGGCTCCCCGTCGATGATCCGAGCAGGAGGCGGCGCCGGTCCGGGAGCACAGAGGGGTGAGGTGTGGTGAGGTTTGATACGTGACACGTGGAAAACCGGATGGATCCGCAGTGAAGCTCCACCTCCCGGCTTCACTGAGGACTTTGAGGATCTTGAAGGGGCCAATGTACCTGTCCTGAAGTTTCGGGGAGTCCACCTGGAGGGGGATGTCCTTCATGGAAAGCCACACCTCCTGCCCGGGCTGGTAAGCAGGGGCCGGGGATCGCCGGCGGTCTGCATGGGTCTTCGCCCTCGTCCGGGCCTTCAACAAGGCAGAACGGGCGGAGCGCCACACCCGACGGCACTTCCGCAGGTGGGCCTAGACCGAGGGCACACCGACCTCTCCCTCCACCACGGGAAACAACGGGGGCTGATACCCCAAACACAGGGGGGTGAACACGGAATCCAACAATGGCAACGGGTATCGGTTGCGAACCGTAATCTCATTCAGCCCCCTGTAATCAATGCATGGACGGAGTCCGCCATCTTTCTTGCCCACAAAAAAGAAACCTGCCCCCATCGGGGAGGTGGAGTTCCGGATCAGCCCGGCAACTAATGAGTCCCGGATGTAGGTCTCCATTGATTCGCGCTCAGGTCGTGAGAGGTTGTACAGCCTGCTGGACGGGAACTCAGCGCCTGGAACCAAATCAATGGCACAATCGTACGGACGGTGCGGGGGAAGGGTGAGTGCCAGATCCTTGCTGAAGACGTCAGCAAGATCGTGGTACTCAACCGGCACTGCTGTCAGATTGGGAGGGACTTTGACCTCCTCCTTAGCCTGTAAACCGGGAGGAACCGAGGATCCTAAACACACCTGATGGCAGGTTTCGCTCCACTGAACCACCACCCCAGACGGCCAATCAATCTGGGGATTGTGCTTCAACATCCATGGGAAGCCCAAAATCACGCGGGAGGTAGAAGGAGTTACAAAAAACTCAGTCTCCTCCCGATGGTTTCCAGACACCACCAGAGTTACTGGTTGTGTCTTGTGTGTGATTAAAGGGAGGAGGGTGCCATCTAGTGCCCGCACCTGCACTGGTGAAGGAAGCGCCACCAGAGGGAGCCCTACCTCCCTTGCCCATCTGCTGTCTAGCAGATTCCCTTCTGACCCCGTTTCCACCAGTGCTGGGGCTTGAAGGGTTAAATCCCCGCTCAGGATTGTGACTGGGAGTCGTGCGGCAATCTGTGTGTGTCTCACTTGAATGTTTTGACCCCCCCTTAGCCCAGTCTCTAAGGGCGAGTGTTGTCGTTTTGGCCATTTGGGGCAGTTTTTCTGTATGTGCTCCTTTGAGCTGCAGAAAAAACACTCCCCGCGGATCAGCCTCCTCATTTTGGCCCTGTGCGTTTCCCTAACAACGTCAGCAGGGGGAGCTGTTGCCCCACAGAGCGCTGCGGCTGTGGAGCGTGGGGAGGGCGGCCCCTTTTCGAACCCTGAAGGGAGAGGGGCGGCACGTATCTGGCCACGTCCTTCGCCTCGCTCCCGACGGCGTTCCTCCAACCGATTGTCTAACCGTATAACAAGATCGATAAGCCCATCTAAATCCCGCGGTTCGTCCTTAGCTACCAGCTGCTCCTTCAGGACCAACGACAGTCCGTTTATGAAGGCGGCGCAGAGCGCAACGTTATTCCAGCTGGACCTCGCAGCCGCGATGCGGAAGTTGACTGCATAAGCGGCTGCGCTCTCGCGTCCCTGTCTCATTGACAGCAGCACAGTTGAAGCGGTCTCTCCTCTGTTAGGGTGATCAAACACTGTTCTGAACTCCCCCACAAACCCAGTGTATGCTGATAACAACCGTGAGTTCTGTTCCCAGAGCGCCGTAGCCCAGGCGCGTGCCTTACCCCGAAGCAGAGCAATCACATAAGCTATTTTACTAGCATCTGACACGTACATGACGGGACATTGTGCAAAGACGAGCGAACACTGCATGAGAAAGTCCGCGCACGTCTCCACACAACCTCCGTATGGCTCAGGAGGGCTTATGTATGCTTCAGGGGATGGTGGGAGGGGTTGTTGAACCACCACTGGAACGTTCATATCCTGCACAGGGTCGGCAGGAGGAGGAGCTGCAGCAGCGCCCTGAGCGCTCGCCGCCATCTGTGCGGAGAGAGCCTCCACCCTGCGGTTCAGGAGGATGTTTTGCTTGGTCATTTGATCCAACCGAGCCGTAAAGGCAGTGAGAATGTGCTGCAGCTCACCAATCACGCCTCCTGCAGACGCCTGCGCTCCCTGGTCTCCCATTGGTTGTTCAACAGCCGGGCGATGCCCCTCGGAGTCCATGACGCTGGCCGAGATATCCTGTTGTGAAAGTGTAGTGACACGGACCCACAACAGGGGGCGCAAATGAACGGCCAATAGATGAGCCAAAAAGTAACAATTTAATGTTGTGAAATGTGCACAACGAATATACAGACAGTCTCAGAATATAATTACAGTCAATCCACAAAGGTGACGTGTTAGAGGCTAGAAGACGTCCGTCCTGAGAAGGGCCGGAACCACACGATTTCCGCCACCACAGAACCTGGTGAATACTGGAGCCGCCAAGTCCCGAATTCCCAGGTGATCACCATCCCCGACTGTCGGATCTGGTACTGCTGGCGAGAACAAAGACAGTCAAGTGTGGGTGTGTATACACCCAGTAACAACAGCGGTGGGAATGCCACCTCCACCTCTCACTCAATAACTTGCAGAGTACTGAAGATTCCTCAGGGAAAAGAGTGCCTTCTAGCGCTCTCTCAGCTTCCACTGACAGCGGTACCGGTACTCCTGCAAACACTCACAATATACAAACAATATTGTAAAACGGCTGAGGATATTACCTCCAATGAAGTATGATATCTCGGCAACGAGGTGGAGATGACGTCTGGTCTTTATGGAGTGAGATGATGTTGAGTAGATGGGTGACAGCTGTCAAGAGGTAATGAGTGACAGCTGTCACCCCCGGCTGTGTCCATGGCGGCAGCGCCCTCTCGTGCCTGAAGCCCGCACTTCAGGCAGGGCGCCCACTGGTGGTGGGCCAGCAGTACCTCCTCTTCTGGCGGCCCACACACAACAACAAGTCCAGAGACTACGCTCGCCGTTTTGATGCGGAGCGCCCGGTGACACCTGTTGCTCGCAAGGACAGACTTCTTGCGGCAAAATCCGCAGCGCCGCACGTCTCGGTAATCGGAGCCACAGAGCTCCATGGCCACTGAGAGAGGTTTATATCTTTTTAATGCCTTGAATTCTTTGCGGGTCTCGCCTCCGTACCCCGCGACGGTAACACCGGAGGCGAAAGACAGTAGATTTTCAATGCGACACCACTCAATCAAACGGGCGTATGAAAAAGTCCCCAAAAATAATTTTCAAGCACAAATAAAAGAAATGTGTACTCACCAAGCGTACCGCAAGATAATATGAAGTTTTAAAAAAGTAGATCCTTCCATATAAGACAGTAAAAAGATGCAGATGCAAACTGACGTAAATCCACAAATTACAGTTGGTGCGCGCAATGCATGCTGGGATAGGTTCTTCTCCCTGACGTCTCGGCAGCGTCCCGAATGTGCTGACAGTTTTGAAGAGGGCTAAATTTTAGCTGTAAAGTTCTCATTTTTAAATGAAGATTTCTCTATTGAATGACAGATCTGGGCTTGCAGATTTACTTTACTACATTCAGAAGGATCTTATGTGTAAATATAAGTCATTTTTTGGTCCAAAGATCTGACTGCATTTATTTCAATGCAGGTCTACTTTAATAATGATAAAGAGCCTGTTCTTTCATATTTATGAATACATTTTACCACATTGCAGTTGTTTTTTTTTAATGAAAACTCAACCTATCATTCTTTTTGAGTTCTACACATGTGGTGATACCTTATTTACACCAGGATGTTAATAAAATCAATGCTGGCTATTTTCAAAATAAAGTACTTATATCCACAGTTTCAAATTGCATAAGTCAAATGGTGTCCACTTTATGGTCTTCTGAAAACATTAAAATTACTGTTCTGGATGCTCAGAATGCATCTGAGCTTATCTAGAAACGTTGGCTTCTGGGGGCCTAAAGCGGCCCCCAGACCCCCGGCCTATGGGCTTCGGTCCTGCGGGCCTCGCACTTTGTCCCCACCAATTTCTAGTTCTAAATTGTGCCTTTGATATCAACCCAGTCAGTAATTATACAGCTGTTTTTTATTTTATTTTCCTCCATATCAGCAGCATGATATGGTGCACCTCATCCCATGGAACACAGTGCGAGCAGCTGTGTTCCTGCTCAAAAGACAAGGTCACGTGCATGAACCGTTGTACCGGCATCATGCAAGCCTGCCCATCGGCCCAATGTTTTGTGGTGTGCTCGTACGAGCTATTTTGCCATGAGTCACCCAGAGCTGTACGTATTCACACTATGTGTGAAGGGGCCCTTAGTATGTTCAATGTAAGTACATAATCTTTTGTGAATACATTAAAAATACATGGATGACACAAGAAAATGAAAACACAGACATATTTCCATTGTGGTCAATTTAAAAATCAAATGACAATATAGAATTAAATATAATAATAATAATAATAATAATAATAATAATAATAATAATAATGTGTATATGACAACAAGATCTTAAACAATTTATGAATACTTTAAGACAGTCAATTAATATTAAATATAAAATTACAGAATTAACAGGAAATAAAAGTTAAATAAATGTTAATGTTTAAGTCTGAAAATCAAGCACAACATTACAGAATGCAGTGTTTGTGCCGAAACTGCAAATCTCCACTTTTACCTTCACCCTCCTCTCAGCTGAGTGCTCCTTGTGATTTCTGCAGTTGAAAATGTCAGCAAATCAGCAGTAGACAGATTGACAGGGGCAGACAGACTGACCTTGACAGACTGACAAGAACACACTGTGTGTGCTCCCTCACTGCGCCACAATGAAAAACAGATGAGACGATTTTAAGCGATCAACTATCAATGAGCCTTGATCCTCAGTGCAGAAACTGTTTAGATTATTTCTTTAGGGCCCCTTCACACATAACACAACTGAAGCCGACTGGCACATGAAGGAGGAATCGCATGTCACTCATGAAAAATCAAAGCCGCCTTGAATGCCTCGATAGTGCAGTTTATCTGCCAGGGAGGGAAATTCAACAAGTTGAGACTGTCGCCTGCTTCCGTAGACGTGTCCATAAAAATCATAGAAGGATATGCTTTGCAAACTGAATACCCATTTCTACATTGGATGATGTTGAAATTGAGGATGGCCCAATAGTTGTTCCAGCAATATCAAAGATTTTGTGTCTGCTACATACAACTTATGTGGAATGTCTCAAACCTAAACCTACTTCTAGGCATCTTATATATGTTATTCTGGAACCACCCATAACCCAAACAGTTCAACTGTCAACCCCACTGAGGTCCTTAGTCTGGGTCTCATTAACATAAGATCACTATCCTCAAAATCATTGTTGATTAATGATCTAATTATTGATCATCACTCAGATATGACTTGGTTATGTGAAACCTGGCTTAAACCGACAGTTGTCCTCCCCTTAAATGAGGCCTGCCCACCAGCATATACATTTAGTCAAGTCCCTCGTGATGCAAAGCAAGCCGGGGGTGTTGCTCTTATTTATAAATCTAGGTTTAGCTTATTAACTGTTGGAGGTCATGAATATAACTTGCTTGCGCATCTGATTCTCCGCTCTGCTCAGGATACTATGCATTGCCAACGTCAGAAAATAAAAATCTGCTGTATTAGTTTGTCACTGTATATAGGCCTCCTGGCCCATATTCTGTATTCTTAGATGAATTTGGTGCATTTTTAAGAAAATCCACATAAAATCAACAATAATGACAATAATATTAAAGCAAACAGAGTTATGGTATCGGAGTGGAAAAGTATCGGTATCGACAGATATCCAAATTCAGGTATCAGGATCGGATTGGAACTGAAAAATTGTGGGTCGGTGCATCCCTAATACTGGTCAGACTTTATTGAGGGGTTTCATGTCAAAGATCCATCCACCCATCTATCCATTTTCTTCCTCTTCATCCGAGGTCGGGTCATGGGGGCAGCAGCTCAAGCAAAGCTGCCCAGACCTACCGATCCACACACACCCCCCCCAGCTCCTCCAGGGGAAGCCCGAGGTGTTCCCAAGCCAGATGCGAGATGTAGTCCCTCCAGCATGTCCTGGGTCTTCCCCAGGGCCTCCTTCCAATGGGACGTGCCCAGAACACCTCTCCAGGGAGGCATCCAGGGGGCATCCAAAAAAGATGCCAGAGACACCTGAGCTGGCTCCTTTCAACGCTTGTACTCGCAATCTTGTTCTTTCGGTCATGAGCCAAATCTCATGACCATAGGTGAGGGTCGGAACGTAGATTGATGGGTAAATCGAGAGCTTTGCCCCCCTGCTCAGCTCTCTCTTCACCATGATGGTCCGATACAGCGACCGCATCACTGCAGATGCTGCACCAATCCGTCTGTCGATCTCACGCTCCATCCATCCATCTCTCGTGAACAAGACCCCGAGATACTTAAACTCCTCCACTTGAGGCAAGGACACTACACTGACCTGAAGAGGGCAAAGCATCTTTTTCTGGTCGAGAACCATGGCCTCAGGTTTGGAGGTGCTGATTTTCATCCCGGACGCTTCACACTCGGCTGCAAACCGCTCCAGTGCACACTGAAGGTCCTGATATGACAAAGCCAACAGAACCACATCGTCTGCAAACAGCAGAGACGAGATTCTGTGGTTCCCAAACCGGACCCCCTCTACACCCTGACTGCGCCTAGAAATTGTGTCCATAATGGTAATGAACAGAACCGGTGACAATGGGCAGCCCTGGCGGAGGCCGATATGAACTGGAAACAGGCTTGACTTACGACGGGAAATGCGAACCAAGCTCCTGCTATGGTTGTACAGGGACCAGATAGCACTTAACAAAGGACCCTGTACCTCATACTCCCGGAGCACTCCCCACAGAGTGCCTCGAGGGACACCGTCAAATGCCTTCTCCAGATCCACAAAACACATGTGGACTGGTTGGGCACACTCCCATGAACACTCGTGCACCCGATGGAGGTTGTAGAGCTGGTCCAGTATGCCGCAACCAGGACAAAAACCACACTGCTGAATCTGAGGCTCAAACTATCGGTCAAATTCTCCTCTCCAGTACTCTGGAATAGATCTTACCGGGGAGGCTGAGGAGTGTGATCCCCCTGTAGTTGGAACACCCCTCTGGTCCCCCTTCTTAAACACAGGGACCACCATCCCAGTCTGCCAATACAGAGGCACTGCCCCGACCGCCATGCGATGTTGCAGAGATGTGTCAACCAAGACAGTCCGACAACATCCAGAGACTTAAGGTACTGCGGACGGATTTCATCCACCCCAGGAGCCTTGCCACTGAGGAGCTTTCTGACCACCTCGGTGACTTCGGCCTGTGTAATGGATGAGTCCACCTCTGAGTCTCCTGTCTCTGCTTCCTCTTCGGTTCCTCTTGGGATTAAGGAGATCCTCGAAATATTCCTTCCACCGCCAAACAACATCCCCAGTCAGGGTCAACAGCTCCCCACTCACACTGTAGACAGTGTGGGTGGAGAGCTGCTTCCGCCTCTGGAGGTGTCGGACGGTTTTCCAGAATTTCTTTGAGGTAGACCAATAGTCCTCCTTCATGGCCTCCCCGAACTCCTCCCAGACCTCAGTTTTTGCCTCTGCAACTGCACAGGCTTCAGCACGCTTGGCCTGCCGGTACCTGTCAGCTACCTCAGGAGTCCCACCTGCCAACAAAGACAAGTAGGACTCCTTCTTCAGCTTGACGGCATCCCTTACTTCCGGCGTCCACGACCGGGTTCAGGGATTGCCACTGCAACAGGCACCAGAGACCCTGTGACCACAGCTGCGATCGGCCGCATCGACAATGGAGGTGGAGAACATGGTCCACTCGGACTCCATGTCTCCAACCTCCCCTGGGATCTGGGAGAAGCTCTCCTGGAGGTGGGAGTTGAAGGCCTCACTGACAGAGGGTTCCGCCAGTCATTCCCAGCAGACCCGCATAATACGTTTGGGCCTGCCAGGTCTGACCGGCGTCCTCCCCTCCCAGCAGATCCAACACACCACCAGGTGATGATCAGTTGACAGCTCAGCCCCTCTCTTCACCCCAGTGTCCGAGACACGTGGCTGAAGGTCAGATGATACGACTACAAAGTCAATCATCGACCTCAGGCTCAGGGTGTCCTGGTGCCACGTGCACTTATGGACACCTTTGTGCTCGAACATGGTGTTCGTGATGGACAAAATGTGGCTAGCACAGAAGTCCAACAACTGAACACCACTCGGGTTCAGATCGGGGAGGCCGTGCTTCCCCATCACTCCCCTCCAGGTCCTCACTGTCTCCGCTCATGTGGGTGTTGAAGTCCCCCAGGAGAACAATGGAGTCCCCAGTCGGAGCACTATCTAGTACCCCTCCCAGGGACTCCAAGAAGGTTGGGTACTCTGCAATGCCGCTCGAACCATAGGCTGAGACAACAGTGAGAGTCCTGTCCACCCCCCGATGGTGTAGGGACACGACCCTCTCATTCACCGGGGTGAACTCCAGCACATGGCAACTGAGCTGGGGAACAATGAGCAATGCTACCCCCACCCGCCACCTCTCCACGTGGGCAACACCAGAAAAGTGGAGAGTGTTAGGTTTAAAACCACCTAAACATCATAAAACTGTAACAGAGAAAGACACAACAGTCAAATAAGAGTCAGAGAGTAGAATTCAATTGTAAATGCTCGCGAGGAGTGCAGCACAGAGACAAACTATTCTAACAATCTCCAAACTGCACTAAACTCTGGCTGCACTCTCGCTCTTTTTATTAGGACGTCATACAGGTGCGGTTGTCAGCATACGTGGCATAAGCAGTTGAGCAATCATAAACAGGTCTTGCAACTACAGTTGAGCAAGATTTGCGACTTCTGGTTTCTGCGACCTCAGGCTACTGGTTTGGGGAAGGTGCGGTCAGGACTTCTCTCCTGGGCTCCGTTCTTCAGGTGTTATCTTCAGTCAGCACATGTCGGTTAACCTTTTGTTCTTTCCTGTGGTTGAAACCACATGCGTGCAGTAGAAACATCATTTGGCAACACAGCTAGTAACACAATTTGCAATACAGCATACTTTCTTTTGGAATCATATTCAATCTTTACAATTCTTTTGCACAAAAGCAATTCATATGATCATATACAAACATTTTCATTCCTTATTATTTATTTTATATTTTATTATATTTTTAATGGTTTGATAAGTTGTTTTGGACATCAACTCTTCTGACCTCGCTTTGCGACATCACATAAGTTCCTTTTTCTCTCTAACTGCAAGGATAAAAACAACTCATGTAATCATTCATTTGTAACATACTTTATCAAGAGGTCATCAAGAAGTCAGCAACAGACTTCTAACAGATACAATGAGTTTATTTCCATTACTAAAGTATTAATAAAAGAATGTATAATATAAGGAATATAGACTAGAAGAATGTATAATAAAAGAATGTGTGATAACTGACATATCCATATATACATAAATCCAACATTTCCCCCCTGTTTATCATGCATTCTTACGGTATAGAACATTCACCCATGAACAAAATTTATTCCAACAACCACTTCTTTTCAGATTTTCAGTTGTGGGATCATCCAACAGTGGTAAGGGTGCATTTACACTCGGGAGGCTTGGAGGTCATTGTCGTCATCAGGTTCACCGTAGTCACCTGGGTCTGGGAACAGGTCGGGCAAGTGCATGCTGTCATCAAAGTCATCATGACAGCAGCCTTCTTTATCATCTGTGTCAGGGTTGTCTCCTAAGAGGGGGTACATCTGAGCATTGTCTTTTCCTGCTGGTGAGATAGCAGTGGTGATCATTCTAGTGATTAGAGATCGTAGACAGGGTATACAACAACATCCACACAAGGTCAAAATAGCAGCAAAGACAGCAATAGAGATGAGTGCAGATGAGACTAACGTGCGATATCTCCCAAACATATCCAACCACGAGTCCCAAAACGCAGTGTTAACTCCGCTGTGCTCCTTCATTTTATGATTCAGGGTGCGCAGACCCTCGATAGCCAGGGTCAGGCTGCCATTAGCCGCTGTATTGTTTGGAATGAACGTACAACACTGTTCTCCAAACATGGCGCAAACCCCACCCTTTTCAGCCAACAGCATGTCAAGGGCTATGCGGTTCTGGAATGCCATCAAGGATGTGGTGGCTAGTTGGGAGCGCACTGCTCGGAATCCTTCCTCAGTCCAATTGCTTAATCTTTGAACATTGTAATGGATGTAATTGATCCTATCTACATTTTTGTTAACAGTACACCACCAACAAATAGAGGATTCAAAACCAGCTGCGATCTGATCAGCTAATTTATACTCATCTGGAACCCCTCTAGGGACCCCTATGGCGTCAATGTAAGTTGGATCTCCAGCAGTCTTCCATGCGTTTCGCTTAGTGCGGGTCCAATGTTCAGGGACGACTGCTTTGGCATTTAAAGTTAGTTCTTCACCAGTCATGGGCAACACTTGTACAGGCAAAAGGAATGATACTAGAGTACAGTGACCCGAGGCATCGTTTGGTAATCTATCAAAAATCCTATTATCTCCACACCACCACCACACATCGCTTCTAGCAATGGGTTTAAAAGGGCTTGGTGGTGTGAGAGTGTGGCTACACCACACGGTCTCATTTAGTTCCCCTAACTTTTGACCAGTACCTGGAAGCTTAACACAGGTAAAATTTCCCTCTGCCACATCTTCAGAGAACAGGGGTTTATTTTTGGCCATGTTGGCCACAGGATAGATGGTATCCCAACTTATGCACCTGTGATTTAAAGGAATGAACGTGTTCACCATAATTTCAAGCAAACAATCGGAGGTCAAAGGGGCTGGTACTACACGCAGTATTGGACGAGGCCCTAAGCACACTACACAGTCTTTTTGGCAGGTTTTGCTGCCTGCTCTGCCATGAGCAACCAATTGTTTCTTTGTCCACTAATTCCTGTGGTCACCAAAACCAATCATCGGTTTCAATTTCCCATTTATGATCTGAATTTTTGTCACAGACGTTGTGGACCCAATGACAGTCCTACCGCTGTGGGTGTCGTCGGAGAAGAGTCAGTTCGTTTTGTTATGTTAGTACAAATTGAGAAGTCGGTATGTGGGTCAGTGTAAACACCGGGCCTGTACACAAATAATGTTAAATGATAACAAGATGCCTCTGTATATGAGTGTATTCTGGGAGGTTTTTCTAGAAGCGGCTGATCGGTAGTATTAAACGACAGCAGGAGATGGTTATCATGTCGAGTCAGAGTTAGTCTACGCTTCCACTCTTTGGCATGCTGGGTGGTAGGATATGGTGTCCAGTCACTACCAGTATACGTAAAAATTGTTCCCCAATCTTGGTCCCAATCAACACTGGAGAGATACCATTCATGCCATTTCCAGTGAGTGCCGGAACTCATTTCTGGAGTGGCCTGTCCTCCCACCCGTATGATTGAAAAAGGTATAACAATTTTTGAAACAAACTGAGTGGCATTGTAACAGACATAAAGGTCTCTGGTAATGACTGTATCAGTTGTAGTCGGGGAGCAAGGATTAGTGAACTGTCTGGCCCCAGCAGTCCCAGTACATCCTCCCCTACAAAAAGAGCGTCTCACTCTGTTGCGATTATAATCATCAATTGCAGGGTCATAATCATAATTGTTAACCGTAGGATCATACTCATGGATCACCTGTTCAGTTCTATTTACAGTGTCAATTGTCCAATTTTCAGCCAATTTCCCCCTTAGGGGTATTCTTTTACACGAGTACCGTTGTGAAAACCGTGAGTACCATCCCCAAAAGATAAGTAACAGGAGTATCACCTGTATACTTCCTGTGATACACATCAGTTTAGGTAAGGCCATCTTGTCAAAGCCGGTGTCAGCCTAAGTTCAGGTCAGTGGCAGTAAAAACTTCACTGGCTTTCGTGTCAACCCTGGATCTTAACACCAGAATCCCACACTATTACCAGACTTTGCTTCACTTCCCTTACTTGATTACCGGGTTTGCCCAGATGACCCTTTTAACATGTGTGAGGTGTACCCAAGTTCCTCTCTCTGCTATTTTAAGGGCTGTTGGGGTTGTCAACAGGACCTGATATGGTCCTTCCCACTTAGGTGAATGCCAACATTTCCTCTTGATGCTCCTGATTAGAACCCAGTCACCCGGTTTCACCAACAGGTCGTCCTGTGGAGAGATGGGGGTTTCTTCGTCAGTGGGTGTTTTCTGTTTTTCGAGCATTTTTCTCATATAATCTGCTAGGTTAGGTTCATCTTCTATGTCCCAGGGACTTTTAAAGTGAGGCAATTTAAATGGTCTTCCAAAAAGGGTCTCAAATGGTGTCAATCCTATAGTACTAGTGATGTTCATGTACAGCTGTACTAGTTCAAGACACTGAGTCCATGGTCTCCCTGTTTCTTCCATTGTCTTTTTGAGTCGGTTTTTTACTGTTCCATTTGTTCTTTCTACTAATCCTGCGCTCTGAGGGTGGTACGCACAGTGGTTTTTTAGTTCAATGCAAAACATAGTTCCTATGTTTTTAATGACTTCATTTACAAAATGAGCGCCATTATCACTATAGATTCGTTCAGGTATGCCATAGCGGGGTATGATGTTTTTGCATAACGATTTGGCTACAGTCAATGCATCAGGTCGTTTGGTTGGAAAAAGTTCTACCCATTTGGAAAAGGCATCCACAATTACTAAACAATATTCTTTGCCCTCACTTTTACTTAGTTGAATGTAGTCCATATGTATAACCTGAAAAGGATATTGTGGAGTGGGAAATTTTCCTCTTTTAGGTCTCAAATTGCCTTGGGAGTTGTGTTTGGCACACGTGAGACATGCTCTGCAAAAATGTTTAGAGTACGTGTTAAATCCAAAGGTTGTATAGATGGCATTAATCTGGCTCATCATCCCCCTTGTGGAGACATGAGAAATTCCATGGCTCAATATGGCAGCCCATCTATACAAATTTTTAGGTAAAATGGGTTTCCCCAATGGTCAGCAATAAATGCCATCACGGATAGTAGCTCCGCGTTTAGTCCATAAGTCCTTTTCTACATCTGAACTCTGATGTTGCATATCAGAGAGAACTTGAGAAGATAAACTGTGTTTGTCAACAGGAAGTGTGACGTCCTGTACTGGGTCAACATGGAGTACACTAAGCTCTCCTGCTGCAGCAGCCTTTGCAGAAATATCTGCATAATGATTTCCTTGAGATACAGAGTCAGATTTCCCTGTGTGAGCTGCACATTTGCATACTGCAATTTTGGAGGGTAACTGAACAGCAGCCAGGAGGCGGTTTAGTTGTTCTCCATGTGTGACAGGTTTACCAGTGGAGGTCACCATCCCCCTGTTTTTCCAATGTTGAGCAAATACATGAACGGACGCAAATGCATATTGACTGTCAGTGTAAACAGTGACTGGTTTGTCTTTATATAAGGTGCAGGCATGTGAGAGAGCAATTAGCTCTGCAGCCTGAGACGAGAAATGCGGTGGCAGGCGCTCGGCTCGCAGAACGCGAGTATTTGTGACTACAGCATAACCTGTTAAAGTTATGCCCATATCATTCTTCCTAGAAGATCCATCCACGAAAACTACATCGCCAAGTGTCAGGGGCGTGTCTTGTAAGTCCGGTCTGGATTTTGCTACAGTCTGAGTCGAATCTAGACAGTCATGTGGTTCCCCGTCATCAGGAAGTGGAATCAAAGTTGCAGGATTCAGTGTGGTGCATCGTTCGATTGTGACATGCGGTTGGGACAGCAGCGTGGCCATGCAAGACAGATGGCGTGCCGGTGATAAAAAGGTCATGTTGGTTTGTAGCAGCAATGCCGACACTGCGTGTGGCACTTTGAGGATTAGTGGGTGGAAGAGGACTACGCCAGCACTGCATTCCACAGCCATTGATGCTGCCACAACAGCACGTACACAATGGGGGAGGGCGCAAGCCACACTATCCAATTTGGCAGAGTAGTACGCAACTGGGCGGAGTTTGGTTCCATGTTGCTGTGTGAGTACGGAAGTCATAAAGTGGCCCTTACAGTCAATCATTTGTACAAAAGTTTTGTTATAATTTGGAAGTGCCAAAGCAGCTGCAGAGGTTAATGCTTGTTTTATTTTTGAAAATGCGTCTTCTGCTTCAGAGGTCCATTTAACAGTTGTGTTCATTGAAATGTCTTCAGTGTACATTAATCTGTTTAAAGGGTGCACAATTTGTGCATAGTCAGGCACCCAACTTCTGCAATAGTTTGTCAGGCCCAAAAAGGACATCACTTGTCGTTTAGTCAGTGGTTTGGGGGCCTGTAGAATGGCTGTTTTCCTGTCTGCTACGATTGTTCGTCCTTCACAACTCAAATTGTGACCCAAATACTTTACTTCATTTTTCCACAACTGCAATTTATTCTTACTGACTTTGTGACCTTCTTTCGCCAGGTGGAATAATAGAGCAAGAGTGTCTCCTACACATGTTGTTTTATCGGGTGAGACCAGCAAAATATCATCAACATACAGGAGAATTTGACTGTTTCCTGGTGGAACAAAGGATGCCATGCTGGCAGACATTACTTGCGAATAAATTGTGGGACTTTCACAATAGCCCTGCGGTAGGCGAGTAAACGTGTATCGCTTTCCCGCAAAGGTGAAAGCAAACCAGAACTGACTATCCTTGTCTACAGGAATGGAGAAAAAGGCATTGCTGATGTCCACAACCGTGAAGAACGTAGCATCAGGTCGAAGAGAATTCAGCAATGTATGTGGGTCAGGTACACAAGGTGCCCTCTGGACTACAGCATTATTAACAGCCTGCAAGTCCTGGACCATTCTCCAACCAGTGGAAGGAGCTGCCTTTTTCACCGGAAAAATTGGAGTGTTGCATGGTGAATCAGGACACTCCACAATGACCTTTGCTTGAATAAGATCTGCTATGACGGGTTTGATGCCTTCCAATGCATCGGGTTTTAATGGATATTGTCTGATACAAGGTCTGTATTCAGTCTTTGGCCTGATGACTACAGGTAGTGCTCCCTTGACTAGTCCAACATCAGTTGGCCCTGAAGACCACAAATGTGGCGGTACTTCCGTAAGGAGTGACTGCTCTTCTTGAGTTAGTACAAAATTTCATGCATCAGAGCTATCATCAGTATGAACTCCAACAGGAGCGTCGATTGGAAGATAAATTTGAGTCCTAGTCAACCCTGTCTGAGGGCTTTCCCAAATATCCCTAGTTTTCCTCACCCAATTGGTGGTTTTTTGTCCCATGTCCACTAGTGCTGATAAGCAATGCCAAGGGACAACAGAATCTTTGAACAGGGAAACGTGTGGTGGCCCGCTTTGTTTGTACAAATGCATCACAGCGTCCGATAACTGTTCCACTCCGCACGCCGCGTTGGAGATCCCATCACTGTAGATATAGGTCACCAACGGTCGTGGAGTAGGAAGAGTGCGTAAGGTGGTTT